>NC_134582.1:29710000-30310000 GCF_037038515.1 Microtus pennsylvanicus | reverse complement strand
TCGCCATGATTTTTTTTCCTCTTGGCATTGTGGGTAAGTAAATATAGCTTCTGGGTTTTTATCAAAGTAAAAGGAACAGTAATACATTACACACATGCATATATATATATATATATATATATACATGCACACACACACACACATATATATATATATGCACACACACAAATGTACATAGTGTATCTTGTGGTGGAATTAATATCCTGAGTGAAGGTTCACTCACTCAGAATGATCATTCTAATTGTATAGATGCTCACTAAGATGCATAGAGTTTGGGACTGGGCAGATCTTTCCATGGATTCCTTAAGTCAGCAGAATGATGGTTTTATCTTAATTAATTAGAATAAAATGATTTGTTTAAAGAATTCACATTGGGAAGTATCACGCAAACGGCAGTAATAAATATTAATTCATCAGCAACACTATAGAGCGAGGCACCATTTTCCCTTGGACGCTGCCAAGAATGGGGCTGCTCAAGGTTTCCTGCCTTCTTCTGCGGTTTATAAAAACAGATGAAGCGGCAGAGCGAGTGACCTGATACTGAGCCAAGGGACCAACATCATTATTACTCACTTAAGCAGGGTCTCAAGTCCCGTTGTCTTTGCAATTACTTCAGAAATGAGAGATGAGAGCATGAAACCGAGCTGCTACGGGCGAGCCAGCTACAGCTGGAGCCCATTAGCAGCAAGACTGGGTATGCAGAAGAGAACAGGGGGCGGCTGCCGTTATCTCCACTGAAAAGTCAAGGGGAGGTCAAAGCATCGGGCTGAATCCCGGTCCTTAAGCGCGGTCAGCAACACTTTCTGATCTTGTACTTCGGCATCCAAGAATCACAGACCGCTTCGTTGATTACGGTGCTTCCAAGTCCATGCGTCTCTATAAGTTGGAAAATATAAGTCGAAATGCTGAGTGACCTTAGAATTGCGGATAAGATTACAAAACAAGTCTAAAATCGACTCTAATAAGCATTAAAGCGCAGCAAGGAAGACCCGGCTTAGGCAGAAGTCACGGAAAACAATTTGTAAATGCGTCACGGCTAGGACTGAGGTTTCTCCTAAATTTTATAATCACCGGATGACATAATGGTTACCTTTGAGGAAGTATTAAGGTAAAATATAGCTAATGTAATGTAAGATGTAACCAATGCCCAGGACCCATGAGTGCCAAGAGGATATTTTTTGGCAGAAAGTCTCTGCATGAGGTGGCAGGTATGGGTGGGAGGCAGTAGGGAATGTGTGTAATAGTGCCAGGTCCCATCTTAAACGATGCCAGTCAAGTTGCCATGGGTATTTTCTCCAACAAGCCTAACAAATATGCAAGATCCCATGGAGAACCACAACACCTTCTTGCAGGCCAGGGAGTCAGGGGCTAAAGTCTCATTTTTGTAAAAACACACTCATGTACACACACATGCGCACACACGCATACACAAACTATCCTGGTCATTGCCTCATGGGATCCTCACTTCAGATAACTCCAGTGGTAAAATAATAAGAAAACCAAACAGAAAGACTTTTCTCTTGGGACTTTAATATTTATTTATTTATATTTATTCTTGTGCTCTTTTAAATGGCCATTAAAGCCTTGGAACAAACAATCCATGCATTCTGCATTCCCAGGAGATACGCCAATATTCCTCCTTCTTGGCCAGCCGTAACCACAAAACCAACCTACAAACGCTTAGAGTTTTAGAGATAGTTGTCAAGTCTTTGGCTCTCTTTTCCTGCTGAGTAAGCCTAGCTTTCCCATTGCCAGTCAAAGTTGACAACTGGAAACCTTGCAGTCTGGTTTAAAAGAAGAAAAATCCAACCTTTGCCCAAAAGCCCTGTTCTTAAAAATCAAAACATGATGGGCTCTTCCCAAAGCATCGTGTTGGAAAGCCATTGCATAACTGGAATGATACCTACACTTGTTTGCTTCTATACACAACAGAGTAAAGCTTTTGACAGGACCCACTTCAGCAAAACAGCCTCTAACTGGCATTTTGGAGGGAATCTTACCAAGTCATTTACTGATGGTAGTCATTTCCGGCCAATCTCTTCCATCCACTACTCCCCTCTACCATGTTATCGTTATATGTAAATTCAATCCTAGTAACCTCTATAAAGAGACATCCCCCTACTAGTTATTAGATTGTAATAACATAGCAGCAGAAGGACACGGGTGTGGAAAGACACATTAGCTCTGCAGAACACGGGGAGGCGATTGCTGTGCTTCCCTAGCTGGAGAATCAAATCAGGCTTCTCGTTTAATAACTGACAACATGTTTCTCTCAGTCTCTCACAGGCAAGCAGGAAGACAAAAGGACCTCAAAAAAGCTTTGGCATTGGGCCCATCTGAAAGTATATGTGCATGCATTTCAATGGTGTGGGTGTGTGGGGGGGTGCACTGCGTGCGTGTACCCGTGCACATGCGCACTTATGAATAAGTGCTTCCAGCTTGGGAAATTCCCACTGTGAGGCCTGATACCTAAATATGCATGAAGGTGAATGTCTCCATAGCATCCATATCGGGAAGCAAAAGGCTTATCTTTTAGCTGCCCAGAGATATCATTTAAGCATTTATCATTTCCTTTACAATGTCGTGGGAAAGAAGAGGAGCCTAAAAATAATTATCTGTCAATGACTTTGCCATTAGACTCTGGGGATCTGACTGCTCAAATACCATGTGTTCTTTACAAATAATGAAGATTTCCTTTCTATTTTCTGTTTACGTTGTTCCTTCCAACACACTGGAGATGTTTTATTTAAAGGGAATCAGTTCTTCTTCTTCTCCCTCCTCCTCTTCTTCCTCATCTTGATCTTCCTTTTTTTTTTATTTATTTATTAAGGATTTCTGCCTCCTCCTCGCTACCGCCTCCCATTTCCCTCCCCCTCCCCCAGTCAAGTCCCCTTCCTTCGTCAGCCCGAAGAGCTATCAGGGATCCCTGCCCTGTGGGAAGTACAAGGACCACCCACCTCCATCCAGGTCTAGTAAGGTGAGCATCCAAACTGCCTAGGCTCCCACAAAGCCAGTACGTGCAGTAGGATCAAAAACCCATTGCCATTGTTCGTGAGTTCTCAGTAGTCCTCATTGTCCGCTATGTTCAGCACGTCCAGTTTTATCCCATGCTTTTTCAGACCCAGGCCAGCTGGCCTTGGTGAGTTCCCGATAGAACATCCCCATTGTCTCAGTGTGTGGGTGCACCCCTCGCTGTCCTGAGTTCCTTGCTCGTGCTCTCTCTCCTTCTGCTTCTGATTTGGACCTTGAGATTTCTGTCTTAGTGCTCTAATGTGGGTCTCTGTTTCTGTCTCCTTTCATCACCTGATATTCAGGAGGATGCCTATATGTTTTTCTTTGGGTTCACCTTCTTATTTAGCTTAAGAACATGTGTCTACCAGGATGGAAGGCTGGTTATCTCTAAGGTTAGGGTGAAAATAGAGCGGTAAGGAAGCAGTGATGATGTAGAGTCTAGTCTTTTCCCGAATAAAAATGCTCCAAGCTAAAAGGGCAAACCAGCTCATGCTTCTTTAGGTGAAAGTGATGGCAGAGAGGGGCTGCTATTTTGACCTAATGGGAACCACAGAGAGAGAAATGAGGTTACCTGACCCCCACGCTAGTTTGTAAATGACTACTTTCTTACAGCAGAGTTCCACTTTCTACAGCTACCTACCAACTGCAATCCCCACTAATCACAGTTCCACACACAGAAGAGAGGTCACTCTTTAATGGAGGTTGCTTCCGTTCTAAATCTCCAAATTCTTTTTTGCTACTTCAGTAGGCTAATTCAAGCTTATCTCACGGTATTCATTGGGAAGTCTGGCCTTTGTCTTCGGTCATACATGTGTAAGCTCCATGCTAAGCACATTTCATGCAGACATTTGTCTTGGCTGCTTTATGCAGATTTTGAAAAGACACTTGGATGCAGAAACTTAAACCACTGTTGTGTCTCTTTAGGGACCCACTCAGCAAGAGGTAGAAATTGTTCACCCATCGCAAACACCAGCCAAGGCAGCTGTTAACCACACAGATCTGTCAGGGATCCCTCCTGCTTCTAAAAAACGCACAGCTTCCTGCCTTTCCTATCCATTTGATGGACTATGTCTTCATGATGCCACAACAACCTTAGGAAAACAGCAGCAGCAGCAGCAGCAACAACAACAACAGAGGAAATCCACAAATGATTAACACAGTTGACAAATCTGCACCTCCAAGTGAGCCTGCAAGGTACGGGGAGTGGGATGCAGAACAATGAGATGGGGATGAGAAGAAAGGCAGAAAACCAAATGGATATCCCACGTGCGCGGCATGGATGCCTTGATTAGGTGTATTGATTTCTTCCCTCTCCTTACTCCTAAGTCCCAAATAGACAATTCTAAACTAGAGAGAGAGAGAGAGAGAGAGAGAGAGAGAGAGAGAGAGAGAGAGAGAGAGAGAGAGGAGGGAGAGAGGGAGAGAGAGACAGAGAGGGGGAGAGAGAGAGAGAGGCTACTGTTCATAAGGGAAGCAGCCATTGCTGCTCATTTTTTAAAGCACTTAAGGGTCATTAGTCTCACACTGCAGAAATGCATTATTCATTTTGCCTTAGCCCAATTTCTTGGCTAAGAATTTTGCAAGGAACTCATACACAGTCCAGTAGAGAGGTGATTGATCAAGCCAGAAGAAGCAGAATTTGGGCATCTTGATAAAAATTTTTCTCAGTCTTCCCAGTTAGAATAAATCAATTTTATTTATGTAGTAACACTTGAATACTAACTACCCAATGCCATCCGTCAGGACAAAATTGATGACTATACCTTTAGGTTAATATTACTTGAACATTTCATTCTGAATAATTTATACACATTTCTGTCAGCGTGTCAGTTTGCAATTGTTTATTTGGTCTGAGTAAGTGTACCTGAACCACAGCTTTTATTAAGGGAAAGATTTCCACATCTTTATTTTGTGCATTCAAGTAACCTGCCCTGGCCGGGGGCTTTCATGTTATTCCACACGAATGCAAACTTGGATAATTTTGTGTCTTGCCTTGGAATGCTTATATCTTTTTTTTTTCTAAAAAAGCCTTTTGCTGAATGCTTTGTAATTTTCAGAGGAAAAGACGGTTAGGACTAAAAGGCTTGCAAAAAAAAGGTGACTAGATATTTATTAACAACGCTTACATGTTTTCCAGGAGACTGTGAGTATACCGCATTAGGAGTCTCAATAGCTATTCTCACTTCGGCAATAATCTAATCTGTCCACCCCGGCTAATGCTAACAGTACCCTCTCTTTTGGGATGACTTCAATGTGTTATTATTCATCTTGTAAAAAGCCTGATGCATTTTAGAATCATTCCATTTACTACTGTTGCTTTGGTTTTATGGTACTCACCTTCCCATCGGGCAGATAGCACGGGAACATGATTATGTTCAGAGTCTGACGGCATGGAATGCTTGATGAGGAAGTGTTAGTTATGCTATACAACAAAAACAAAACCACAAATAAAGCCGAAAGACTGGGAACCTTGATATCAGTTGACCTGATTGTGAGATCTTACTTCAGTGTGTTTATACTGAATTTTCCATTTAATTCAAGATATTTTACCTGTGATGTATGTGTTTGTGTCTGCATATGCACATATATGTATGTATATGCATATACACGCACACACATTTCTATATATACTCTCTTCCTTTCCTCACCTTGCCCAACTGTCTCTCTCACACGCATTTTTTTTTTTTTACTTTTGAATACTTTTCTCTCAATCAGTTACCACACAGCTGGGTCTCAAGAGATGATCTGACAACCACTGGGCGGAAACAGCATCTTCTATGAAGACATAAGAGGAAAGGGATCAAAATGAGATATGAGTTCCAAAGAAATCACCGTGCAGCTCGACTTCTGGAATTCCTCTTCTTCCGTGCTTGAAGACCTCATTAGCAGAAGCCAAAAGAGCTGCTCAGTTTTATACACATGCATAACACACACACACACACACACACACAGAGAGAGAGAGAGAGAGAGAGAGAGAGAGAGAGAGAGAGAGAGAGAGAGAAGGTTGGAAGTGGATCATAGCTCCATTAGAAAGAATATCATAGGAATTGGCCCAGATGTAATTAAAATGTGCCCATGGAAGATGCATGTGTGCAGGTACTGATTTAAAAGTAGCCTGTGATTAGCTGTGCTGTGACTATCATCTCTGCATCTTGGTCTCTCACGTTCTGTGAATAATCTATTCAGAAGATCTGTGTTGAATGTCAATTATCAGAAGATATTTTTCCAGAAACCACACGGTGGCCGTGCTGAATTTGAATTTCCAAATAACCTTATAATTTAAAATAGGTTGAAAATACACATATTACTATGTATATGTAAATATACATGTAAAATATTTATAATTTTTAATTTATACATAGTTAATACTCATTTACTATATTGAATTAAAATATGTCTAAGTTTTAAAAAGTACCAAATTTCATGGTTCCAGCATAACATACTTGGGGGTTACCATGTGTCTTAATTTGGTTTCTGTCACTGTGATGATACACTGACAAAAACCAACTTGGGGGAGAAAAGGGTTTTTATTTCAGCTTCCAACTCCTAGTCAGAGTTCATCGTTGAGGGAAGTCAAGGCAGGAACTCAAACAGGAACCTGTAGGCAGGCACTGAAGCAGAGGCTGCTTGCTGGCTTATTTCTCATGGCTTGCTCAACTTGCTTTCTTATGCAGCCCAGGGCAACTTGCTCTGCGGCGGCACCACCCACAGTGGGCCGGGTCCTCCCATATCAGTCATTAATCAAAAGATATCACACAAACTTGTCAACAGGTCAATTTTTTTTCCAGCATAATATTTTTATTGATTATCTGGTAATTTAATATATTGCACCCCAATCACACTCACTTCCCACCCCTCCTAAGTCCTCTCACCCTGGTGCCTTTCCTCAATGCCCCCCCCAACTAATACACTAAGTGCAATTTGTGTTGCCCATGGATTCATTGGAGCATGGTCAAATTCCCAGTGACCCGCCCCTTACAGATAACTGAGTCCTTTCCTGTCCCCCCTTCAGCAGCCATCAGCTGTGAAGGGCTACACTTCCGCATCCTTATCAAAATTTTTAAGGACTCTCTTCATTGGCCTCCTGCCTAAACATCTTTGGGGGAGGGAGGAGGTGTTGCAGAAGCCTTCACTTCTGAGCCTGGAGTTATTGATACCACTGCAACAGTCACTTCCTTGCCTATAACAGGGAGCAGCAGCATGGACCATGGACTTCCACATGGTTGCCAGTGACTGCTTGGACCACGGACCTCATCATGGCCCTCAGTAGCAGCAAAGACCACAAACATCCAATCTTACAGAAGTAGTTCCTTAATTGAGTCCCTCTTCCTTGCTCCATCTAGGTTTGTGCTGAGTTGACAAAATCTAATCAGGCCATTTTTCATGATTACTTGGGAGGCAGTATTTTTGAGGATTATGTTGTACCCATTAAAAATAATGCTGAGGTTAATTAAACTTTATACAACAACATTTTAGCAAATAAGTTTTAAAATCCTTTGTAAGTGCTATACTGTTAGGTAAAGATTAGCAGTTATTGGAATTACACCAACTTACTCAACTCAGAAAGACAATGGTAAGAATTTATGCTTTTGGGCTCAGACTGGGGAATAGGTTTTTATTATATTGCCTTAAAAGTAGCTCAACTCTGGGCAACATCCAGTTGGTACAATCACACTGGTATCATAACTGCTAAAAGGATAAGTTTTGTTACTATGTAACAAATATCAGACTATACGATTATAACACATGTATTCAAATCTTAATATTATGACATCTCAGAAAACATGTATTTATTATCAATAATATGTATTACCCTATGAAATTAATTTGACTCTATCTTGTTAAATGCAATATGGCCCAAATCATTCAGTAAGTATAAATTAATATTAATGTAATTATGCATGAATTTCTTGCCTAATCTTAAGAAGTCACCTGCATATAATGCTTATTAAAGTTCAATAAATATTCTTAATCAATACTGTTGAAATAAGAATTAGAACATTGACCATTTCCATTGTTATATCTTAAGTAAAGAGCCATTTGGGAATTTCAGTTTTCTATGGTACTGATCTACACGATATCTGAAATAACCCTAATTAAAGACTGTGCCTTCCTTGATGTTAAATTTCAACATAATATATGTGTGCATATATATATATATATATATATATATATATATATATATATGCTAGCTAGTTCTTACATCTTAAATGAACTCATTTCTATTAATCTGTGTTTCACTACGTGGCTGTGGCCTACTGGTAAGTTTCCATCTGGCATCTGTCTCCTGCTGCAGCTACATGGTGTCTCTCTGACTCCTACTCTCTCTATATATCTTTTCCAGCCTGGCTATATTCTGTTAAGCCATTAGCCAAAAGCAATTTCTTTATTAACCAATGACAATAAAACATATTAACAGCATACAGAGGGGAATCCCACATCATGTGTGTGTGTGTGTATGTGTGTGTGTATGTATTTATCAAGTTGAAGATATATAATATATTCTATTCAGATGGACAAAGAAACTTGATGGATATTTTTAAGAGTGAAATAAAAACAAAAAGACAAAATGCAAAGACCAACACAATACCTAGAATCTCATATTTGGCTAAAACTCTAAATCTCTACTTTTTTGTTTCTGAACTACAGTTTATTCACTGACTTATTAGAAAAAAAAAAACTATTGGCAGTGTGATGTGATGGAGGAAGGTCATTGGTTAAAAAATAAAGAAACTGCTTGGCCCTCATAGTTTAGAACATAGGTGGGTGGAGTAAACAGAACAGAATGCTTGGAGAAAGAGGAAGTGAGGTAAGATGCCTCAGACAGACACCATGCAGCTCATCGCCAGGGCAGACGTGATGAAGCTCTGACCCAGGATGGACATAGGCTAGAATCTTCCCAGTAAGCGCACCTTGGGGTGCTACACACATTATTAGAAATGGGCTAGTCCAGGTGTGAGAGTTAGCCAAGAAGAGGCTAGATATAATGGGCCAAGCAGTGTTTAAAAGAATACAATTTGTGTGTTGTTATTTCGGGTAAAGCTAGCCGGTGGCTGGGTGGCAGGAACGCAGCCTGCAGCTCTTACAACAGTGATGTTAGTGTTTTCAGATAAATCTCAATACTATATGGAAAACTGGGGTGACTTGGAATGATGGCAGTCAACATGAAGTAACCCAAATATTTCATGTTGACTCTTCCCGTGATTCTCCTGTGTGCAAAGTTTGTAGTGGGTGTGGTTTTAGGCTGTTTGATCATTGGGTACTCTTAGAGCTCCAGTGGTATGGGAAATAAGCATATTAACCATAACATTCATATTTCCAGCCCAGGGATCTTTAGGGCTCCTTGGGGGTGATGATAAGCTTGTAAATATCCAAAATAAGCCAGCCAGCCAAGTAGCGACATCTTTGTATAAAGACTAGGAAGTAGAGGCTCAGAAACCATTCAGTACACAAATAATGAACCTTGAGAAAGAGTCTGGATTTTTGGGTTTGTCTGCCTGCTAAAGACAATCTTGTGTTCAGTGGAGAAGTCAGTCCAGTGTTTTCCAGTTGGAGCCTAAATAGACACGTATCCCATACTAAATCACTATTAGATGTGAGACACTGTCAGAATGACACCTTGTTGACAAACACGCACAACTGAAGGCAACTCAATACATAGAATATAGTAAATGCCAGTTCATTAATGAATTAAAGTAGACAATAGGACACAGAGACTTGAACCCATAAGAGATTTAATATGTATCCAGACTTACTCTTCGCTCAGAATGAGTCACACAACTGTCCAGAAATAAATCAATGAGAAGTCAATACACTTTTATTTCTTTCCCATTGTCAGTGTTGATTTATGAAAAGAAAGTGCCGACTTATTAAAAATTTTCAAATGAACAAGAGAACAAAAAGAATTTGTGGGATATTACATTCATAATGTTAAAATGGAAAAATCTCTCAAAGTTCCATGTCTGCCATCTGAGGTGCTTTGGAAGTGTGGGAGCCCATTCAGGACACCATAATAAAGCTCGCTGCCTGGGTGGCTGACAGACAATAGGAGTTTATTCCTCTCAGCTGTTACTTCTGGGAAGTCAAGATCGTGTGCTGGCAAGTTTGGTGTCTAGTGAAGACCTTTTCCCCACACCATTATCCTTGTGAGACGAGGCACAAAGAAAGAATGAGCTTTCTCTTGAGTGTCCTCTTCAAAGGCACTAATCTCAGCCGTCAGTGGTCTGTCTGCATGAAGAAGTCACCTCTTGTGGTTTGGTTTCCATCATTGTGATAAAGTACTCTGAAAAAAGCAACTTTGAGGGAGAAAGGATTGGCCCTGTTTACAGTTCCAGGTTATAGTCTATCATTGTAGGGAGCCAAGGTAGGAGCTTCAAGAAGCATGTCACATCCACAGTCAAGAATAGAGTGAATGCATTCATGGTTCCTGGTGTTCAGCCTCCTCTAGACTAACATATTCAGGACTATCACCACCATCACCACCACTGCCACCATCATACCACCACTACTACCACGACTACCACCACCACCACTACCACCATCACCACCACCACCACCTCCACCATCACCTCTACCACCATCACCTCCACCATCAACTCCACCATCACCACCACCACCTCCACCATCACCTCCACCACCACCACCTCCACCATCAACTCCACCATGACCACCACCATGACCACCACCAGCACCACCATAACCACCACCACCATTGCCACCATCCACCACCACCACCACGACCACCACCACCATCACCACTGCCACCATGGCCACCACCACCATCACCACGACCACCATGACCACCACCACCACCTCTACCACCATCACTACCACCATCACCACCACCACCATGATCACAACCACCACAACCAGCACTACAACCACCACCATGACTACCACCACAACCACCACCACCACCACCACCACAAACATAACCACCACCATAACCACCACCATGATCACAACCACCACCACCACCACTATAACCACCATCACCACTACAACCACCACCATGACCACCACAACCACTACCACCACCACTTCCACCACCACAACTACCACCATAACTACCACCACCACGACAACCACCACTATGACCACTACCATGACCACCACCACACCCCTCCCAAGAAATGGCACCACTCACTGTGGGCTAGGTCAGTGTAATCAATACAATCCCACAAAGACAGGGCCACAGCCAACCTGGTCTAGCCATTTTCTAATAAGGATTCTTTTCCAAGGTGATTCTAAACTGAGTCAAGTTGAAGTTAGAAGTAACTGTCACTTTTCGTACGTCCTCACCTGCTAATGGCGTCACCTCGTGGGTTAGACTTCAGTGAATGAGTTGTTGCTGGCATATAATGACCATAGTGGTGAGGCACAGCTCCTGACAGCAAGGAATGCTGCACTGGGTCCTCCCCTGTGGCATGAGAACTTATCTTTCAATCATCATTTTGATGGATCTGAATGCTGTTGTTAACAATGACTGAGGATCTTTAGGCCTTTTTATGGATCTGAGCACAGACAGGCTCTGTCTTTAACAATGCCTGAGGTTATTGTACTCTGTGTTTCTCTTCTGAGATTTTCTTTATTTTTATTTTATGTATATCAGTGCTTCTTCCTGCATGCATGACTATATTTCACATGTATGCTGTGCCCACAGAGGACAAAAGAGAGCCTTGAGTCATGAGACTAGAGTTACAGCTAATTTTGAGCTACCATGTGGATGCTGGGAAATTGAACCCAGATCTTCTGGAAGAGTAGCCAGTGCTCTTAAGTGCTGAGCCATCTCTCCAGCCAGACATGTGTTTTCCTTAAAGGCAGAAAATATAGAATAAATTCACCCAACATAGTAAACTAATATTCATATGGTTATTTATAGCTACTATATTTATTTATTTATTTTTATTTATTAAAGATTTCTGTCTCTTCCCCGCCACTGCCTCCCATTTCCCTCCCCCTCCCCTAATCAAGTCCCCCTCCTTCATCAGCCCAAAGAGCAATCAGGGTTCCCTGCCCTGTGGGAAGTACAAGGACTACCCACCTCCATCTAGGTCTAGTAAGGTGAGCATCCAAACTGCCTAGGCTCCCACAAAGCCAGTACGTGCAGTTAGATCAAAAACCCATTGCCATTGTTCTTGAGTTCTCAATGCAACAAAAATATATGCTCAACTGTGTTCATAGCAGCATTGTTTGTAATAGCCAAAACCTGGAAACAACCTAGATGCCCTTCGATGGAAGAATGGATGAGGAAAGTATGGAATATATATATATATTAGAGTACTACTCAGCAGTAAAAAACAAGGACTTCTTGAATTTTGCATGCAAATGAATGGAAATAGAAAACACTATCCTGAATGAGGTAAGCCAGACCCAAAAAGAGGAACATGGGATGTACTCACTCATATTTGGTTTCTAGCCATAAATAAAGGACATTGAGCCTATAATTCGTGATCTTAGAGAAGCTAAATAAGAAAGAGAACCCAAAGAAAAACATATAGGCATCCTCCTGAATATTAACCTTCATCAGGCGATGAAAGGAGACAGAGAAAGAGACCCACATTGGAGCACCGAACAGAAATCTCAAGGTCCAAATCAGGAGCTGAAGGAGAGAGAGCACGAGCAAGGAACTCAGGACCGCAAGGGGTGCACCCACACACTGAGACAATGGGGATGTTCTATCGGGAACTCACCAAGGCCAGCTGGCCTGGGTCTGAAAAAGCCTAGGATAAAACCGGACGCGCTGAACATAGAGGACAATGAGGACTACTGAGAACTCAAGAACAATGGCAATGGATTTTTAGCTACTATATTTACATAATGACATCCAATAAGTAAATTTGTTTAAAGTTTTGTTATCTACCTCTCATTCACTGTTTTTCATCTGCTTTATATATAGTCAATAAGTACTTTAGAGCAACTACGAGCTAAATAGCATATTTGATCTGTACTTATTAAAAAGTACGTTATAGAAAAATCTTAGAATAATCAGACCATTGTGTAAAAATTAGACAGCTAGAACATAGATTGGAAAGTAGAATGTAATGGTGTTTTGGTAAAATATATATTTAATTATTACTCTTGCTAAGAGATACTTTGTGCTTCTGCACTAAGGAAGATCATGAAACACCTGAATAATTCTTGTTTAAAGCCTCCTCAGTAGTAGATTCTAACTGCCTTTAGCTGGGAAAAAATATCACTTTATAGCCAACAAAGCAAAAGGAAGTTATTAGTGGGGGCCATTGAGATGGCTTGAGCTGGGATTGGGGTTCTTGCTGTGCAATCCTGATTACCCGAGCTTGATCCCTGGGACCCAAAGCAAAGTGGATGAGGCCGATGCCTGCTTTCCATGCAGTGATTCAGATAGAGATTCTTTAAGCTGGTTTCTCTCCCTCTCTCCCTTCCTCCTCACTTCCAGTCAGCCCACCAACCACTGGGCCCTGGGATCAAGACTATGTGGAGCCTGACTCCAAGTCTTAATTAAAAGATCCCTAGAGTCAGTTCCTTTCCCCCACCTGCTCACCGGCTACCCATCCCTCATTGCTTTCTCGTCTGCTTCTATAGCCTAGCTTAAGTTCCAGTCAGAACTTTACCCTCCCTGACTACCATGCCCATCTTGGATAAGTCAGAGTCCAAATCCTAAAATCTGAGAGTGTCCCAAAGACTAAAATTTGAGAATTATTCAGATGGTCTACAACCTGACAGACTGAGGTAACAGTACACAAAGGCCTAAACATCTACACTACAAACACCATATATTCACACCAAAATACCCCATAAATATTGTACCTCCAGATACCTAGATCCCTGTGCAAAAACACAAACAAGAACAACAAAGACAATATAATTCCACCAGAAGCCAGCACCCCTATTGTAAAATTCCCCGAAAGGGGCAATTTGGCTGAAGCACAAGACACAGACTTCACAACAGCCATTATGAATATGTTCAAGAACCTTAAAGAGGATATGAAAAATGCCTGGATGAAGTTCATGAAAACACAGACATTTATGTGTAATAATAAGAAAAATTTAAGATATGGAAATCAAATTGAACAAAGAAATGACTCACTAATGTTAAGTCAAACTGAGATGAAAAGCTGGGGAAATCAACAAAAAGGCACCCGCTGATCAAATGAAGTAGAAGATAGAGTTTCAAGTCTTGAAGACAAGAAAAAGAAATGGATCACTCAATCTAAGAAAACGTCAAATCATTAAGCATCCAAACACAATGGGGTGGAGAGATGGCCCCATCATTAAAGGAGGGTCTTAACCAAAATGTCAAATATCCAGGCATGAAGCACCCAAAAAATTCAAGATATATGAAAAGGCCAAACTTATGAATTACAGGTATAGAGGAAGGAAACACAGACCAAAGGCACTGAAAATATAAAAACAAAACAAAAACAATAGAAGAAAATTTCCCAAATGTAAAAAGTCTCACTAGATCCCCCTGACCGGCCTAGAACTCCTGCTATGTAGACCAGACTTCTGCTGAACTCGCAGAAATTCCCCTGCCTCTGCCATTTGAGTGCTAAGATTAAAGACCTATGTCACCACGTGCAGCTTCCTGAGGACTCAAGTGACTGCCTGTTGCCAGCAAGGCTGTTGTAGTTCTTCTCACAGCGTCTAGTCATCCTTCCTCATGTTCTGCCTTAAAGCCCGGGGTCGTCAGCCTTTTGTGGCTTCAGCTGCACTGTGGAGATTGCTCATGGTTGGAACAAGTCTACAGGAGTGTAGCTCTTCTCGCAAGGGCATTTCAAGGTATTTGACCTTTTGTTACTACTGTTTTGCCTTTTTCTATTTGATCATTTTAGAATCCTGTAAGTATCAATAGTTTAAAATGGTGTTGAAATTTTGGGCATTATTTCTCTCTTTCAAAGTTTTGTCTTCTAAGTCTGTGATGTTTTAGTTGTAAACAAATTGAAAACTTTTATCAGGATAAATCGTGTGTGTGTGTGTGGTGTGTATTATGTGTGTTTCTAGAGGCTGAACCTAGGCAAAATACACACTAGGCAAATACTCTCCTACTGAGCTATAATCCTAGCTTAGATTTTCTGGATTTTTTTTTATTATTTTAAGCTTTAAAGAATATCCAAGACATTCTCCTAGTTTTATATTTTATCATAATTTGTTCTCCTAGTCATCAGACCTTTATAGAAATGTTAAGTAAAAGTCTAATTTTGTTATCCATTTGTTAGAAGTCTTTATTGGAATCCTTTTTCATGTTTCTGTCATTTGAAATGCCACATTTATCATAAAATTGTTCCCATACACAGCCTGCTCACGGGCTGCCCATTATGACAATGAGCTGGGTGTTTACACATGCCCAAGATAATACTTTTGTGATTACTAGAATATTAAGGTGTCTTTTGATAGTTAAAAGGTTATTTTCTCTTCCTTGGTTTACACTTTAAAATGTCTTTGGACTAATAATATTTATTTTTGATATACAAACTTATTCACTTATTAATATATCTAAAACTTTTGAAAAATTTGGTTAGGATTACATTAAATATATAGCTTTTGTAGAAATGAATATTTAAAAGGATAAACACTTCAATGTGTTAGATTTCCTGATTATTCTTTCAGCATGTTTGACATTTCTGGAAGGTTTATTCATATGTATTTCATAAATGTTGTTTTTGCAGATTCCTTTTTCATCAGATTTTAATTGATTGCTTTGAGCAAGCAGTCATTTTCATATATGCATTTTTCTCCTTTTCCCTTCCTTCTGTCTGTCTCTGTCTTTCTCTGTGTCTCTGTCTCTCTCTGTGTGTTTTTCTGTGTGAGAGAGACAGAGACAGAGAGATACAGTGTCTCACTATGTGGTATAATCTGGCCTCAAACTTCTTGTGCTCACACTGCCTGATCTTGCAGTCTAGGGTTGCAAGCATAAAGCTGGCTCCTATGTCCAGCTCCAGTACAGGTGACAACTCACAAAAGCTAGAAACTTGGAGCACACAGCACAGCCTACAGATGGTTCAACATCTCAGTGTCCGTTCCCAGTGACTCAGATGGTCTGAACCTCTTCCAGGCAGCTCAGCTAGTCTGTTTCTCTGTCTCTTCTAGACAATTTGGCTGGTCCCTGCTTCTTCTAGGCAGTTTTTACTATTCACATACTCTTGGGATGCTAGAGATGAAGGTCTAGCGATTCTCATCAATTTTAGGGACTTTCTGAAGCTACTTTGAGTTGTTCTTAATAGGCTTTCCTTTAGTATTTCAACTTCTCTTAGGACATCCTATGGTTTTGTCTCCTTGCAAACATAATGTCTTAACTGAAACTTTCACTCTAAGATGAAAAGTTGAAATCTTGAAGGAAACACATGCTACACTTGGGAATTTATTAGCTTCTCCTCTTACTGCAAATATAATTTCTTGCCCCCAACATTTTGTATGCCTATAGTTGATTGTCTGAAAATTCCAAGTTTATGCTCTTCCTTTTCAATAGCAATAAATCTGCATTCTTTTCTATTTCCCTGGGTAGGTCTTTAAATACATCCATGAAGATTAGTGGTGACCATAGATAGTTTTGTATGCAGTTTTAAGATGAAGACTTGGTAGATCTGGTTCCAGCAGTATTTGCAAACAGGTTAAAAACAAAAACAAACAATCAAATCAAAAGCTACCATTACCACCAACAACAACAACAAAGCAGGAAATTGAGAATGGGCAAGCAGGTGCTGTGCAAGACCGACAAGCTAAGTTTCACCCCCTGGGACCCATAGTTGAAGGGCAGAATAAACTCCTAAAAGCTACAGTTTTCATATGTGCAACACAGTATACTTGTGCCAACAATGCTGCTGCTGGTGGTGATGATGATGATGATGATGATGATGATGATGATAAAATAAAATTTAAGATACAGGCAGCTACCTCCAGAAGGAAAAACTCACTGTGAACCTTCATTGCAATACATCAGTATAGCAAGCTCTCAGTACAGAAGACCAATGACTATGTAAGTGTGTAGGTCCATTTTAAATTGGTACACATGGTCCACGCACAGTGCAAGTCTCCTCACTTTGGGAGAAAATACTTGACTATTCAAACCCTTTAGTGTAAATGCCTATGCCCAATTATATTTAAGGTTACTTTCTTCCTTATAACTATAGTTCACTTTTCCATCAGAACGTATTAGCTGAGGGCTGTGGACGGCCTGTGATCTGGCCTTTTCTGTGGTCTTGGTCTCTTGAAGAGCCTTGGTTCTAACGGAGAAAGTGAGGAGCTTCCATTTCTCCACCAGATACTTTCAGATCTGCACTGTACTTTCTTAGCTGCATAGTATGCTCTAGAGATACCCTTCAGTTTGTTACAAATACATCGCAGGAAGCCCTAAAGTGAGTTCTGCCTCCCCCTCCCAGACAGACCCGTCTGGAGAGCTCTTGCGGATATTAGACTATTTTCTGCTGCAATGGCCAGGATAAAATGCGTTCTTGTTTTTTCTAGAAATTTGTAAAAGGATATATGGTATGACTTGTTACAGCAAGCTGAGATAGTTTGATGCTAATCAATAGTTCTAGTAGTTAGTAACACATATGTTAGTCTCTCGAGCATGAATCGGTTTTAAAGCTATCTTGTAAAATCTAGAAAAACTGAGCCCTGCTCAGTACGGTATTTCCTCTTACTTCGTGTTTCAACCACAGTTCTTTAGCTCAAACTAGACTTTTTCTAGCAGAACACTGTAGAAGTCTATAGGAGAGGTGGCCCCGTGATATGGAGTGACTTGCTTCTTTGGGAGAGCCCCCACAGTCTGAGTGTGCTGCTTTCCTTTCTGTGGTGGGAATTCCATTTCAGAAAAGAGATGTTTATTTGGAGGAGGGAAGAAGCACTAGGTTTATTCAAAATCACCTCTACTAAATTCAACAAGGTATTCTGGATTGGATCTAGGAAGAGGGAAAAATGGCATCATTTTAAATGAATCAGAATAAAGCATATAGATAAATCAGTTACATGGTATCAGTGTTAAAGTCTTTGATAAATGGGCCATGCTTATACGGATTCTAACCAAAGGATACCTAGGGGAAATGTATGGGAAACATCTTTGCATTATCTTTGCCGCTCTTCCATCAATCTAAAATAAACCCTAAAGAAAAAGAATATTGACCATTTTAGGTCTAGATTTGGATAAAAGCAACTCTTAGCTTTAAGAAAGCTAAGATTCAGGTGCTTAGCGGTCACCAGAACCCTGTTGGGCACTCCTTTAGTCCCATCAAAGCCCTAGGTTTTATATTCAATAGGCTATGATCATTTTACCTTTAGAGAGAAGGGGTCAGTGTGCATGTATGTGTATGTGTGTGTGTGTGTGTGTGAGTGAGTGTGTGTGTGTATGTGTACGCAAGTGCACATTTGTCTGTGTGTCTGTGTGTGTGCATATGTGCACACGTGAGTCATGTTGCAGGTTACTGTTAAGTGTTGAAGCTGCAGGAATAACACTCATGAGTGAGGACTGCTCTATACTCTACAGTGTCTGAATGCCAAGCTCTACAACACAATCTTTATAAACATGACAGCATTCCATACTTACACCAGCCTTACACAGTGGGCGCTGTCAGTAGCCCTGTTTAAAAATGAGGGAGCTGGTTCAGTAAAGCAGACCACTTGCCTACGTTCATGTAGCTTTGAAGTACAAACCCAGGCCTGTCAACCCTCAGAAACCGCGTGCGAAAGTGCTACTCAATTCTATTTACTTGTGATAATAACAATGTGACTGAAATCATTTATAAATAATGATCTGGATACTTAATTTAATTGTCTGCTTGTTAGGATCATAAACTTCTAATGACACCATTTAGTGAGTGCTTGACCTTAGAGAAATCAGCACACCTATGTAGCTTCCAGTTATTCTATTTATTCTACCTGTGCAATGGAAACCAGCTTTGCAGGTTAGCAATGGCAATTACACAGCACCATGTGCATGACCTATTATCATATTTTCTAAGCTGCAGCTGCATGGGCTATTGTTGTTCAGGAAGGTCTCATTATGTAATCAAACTCATCATGGAGTTCTGACTCATGGTTCTCCTGTCTCAGCCGCTAAAGTACTGGGATTACAGGTATGTGCAACCAAGTTCAGCTGGGAAATTATTAATGAATAAAAAGGTCTTTTCTCAGCCCTGTATTATTGTTTTCTGCGTATGTCTTGAAAAGGTGGCCTTTCTTTACTTGTGTGTCTCTGATTCTGTTTGTACTTTGAACGCTAATGGAAAGCGAACATTTAATAACGTTAAAGACATTTGTTTACAGAGCACCAGAACCTACTACAAAACGAAACTACAGATACACGCATGTAGGTTCAGATACATGTCCATGTAGAGAGACCAGTCTGTACTCATGTAATTTTCACACCACTCTGATAAGGTGGCTGTATTTCTGTTGTTACACATCTTTACAGAGGCGGGATCCAAGAAGACAATAAAAGAACAGGTCCCAGAGAAAAGCCAGTGGAGGTGTGACCTTGTTCAAATTGACTATAGACTCCTTGCTCATTTCCACAATTCACTATTAAGTTTTTAAAACTCTTGCTTTAATGAGGACCTTTGCAATCTACTTTAAAAGCCAATGACATTTGCCGTGTAGGACACAAACCTACATCCAGTAACTGATGGAAGCATATGTAGTGACCCACAACCAAGCCCTGGGCTGAGCTCCTTGAAGAGAGGGATGAGGGATCACATGAACAAGGGGACTCAAGATCATGATTGGGAAAACCACAGAGACAGCTGACCCAAGCTAGTGGGAGCTCACTGACTATGGACTGACAGCTGGGGAACCTGAATTGGACTGAACTAGACCCTCTGAATGTGGGGGACAGTTATGTGACTCGATCTGTTGCAGGGGAGGGCTGGCGGTGGCACCAGGGACCAATCTCTGGTGCATGAACTGGCCTTTTGGAGTCTATTCCCTATGGTGTGATACCTTGCTCAGCCTTGGCCCTGCCTCCAGTCGGTATCCCAGACCTTGTTGACTCCCCAAGGAAGGCCTTACTCACTCTGAGTAATGGCAGATGGGGATTAGTAGGGGGAACATGGGGGTGGAAGAAGGGGAGGGAAAGGGAACTGGGGTTGGTATGCAAAATGAAAAGTAATTTTTTAATATGAAAAAAAGACACTAATGTGTGGTGTGATGTAAAGTAAAGCACAAAATACTGACATAAGCAAGCATCAAAAATTTCCAATAAGGGAATGCTGTGAAATTATCCACCCAACTCAAATTGAGGACATCTAAAATATATTTTACTTCAAAATAAAACTAGCTATACTGCTTAATTCAAGTAATATGAGAAGCATTTGTGGATATCGCTCCCATTAAATTGGTTCCTTATGGAGAGATTGCCATTATCAGACACTATTTGTCAATAGTGTCATCTCTCGGTGACAGTCACCAAACCATTTGATGTGTTCTAGACTTGCACTTGATTGAGATGACAGATGTTGGACTGACATTTTGAATGTTCCCCTTGATCTATGATTCCCCATCTGAAAAAGATTGGGAATTCGAGAAAATTTTCCATAGGCCATTATTAATTTAGGTTCTTAGGGATGTTTTTTTAAAAGTCACAAGAATTAACAGGGCTTTGCATGAATTCCCTGAGCTTACAATCATATCATTGCTCTTTACGTTTTCTAATATCTTTCCAAAAGGTGGGACAGAAAATTGAGGGGTAACAGAAAGGCTGGTAAAATACAGCTATCAGATAGATGCTCCATAGTTCGGAGTGCTCTCCAGCTGGGAAGTGTGTGTGCTGCTATTTGGGGAGCAAGGCTAGCACTATGGGATGTGCCAGCAATTTCTAGTTTTAAGTTTTAATTCTACCGCCCTCAACAGAGATCAACGTTCTTATCAATTTTACTTATTTTATTTGATATAGTTGTCTAATCTTTAAGTTTCAATTAGCAACACACTCTTGGTTTCCAGTCTTGCAGTAGAAGGTGTTTGTTTGTTTATTTAATTCAGGAAATAAGCATCTCTATTCTTACTATTCAAATCAAAAGCTAAAAGTCTTGACAATAACCTGAAAATTAACCATGAAATGCTGACTCCTGCCATCTTCTGTGGTCATTGAAATGTAAATGTCACTTTGAACACCTTCACAAGCATTCCTTACTTTTCCTTTGTGGGTTTATTTAATCCTTACTTCTTAAAAACTGTTGTTTATCAAGCTGTGTAATGTGTTGTGGATGTAGCTCCTCTTTTTCTTCATGATACTTCGTTTTACCTGGGTTGAAAGCCACATAATTCTACGTAATGGTTTTCATTTACCCTCCCAGTTGAGTTATTGTTGAGTTAGGTTTCTCCTAATTGTGAACATCGGTACCACATGTCTTCTGTCATCCCACAGATGCAAGTGTTTTCTTCAGTGTGTGTAAGTAGGCGTGCAATGGCCAGGACGTAACTGATGTGCGTACAACTGCTAAGGAAACATATCACCCAAAGAGAGCACAGCAGTTTATAAAACCACTCACAACGCACTAGGGACCAAGTTACTCTAAACCTTTCCCGCATTTGAAATAGCCCAATTCAGTGCCTTTCTTTTTAAAGTAGAGTTTCCCCCTCCTAAACATCAGCAATGATCACCTGCTCACAAAAGATGCCATTACTTCTATGGGATAGGAATATCTCTTGTAAGAATTTTAAAATTATTGTGTTTATAATTCATAACTTCTCTTGCTAAAGAGATATTTCTATATGCTTTATTAATTTGGATCAAAGACCAAAAGTCTTTCCTATTATTTGTGTGTGTGTGTGTTTCATATGGCAGGCAGTGGCTATTGTAACTCCTTTTCTCCTTTTACTAAAAAGGTAGCTGTAGGTGATACAGACATGAATAACTATGGTTGTATTTCAATAACACTTCATTCACAAAAATAGACACAAGAATAGATTTGGTGTTTGGGTTACAGTTTCCTGACTCCTGGCTTTGATAAGGAGAGATACTGATAGGTTCATTGCTAATCTTTCTATTGGCAGAATGACTAATCCTTCTTTAAGAAACTCACAAGGTACCGTGTACACACTTACTGCTACAGACCACTAGACTATGTAACTGCAGATTGAAGAACATCTATTCTTTGCACTAGTTCTTTGTGGATAGCAAGAAAATTAGCATAAACTTTTCCAGCACAATTTTGAGTCTAATTTAAAAAAAATCAAACCTAAGACTGGGAAGATGACTCAGTGGCTACAGTGCTTGCTGGCAGGCATGAAGATCTGAGTTCAGGTGCCCAGAACACATATAAAAGTCAGGTGAGCATAGTGGTTTGCCTATAATCCCAACACTCAGGAGCCAGAGACAGGAGATCCCTACTGCAGAATCACCTAATTGCACTAACTTCTGTAAGAGACCCTGCTTAAGACAGTGGAGAGCAATTAAGAAAGAGATGTAGTGTGTCAGCCCCTGGCCTCCACATGAACACCACATGCGTATTCCCAAACATGCAAACATACACATATGCATGCAAATCACATACATAATATATAAATGCCACCAAAATGAGTCAAACCTTTATATTGCTAATTTCAGCAGTAAGTCAACAAAAAATAAACATAATTCTACTTCATTTCCATATGATAAAAAATTTAAGTAATTGTTGTATTCATACAGCAAAGAAATGGTATTTGAGGTTGGGTTTGCCGGTCCCAAAGCTTGTTTTTTGATGGAAGTATTTTCCCAGGCTATCCTTATGGGACAGGAATTGGCACAGTCTTTAGGGCTGGATACTATTTGTCACCATTGCTAATTTATTGGGTTTTTTTCCTCTTTTAAAAGCATGACCAACATGGTGTCAGTCTTCTGCATTCAGTATCAGGTTCGGTTCTGACTACATCCTTTAGTACTGACTTCACATTATTCGATGCACACGCAGAGAAGCTGAACCTTGGAGAGAAGATGAACCATGTTCAGAGGCAGAAAACTTATAATTTCCTGAATGAAAAAAAAAACAACAGAAGCATCAAAGATGATGATTTTGGTGACCCTCTCTCGCTGCCTCCCATCTGACCACATAAGCATAAAGTAGGTGCGTGACTGTTGCGAGAAAAGAGGAAATGTGGCCTGGGAACTGCTGGCTCTGAGCTGTCTGGCTTCGACTCATCATTGCGCGCTTGCTGCCATTCAGGCTTCCCTGTGCTGTGTGCGTCTCCTGCAGAGCCACAAAGCACCTCCTGCTCGGCTCCTCTTATTTCCATAATCTGGGCTCCCTTTTAGAAACACTGTCACTATCTCCTTAATGGGCAGAAAAGAGCTCTCGAAGAGATATCATTCTGGCATGCTTGTCAAATATTGCTGAAACGTCGGCAAAATTTGCCTTTTGATAAGGTGCATTTATTCACCCGAGTTGCGGATTGAGAGATAGTCATAATAATGTCTTCATTCTTCCCTCTCGTCCTTTCTGCCTCCTTCGTTTCCTTCTTCTCTTCTTTCCTTTGCTTGCTCGATTGTTCATGAAGCATTTTCTCATCTGTTGCAGCAAATAGCTAGCAGCTGATGATTGGGTGTATTGAGCTCAGATCAAAGCTATGACTATGACAAGTGGTGATTGGTTCCAGCATATGTACGGTAAGGGGGAAAAGGTAAGTGCCTTCTTCAAGATCCTGTCTTGGTTCCCCTTAAGCACGGGCTGAAATCTGAAAGAAAAAGTGAACTCTTTCCTTCCTAAATCACTTTTGTTCTTGGTGTTTCACATCAATAGAAATCAATCTAGAACAGAAGGAGGAACAAGTCAAGGGCTCTTGACCATTGTGTGGTTCATGTAGGAGCTTGCGAAACGGCATGGTGACGGTCCCTACGCTAGCTAATCACAATTCTCACTTAATGACGTGTATTGTGTGGACATGAGAGTCTGAGAAGAAAGCTGCAATATTGTGCTGTCATGGGTGTGCGCCTACTGTGGGGAACCAAGGAATCGCGTGCACTCTTTGGACATACTTTAGGACATGTTTCTTTGGCCATCTTGCCTGAGCTGGACTTTAAGGAAATACAGGTGTTGCCTGGAGAATGAGAAGCAAAGGCAGCCCAGGGAGAGGGGAAAGACAGCACAATTAGCAGCATTTGTAAAGACTTCAAACCTCCATGTCTGAGGGAGTTCACAGAGAGGTCAGTGTGGGGATGGGGATGACCTGAGCTGAAACCAGAGCACACTCAGAGGCACGAGTCTGACTTCACCAGACTCAGGTCAACGTGACGTTTGCCTGTCCCTGTGACAAGATGACCGGAACAGACAGGTTAGAAGTTTGAAACATTTCTTTTTGACTCTTAACTGTAGAGCTTTCAGGCCATGGTCAACGGGTTCCATTGTTTGGGGTCTCTAGTGACACTTAGGGTTGTGGCTCAGCACAGTTGGTGTCAAAACTGCTCACTTCAAGGTGACTGAGAAGCAGAGAGAAGAGGTGTGTAGGGTCTCATTACCCCCTTCAAAAGAACAACTCCAATAAGCTGACTTATTTCCACCGCTGCACCTTCTAAAGGTTCCATGGGTTCCAGTAGTGCCACATGCGGGCCTCAAATCCTTTAGTGCATGGAGTTTGAGGGAACGTGTAAAATCTGACTGTAGTCATTTGGAACTGTAACTTACTAACAGTTTAGACTCCATTCTGTGAGCCAGTGGTTTAGCACTGGCTGGAAATTAGAATGACTTCGAAACGTTCTAAAGTATAGAGCCTTTGGCTCTGCACTTGAGCTTTGGATTGAAGTGGTATGGAGTTTCTAAACTGCCCAGATAATCCAGGTGTGCACAATGGATCACTGAAACCATCTGCATAGAACAATAGGGGGCCTTTGATGGCTTCGATAGGAGCGAATACAATCATTCTGTTGGCGAGCCTCGTTGTTCAAAGTTATGTGTGGGAAAGCAAGAATTTGTGGCTGGCTGGATACAGGAACTGATGAACAAGAGTAATGTAACAGAGCTCAAAGATTTGATTCAGCTGAAGAAAAGGGCTCTAACATCTGGCCACAGTTCTTGGCCCTGAGAAACCTCTAAGTCAGCCAGGTGAATGTGTTTGATGAGTGTGCACCAAGGAAGAAGGCTGACACAGCAAGCCAGAGGATTGTTCTTCTCCATAAACAAAATCGAAATGCTCGTCCAATGGTGGTTGATGCCTGCGTTAAACAAAACAAACGCCCTGAACAGAGTTCTGCGGCTTCATCTTGCAGCTAAGCATTTGCCACACTCTGTGCTCTAATAAAGTGGCTGAAATAGGTTCACAGTCTCAGACTGTTGGCTTGAAGCTGTCATAGGGAAAAAAAAACCTTCATTTTGATTAATATAATTGAAGTGTTAAGTATGTATCTGCTAAATTGCAATCAAATCAGTGAAATGTTATTCATTTTTTAAATGAATCTGTCAGAAGTTTTTATGAGTATTCTGCCAACAGTGAATCAGATTCGCACAACTTAAGTGCAGCTATTACTATTTTATAAATGAGTAAACTGAGAAATTGAAAATGCAACCTCTTCCTGAGAAAGTCAATAGTTTGACTTGCAAATAGACCACCATGGTCTCCCGTAAGCCAATGCATGTTGTCTCCTGTGATTCTTTCGCGAAGTGGAGCCGATTTAATTAAGGTTCTAAATCAACATCTTGAAAGGCACCCAGGTAGGTAATGAAAAATTCACTGGCTTCAGTGCGTCCTAAGTCGCTACAAGCATAAGGACCAACTGAGAACATCTCGCAACCCTCAGTGGGTGGGGTTCATTCTGAAGAGATAAAACATGGTTCCCAGTACAGCCGGTTAATAAAGAACACATACCTAGTCTCCATTGTTCCAGGGCCAGACACTCCAGGTTTAATGGCCTTCACCTCCTCCCATGGTTTCTGCTAATACTATTACTCTTTCTCCTTCCCACCGGCACCCTCATTCCTACCGTACGGTTTTTGAAAGTCTTTACATTAGAACATTTAAAGACTGGGCGAAAATTCTCTGAGCCATTTGCAAAACATGTACGCTACAGGAAGCATTTTCCCATATGGCAGGAAGAGAACAGTGCAGGGGGGCCAGGCATGGGGGTGCACACCTATAAAACCAGTGATCAAGAGGCAGAGACAGGAGGATTGTCATAAGTTGGATGCTGATTCTACAATAAGTCCCAGGCCACCTACGGCTATATAATGAGATATTGTCTTAAAAAAAAGACAGTGAGGAAATACATAGTCATGCCCTGCCTTCCTCATTATTAGAGTGCAGCAGAAGGACAGACAAAGCCTACAGTAAGTACAGGATGTGCTGGGAAAGCCAGGTTGTAGGGTCCTGGGAAGCAAACAGTGGGTACGCAAGCCAGTCCGACTGAGAGGAATGTGGGTGTTGGAAGACTTCTGGGGAGCTATCTTTCCTTCCGTTATCAGAAGGAGAAAAGACAGTATTTAAACACAAATACTTTCAACCGAAGTTTGTGACCCCAGGTACACATGGGGACCACCTGAAAAACGCCAATGTAGAATACCCGAAGCCTAAAGCACTGTCTAAGAGCTCTGGGTGATGGATGTAGGCACCAGGGTTCTGTGCAAGGTCCCCGTGGGATCCTGTGTGCATGCTGGTTAGATCTACCACACACTAAAGCAGTCCTAAGAGTTCTCAGTGGAGTGGAGGCAAATTGTCACTCTGGAAAATACCTTTCCTCTTAAGAATGTGGCTAGGACCCTCAGAACCTCTGCAGTCATTCAGTTGCTTAGACTATAAGCAAAATCAGTGGAGGAGAGAGAGAGGGGGGGGGGGAGGAAGGGAGAGAGAGGAAGGGAGAGGGGGAGAAACACAAGAAGACAGGCGAAATGGAACCAGGATGACAAGCAGCCGATTTAAAGACCACAAACAGTTGAATAATACATCATTGTTTTTCATTTCAGCTGTGCCTTTTTCTTCATTCCTCCTGCAAATGCCTTTTTCTATTGAGGTAAACTTACTTTACATTGTTAACGGAAGGCCTTAATTATGGTATCAAGCACAGATGTGATGACTTCACTTAGAGGGGAGGTTTGGAATTTTGTTTGGCAACCCTGCGTTTTGTTATGTTTCTTGACACTGAAGCCACGCCACGATAAAAAACCACACTGTTGAGTACGGTGAAGCTACTGTAGAGTTTGGTTTTCACTGCACGACAAGAAAAGGGGAACAGCCAGAGGCTCCACGCTGTGCCTGCTAGTTACTGTGGGGTTCCTTTAAAATACACTGTTTATCCAGCCCTCACAGCTCTCAGCAGATGGGCAAAGATGCCTCAGCTCTGAGAGCAGAGTGCTGTGTGTGTGTGTGTGTGTGTGTGTGTGTGTGTGTGTGTGTGTGTGTGTGTGTGTGTCACACAGGAACATGTCTGGAGGACTGCCTGTCACCAATACACATGTGATCTCCTGATGCACTCTATCTCCCGAAGCAGAGGAGTCGGGCGGTTCCTCCTCTTAATGGATGAGACAATGGTGTGAGCTTCTAGACAGAAGGCATTGCTACAGTTTTAGCCTGACTGTAGAGGTTAGCTTTGGCTAAATGCCAACTTTCTGGGAAAAAAAGTAGTAACCTCTTCTTCTTAGTTGTCAAGTGAGTTTTAATGAATAGCTCTTGAAACTTGATCATTGAAATGTTCACGATTTATAAACACATTGCAAGATTCAGAGCGGGAAAATACTTGTCAGTTGGGTGTACAAAAGTTCCAAAGAAATATAACCCACAGGAGCAGAATAGCAAGTCCTGTAAAAAGACATCGGAGTAACCAACCTAGTTCTGGAGTGTCAGAGCTATTTCTAGGGACCACCGATAAATCCTGAAATAGTTTAAATAATGAAAGATCACAGAATGAGAGAACATGGAGGTGGTTCCGTGAGTCAGAGTGTCTGCTCTGTAAGCATGGAGACCTGAGTTCCAATCCCTAGCAGCCATGTAATAGCCAGGCATAGCTGTATGTGCCTATAGCCCTGCACTGAGGAATGGATCATGGAGACAGGGAAAAACCGAGAGTAAATGGGGCAGCCAACCCAGAGTAACCACAAGTTTTCAGATTAGTAAGGCCTTGTCTCAAACCAATAAGGCTGAGAAAACTGGAGAAGGAGGACTGTCCTCCTCATGGGTGTGCACCTGCATACACATGCGCATACGCCTTACACACACACACACACACACACATTTATAGGGCAGTGTTTGTGCCAACAATATTAAACAGTGTTAGTTATTGGTTATCTCACAAAGGAAAACGAACTAGCCAGTCTATTTAAAGGCGTGTCCTAATGTATCCTTAAATTGATTGTAAGACATTTGTATGCTTTATGGAGTCACAGTGAGAGGGGGCATGCACAGAGTAATAACAATAAATAATTTTCAGCTGTGACCATTGTTTGGATGCCAAAAAAAAGCATTACACAATGACATAATCCAAAAATCCCAAATCTGAAGTTTTCTGATTGCCAATATGATACTAGAGGGAGTATGCTGTGCCCCACTTTCTGGGAAAGACTGAAGTGACAAAAGCAGATGAGCTAAAAATTCATTTAAATTACATTCAGGCTATACGGGCATTTTTAAAACCTAAGGATATTGAGTTACAAACTTGAGTTTCGTCATAAAGATCTCATTGTACACATTAAAATGATCCAAAATCTTTTGAAAAACTCGGGTTACAAAGAGGATAGGGACCAGTGAGAATGGAAGAGTGACAGGAGGGAAAAAATAATGATATCATCTACACAGATGAAAATATTATAATAAAACTGTTCTTATGCATGATTAACATATGCTAATTAAACATCCAAAATGAACCGAGTCTCCAGGGCTAACATGTCAGTTATCCATAAAACTTCCTCTTGTAAGCTAAGCTAGCTTCTCTGAGCCTTAACTTCTTCACCTGTGAAATGGACTTGAAAACCAAACCAAAGGGATGCTACAAGGATTAGTTACAACAAGTGTTAATCTCATAGCATTAAAATAATTCATCTGAGAACTCTGGAACATCCCTGGCCCCAGGCCATTTCAGACAAGAAGTTCTCAACCTGAACAGCCCAAGTTTGGGGTAAATACCTGGCCAATTTATTCTCAATCACATACTCTAGGGTCTGTGGAGATAGGAAAGGAAGTCTCAGTCATGTCTCCCCAAAGCCTCTGACGCTTTCAAAGAGGAAACAGACATTTCTTGCCCACAATCCTAAGAAGCAAGAGCTAGGGAGATGAGGAGATGTGGTTTTCTTTCTTTTGAATCACATGGCATACTCAAAAGGCAGCTTCCCCTCTTCTCCACCCCCCCCCCCCCCCGTTTCTAGGAGTGTCTTCCTACTTCCCCAAAGACCAGCCTAGGCCCAAGAGAAAGCAGGCAGACACCACAGAGCACAGCATAGGCCTGGCTCCACCGAAGAATCAACCAGGCTTCTTGGTAGTGAGACCCAAAACTCACAATATTTGATTATCTCGATAGAAAGGGGACTTTCCAAGAAGATGTACAGATTCCTGAAGGATGAAAGAGGGGAGGCAATGTTCCGGTCTGCAGAAGCTGAGGTTGCTGTGAGGTGCCAAGAAGTGCAAATCACCCCAACTATCACTTCAGAAAGAGAATTCTGGCCAGCACGGTTGAAGGCTGAGACGGTGGGCTGGCTGAGCAAATCTGGCTACCACTTCATACTGTCTCCTCAAGGCACTTAATAAAGTCGTTTCTAACAGGGTCCTCTCAGCTCAGACATAAACCAGCCTAAGTCGGCAGTAGGAGCTATAATTTGGGAAATTAGAACATACTTTCTCCAGAGAGGACTGGAGTACTTGAAGGGCCCTTGGCTAAGAATTTAATCAAACATGTATTAATGCAATCTCAATTCCTTGCCTGGGTCTTCATGCAGCCGAAGAAGAGGTCAGTCCTGGGAAGGGGCTGAATGGAGGGTCCTTTGCCTATGACTGACAGATCTCTAGTGTCGTCATTTGAAAATAGGGACAGAAAGGAACAGAAACTTGCTCTCCTTAGTTGTGTGGAGCACTGCCACCTTCATGGAGAGGTGGTAGCTATGGCTGTGGGCTCCAGCACTGAGCCCCTCTGACTCCAACCCCCTCTGCTTCAAGTGAGTATGCCTGCAAGTACTGGAGCTGGGTTATCTCCAGATCTGTCCCTTACTAGGGTGTCTTTGAGAAGCGTCTTCTGCACCAACGGGATCACTTGAGAAGTTTTTAGGAAGTAAGAAACTTGCAGTGAAATCATTGCTCATGGAGCTATAGTCATTAAAACAGCATGGCTTTGGCATAAAGACAGACATCAGTGGAATTGAATTGGAGACACAGACATAAATTCACATACCTACAAATACCTGATTTAAAAAAAAATCCAGAAATAAACACTAGAAATAATCAGCATCTTCAACAAATGGTCAAATTGGACTGCTGTATGTTGAAGCATGCAGATAGATCCATATTTATCATCCTGTATAAGACTCAACTACAGATGGATTAAGGACCTACGCACACACACACACATGCACACAGACATACCACACTTCTCTCCTTTACCCATTCATGCCTTCAAAGCCAGTACTACCTGGGTGACTCTGACACTACCAAGTTCAGCTGACAGTTCAAGAGTCTAGCTTGTGTCGAGTTGTTCTAAAACTAGCCTGTGATATACTGATGGTACAGAATTCCTCCTAAAGAGTATGATTTGAGAATTGACTGGAGTACAGAACAGCATGATTGTTCATAGGATTCCTGTGGTGGTTTGAATACGAACAGCCTCCATAGACTCATATGTTTGAATGCTTAGTCATAGAAAATCGCACTATTAGGAAGTATGACCTTGTTGGAGTAGGTGTGACTTTGCTGGAGGAAGTATGTCACTGGGGGTGGGCTTTGCGGTCTAAAATGTTTACACCAGGCCTAGTGTGACAGTCTCTTCCTGCTGCCTACAGATCAAGATGAGGAGCTCTCAGCTACCTCTACAGTACCATGTCTGCCTACATACCACCATGACAACAGTGGAATATACCTCTGAAATTGTAATCCAAGCCCTTTAAATTTTTCCTTTGTAAGAGTTACCATGGTCATAGCCTCTCTTCAGAGCAATAAAAACTTAGCTAAGATAATTCCCCAAATCAAGGGTCCCCCAAAACTTCAAAATTTACAGAGTAAAATCCCAGGGAAAGTCTCTCATTGAAATATTGCTTAATGCTTTTGAATAAAATGCCAGTTTTTCTTTCTTTGTTGTTAAGGCAGTATGGAAAGATGGACTGGAAATAGCTAAGAAGATAATTTAGGTTTTCTCACATGATTGGAGTAAAGAATTAGGCTCTGGCTGTAACCCAGTAATATTAAAATCCTAAAATCACTATCTCTTGTGTCTGGTATCTTTCTGAATTGTTCTCCATCAAATTATTTGAGTCACAATCTCTTGCTGAAGTTGGGGCTCAGTGATTTATTAGACTAGTTGGCTAGTGAACCCCACTAAAGAACTTCTACCTCCCTAGTGCTAAAATTACTAATGCATGCGGATGCACCCTGTGTTTTTCCACATAGGTTCTGGGATTCAAACCCAGGTAGTCACGTCAGGGTGCCAAGCATTTTACCAACTGAGCCATCTCCCAAGTCTGCACCGTTCGTCTTCTAAGACTGCGAAAAACACCAAGCAATAATCATACGGACTTGTTAGGGACGTAAGAGGCTAACTCTGCGGCACAATTACTTGAGGATAAACGTGCATCAACATGAGGATCAAAGAGGGAAGGTAGGTTTATCCAAAGTATCCAAGAACCCATTAAAAAGGTGGAAGCCTTTGCCGTGTTTGAACACTACTAAGAGATAACATCCTGTCTGGCAAGGTCTTCAGATGAAACCCACCAAGTGACAGGGGATACGAGTGCAAATATGTATGGCGTACCATGAGCACATCACAGGTCAAACCCTTTAACAAATTTGGCAACACCTGGAGGCAGGACAGCAGCTCGCTGTGCGCGACTGTGACCACTAAAGTGTCCTTTACAACCATGGTGACTAGCGTGCCCCCGCTCCCACTCATAAAACCAGTCTCTTGTAGCCTCTCTCTTTGTGTCTGTGAGGAGTATTTACAGGATCCTCCTGGGAGGCCGTACCTTCCTGGGAGTGTGTGTTCAGAGGAGAGCTCAGATATTTAAAAGCTCAAAGACTAAGAGCGTTGTTGATGGGTAATGATGTATAAAATCCTCAGTATTTGCTTATACACTCATCTCTTGATTGTACTATAACGGATTATCTAATTTTCAGATTATCCCATGCTCTCTGTGTCTGTTTTCAGAAGGACCATTTCAGCAAATGGCAAGAAAAAAAGATACATTTTTTTAGAGGCTCGTTCTTCAATTTGTTATATTATATGGAATGGGATTTTTAATATGGCAATAGCTAAAGCTTTCTTTCGAAAATACTAGAAGCAGCTATATGCTTCCTTATCCTCGCTGAAATTGAGAAAGCATATTTAAAAGAGCATTGATAAAATGCACAGGTTGTTTGCTGTTCTGTGTGTATTTTATGTGTGTGTTCATTCATGAACGCTCACGTGGAGGCCAGAATAAAATACTAAACGTCTTCTTCCATCGCCCTGCGCTTTGTTTTGTTATTTTTTATTTATTTCATGTGCATTGATGTTTTGCCTGCATGTATATGTATGTAATATTGTTGGATCTTTTGGAACTGGTATTATAGACCATCGTGAGCTACTGTGACGGTCCTGGGATTTGAAGCCCAGTCTTCTGGAAAAACAGCCAGTGCTCTTAGCCACTGAGCCATCTCTCCAGGCCCTTCACTTTGTTTATTAAGGCAGTCTTTTACTAAGCATGGAGCTTACTGATTGGCTAGAATGATTGTCAGTCAGCCTCTAGGATTTGTTCGACTCAGCCTCCAAGTGCTTATCTCACAGATATGAGAAGCCCTATCCAGCCTTTACACGGGTGCTGAGGATCTGTTGGTACTGGGAAGTGAACCCAGGTACTCTGCAAGAGTAACAAGTGCTCTCAAATACTGAGCCCTCTCTCAAGCCCTCCCATTTAAGGATTATTTATTTTTTATTTTATGGTATGAATGTTCACTTGCATGCATGCCCACATATCAAATGTACTCGGTGTCCTCAGAGACCAGAGAGGGTATTCAATCTCCCTGAAACTGGAATTACAGGTGGTTGTGAGCCACCACGTAAGTGCTAGGATGTCAACAAAGATCCTCTACAAGAGTAATAAGTGGTGTTTTGTTTTCTTTTGTTTTGTTTTTAATCAATAAGTCATCTCTCAAGCCCCTAGTCCCTAATACTACTTGAAAATAAATTTATTTTTAATTTTGTGTATATGTGTGTGTGTGTGTGTGTGTGTTGGTACCTCTGGAGGCTGGTAAAGGACATTTGAGCTAAAGTTACAGGCAGTTGTGAGTCCTTTAACCAATTTGAGTTCTGGGAACAGATGTCAGATTCTCTGCAGGAGCAGCAAGCCCTCTTAAGCACTGAGGCATCTCTCCAGCCCTGCTTCTTCATCCCATCTACTCAATTTTACTTCCTTGGAAGTAGACCAAAGTCAGACTTCACCCTGGATGGCAGGGGATTTTCAGCAAGATCTCACTATGTGAGAAAGGACATTGCTTCCATCTCACCCAGGTGCTGTGCCACAGATCACCAGTTCCTTGTCTGTTCTAATCCACATGCCTTCCCTATGCTGGCAAACGGAATATAAATAATAATTCTTGTCATTCTTTAGTGCAGTTGCTCAAAATTGACTCAAGGGCAAACTCTCAGGGACTACATTTGCTTTGTAATGGTTTCTGCAGGGATTTCTCTGAGGACAGACATTCAGAAGTTAAGTCCTGTTAAATAGGCTCTTAAAATTCTGGTCGAGGTCTTGTGACCTTGAGAATGTCTGTCTTTCTTTCTACGTGTAAATTGGCGTACCTGGGAGGGGCGGGGCCTCCACAGCTCTGAGTAATAGAGAATCCATGGGAGAATTTTACATTGGCCTCAGACTCTTGGATAGCAATATAGCTTCCTGGTTTGTTTATCCAGAATAAAATTGTCCCAATTTCCCAGAATCATGAATTTTATTATACTTTGTTTCTAACATATTTATATCATATCGCATTTGTTCTCTGTTCTCCAAGCAAAATAACCTATTTTATTTTTTATTTTTATTTTTCCTTTTAACCATTCATATCAAAATACGGACACTGTCATCTCTTTATCACTGAAATAATTGAGTTTATAATGTTCACGAGTCTACTGCTTGCTCTCCAGTTGTGCTTCCTCCCATGGCAGTGGTGATTCACACGGTGGTGGTGGCATCCCTGTCTTTCTGTCGACACAGATGGCTAATGAATCTGGAATTCTGGGCGAGAAGATGGTTCTGTGCCGTCTGTGAATCGTGTTTACCTTCTCCTGGCTCTGCTTCTTGGCATGGGTTTCTTAAACCTAACATCCTTCCTTTGTGTGGGATGGCAGTCATTGTGTAGTAAGTAAGGAAAACATTCTTTACCTTAGCTTTTCCCCTAAAGCCAACTGCTTATTATGTTAAAGATTAGGGTATATAATGTTGTGTTAAAAGAGAAAGGGGGCTGGATGTGTTGGCACATGCCTGTGGTCCAACTACTGGCGAGACAGAGGCAGGGAAATTATGAAGATGAGGGCAACTCTGGGCCTCATAATAAGGCACTATCTCATGGGCAACATAGATATAAAGAACTTATTGCTCCTTTCTTTCTGTAATTAACCAATCAACCCATTGTCTTTTTGTAAAGATCTTAAATGAAACCTGTGATTACACTCTATGCTAATTTGAATAAACAGTGTCTTATAAAAAGGGGGGGGGGGTATTTATTAGCTTTATGCTAGAACCAGGAAGAGACCTGGTCAGAGCCTGAGGCTATCTCTCTGATAACTCTGCTTCTACAATCTAATCATGTCTTTGTTTTTCAGTTTTGATGGACACTCACGGAAACTCTTCCTTGACCAAGGTTTTGGATTATCGCGGGAGGATCCCGAAAGAATGACCTGGTGAGAAGCCTGCACCATTGTGCATGAGGTACTTTGTGAGTTGTCTTAGTATCACTAACTCAAGTCAGGGCAGAAACAGATGTCAGCATTTTAGCTCGGCTTGGCTTGAACAGCCACAAAGGATTTTTATACTCTCTATCTAACAGGCTTTGCTCTGAGAACCCTTGACCCTTGCTTGCTTCAGTTCTGATTCATGCCCTGTGTCCTGCACAGCAGTTGCATTTGAGAGTAAACATCCCCCCATCTCCAGTTGGTGACGTTGTCCTTGGATAATACCCCAGCTTTTGTATTTGCAAAAAAGGCCTCCTATTTACAAGGCAGATGACTCACTTAATTCATGCAACTGGTAATCTCAACACATCTCTTTAGGCTTTCAACACAAGCATGGCCTCCATTCGCCAGGCTGCCCCATCCTTTAGGATTGAGAAGGATAACTCCAAATAAGAAGAAAGAAAGCTAATGACTTTTAAACCAATAAATAAATAGATATAATACGATGTAAAAAAAATACACACATAAATATTCAGGAATGTGATGACTGGGATGTTAGCCCTTTTCCTCAAGATAGGAAGAATATAACATAAATAAAGCAATTGTAAGGAGGTGAAAATATTTGGGAAAGGTTAGGGCAAGGGAGGGAGAGTTCATGCTTGGAGCTGCTGGCCGTTGATGGAGATGTGCTCTGGGAGTCAGGGTCCCACCTCTTTTCATCAAGAGCCAGGGTCTCCTGCACCTCCAACTCAAGGTTGAGCCAAATCGTTAGCCAATCCTGTGTGTGGCCAGACAGTGCCTGCCCCTCCACAGAGCGCCATGTGGAGGTGTGTTGTGAGCTTATTCAGGTGGAAGCACGAGACTGACAGCAGCTGGAGAAGGTCAACATTACATATTCATTTTATTTTAAATAATTGATGGCGTTTCCTGTCTCTGCTTACATTAATTGCTCTCAGGTGTTAGAAAATGGCTCCAGCGAGCTGCCTTTTAATGTGTTTCTTTAGAAAGACAGTGCGGCTGCTCTTTGGAATTCAAAAAGCAATGTGTACTGTGCAGAACTTTCTAAGTGGGGGTTAATGAAAGGAAATTGAATGTACGCATTGATGGTCTCCACCACGTGGGAAGGGAAGAATGAGCCTACCGCATTTTCACCCAGTGCTGGTAGAAAATCATGTTTATTCAGATTCTTCTGCTCAGACCACGGCTGGGGAATCCATTCGATGTGTTCAGAGATATCTCTGATAATGAAGGATGAAACATGGCATCAGCCCATCCACAGGAAGATGCTTTCATACCACAACCCGAAAGCAATCTCTTACAAAAGATCTAGTTCTTCCAACCGAACGGGGCCTTGTTAGTTTAAAAACTGGTGCAACCCATAGAAAGTTCCTGGGGCGAGGTTGATTTTGTTTCCTATTGAACCATTAATAGCTTGACTTAAAGCCATAATTGAAAGGTGTTATGTTTAACCACGGTTTTAAGAAATTGGACACATGACAGGGATGGCTCTAGGTCACATCACCATTCACACACTATGCACGGATGTGTCTGGATATTTACTTAAAGAAGAAAACTTAGGTCTAAAATACACACTGTCATGTATGCTTTCAGAGTGGATGCTAACTGAGTTCTGGTTTTGTAAAGGCAGAGTCATGCTGAATATCAGGAATACAGGTTGCTTCTTAGGATGGGCTGGTGGCTTTGGGAAATGTCTTGGGGGATGTCCTCCAAACATGATGTGTGTGTGTCTGATCTCAAGTCCCACCGCAAAGGACTTTGGGAGAAATTCTTCTTCCCCAGAAAACCCACACAAAGAAAGAACTCTCAGAGAGTCACAGACAGCCCTTAAACTTAGGGTTTGTTTACCTTTTAAGTTTTCAAATAGGCAACAGTTTTGTTCCCGGTCATCTAAATTTTGACTCATTAGGAAGCAAGCTATTGTAAGGCAAATTATTGTAAAGCCCAGAGCAGTTAGTGATGTCGCAAAGTTAGTCTTCGGGATGCCATTTTACATGAACCCACCCAGTGATTGCCATGTGCACAGAGCGCACATGCAATATTCAAAGACGTGCCATATTCAAAGGTGCATGGCCAAGTGCAGATAGACGCCCTCGGAGGCAGCAAGTCAAGCCGCCAGCTGCTCAGCGTTATTTACAATCCATTGGCATCACCAACTGACCTAAAGAGCTGAAGAAAATAACAGGCCATATTTTCAGCTGGGTAAAAGCCTGCAGTGATGGGGGCCCTTTCGGAACAATTACAAGCACTGGCTGGGAATGCATTTGCTGATTTAACAAACTGGAGAGGACAAATGTTTAACATGCTGTCGTAATGACGTTCAGGCGCTTCTCTTGGTATCCATTGATCTGAGATAATGTGTTCTTGCCCAATCACGCTACAAAGAGGCGGCGGAAATAAATAAATAAGTAGATGTAATGTAATGCGTTCCCACAATAGCTGAGCTGCTGACTGCCCCTGACAGATGGAAAAAAAAAAAGTCAATATGATGTCTGAGACAGCCCAGGCTCGGCACTGCAGAATAAATTACATGATTCGCCGAATGCTTGGGCCTGCCTCGCTCAGACATTCAAAAAAAAAAAAAATTGGAAAGATAAAAGCTTGCATTGGCTTCAGATGATATTTACTGCTTGATGGATTTACTAGCATCCCCAGTACAGTCGTACTGTATTGAATTATTGGCCTCTATTTAGCTGTGTGTCCATCGGCGCTCGAGTGTCCATTTAAGCATAAGTGAGCTGGAGGCCTGCCAAGCCCCTCTGAGGCTCTGGGTGCAGAAAAAGACGCAAGCTAATGGCCACCAGCTTGAATAACAGGGAGTGTAAGGACATTGGGGGAGGCAACAAAGCCCAGCTACAAAGTACTTGCTTATCAATATTAATGCCAAAATAAATATTAATGGAGGCTACACGGTGTAGCAGTTCCTGAATGTGCCTTGTTTTCTTTGTGTTTTAACACAAATGGCTGGAAATGACTGTGTGATTTCTCTCTCAATTCTCTCTTTCACACCTTCTTTTTTTGCTTTGAGTCTCAGAAGGAATTTGGAAAAGCCCATTAGCTTTACTTCCGCCCGTCATCACAGCGGCAGGCTTTTCTAGAAGGCGAAGGAGGCAAATGAAATGCCGGCTTTAAGAGGTATGCAGCGTCCAATAAAATAGACGATTAGAATAGCAATGTACAGTGCAGCAGCTGTCGTCACGGATTCGGTATTGTGCTCAGGCCGCTCAATTGAGAAAGAGCAGTTCATAGAGGAAAATGTAGGGAAGCCTTATTAACGCAGCCTCACAAAGGAAGGTGTCTGCGAAGGTACAGGTGTAGATAGGAACTCTGTACCTTCTGCTCCGTTTTACTGCACACCTAAAACTTCTCCAAAAAGTACAATTTTTTTCAATAAAATGAAAACGTGTAATACGCAAAGAAAGTACAGGTGAGTTGGGGTGTAGCCAGCGAGGGTTGAGCAACAAGTCCATTACTTTGCTGTTATCTACTGCCTCAAAGGCAGGTCACCTGTGGGTTTCCCCCGATGTGGGCACTGCAGGAAAGAGGCTAACAGGGAAGGACGACAGTCAAGGAGCCCAGGCACATTGCTATTTATGAAAGATCAGGGGAGGGTCAAAGCATAGGTCTCCACAGAGACAGTGTGTGGGCTGCTGCTTCCATTAGAGGCACAAAGGAGCCGAACGCTCTGGGAGGGGCTGGAGGGAGCGCGCCAGGTGATTAAATGGGCAATATTGGGCACTCTGGTGGCAGGCGGGCGGGTCTCTTATGCTCTGGCAGGAGCAAGCATAGCCATCCTGGTTGAGAAAATGGCTGCGGCTGGGACACTTGGCGTTAGCGTTCGTGCAGACCTGAGCAACTCCGGGAAATTCTTTTGGCTCGGTTTCTTACCCTGGAAAGAATAGTTGAGGAAACTCTACCACAGCACTTAAGTGACTAGTTAAAAAAGGCAGTAGGTCAGGTGCGCGGGAGAAGTTAAAGAAATGCATGATCTCAGCGATTTGAGAGCTTTCATACTCCAAGGCATATATTCACAACACCGTGATCTAGTTCTACTCAGCCCATTCTGTAGAAGAAATTGAGGCGTAATTTCTTCGTACATAGATCATAGGAACACTTAGAGTGGTCCTCCTGCCATTTCTCAAGTACCTTTTTGGGGCTTGAATAGCTAATAGCACCATCCTGTCTTGGGGCAGCAGGAGTAATTTGTGACCTAGTGGACTCAGTAGCCTACCCTAAACCTAAACTCAACTTGCTATACACCCTGTTCATGTCTCCAGAGTCCCTTACCACTGTCTGACTATCAGATCTGTCTCTATGAGACAATTGTGGACCCTGCAGTTTTTTCATAGATGATCTGTGAATTAGGGAACCCAAGGCTCTGAGTGTCTGGGACGAAATTCTCCAGCTGCCTTTAAACAGTCCACATGAAGCTGGAGCCCAGGGGAGGCCAGAGATGGATGATCTTGACGTTTTCTGCTGGGGGATACTCCCACACAGCAGCCAGCACAACGATCAGCCCTGGTCTATTTCAGCATGACCAGTTCTGCCACAAGCCACTTAAGCACATTCTTTGTATTGCAGTCCCAGAACAAAAGAATCCATAAGGCAAATGGAAATAATCACTGTAGCTCAGATTGACAATAATGGAGAGTAATTGTTATTTTCATCTTGGGGCTTGACATACATTATCTCCCTTCGTCGTCAGAACAGCATCCCAGAGTTGCTGGCGTTGTTTCCAGTTTCCACAGATAAGTGAATTGAGATTCCAGGAGGTTAAATCCTCGGTCAGGGTCACAGAATGGGTAAGTCAGTAAGCTCAGCTGCAAAGCCCAGATTTGGCTAGTCTAAAAAGGCCATGTTTCTACAGCAGGCCTGATGTCTTTCTCCGGGGCAGCCCTGAGATGTGTTGGCTCCATGGTACAACACAGCAGAAACTTCCATTCAGCAACTTTTTCTTATGTTTCTTATGTTTCAGCAATTCTTATTTTTCTAAAAATAAGTTCAAAGTTGGCCAGTGTCTTTTTACCAAGAATGACTTAAGAACAAAATGACCAGCATTTCAGCTACCCCCGCAAGGGCTATTGTTCAGACTTTTCATGCACTAAATAAAACCTTCCATTTCTCATTAGACAAGAGTGCAAATAAGGAGAAAACCACTGATTTGTTTGTAAAGTTGTTATTAGTAATATTGAAGTCATATCCAGAGTCCTGGCTCATAAACCTCAAACTTAATGACTACAATTATCCATATCAAGATAATAAAATCCACTATTGACTTTATAGCAGTGTAACTATGGGGCATCTGTAATTGGGAGCAGATCAGGATATACAGATACATTTATGGTACTTACTAAAAGTACCAAAGATGCCATTGTTGGTGGCTAGAACAATCTTCAGATGATAAACATGTCAGAACTGCAAACACACAAGGGACCCCACCACATTTCAATGGAGTAAAAATGACTTTGAATCTGGCAATCTCTATGACATCTACTGGATTTAAGAGACACCTTGTAATTCTTGGCCAGAGTGACGGAAGTTCAGATGTGTGCTTCTTATGGTCCCAGAGCTCAGCAAGCCAAGGACTTCTACAGATGGAAGTCATAGCATCTCTGTGACACAAAGCACATTGTGCATCTGGCAACACCGTGATTTTCTGCAGGAGCAAGTGTGTGTGTGTGTGTGTGTGTGTGTGTGTGTGTTGCCTCTGAAGACAGCATGGAAGAGGCAACTCTGCACTCTATTGATGTGTACCTTTGTTCATTCTGAAGATCTGAGTTACCACTACAGCGAAACTTGGCCTTCTACAGAGTGGCTAAATCATTTAATAACCACTTCTATAAAAAAAAAAAGCAAAGCATTACATTGACAGCCCCCACTCAGATTTACCAAAACTAGCAACAGCAATCACCTTAATCCCATGCTTTGTGTCTTTACTGTTCATATGCATCTTTAAGCAGTCAGCTTAGAACCTTCCGTGTTTGTTTTCCTTCTGAGTGCCTCTGTGAAAGTGGACTGAGGCTTAGCCCTCGGCATGTGTGATGGATGTCCAATCAACTGTGCTATCACTTACTCCCAGTCACTTGAGAGAGCAGAGTTCAGTTAGAATATACCTGTGATTAGAGAGAGCACTAACTGTGCTAATGGGACCTAAGTTAATGGAGACACTAATTAGTCCTCTCTGTGAAGGGCCCGGGCACCTGTTTGATAACCAGCTGAGATAAAAATAGATCCTAGAATGTTAAGTAGGATGAGGTCGTCAATGTCAAATCCTCATCCTACAGACAGACATAACTTTAGCTACCAAGTGGGAATCAACTGTAGATGCCCTAGGTCAGAAGACATGTTAAACTATTTTTTAAGTAAGCTACTGTGGTATGGATATTTAAAATCCACACATAGAAGAGCTAGTCAGGAGAACACAAAGAAATTGGATAAATGGTCAGCCTTCAGATTGAAGTGATTAATAGGAAGGCTCCTGTGGGATCAATCAATACTGAGACCCCTATTGTCTGGTGTATTTATTAACAACCTGGAAGATGGATAGAGTGACAAGTAGTTGAATTTGTCGATGACAAAATTGAAAGATTAAGGAAGATAGTAGATTACTCTAGAAAAATAACCCTAGAAAACCATGCATCGTACTAAGATAAAAAAAATCAAAATGAAGAAGAAAAAACACAACTTGGATATACTGAAGTATTTGTATTCTAAGGAGAAAGAAAAGAAAGAATGAAAGATACCATATTAATTCAGTAAGAGTCCTTTTTGAATATTCAAGAGCAGATGAAATTTGATTAAGAACTTTGAGTATTGCTGTGAATAATTTTGTTAATCAGTCAGTACTAAATTAATAAGTATTCAATCTGGATTTTTTTTTAAAAAAAAATGGGGGGAGCTAGCACCAGCAATGCTGAGATCAACTATCCATGTCTCGGTGTCTATTTCCTCTACTCTGTGACAATTCTCCCGTAGTTTCCCACACATGGGACTCTCTCAGACTCATAATTTTCCCCTCCAGCTTCCCTAACTTGAGCCTATGCATGCTATACCCAGAATCAGATGTGGCTAAAAGCCTCCATAGGTGCGCTTCTGTTCGTAACTTTTGTACACAAAACATTTCTAAGAGATTTAGAACCAGGGGATTGCATTGCCCATTTTGTTGCTTTTCATTTGAAATGTTTCCTAAAAACTTCAATATAACTGCATGTAAGAGGTAAATCACTTATTTTGTTGCTGGGACTTAATATCTGGGAAAGTTAACTCAAAGTGGGAGGGGATTTGTTTTGACTCGTGATTTTAGAGGTTTCGGACCTTGGCTTTGTTGCTTCTGAGTGAGTGAAGGTGAGTCAGAGCATCATAGTCAGCACAAATGGTGAAGCAGGGATGCTCACCTACGGCAGGCAAGGTATGACAGGGACAAGATATGCTCTCCAGTGGCAAAACCCCAGTGATCTATGTCCTCCACTAGGCCCCACTTCTTCAAATCCTGTCCCACTAAGAACTCAACATCAGGTTAATCAACTCATGAAGTTGACACCGTCATGATCCAATCACCTCTCATTAGTGCCTCTTCAACACCAGAGCCTTGGAGGGTTCATCATATCTAAACCATAACATGACCCAAGCTGCAGCATTAGCCAACAGGGGCAGGAGCTTCCCTTTCTTTTATTAGCCTTGGGAACCATCAGGTCTGCAAGTCACTTTTCTTTGTTTGTCCCACTATGTCACTGATGAAGCACAGAGATGAGCCTATCATGACACCATGGGCTCCTGCCTTGCTATGTAAGGAGGCATTCTGGGTTTTAAGAAAATGTGAAAGTCTAGAAAGAGAAGGTGATACAGCATAGGCAGCACTCAGAAAGGAGTAAGGATCTCCCACGTAAGATCTGCTTTGCAAAGACCCTGTGACCCAGCCCCCATGCTTCTCTAGGTACAGTGTGCCAGTGTTGCTTCTAATTGTTGACAGCCTGGACAGCCTGTTATGGAAAGGACTCCATATTTATTTTATGGACAACATCTATTATTTCTTTAAAAAAAGAGATAAAAAGATTAAGATCCATTACTAATTAATTTATGAATAATAGAATTTTAACATCCCTAGTTTCCAGTCTTTTAGAACTGTGTATGTGTGCATATGCATATCCGCACACAAACACATATCATGTATATACATGTTGCATTGCATTTCATATGTAGATTTTGTCAGTCCAAGTGGCTATGATAAGATTGGTTGGCTTAAATAACAGCCACTGGTTTCTTATGAAAGTCAGGAATCTGAAATGGAAGTGCTGATATGATTGGGTTCTTGGTGTCCACACACTGTGTGAAGAGAGAGAGAGAAGACGCTTTTTCTCATTTGTTTTCATAATCAAACTAATTCCATTAGTGGTGCTCCACTCTCTTTGTCTATTATAACTACAAATACCCCCTTCACCAAATACCAGTAGACATTATAGTTCCCACTATGTAAATATCAATGAAGCAGGAATGTTCCGCCCAGCATTTTGTAAGTATGTATGTATACATGTGCAAATATACATACAGTATTACAGATGAGACCGCACAGACAAAAAACTTGTTAGCTGGGTTATTTGTATATAGAGATCCCTGTGCTGGCTAGTTCTATATCAACTTGGCACAAGCTAAAGTCATCTCAGAGGAGGGAACCTCAATTCAAAAATATGTCTCTGTAAGATCAGGCTGTACGCAATCCTAAAAAGCATTATCTTAATTGGTGATTCATGTGGGAGGGTTCAACTCATTGTGGGTGGGGCCATCCCTGGCTGGTGGTCCTGAGCTCTCTAAGCAAGCAGGTGGAACAAGCCATGAAGAACACACCTGTAAACAGCACCCTGCTGTAGGACAATGATCTTTTATCCTGTCACTTGTATTATTTTTAATAAAATGCTGATTGGCCAGTAGCCAGGCAGGAAGTAAAGGCAGGGCAACCAGGCAGGAAGTAGAGGTGGGGCAATGAGAATTCTTGGAAGAAGGAAGTTTCAGTCTGCAGTTGTCACCCAGACACAGAGGAAGCCAAACACAAAGCAAGCAAGATGTGACTGCCTCGCCAAAAATGGTACCAAGGCACGTGGCTAACACAGACAAGTATTATGGGCTAATAAAAGTTATTAAGAGCTAATAAGAAGCCTGAGCTACTAGGCCAATCAGTGTTTATTTAAAATACAAGTGACAGGGTACAGACCATTGTCCCACAGCACCCCTCCATGGCCTCTGCATCAGCTTCTGTCTCCAGGTTCCTGCCCTTTCTTCCTTTGATGATGAACTATGAGGTGGAAGTGTGAGCCAAGTAAACCTTTTCTTCCCCAACTTGCTTTCTGGTCATGGTATTTCATGATGGCAACAAAAACTCTAACTAAGACAATCAGATAAATGTTTTTTTCTTCTTCATAAAACATGATCTATACATTTATCATTACCCAAAACCCAGCATAAATAGTAACTAAAGTTAGAATCTAAATTATTATAATAGTAACTAAACTATTGTAGGAATGATGAACTCATGTCTGTATTTCAGCCATAAAGCCTGTGTACAAAATGTGTTGCACATGATAAAGGCAGACGTGGTAATTCAATGAAGGTACAAGGGTGCTAACTCCTCCTCCAAACTTTGTTAATATTATAGACACTCACAAGATACTGTGGAAAAACAAAACGGATCATAATCATGAATATTTCTAAGCATCATCTTCATGATCTCCATAGCAGCTGTGTGTGTGTGTGTGTGTGTGTGTGTGTGTGTGTGTGTGTGTGTGTGTGTGCCTGTTTTTGGTGAGAGGGTTATACTTCTGTAGGATGTTTCTAGGTATTATAATCAATACAATATATTATAAGTATATAATAATAATCATAAATAATATAATATAAACCTCTTGCTATAGGACTTTTTAATGATACCTCAGGATTAGTACCTATATATAAATAAAATCGAAGTTTTTTTTATTAAATCAGAATAATTAGTTCAAATGAGTACTGTGAGCATAAAAATAAGAACAGAAATATGCATACATTGCAGGCTTTATACATTGTATCTTATATGCATATAAACATATACCTGCACACATACATACTGAAATTCTGCTTGTGTGGAAGAGGAATTTTATACAGTAGATCTTGATTGCATCTTGCTGAGGAAATTTCCTCTAAATTAGAGGACAAATGGAGTGGGAGAGCTCCCCTTGGCATCTTAGGAGGTGTTCCGGGGCTGTGGGGCTTCAACATGAAAAGTGCCTCTCTAATCAAGTACGAGCCATACAGATATTTGAAATGGAATGTTATGAAGGGAAAAAAACCTTCCCCAGCAGAATTGTTCATAGTTAAGAAACTAATGAGATCATCCACCAAAGATAATGAATCCATTAGTTGTAAGAGAAATCAAATTGTCAATCTATGGCCTATATTTATGCTGTTATATATAAATATTGAATGAAATCTATATGGAAAATACCTCCTCTTATCACCCATGTGTCCAACTGAATGGTTTCCAAAGTAAACAAAAAAATCTCATTGAAATTGTTTCTCGTTTTCACGATCTCACTGGCAAGAGAAAGGCTTTTCTTCAGTGGTCTTCTGGAGCTCTGTCATGATACAGCCGTGAGGTAATTTGCTAAAACAGCTGCCTCTAATGAGGAAACCTTTCCATCTGGCACACCCAGAGCAGACACAAACAACCTCCTCAGACTGAGAAAGGGGAAGAACGCCCTTCCATGGGAAAAAGAATTCTGCTTTATACAAAGACTCTTCCTGACCTGTACAAGGGCTGAAATGCGTTTTGAGGCAATGGTCATTTGGAGGGTTTTTTTTTTTTTTGGTGGACTCCTTGGACTTTTTCTCAAGTTGAAAACATAAAAACTTGGCCCTACTTTTAGAAATGCTCATAACTTATTGCCTCTGGGTATATTATACAATTCTGTACACATTTAAAATTCAAACACCCAAAGCGCTCGCTCTCTCTCTCTCTCTCTCTCTCTCTCTCTCTCTCTCTCTCTCTTTCTCTCCTTGACAAAAGGAACGTGGTGGTAACATAACCTGAAACGGGAAATCAGTCAGATAAACATGGTTTGCATAATGTCTGTATTTTTAAACTTCTCTTTCATTGAGAAAAATTATTAGGCTGTTCATGTAAAATGTCATGTTTCATTCAGAAATTCATGAAGCCTAACAGGCACTCAAAGAAGATGTAATTTGAATAATGGGGTGGAAGAAACTGCATCACATAATAATGCTCTTAACTACTGATTATTTGGGGATTTTTATAAAGTAAGAACTATTTCTCTTTACCAAGTGTCTGTTGCTATTTCCCAATATACACACAGACTTAGATTTGGGTGACAAAAATACCGATTTCCTTAATTTTTAGTGTTTTGGTTTCTGGTGAAATAAACCAGAATAATCAAGTTTTCTTTTTCATGAAGTTGATCAATTTAGTCTGAACCTTAAAAATCTGGTCATTGTAATTCCTCAAGCTATTCCAATGGTATGCTTCTTAAGTTATAATTAAATCTGACATATGTGAGACTGTATTTAAGAATTCATAAGGTTTAAGTTAGAACTGGGTTTCCCCAGCCCTAATTTTACTCAAATGTTCCAGAACCAAAAGCTAAAGAAATGCTTATTAAAATGTAAAGCATTAGAATGGAGATAAATATACTAGGGATTTGTAATTCAGGTGTTGACGCTCTGGCTCATAGATCAGTAAGAGATGGATGATGGAGGGACTGTCTTGGCATGCGTGAGCCTCGTGCCAGAAGGTTATCAGCTCTTGGGGGGGGGGAGATAATAACAGGAACTTTAATTTTCTCTCCGACTACAGGGCATAATGTAAAATTAATGTACTTCACGTCAAGGTTATGGCAAGGCATTGTTGTCTAGAAGAGAGAGCTGTTGGTTACCGCCCCCCCAAACACTTGCCCACACCAGGCAAACACATTATCGAGGAGTAAATGTCTTTGTCATTGTCAGCAGTGGCAAGGTGGGGAGAGTGCTGTCCAGCGGCAATTACAGAAGGTGGAAGTTCACAGACCTTTAAAGCTCAGCCTGAAGACAACACCAAACCATAACCGCATGTTCAATCATAAGTCGAAATGGATCACATGTTACCTTGTTATCTGACCTTAGCGTATTCGTAGATCCAAAGGGAATTCAAACAAAGCATTTATAAGCCTTGCTCCCTAGACTGGGAAGGGGAATATGAGGAACGGTAAACACAAAGACACCACTCTTCGGACCTGGGGGGTCACTTACCCTAGAATGTTGGTCTTTAACTTGCAGGCATTTGAAGACAAGCTAAACTATTTGTTGGGTTTTTATTTGGTTTTTTTTTGGACTGGGTACTAAACTAAAAGATTTGCTGTACAAGTATTCTCCTGGTGAGCTAAATCCCCAAACTTTCAAATCAGTATTCTCCCCCTTTTTAATAAACATAGATTCTTTTCTCATACAATGTAATCTAAATACAGTTTTCCCATCCCAACCCCTCCCAGTTCCTCCCTACTTCTAGTCCCATCCGGATCCATTCTTTTTTGTCTCTCGGTAGAAAAGAAAAGTTTCTAAGAGATAACAACAAAATAATAAAACATAAAGATAATACAAAAACCATCATATCGAAATGAGATAAGACAAACCAACAGGAAAGTTAAAAATCCCTAAGAGAAGGTACAAAATTCAGAGACCCCCAAACTCGTTCACACACGTTGGAGTCCCATAAAAGCACTACACTGAAAGTTGTAGTATATATACCTAGTGCAGACTCACGCAGGTCTGGTAATTGCTGCTTCAGTCTCCGGGAGTTCATATGAGCTTTGCTCAGTTGGTTGAGAGAACTGTACCAGGCTTTTTCTCTGGGGCCACCAAGCAACTTCCAAATCATGACACAAAGATTTATTATTAGTTTTGAATGTCCAACCTAGCTTAGGCTTGGGGTTCAGATGACAATAAAACTCCTTCAACACCTTGCTTTCTACTTGAAGGACATAATTGACTTACCATCTGAAAAGCAAGAATTTAGGTAGGAACCAAACCAAATACATACCATACACACCCAAAGGATGATGGCGCAGAGACTAAAAGGAAAGCCAGACGAATCCTCAAAAGCCATTTGATATGAAAAACGCAGGGTCAGGTTAGGTTTCCTTGATTGTCTTGTCCTCTAATTGAGGACTATTCAGATGGCTCAAAGGTTAAGATTCAGGATGGCAATGGAACACAGGACCTACCCTGTAGTGACTGCAATTCCTTACATGAGTGAGTTGAATTTCTTTTCTTTGTGGTTTTTTTTTTTTTGTGCATGGATACATTTGTGCATGTGTACAGGCACACTCTGTGTGTGTGTGTGTGTGCTCATGAGTGTGAACATAGGTGAGTGCAGGGATCTAAGGTCAAACTCAGCAGCCATGCTCGATACTACCATCGACCTCCTTTTAAACAGGCTCTTTACTGGCCTGGAGCTCCATTAGGCTTGATAGGTTGGGCAGCAAGACCTAGGGACCCTCATGTCTCCACCTCCCTAGTGCTGGGATTACAAACCCATGGTGTCACAGGCAGGATATTTACATGGGTTCTGGAGATTGAACTCAGACCCCTCATACTTAGAAGGCAAATGCTAACTAACTGAGCCATTGTCCCAGTCCATTAGTTAACTTTCCAGACCTCATGGCTCCATTTGCAAAGTTGGTATCATTATTTTGCCTATTCCAATTTAATCATGAGGCCTGAATGAATATATTCCTATCATCTCTAATGCAAAATCCTCAAACAAAAGCTGCTGAAATTAGAACGGGTTTCTGTGCTCTTTTACAGATATAAACTGACAAATGTATTTGGCAGCAAAAGTTGACGCTGCGTAGAAACCGTGTTTAACCTACTAAGTATTAATATTCATATGTTTGCTGCAGAAATATAAAAATGTATTTGATTGCAGAGTGCTGCTGTAGGACCGAGCTTGGGATGTACAGTTATAATGGGATTAATACACCTTTCTAAATCAGGAAAACACTAAATTGGCTCCCAGGGTTTTAGATAAGGTCTTATGGTCTCACTAGCACTTAGCAATTCTCTGTAAGTATTAGCATCTAAAAGACTGCCCTGTGACTAAGTGTTCCATATAAAGGCAGGTGAAACCATGACCATATCTACTCTATAGCCTTGAACTTCAAATTACAGATTCTTTTTCTGTAATTTCCTTCTAGAGGTAGAGGCAGAGAGGCGGTTTATTCCAGTTACATATTGTGCAGCTATCAAAACCATAAAATGAATTTTCGGTCCCAGAGGAGTGACAGGATCCCAGGTTTGCTCCTTCACCTAACATGATTAAAAAGTATACAAAACGGTCATGGCACTAGGGTATCAGTCCTGGAAAATCAGGGGTCCAGAAAGGTAGCAAACACGGATAGGTAGTAACCCTATCCTTACCATGTCTTCCTGCCTCAAGAGAGCTCCAGGTAGAGAGCGGAAGCCTGGGCAAAGCCCAGAACCCTTGGGTTGTAAGTACAGATGAATAGCGTATGTGATGGAACGCATGCGTAGACATTGGACTGTGGAGATCAGCAAAGGATCCCCCCAAAGCATAGCTGAGTACAATCTACACATGCGCAATAAGATACTGCCTAACCCCAGGGGAAAGAATTCCTAAAAGAATAAGAAAGAGCAGTACAGAGAGTTGGAGAAAGCTACAATTGAGCCTGTTCTCATGAGCTTGAAGAGGAAAAAAAATATCAAGATTTACGGGGCAATGGGTAGAGTCCACAGAAAGATCTTCCCTCGCTAGTGGGGAATAATTAGCTTAGACTAAGCAGTTCTCTCATCCTGCCCAAAATATTTTGGAAGCAATACCCAAAAGACCGGAACTCTGTCCAAGAAGCTTAATTAAGTCCCAGAACAAAGATTAAGAGTAAATACAAGAATGTAACGGATCTGGCAACCATAAAGTTAAAAACCATCAAATGATCCCTACATCCAGAAGAAGGGGAATACAACCCATAATAGGAAGCAGCCAATGAAAGCTTACACAGGTTTTCCCCCATTTCTCCTGCTGTTGACAATTACAAACCATGGTCTTTATATACAGAACATCCATGAGGGGCCCAATAGAGAGGATAGCAGACTGCTTGAGGAACTCGAAACTCAGTGAACAATATATTGGTGAGTTCCCTGGGTTTCCTTTGTCTGATATATCCTAGACTTGCAGTTGAACATGCTGGCAAGCAAAAAATTCCCAGCTGCTGGCCAAAATCTAGGATTGCAACCAAAGTTGCTCTGTCTAAAGAGTCCTGCAAGGCTAGCAAAGCAGGGCTGAAAACACTGGGCAAGTGTCAAGACGTTCCAGCCAGACATCACTGAACAAAACTGTGGCCTCGCCCTACCAATTCCAGCAAAGAGTATTTCGGGAGCCTTATATCTTCCCCTGTTAGACTCTGCTATTGTCAAGACTGTTGTGTGGTGATATCAGAGAAGGGCAAAACGGATGCCAGGCCTCTGTCACTGCAAACTAGTAATGAGTCTCCATTTCCCCATGTTATCAGTAGAGACAATGAGGAACCACAGAGTCCACCTCCTGTGGTGCTGATGTGGGATAGTCCCTGCCACACTGATGCCAAAGAAAGCAGCAGAAACAGAAGCGTTAAACAACGATCAAAATCTAACGCCAACATGAGAAATCCGAATTGCAACTGAAAATCGCTCACGAAGAATAATCTTCAGTTGAGTGAGATGAAGGTAATCAGAAGATGGTGATGTAAGTTAATTACCAGGGTGAGATTTTAAAGCAGTCCAGATGAAAGTATTTTCACTTAATTTTTTTCATACAATATGTTTTGATCATATTCTTTCTTCTCCCCCAACCTATTCCCACAGCCTCCCAAACTCTCTGCCCACCTAACTTCTTGTTCTTTCTCTCTCTTTCTCAAAAAAGAAAGAAAGAAAACCAAACTAAACAAACACTAAGCCAAAAATACCAAAACAGAACCAAAAGTGCACACACAAAATCAGTCTGTTTTGTGTTGGCCAACTATCCTGAGCATAGGGTCTTCCCTGGACTGTGGTTAATACACCCAATGACATTTCATTAAGGAAAACCTAGCTTCTTTTGATATTACATATCAATTATAAATATATTCATACATCTATTTTATTTTTCATTTATAGATATGCATGTGCTTGTGTATGTATGTTTGCACACACTTATGAGTGCCAACAGAGGCCAAATGTGATGAAGCAAGCCGCCAGGTCAGACATGCTGAATCTTTCCCGTAAGCACACCTAGTGGTGCTATGCAGATTATTAGAAATGGGCTAAATTAATATGTGAGAATTAGCCTAGAATAGGCTAGATATAATGGGCCAGGCAGTGTTTAAAAGAATACAATTTGTGTCTTGTTATTTCGGGGTATAAGCTAGCCAGGCTGCCAGGAGCCAGGCTGTGGGAAGAGGCCCGCAGCTCCCTACTACAACATTTAAAAAGAGTAATCATGACTATACTTATTACTAGTGAAAATTAGAGAGCATCACTCCCCAGATAGAAAGTTTCAGTAAAGAAACAGACTTAAAGAAAAATGAAATTTTAGAAGTGGAATAGGTCTAGTAGATTGAATCAAAAGCAGAATGGATGAGCATTTTTAAAAAGAATCAGCAGAATAGAGTGTAGAAATGATATATCTAAATAGTAAAAGAAACAGTCTACCAGTTAGAGATGGAAAGCCCTTAGTGACTAAGGGGGCTGCAACTGAAGGCTTATGTCCCGGAAGGATAAGAGAAAAAGTCAAGGCAAAATGTTCAAGGGAAAGAAATGGCTGAAGCTTAGCAAATGGTATCTCCACCAAGACTAATACAGAAAAATAAGAAGAGAAGAAATAAGTTATTATCAAGGTCAGGGATGAAAACGAACTATCACTATAGACACCAAAAGCAATGAAAGGAGAACAGAGGAAACCAAACGGCAAGAAACACAGTGCACGCACAAGAAACAGATAACGCCACTGACCTACAGCCATGAAGGAAATGAAATATGTGCTTCTCTGTGTGTGTGCCTCTATGCACACTCACACAGGCGCAGACATGCCCTGGCTTATATGTGGATGAGCAGTGGTCAGGACAATTCATAAGAGTTGTTCCACCTTGTGATACAGGTTCAAAATTAGGCTGCCAGTCCTGCATGCAAGCACCTTTATCTGATGATCCATCTGAGGCCCTAAATATACAATATTAACCCAAAGGAAACTCTAGACTCAAGTAATTTCATTGGAAGCTTGTCAATGTTTAATGAAGAATCAGGTGTATTGTACAATCTTTCCCAGGAAGTGAAAGACTAGAACAGCCTTGCCTCCAAGGGTAGCAGTGCCCACCTACACTGGGTGACTGCTAAACCCATATTAAAGTAGACAATGACAGAGCAATAAGACTGCAGACCCGTGTCTGTAATAATTCGGAAAAAGCAATTCTTCAAACTTTTCTGCTAGTAGAATTCAGCATCACAGAGGAGAACACAGCCCTTGATGGTAGAGTTTATTCCTGTCATATATGGATGGCAGAATATTCAAAACTCCATCATTTCAAACAGGACAAAAGTCACATGCTCTTAACCAGTCCATGCAGAAAATAAGCTTGAGGAAATTCTCCACCTATTATTATTTCAATAGTTATTCAGCATGACACAGAAGAGATCTTCATCAGTTGACTAAGGATGTCTGCAAATATCTATAGCTAATTCTGTACTCGATGGCAAAAGTTGGCTGTTCTCCCTAATCTCAGGGATAGAAACACACATGTGCTCTTTTATTATTCTTAACACTGGGTTAGGAACTGGTCCATGTAAGGGAGTGAAAAGGGCACTATGGGTATGGAGTTGGATGGAAGAAATAAATCTGCCTGTGTTTATAGATGACATAATTACCTACATAGAAGGCATTCAGAGTCTACCAAAACAAAGCACAGGAAAACTTCAAGAACAAACAAGGCCTTAAGATAAAGATACAAAAATCAATTATATTTGTGTATAGGAGCAATAAATGCATAGACACCCCAAAAAACATGCAAACAGAACATTTGCATGTAAATTGAAAAGGCCTTTTATGCTGAAAATTATTCAACACTGTTTTTTAAAAATTGAAGGATATCTAAGAAATTGGTCATACCAGGTATTGATCACAGGACTGCACAAAGCAAATATTTCAATGCTTCTTAACTTGATCCATGAATTTCTTTCAGTTACTATGAAAATCAGGTAAGACTTTGTATAGAGATACAGAAAATATATTAAAATTTATGGACAGAACTAAATTATTTATAATAGCTCAAACCATTGAAAACTTAGAATAAAGTCCAAGGGAGTCTGCCTGAATTCTTCCATCGCTATAGCAACAAAAGTTAAATGGTATTTGTCAAGAGATAGTCATAGAAGGTCAATGAGCAGAATCCATAATAAGAATCCATAAGTCAGCTCACACTAATATCCACAACTGATCTTTTGTCAATGTACAAAAGCCATTCTATAATAGGACAGGCTTGGCAGCACGGTGCTGGGCTGGTGCGGCGCCCACAAACAAAGGCGCAAGCAGTGGTCAGCCTCCGCCTCACGGCTCATTCAGAAATAAGGTGAAACAAATCAGCAACTCAAATATAGCATGGAAAAGTGTTAAGCTTTTAGAAAAAAATTAAGAAAAGCTTCTGCATTTATAGCTAGGAAAATACTTTTAAGATTTACCATCAATAGCATGATTTATAAAATAAAACATTGATAAATCCATCTTTAGAATTTAAAACAGTTTACAAAAAGTGCTAAGAACATGGAGATATTTTAGAATAAAAGCTACAAGTTGTGAGACAATACTCGCAAGCTACATATCTGAAGAAGGACTAGTATGTGCAGATAATTAAATATAAACACTCAATGATAAAAAAAAATGGGTGAGATTGACATTTTAAAGTAAAATTTAGCAGAATGACTTTCCATGTGCCTACCCTAATCCAGAATGTCAAGGGGAGATCTGTAGGTAGGGGCTAGGGAATGGTGCTGATGGAAATGTATAGCTAAACAAACGCAGACTAGAAATGGCTACATAATTGACTTCTCTCTCATCATTTAAGATCCTGTAGCACATTATTACTTAAATAAGACTAATATACATGGCTTATATCCAATGCAAACATAAGAGACATGCTAAAAGTGACATAATATTTAGATGAAAGAAATTAGCCTGCTATCGCATCAGGGATGCCTATTCCAAAGCAGATCCATCGCAAAGTCACTGTGCTGAGTGAAAGAAGTCGAAGCCCATCCTCCAATAAAGGCTACGGATTTTATTCTATTTGCTCCTCATTTGGGGAAATACATATCAAGGTGTTGAGGCAGAGAGTAGATGGCTGAAGGCTGGAGAAGCAGAAAAACGGGGGACATAGAGCACAGGGAGCGATGACCACATGCCCGAGGTGACTTCGGGTGATGATGGGTGTGTGCATAGCTTAGTGAGAATGGTATATTTGTGTCATGGTTTAGGAGATATTTGTGCAGCTTATTTTACACCAGTTACCCCAGAATTGCTTTAAAAAATATTTTGGAAGACTATAACAGTGAAATGTTCTAAAATAGCTATAAGCCAATTTTCTAATTTCTTATACATGTGTTCACTTACTCAGTTACTTTCGTTGGGTGAAATCCTTTCAGAATTTTAAAAGCAATTTTGTTTTTAGGTTTCTCTCAAATATTATCATCTCTAGCGGCTCTTCAAAAATATGTCCAAAGGTTCTAGACAGGCTGGTGGGCACAACCAAGACTGAGTGTCAACAAAGGACAGGCCACCAGGAACCCACATCAACCCACATTCCTCTGCTGTTATTTTTAGGTAGGAAGAAATGAATGTGAGTGTTGAAGTCGCTCCTGTCTTTGAAAGTGGGTCGTCAACGTGGACGGGAAACTCTCAGCCAGTGCCAGGCAGTCAAGTGGAAACTGGCTGCCTGAGTTGTTCTCAGTTCCGAGATTGCAAGCAGATACATTTCCACGGCTCTGAAGTACCAGCTTCCAGCTGACATAATTTGAGGACAGCTGAAAAAATAAACAAACAACAACAACAACAGCAACAAAATAGTGAGTCTTGAAAGTATGGTCCATTGTGAATCTGCAAAGGCTCAGAAAGTCACAGGATGGACCAAGTCGTAGGAAACTATGGGCATCATACAAGTGTTTTGCTCAACTGCATATCTAGAAATACATTGATGATTTCAAAACACATCATGCATTTCTTTGATCAAATTAATTTAATTGGGAATCACCTGGAAATAAAGGGCTTCCTAACTTTAAGGAGCTGTGTTCAATTTTTCCCACTAAGTGCTAGTCATCCCTCCAGAACAACATGTGGAAGCTATAAAGGCTGTGGACACACGTCTGTGCTTCTCAGCCCATATTATCTACGACAGCAATCTTAATTTTTCAAGATGCACAATAGTGATGCTGTTTATGTAGAATCCAGATTCGAATGCCGCAGCCTTCCCTCTTGGACGTAGCCACACCCAGACACAGTGGGTACCACTGCTGCCCTGTTTGGTGGTAAACAGCTCTGCTCACAGCAGTTTCATGTATTTTTGGCTTATTTTCTATTATGGTAAACGAAGCTATGGGCAAGACTCTGAGGTCACCTTGCAGGATGACCAGGGAAATTGAGACTTCTGAGGATTGATTGGCATGAAGAAGCATTCAGAAGTGCTTATACCAGCTTCAAAGAACAGAATTATTATTTTTCATTCCAATAACAAGATTCACTTCTATTGATAAAATAAATAATATGTATGTTTTATTTGAGAGAGGATCTTGCCTTATAGCCCAGCGTGAACAAGTACTTTATATATAAATTTTATAAACTGGGATGATTTTGAACTTGCAGAGGTCCTCTTGCCTCTGACTACTGACTTCTAGGACAGCAGGTGTGAGCCCTCACACCAGGAATAAAACCATATCTTATTACAAGAGCTTTACAATGGAAAAATATAGATTGGTTATAAATATGAAACTCTCATGAAAACAGTTGTTTTAATAATCTAATTTTATGTGAGAAGTTGAAAACCGTAACTCTATAGGATAAACAGAAAAGTTCCCAAAGATCACTGAATCTTTGAAGACTTAAAATTGTGAGGTCAAAGGAGCCAGGCCGTGGCTATAACAAAAAACAAGCCTAGAGGTATGTGCCCAGATTTCACTGTAATACTTACATTTTTATCTCATTTGTAAGAAATAAAATTAATATTGTAATAATCTGGTAAGTATTTGATAGTAGTTGCAGGTTGGTAATCCTAAATTAAATTCAAACTTAGTGCTCTTGGGTTAAGAAGAAATAGCCCAGATAAAGACTGAGCCTAAGATGCTGTGGAGTTAAAATATACTATTGAAGTATACGTGGAGTCTGCCTTTATCACAAGGAGAAAGAAGACTGCACACATTGTTCATCCTTCTCTCAACCTCAGAGTTGCTTCATCTACCAGCCCCCCCCCCCATAGTACAACCAGTTAGGGGAGAAAAGTGGGCGAGTTTGAGGAAGAGAAGCCTGGCTTTGAGAAGTCGGCTTGTGTGTACCTAAAGTCCCAAGAATTGAGACTGTCTGGTTATTGCACCTTCTAGCCACTTCCATGAGTCACTATGCCAGTGTCTTGCTGCTGGCATGGTGACTTTTCACCTCCTTGGTAGCATACACACGTTTCAGGATTGAGTTATTCCGTTTATGCCTTCATGGTTAAAGTCCCGAGTGATAAAATCCATGTCTGGTCAGCTCTGTGTCTTCACAGCACGGAGCATAGCAACCTGCCAGGACCTGGCATTGGTAATGTTTAGTCTATCGAATTTAAAGGAGCCATAAAAATGATCATAGGATTTTCCAAGTTCATAGATGTATCCAGATAAAATAACATGTATTTAGTCTGGTTTTAAAAATCATTGGAACAACCTCAGGAGAAGATATCAGAATTACCCACATTTCTGCACAAACCGAGGCCCAGCCAACGCTTATGTACAGCAATGGGGGGGGGGGGTGAGTCAAACACCTCAGAAAGGCAAAATTTAAGGACGTCATCCTCTCCATCGGGAAAGTTCGGGGTATTTTCCCATGTGTTTACATGGGACAACCGTGATACCTTTCCACAATTGCTTTCAGGTTTTGTCGATTTTTTTTTCAGTTTGTTTGATTCTATTCTATTTTTGACAGAAAAAAACCCAAGTTAAGATAGAGATTTATTCCTAAGTCTATTCATCTGTACATTTTACTACTAGGATATTTAAACCAAACAAAATAAAATGAACAGTAGTTTTAAGTGTTGATTATCCATCTCTTCTGGAAAACTATTAAATCCTCATGTCACTTTGCTCTGTTTTGCAACTTCTCCCCAATTATCTAAGTCCATAGACTCAGCCCCATTTCGATAGACCATCTAGTAACGGTTGTTAATTTCGATCGTATGGCGATCTGTGTTCAGTGTGTCCACAGTGTGGAGTGTATACCTGCTGTGTGCGGAACAAGCCTCTGCGGGAACCATTTGTTCTTTTTTCCCCAATAGAAATATCAGCCAGACAACTCTGAGGTCAGCGGTGAGCTGTTTGTAATTTAGGAATGATTAATGGTATTTTTCAGCTATAATTTCAAAATCTGAAAACTGCCAGGATCTAGGAAGTGATGGTATTAGCAAGCAGAATGTTTTCGAGCAACGGACTGTTACACGAAGTCTGGACTAATGAGTGGAGCTGCTGGAGAGCTCACTGCTGAACACATCCAGACCCGCTCCTTTTCCTAGTAAATATTTGATTATATGTGTTAGTAACAAAACAGTCGTTCTACAGCCTTGAGTTACCTGGGCATGATTACTGCCTCGAGAGACCTGGTGATTTTGAGTTGGGATGTAGTTCGTTATCCAACATAAGACCTATTTCCTTGAAAGTGGAGTCGTGCATAAATTCAATAACTTTAGATCAGGCACCCATAATTTAGTAGGCACACTCCAGAAGATTAGCCAGACAGGGCAAAGGTAAACAGGGTACCTACCGTACCTTGGTTTTTCTGACTCCATACTTGTGTGACAGCTGTAGTTAGCGCATAGCTCTGTGCCTCGGTTTTCTCATCTGAAAAATGGGTGTTATTCTGTCTCAAAGTACAAAATAATCTTTAAGAAAACAACTCAAAGTCTTTTAAGTTTTTTAAAAGGGCTTCATGTAGAAATGCCTAATGCCTGTTGACTGACTATGATCTGAAGGAGAGTTTTGGTGCTGGGCTTTTGGTATGAGAACAACACAATTCCCTCCCCCTTAAAAAGAGGCAAGTCTGCATGTGGACCTGTGCATATCCCCAGCTGGCCCTCTACTGAAAGAAAATTAGTAGAAATGTGTACTTTAGACTTCAGACTTACACGATTTGTGTGGCCTGGATGTGCGATTTTGGTTGCTTTCTGAATTGGGAGAATTCAGTCTTAAAGCGGGGATTAATTTGAATAAAGGCTTAAGGGGAAACAGCTTCTCATCTGATGTCCAGCAGGCCCTCCAGAGGAGAGCCTGCTCTGGGAATTGCTTCCTCCAGTCTGCGGTGGTTGTAATTGGTTTTCAAGTATTGTTGATCCCTCTCACCAGAAAGTGGCTCAAAAACAATAATTCATTTCTAGCTCCTTCCTGCTTGAGATGAAATATGAATTGATGTGTTCAAATTTAAAAGGCCCATACCCATTTCCAGGCCAACACATCTTTTATCTCAAAAAATAAAAAGCTGTTACTTTTTAATTCTTAGCAAGCCAGGAGCTTGCTAAATTACGCCATCGGGTTTACAGTGATGTTTGCCTTTGGATACAGCCCTACAGCAGGCACAGGTTGAAGAGGAGCTTCTACCTGACTTTGGAATTATTTAACTTTGTCCTCTAACTTTGTTTCTCTCCGTGGCGGGAGTCCAAACGTAGCTGACTTGAGCAAAGAGAAGTTACCAGCTTCCAGAAAAAATAATGAGGGGCTGGAGAGATAGCTCAACAGTTAAGAGCACTGGCTGCTCTTCCCGAGGACCCAGGTTTAATGCCCAGCACACACGTGGAGGCTCACAAGCATCTGTAACTCTAGTCCTAGTAAACTCGACACCCACCACTGGTCTCTGTAGGCACCAGGTGTGCATGTGGTACACAGAAACACACAGGCAAAATACCCGTGCACATAGAAGAAAATAATAATAACTTTAAGAACTCTTAAAAACTATAGAGAGAAATTGGACGCTAGGGCTGTTTTACCTGAATTCAATAAATGCCATCAGGCTCCATTTCTGTAAACCAGAGGAACGTTGTCTCCCTAACAGCACAGAAGTCTTATCGCGCTGGCTGGGCACCTCTCCGCTTGCCCATCTTTTTTCTTTTGAGACACATGTCCAGTGCTGAACTAGCTTCTGTGTGGCTAAGAAGAGGTCTTCTTACCTGGAAAGCCGCACTCTGGTGAACTATATGCAGACAAAACCTGGAGAGGCAGGGCCTAGGTATAGCTCCTCCTTCTCCATCTTTCGCATGCAGCACTAACTAAGCCATCAGCTTTGATTTCTGCATTTGGGAGATGGAAATGGTGATTAATTGAAACCAGGCACGGATACATGCCCATAATCCCAGCACTCAGGAGGCTGAGACAAGAGGCTTGCCAGTTCAAGGCCAACCCGAGCTATCTAGCAAGATCCTGTATAAGCAACAATAAATTGTACTTAGTTCCTTAGTGCTGTGTGAAAGTTTTGAATTAGTCCATGTAAGGCATACTGAACAATGTTCACCATCTAGCACCTCTTCAGAGAGCCTTAGAGGTTGTGAGGATTTAGAGTATGGCTGTGAGGAAACAGAAAAGGAAGAGAGACGGAGGCCCACAATATGCCTAAGGAGTAAATGAGAACCAGCCTAAAGGAATTATCAACGGTCCCTGGAGAACAGCGGCTGCGGCAAAGCTCTGCACTAACCAGCAGGCTTCCTGCTCTGTGTCAACCCGCTATGGGTCCAGAGACTTCAGCACTAGGCCGGATACGATCTTGATTGAAAGTCGATCTCTGTGGATACTCGAACTGAAGTGGTCCGGTGAAAGTCGATCTCTGTGGATACTCGAACTGAAGTGGTCCGGCATGAAAGGGGTGTGGCTTGAATCGTCAGACAATATTTAACTTAAAGAACTTATTTGTGCATATTTGACTGAAGTAGTATTGGCTGTGATACAGGTGAGGGAACTCCATAAGGTATGTATTCTTTCCTAACGTTATCCCCTAAGCAGCTCTTTTCTGCTGGAAACTGAATACAGGTACAAGCAGGGGTACGGAGGTGGAAGACACATAGCAAGAAAGGAAGGAGGGAAACAAACTAAACCCCGGGTAGGACGCTGGAAACGCGGCACTAACAAAGACTTCCTGTTCGGCATAGAATCCGTGCTGGCAGAGGCAGCGTGCAGGGCTGTGGGTGTAGTTAGCTGTGTGGAGCTGACTATAGAAGATGAAAGGGCTTGGCAATTCATTTCATCTCACGCTGAAACACTGCTGACAACTCAAAGTGAGGACAGAAGGATTCATTTGTTCAACTTCTGTTTTAAAAAAGCAGACTTCAAATGATACCACGGAAAAAAAGAGAGGCTGTGGTGTAATGCGATGTCTGGGGTTTTTCTTTTCTTTTTTTAATTTTTTTTAAAACACACTAGCTGCAGCATTTGTGTTTTGTTGATGGAAGGCAAAGGGGCTGTTCTTTTATTTATTTATTTATTTATTTATTTATTTATTTATTTATTTATTTATTTATTTATTGGCTCTCATCATTTCCAAGGGACAGGATAGACGGATGCAGGTTCAATTACTGATCAGATAGACCACGTCTCCCTCACCTGTCAGGGGCTATCTTGTCCTCTCATATCTGAGACCCACAATAAATGAGAATAAAAAACTGTAACACCACAGTGCATAAATGCTTCTTAGGAGCATTGAAAAGGAAAATAATTTTATGAGGATCTCTGTGCTGAATATGGATGTTGCCACATAATAAATAATCTATTTTAGATTTTATAAGTCTGGCTATTTTTTATATTTGCTTAGATTTTTATAAGACAATGCCAGATTTTGTTTTAAATGAAGGACGCCGCTATATCAGCGTATTTAACGTTGGAAAATGAGGAGGATTTATTTTAGTTCAAAGGCTCATATAAATTTCTATGAAACTTGATCTCGCTGAGAAAGTGGTCTTATCCCAAAAGATTTATAAACACGGGTAATCTTCCATACTGGCAAATTATTAGTTATTTACGATTAATGCGTAAATGCAGACCCAAATGTTAATGGAAGAGATAAAGAAGTAAAGGCTGCCTGCAATCATTAGAATTAAAGTATTCATAACCCGAGCACGTCCTTCTCAAGCGATTGCTTTCTTAAGCAATCAGTTAAGTGATTGCTGCTTGCTTGCCTCCATCGTCTAAGGCCTTCAGTTATTTTCTCTGTTCTTAATGTGGCTTCTTCCTCCAAGAAATCACCTAAGCAATGGAAATAGAAAACATTAGGGCTCAAATAAACTCTTTGGAGCTCACCACTCTCTCAGATTTTTGTTTTCCAACAACATTTCGGGAGCACGTGCCGTGTACCAGGCACTCTACTTAGGGAGTAAGCAGGAGCTAGTGCCGTGGACTGCTGGGTGAGGCTGGGAAGACTCTGAGTGTTTCACTCAAAGGCTACTATTCACATGGCCCATTGTATACAGGATACCCCGGAAATACTCAAGGAATCATGTATAATGAATATGTCCCATGTTTTTTGGGGGGAGGGGAGTCTAACTATGGGTAAGAAAGGGGACCATATTATAGGGGATTTCTAGGGAAATTTTGCCGAAGAAGCCTCATTTTAAGCACTGAGCTGGGAATAGGAAACGTCTAGCCTTGTAGTCTTGAGGAAGACCATGCTCTAAACATGTGGGCTCCAGAATGAGACTGGCATTCTTTGGTGTCACAAAAAGCTTTCTAAGCATGCCTAATGCCCTGGACTTGTCAAGAACAGGAGACAGAGAAGCAGAAGTAACGTCAAGGTACAGGGATGGTTCAGCAACTCTTTGGAGGTTCTAATAGGTCAAAAAGCTTGCCATTTTTCTATAGGCCAATGGAAAGCTTGGGAGGCGGTGCTGAGTAGGGGTGATGGCACAAAGGCAGCTCGGCACTGATGCTCCCAATGCTCCTAATTCCCTCTGGGATGGCGCAGCGCATCCCTGATGGGAACTTGAGAGAAGACAGCGATGTGAACATACATCATCACTCGGTAGCTGTTATTTTACTGCGTTTCTAATTGGAAGATCACCATCCAACTCAAAAATGTAATTTAGTCCAAGAACACTAAAGAGTGTTTGTTGGAGTAACTATTTATCAAAAGCTCTCAGATGCCAAATTATGCATTTTTGCTTTTCCAAAATTAATGATACAGAAACCAAGTATTACACTTGAGCACACTTGGAAAAGAAGCTGTTAGAAGCGGTGTCCGTTGCACCAGTGGACGGAATTTCAGCACCCTCTATTCAAGTACTATATATAGCTTAATACTAAGTACAGCATTGATTGTTATTAAATATTCAATCATATTTCAAGATTGAGTACAGCTTAATTGTATGTAGCTTTACGTTGACTTGTGTATGACAAACAAAAGTTTAAAGTATAGTCACTTTTTCATGTAAATTGATGTTTCTCATAAAAATCACATATAGTCATGGATATTTAAACTGTAAAATCTTATTTCTTCTACTCTAACAGTCAGAAGATGTTTAGCTGATTAAGTTAATATCTAGACTTCAATCATGTGTCATTCAGTGAGTTAACTGAGATATTTTTACCTTTCTAATAAAGTTCAATTCTAAAGGATGAATACTGTTGAGATTAAACCACTTAAAAAAATCATAACTTTGGGGGCTGCAGAGATGGCTCAGCGATTAAGAACACTAGATGTTCTTGCAGAGAACCCAGATTTTGTTCTCAGAATCCATAGAGTGTCTCACAACATCTGTACTTCCAATTCAAGGCATTCTTCTTCACAGGCATCAAACATGCTTGTGATACATATACATCCATGCAGGAAAAAACACTCTTGCACATAAAGAAAAAACACCAAATCTTTGGAATTCTGTTCTTTTTATTGTTGAATAATACTCAGTTTCTTTATCCATTTTTCCATTGACAGACCTTATGATTGATTTCATATTTTGCTATGAGGAACAACATTTGCTATGACAATTATTATCTACATTTTCTATGCGCTTATGTTTTAATTTCTCCCAGTTGAATACCTAGAAATGGAATTACTAATGCTGAGGTTCGATGAATATTTCATCTTATTACCAGCTTTCTGCATGGTGTATGCTTTTCTACTTTATATTAATTTATTGATGTGTTTAGATGTCATAGAACATTTCTTATAAGCAACGTGTAGATGCATCTCCCTTTTATCCAATTATAATTTCTTTCTAGTGAACTGTTTAACATCTTTATACTAGATGTAATTATGGCTTTATTAAGTTCCATTTCGTCCTACTATATTGGTGTTTGTTCTCTGTTTGCTGTTAACTATTTGTTCCAGTATTCACCCGTGCCTCTCTTTTTTGGGGGTGTTTATATATTGCATTATTAAATATTCATACTCCATATTTACTACCCAGTTTTGTGTACTTCATTGGCTTTTTAGCAATACTTATTTGTATGTCTGTTTGTCGGTCTGTGCATGGCCTAGTGGTAAACAAAAGATATACATACTTACCACAAAATCATTTCAAATAAGATTATAGTAAAAGACAAACCACAAATTATATAGTAATAGTTATAAAATATTAGATATTAGATAGATTAGATTATTATATTTTATAATAGTTATAGGAATAAGATTATACTAAAAAACAACCCACAAATTACATAGTACGTCACTTAGTCTATGCTTCACTCACTGTATTCTCATCAGATATACTAATTATCCCTAGCCTATAAACCTCAAGGCCCAAAAAACTCAGATTTTAGCAAGAATAGTTCAAAGAAATGACACGGGTGTGGGCTTTCTCCCTTGCCCCCGCCATTTGCCATCTTGCAATTAATGTAGCCTTGAAGGTGGAGAGGCAACGCAAGAAGCTGCGGTGACATTAAGAATCTAAGGAGTCTTGTCAGTTGCCCCATCCCAGAGGGATTGAAAATGGAATTAAAATATGGATGGGCTTCAGCTAAAATCCTTACACATTTAGGTGATCCTCAAAAGGTCAACAGTCCGCTTGAGATGAAACTGAAACTACACCAGCCTGGCAAGGACTCAATCTCAGTGATGACCAGCTTCAGTCCTTGGGTTCAAGAAACCCATGCTATGGTTATGACCTGAAGCCATCCTCTGAGGAAGAAGAGCATTTTCCAGAAATGAAGGCCTATCATTTAAAAACACTTTTCATAACTCACTAAACAATTAACAAGGATACAATTAAAAGCACGGGGGAAAGAGGCAGGAGAAATCATGGACAGAAGATCTGGGTACTGGTCTAGAGATGGACTGAATTGTCACTGTGAGTATCATGTGAAGGATGGAGCACAAGAGGAAGATGATATCACGTAGAAAAATTAAGTTTATATCAAGATTATATTGCAGAAATGATAGCATGTATAATGAGCATTTGAAATGAAGAAGACAACAGACCACTTTCAAATCCACCACAAACTAAAATAAGTTATTTACATACAATGACAATGTTGTGTCGGTAACCAAGTAGGGTAGCAAAACATTCCTGGGTGGTTACTAATTACTTAAGGTGCATGATCACTTTGGAAAAAGAGTAATTTCTTAGAAAACTAAATGTACATATTTCTTAAGACTCAATATTGTAGCAACTTTGTTCACAGTGGCTCAAATGGGAATTTAGTTGTCTGTAATATAATAGATAAAAATAAACTGTGAAACATTTATGCAACGTTCAATAGTAACAGCAATAAACTTAATATGAGTTGAATTGTGTCCTCGAAACAGAGATGGGGGAGGTTCCATTCACAGTACAAAAAAAATGTGGCCTGGATCAGAAATATAGTCGTTAAGCAGTAATCAATTTATAATTGTGGAGTAACTCCTCAGCCATTAAAAGTGATGTCTCTATAAAAGGTAGAAAGCAGGTCTTGGTTCAAACCCCAGTCCAAACAGAAACAAAGAAACAACAACAGCAAACAAACAAACAAAAACAGCACCAGCAACAAAGCAGAAAAAAAGCAGGAGAAATTTGGACAAAGGGATAGACATAGAAAGAGAAAACAGACACTAGGAGGCAGGAAGCTGACCACGACGCAACTGTACAAAACAAAAACTGCCAAGGGCAATGGCAAATGCCAGAAACTAGAAGAGGGGGGGAGGATTCTACCTTGATTTTAGACTTCTGCCTCTAGTCCAGGAAGACAGATGTCTATTGTTTTTGAGACTTGGATGTCCCAGCTGTGATACTTCATTTTAAACATCCTGAGAAACCAATGCAGTTCCTAAGGCGTTTAATAACAGAAATCAATTTCAGAAGCATAATGGTGAGTAAAAACATCTTCTGGTGGAGGAATGCCCATGTGTGACTTACTTTATAAGAAGCCTAGAATAACAAAATTATTCTGTGGCAGAGAAAACTCCGAGATGGCATGATGGGAATGAGCATTCTGATTGGCTATGAAAGGGCCTAGGACACCTGTGTGGTGGTGTAGTTCTGTTATTGAAGGTTCTATAGTGCCCTACCCAAAAAAAGTGTGTGTGTGTGTTTACATTTTCAAAATCCTACAAATGAACACTCAGGACTTACGTATTTTGGCATATGTAAATTACCCCCTAACAATAAACTCTGTAAAAGAAATACTGAACTCCAGATAATGATACTGAAGTATTTAGGGGGAAGTGATTTGATAGTAGAAATATTAGTGGAAATACAACAAAAAGTAAGATAAAGTGATAAACAGCAAGACATATGGGTACATGATAATATAAATATTATAAAATGACTGGTGAGATCTCGTTGGTAGATTTATGAGTGTATGTAAAATTCATTCCACTTGTATGTATTTGAGTGTTTTCGTGGTTAAATACAGAACATAAAAGAATGAAAGACAGATACTTACAAGCCAATTAGATATGACTGGAAGAGAAGTTTAGTCAACTTGAAGTATAGAATTGAAGAAAGAACAAAAAAATATAGAAAGGGGGCTGGGTATGGTGGTACACACATCTAATTCCAGCACTCAGGATCCAGAGTTCTCCTAGTTCAAGGCCAGCCTGGTCTACAAAGTGAGTTCCATATGTTTGTATGCTTGTGTGTGTGTGCGCGAATGTGTGTGTGTCTTGCTATGTTGCTCTGGCTGGCCTAGAACTCACTGTGAACACCAGCATAGCTTCAAGTTTACAATATCCTCTTGTCTCTGCCTCCCAAGTGCAGGGGTTGCAGGCATGCACCACCCCCCTGGCTCCAGATGCATTCTCTAAAAAGAAGATAGCTAAGGATACTTCCAGGTGGACGAAATACTCTATTTACATACAAAGTCAATGCAACAAATTGTGGGCAGGGTAAACGAAAGTCTAAGCAGGTGCAATTAAACAATTGAAAATAAAGGCAAAAGAAGCAAAGCTTTTAGCAAAGCTGAACTGACTTCCTCACCAGAAGGATAGAAGTAAGAAACCAATAGAAGAACACCTCTAAAGTGAAAGGCATGGCTATTACTAGGTTTCTGCTACGTGTGAGACCCTGGGGCCATCCCTGTCCAAGCATCACCCCCAGATATTCTCCACGCTTTCCAAATGAGAAATTCAAATCTCTTTAACAAAAGGAAATTGAGGTTTGGAAAGAATTGCTTGCATAAAATCAGACGCTAACCGGTTGATAAAGATCTAAGTCTAAACATAGTTGCCCTGGATACTTGTTGCTCCTTGGCTTTTCTCCTGCCATTTCTGTGTGTCCAACGAGACTCTGAGTCCCAGCATTCCCAGTCTGACAATTCCCCCACCAACTCTCTTACTCACGACATTTTTGGGTTTACATTGAAACGGGAAAGAGGCACCTGTGATAGAACACTGGCGTCTACTATGGGATAACCAGAGTACAGATCATGTTGTTGTAGCTACGAGAGCAGTGACTGCGGATAGAAACCAGGTAATTGGCCTCTTTCCCCAGCGCACTCCAATCTTCTCTCCTCCGTCTTGACACTGGAGCGGAGGACTGGAATGCTTCCGTCTGCCTTGTTAGCACCGTATTCTAAAGCATGTATCGCTGTAGGAAATTGACAAGGTGACGAGCTGTCACTTTAGCTAAAAGAATATCATATTTTTAATGAATATTATTTCCTAAGGAAATGTGCTGATGACAGCTACTTTGGGTGGAAACAGCGTCTGTGTGACCTTTTGTTAGACCTCAGACACTACGTCAGCAGTGGTGATACTCACGTTCCATACCAGAGGCTAAAGCATATCCTAAAAAACAATGTCTATGGCAAAAGGACATAGGCTCAGTAAGCTGTTTTAGTATACTGTGTTAGCATAAACATCGTGGGTTATTTTATGAGTGATAAAGAAGGCATTTATAGTCCAATAATATTTTTCTTTTTATAGTTTTTCTTTAAATCTGTGTTATTTTAATAAAATGAATAATATGTGTTTATTTAAATAAAACTAAATTTCATTCATCTCCTTGAGCGGAAAAAATCTGAATATGGCTCCTTAGGAGCATCTAAGTTATGAATAATAAATTATTTTCTGACACTAGCTTAGGGCTTTAATATTTTATATTAGATTTTATATTAGATGAAAATAAATATTAATTGGAATACTATTTATATTTTTGAACTTCTTCCTTACAGTTGCTTAAATAAGCAAATATTTCTTTTTTTATTTTTTTTTATTGAGAAAAGGAAAAAAAAGTTTCCGCCTCCTCCCAGCCTCCCATTTCCCTCCCCCTCCTCCCTCCCTTCTCCCCCTCCCCATACTCCTCTCCCCCTCCCTCTCCAGTCCAAAGAGCAGTCAGGGTTCCCTGCCCTGTGGAAAGTCCAAGGTCCTCCTCCCTCCGTCCATGTTTAGGAAGGTGAACATCCAAACTGGCTAGGCTTCCACAAAGCCAGAACATGAAGTAGGATCAAAACCCCATGCCATTGTCCTTGGCTTCTCATCAGCCCTCATTGTTCGCCATGTTCAGAGAGTCCGGTTTTATCCCATGCTTTTTCAGTCACAGTCCAGCTGGCCAATAGATCAGCCCCACTGTCTCAGTGGGTGGGTGTACCCCTCGTGGTCCTGACTTCCTTGTTCATCTTCTCCCTCCTTCCGCTCCTCATTGGGACCTTAGGAGCTCAGTCCAGTGCTCCAGTGTGGGTCTCTGTCTCTATCTCCATCCATCACCAGATGAAGGTTCTATGGTGATATGCAAGATATTTGTCAGTATTGCTGTAGGATAGGGTCATTTCAGGTTCCCTATCCCCAGCTGCCCAAGGAACTAACTGGGGACATCGCCTTGGGCTCCTGGGAGCCACTCTAGGTTCAAGTCTCTTGCCAACCCTAAGGTGGCTCCCTTAGAATTGTGCTTCCGTGCTCCCCTATACAACCTTCCTTTATCCCAATCATCCTGTTTCCCCAAGTTCCCCCCATCCTCCCCTTAAATATTTATTTCTTGATAAACTTGAAAGGGTATCTTATATAAAAGTGGAGAATATAATTTCTTTGGTGCCTTTTTTTTCCTCCATATCTAAGTCACTTCCTTCTTTACAGAGTAGTTCTGGTTAGCACTGTGGATTTGCCATCTGAGTGGTGAGTCTCCAATGAGGAATTGGCTAGATCATGCTGGTCTTGGACATGTCTGTGGAGGGGACTTCCTGACTGTTGAATGATAGAGGAGGGACCAGCGCATGTGGGCAGCACCATCACTAGGTAGGTGATCCTGACGATAGAAGGAACTTAGCTGAGTATAAGACGGCCCATGAGCCCCCAGGCAACATTCCTGTGTGGTTTCTACTGTGCTGTTTTTGCTGTGAGTTCCATGGTTAAAGGCAGAGTCGTGTGGTGCAGCAAGCAGGCCAGCCCCAAGTTCCTGGCTGAGTTCCTGCCCTGACTTCCCTCTATGAGGGACTGTAACCTGAACAACTAAGGCAAATAAATCCATTCTTCTGCTGTGCTGCCCTTGCCACAGTTTTTCATCACAGCAACAGAAATGAAACCAGAACCCACATTTCCTGGAAGCTTTTGACATAATCTGTACCATATTTGAGAATCACTTGTTTTAAGTTTTCTGTGTGTGTGTGTGTTGCATATATGCTCATATATATGTTCATGCACATCTATCTATAAACATATACATTTGTATACTGATGCATACATTTACATATATTCACACAGATATGTTCAAGCCCACCTATCTATAACTATATATACATTTGTAGACTTGTACATTAATTTATATATACAAACACACACCTATATGATTCTAGAATAGTTTATGATTGAGCTGAAAGTGGCAACTTGTTTGTGCCTTTCTTGTTTCTCCCACATGCCACGTTAGCTATAGTGATACACACAGTGACTCACTGTACCAGTTCCCCCAGTCCTCACAGTATCCCCAATAGGAGCACTACTGGAATTATTGTTCATCTAATAACAAGGCTGAGATGGGGTGTTGTACGTGCTATAGCATGCTCCTATAGGTGAGGTAATTATAGTTGCTACTTTCTCCTTCAACACACTTTACAATTCTCTGCCCTTTGTCCAATAAGGAAAAAAAAAGGTTTTCCTAAATCAAACCCAAATTCTTATCTAAAACAACCAAAATTCAAATAAGTTGCAGAAGAAAGCTTAATACCATATGACTTATTATACTTTAAGGGCATCCCTTGGAGCTACAGTGATAAATTAAATTATATTACATTCCTCAATAAAGAGGAAACTATGTTCTCAAAAGCACATAAAATTATTTCTAAAATTAAAAATTCAGAAGTTAGGCTTAAATGAATGCCATCAATTAATATTTATAAAAAGAACTAGAGACATTTTGGGGGGAAAAGTTCAATTATGTTCAAAATGAAAATTATATAAATAACTTTATATTATTGAGAAAAATTATTATGATCTGAGAGATGGACCTAGCAGGCTTTTTAGCCTTCAATTAAAAATATGAATCCTCTAGAGTCGTCCCTAAATCATTTACCCACCAAGGGGCAGAACTCAGAGAAGACTTCTCCTAGAGACTTAGTGGTAACTGGTGAAAGATGCTCCTTCATGTTTGTGGTTCCTGGGACCTCAGAGATAATGAGATTTGAACAAAATATTGTCATTAATGAAATAAACAGTTAAGTTCTTCAAAGTTCAAGGCACTATCGTGCCCAGTGACTCCGATGGAACTTAAACAAGGTATGTCCCGTGTGCATTCCTGGATTTCAGATGCTATGGCACTGCCTCTCAGTGACGCTCTTCTTGCTCAATTCTTTACAATGTGAGTGGTCAGGCAGCCACCTCTGTGTTCCCGGGTGTTGCCAGGAAATCTACAAAGTGCTGAATCCATCCCTGACTGCTCTGTGACAGTCTGGCCAGTAATAAAAAAAAAGATGCGAAACTGCAGCCTTTTCTCGTTTTCATTTTTACTATTCATCCAGGAGGTGCCTAGAAGGAAGTCAGCAAAGAAGGCGCTTCTGTGTTCCTGGCCATTCTGCTCACTCGCCCTGTGTTTTCCCTCACCCTGAAAGCATTTGCCACTCACTGCGCCTTGAGCTAATGTAAGCAGCTGGAAATACGGGAGCCTTGTGGGAAACTTTTACGAGCGAGCTGAAAGTGGCCAACTCATTTGTTCCAATCTTCTCAATGGTGCAAATGGCCTGCAGAATCCCAAATACCATAATCGACCTGAAACAAGATGAAATGGACCATTTTCTGTGTAGTTTCACTTTTTATATATAAAGATGGGGGCGGTGGTGGCAGGATTTGCTGAAATGTGATAGTTGTAATAACAGAGCCATGGAGAGGGGGAAAATCAAAACATGCCCGCGCAGCGAAGGCATCCCATTACACTCCGAGTACCACACAAATTGGTCCCAGCAGTTCTCTCTTTAATTCAGGATTTATGGAAACATCTGAGATTATAAAATTAACTGAACAAAAACAGATGTTATAATTGTGAGGGGGCCCAATTCTTGGATGAATACCAGAGCTAAACATTAGTGTATGGAGTGGAAACATTTCAGCTCGGGTTCCTGTCTATCAGTTTGCAAGCTGATGTAAATCTTCTCCATGAAGATAGCCATCTAAACGGCTTGGAGCAATGAAATTGTGCTCACATGAGTGGCTCATTTCTCTCCCTTTCAAAAGGAAGGCCGTGGCTGTTGAAATGACAATTTCCTGAAGTTTCTTAATGAATAATGTACAATCCCCCACCTCTAGTCAAAACTCTGAGGAAAGAGGTACATCTCAGATTTCTCTTCCACATTGGGCATGCATGTTTCTGTAGAGTCACACACAGATAACCCTGTTGTCATGTCCTTTGCACATTTACTGTGGAGGAACAGTTCTGGGCAGCCCTTACATTTGGTCAGAGGTAGCTCCGACTGAAAAAAGAAAATGACACCCTGACGTTGGAAGTAACTATCTCAAGGTATAAGAAAACATCCTTTCAAACTAGGCTGAACCCAGACATCCTTAAATCCTGGAAATTATCCCGGGGGGGGGGGGGGGGGACAACAGAAAACTCATGAATGAAAAAACAAGTTTTCTAGTTATATTTCCACATAGAGGCTGGGCATGGTTGTGCAGGCATTGCCCTTTTGGCATGCCTTTCTGCAGTGTTTATAAGCACGATAGAAATGAGAGACTTAAGATCGGCTAAATAGTGTGTTCTTCTTAGCAGCGAAGGAGCTTTAGATGATCTAAGATGCCTTTTCTGTAAAGCAAAACGTTTCACCGAGCAGAAGGACACATGCCGAAGGGCTGTGGTTCTAAGCACGGGTAAAAGGAGTTTGTAAACACACCCAGAGAAACGTCAGGATAATACCTCCGGGGGACCTTGGCCAAGATTTGTTTATTGGATTTACACAATTGAACCAATCATGACTAAATTGCCTCCGGGCCAAAGTTCAAAGGGATAACAATCAGAAAGCGTACAAAGTGGAACAACAACTGGCATGTATTAAAATAAATAAGACGTCAAACGTAAAGTGCCGTTTCTTTCAGGCCCTTACAGTTCGGCTTGCAGAAGGTCATTAGACAAGGATTGGGCTAAATTACACCGAACAAAGCATCCCACAAATAAGGGTCTTCCACAGAAATCTAATTTCTTCTTGAGTTCCTCACGGACACAATGTGGTAACTGTTAGCTGGAGCCCTCCAGCTGATTCCTATTCCTATGAAGCTGAATGAGCCCTGCTTCCCACACTGCGTTCCTGGGAAAGTGGAGTCCACAAAATGGTAGCGTTAGGCAACCATTTGTTTTTCCTCTCCCGGTGATTCATGCAGAAGTATGCATTTAAACCTATTCACAATATTGCTACAATCTGGGGCTTTCAGACACAGTGAATCAGAGAACCTTTTTCTAAGTGGAATCTTGCGAGAGAGGGGTTTTTGGGGACACGCTTTAGAAACCCCGCAGCACACATAACCTTCCATAGTCTTTGGCCCAAAGGGGAGGGGGGGAGATTTGGTTGTATGGTCCACACTTATCCTCCAGTCCCAGTTAGTGCATTTTCTTTGAACAACAGGCCACCTTCCTCCCATCTTTATGTCTGATGTGATTTTTCTCAAATAGCGATGGGACTCTGGTTAAAGAAAGATTCAAGAAAACATTGATAATAGAATAACTTGTTAGTTTTCTCTCCCCAGTACGTTTGTAGTCCTACAGTAGAGAAACTTTGGTATGAAAGAATGAAGGTCCTATTTAGATATTTGTGGTTAGCGTGGTTTGAGCAAGAATTAGCTCTGTAGGCTCATCTATTGGAAGGTTTGGGCCACAGTTGGTGGTGCTGATTGGGAATAATTAGGAAGTGTGGCCGTGTTGGGGGAGATGTGTCCCTTGTGGTGTACTCTGAGGTTTTAAAAGTCCAAGCTGTTCCCTGCTGGCTCTCTGCTTCCTGCTTCTGGATCAATATGTAAGCTCTCAGCTGCAGTTCCCGTGCCACGCCTTTCTTCCGGTTGCCATGCTCGCCGGGGACTCACCTTCCAGAAGGGAACTGTTAGCCCACAATAAACTGTTCCTTGTGTAAGCTACCGTGGTCATGGTGTCTCGTGACGGCACTAGGAAAGTAACTAAAGCACAGAAAAAAGATATTTTCAGGATCCTGGGTCTCTGAAGCCAAAAAAGATCTAATTGAAGATACTGAAGGTTTGGGAACCCACTTATTATTTTGAATTGGACCCAAAGTTCTTCGAAGCACTTTGTTTTCAAGTTCCTTGTCTGTATGCAAGTGTTTGAGTCATCCTGATAACAAAGCAGCCATAATTTCTGCTCAGTCTTCTAATTGTTCACTCCAGAAGATAACAGCTTAAAGATACACCATCTTTAAGAAGAACCTACCATGATTTTTTTATGGGATGGCTTTCTAGAAATTTCTTATGGTCTCCCATCTAAAATCTACTCTATGCACAAAAATATTGCAAAAAAGAGAGAAGAGATCAAATCTCATTTTATTTTCTCCAAGGTCAATGTCTCCCTTCTTTGTAGTCCCATACCTCTAGGTGCTTTGTTTCAGGTAGCAACTTGACTGTTGATGCCATTTTTAGGTTCAGCACTCACAACCAAATTTGTACCAGCTTCAGAAGTGAGACTTCACCATCCTATAACCCAAGTTCAAGTCTGCTATTAGCTAGAACAATTTTCAGTGTCTAGAAGCATATAATCTATTATATAAGCATGTCTTTCCTAATAATTTCCTTTTAAGATCCCAGCATTATTTAACATTTCTGGTCTCAAGGACTCTGAAGAATTGATTGACAGAAAGAAAGTAATATCATAGCAAAACCAGAACATAATGGCAGGAATTAGGCAGAAAATAAATTCCTTGCACATCGGAAAGAGGCTTTTAAAGAATTTAGGGAATGGCTGGTTTAAGGTTATGTAAAGATTAGGGAGAACAATAATGACTGCTTAAAGTTATTGACATTGATCATAAACCACTTCCCTAAAATGTGATTTAAGAGATAAAAACTGTGTATCAATGACACATGCAGGCATTTCATGTGGTCGAGGACAAAAACAAGGACATTGATCTATATCGTTTCCTGACGGCCAGACCAGCTTCAGTGTTAGCCTTGCACCTTAGCGTGTGACAGGAGGAGTTCAGTGAGTGATCCCTCACTCAGTCTGTGACAGTTCTATGGCTCAGAGTAGAAAGGAAGACCCCGAAGGGTTGCATGGCTTTTGTATGATCAGACTATTTGCAGCAGAATGTATGTCTTCTGAAAACACAGATGTCTTTCCGCTAAGCTACACTTATTGGTTCCCAAAACAACATTAGTCGATCCTTTTTGGGTTAAACTGTAAAGTCTTCATATAATGCATTACTATTTACTAACTCTACCTGCAAAATTCATTAGAAACAACCTGCCGGGCTAAGTAAAGGTTACCATTAGCGTGTAGACCATGTTCTTATTTTGTTTTTCTGCTGGGGCCTCTTACCACTACCCACTAAGAATAAGTAGCTTTACCCTGATATAAATTGTCCACAGTTAACTGGCGTTGGTTTTAAATAAATTATTTATTTTTATTTTATGTGTAAAGTGTTTTGTCTGCATGTGTGTAAGAGGACTGCATGTTTTCCTGGTGCCCACTGGAGTCAGAAGAGGGCACCAGAGCCAGAGGAACTAGGGTTACAGATGCTCATGCGCCACCACGTGTATGATTGGAACTGACCCTAGGTCCTCTGTAACAGCAGACATTACTCTTAAACACTGAACTGCCTCTCCAGCCCTCCCTTTTTATGATTTTGAGTTGGGTATGATCCTGCTGTTACATAAAAATATAAAATATTTCTGGGGGTTCCAGGCAAGTATATATCTTAATTAAGGGAGCCATTTTAGGGTTGGCAAGAGACTTGACTCTAGAGGTGTACCCAGGTGTCCATGGAGATGTCCCCAGCTAGATCCTTGGGCAGCTGAGGAGAGGGAGCCTGAAATGGCCCTATCCTATAACCACACTATTCGTTATTTTTTAAAGATAAAAATATATTATTATATTTTATGTCTGTGGATGTTTTGTTTGCATGTATGCCTGTGTACCATGTGAGTGATGTCCACAGAGGGTAGAAGAGGGAGGGTGTCAGATCCCTTGGAACTGGAGTTACAAGTGGTTGGGAGCCACCACGTGGGTGCTGGGAATCAAACTTGGGTCCTTCGAAAGGTCTCTGAGCCATCTCTTCAGCTCCAAGATTTGTTCATTCACTAAGCAGCTATTAGGGCACATTTCCCTTCGCTTTGGAAGTATAGTTAAGATCAAATGTGACTATGTAGTCACAGTTCCTGCATGTTGGTTGGAGCAAGACAGTCATAAAACCAGTCAACATGAAATAAGTACCAAACAGTGCAATAAAAAATAAGTCTAGGATATGGAAGTGGTGATAGGACTACAAGCCTATAATGTTCAAAAATGCTAGTACCCATAGCTAAGCATGACAAATACAAGGCAGGGTCTTAGAAGGACACAGAGGTATCTAGGCGGATATTGGGACAATGCAGTAAAAGGCACTGGGCTTTGGGCACCAAATACCTTTAAAAGAGTTCACCAATTGAGTCAAGTAAATTTTTTTCCAGCATATTACAGTTTGCTCTTCTGCTCTGGCTAAGATCAGTATGCGGTAAGGATAACCCTTCTGTGTGGGGAGATGCCAGAGGAGAAGAGGTAAAGACTTGATATTTTCTAATTATTAGATCCTGTGACAATCTCCTGAAGACTCAAATTGGAAAAAGCTACACCTCGGTTGCATCCAGAAGTCAGCTCAGAGAGGCTCTACACTCTGCTCTCCGTGCTCAACCTAAGTAATGGCAAGTCCTTGCTCCTGCTCCGGGGAGAATATCACGTGTGACAATTTACCTGAGCAAATGATTGATGGGATATGATGCCCTTCCTATTTATCAGAATCCCTGGTGTTCTAATTTTGTTGTTAGCAGCTATCATCAACAATCATTATATCTATGTATATATGTGTGCATATATTTATATGTTCACATTTTGTAACTATTGTGAAGCACAGAGAGTCAGAAATAACTTTTCTCCATGTAAATTTTTCCCAAACTCTTAAATTTCCAAACTGGCAAGAGACACTATGTATAGAGGTAATTTTTCACGAATACTTAAAGTATCAATGAATTCAAAGTAGAGATGAAGGTAAGGATATAATAATTAACCTATGAATGACTGTATATTGCAATCCATTGGACTCATTTGTAAAAAGTCTGGTAAAATAATAGCAAAATTAAGTGAAATAAGTGATCGAACATGAGTTAAAAATGTCTTTAAGATGTGTTTCTGCTACTCTTTACTTGGAGTAACTTACAAAGAAAAGAAGGAAGGAAAGAAGGAAGGAAGGAAGGAAGGAAGGAAGGAAAGAAGGAAGGAAGGAAGACAGGATTATTCCTAATCCAGGTATTTCCCTTTCAACCGTAAAATGAAATATGGTTTTGAAAACTCTGGAAGTCACGCCTAAAACATTATGGTAAATATCAGTTTTTCTAATCTTCCAAAGTGAGAAAGAAGAGGAAAATAGGTCAAAGTAAGAAAAAAAAAACAGTTTTAATCCTCAATCAGAAACTGCACTGCTATTGAAGCTGTACAGCAAGTATTCATGCCTTTAGAGATGGGCGGTTGCAATCTTTGATCAAAGTGTACTTTCTATTTTTAGTAAACACATACTACTAACTTGTGGGAAATGATATTCTGTTATGTTCTATGAAGTCTAAAATGACCAAATTCCTCCCAGTTCTGAAAAGGCCTCTTTTGTACTTTTTTAAATGAGGCATAAAGGACACAGGAAAACAAAAGCAAACCGCTTACTGTGCACGGCCGAGCGTGCATGGAGGAGCTTTGACTTCCCTGAGCTGAGGCTGTTGGCTTCGGAAGCATCTCCTCAGAGGTCTGTCTCACAACCAGTGCTCCTCAGATTACTGGTCCACACAAATTCCATGGCCCCTAAGACCGGTGGAAAGCCCTTCTTAATTCCCAAAGAATCCTCGTTAAAGTCATTCTCTCAGGAATAAGATCGCAAACAGACCTGGCATCCGATCTCAACAGAGCCCAAGCGGAACCAGTCCTGACCCAAGTCACAAATCACGACTGTGATTTAGTCAGTTTGAGTCTCACGGCAAATAAGCTGCACTGGCTAAACAGGAATCCACCGGCTCGAAGAGCTAGGATGTACTTGAATCTCTAAAGCAGTGGTCCTCAACCTTCCTAACGCTGCAACCCTTTAATACAGTTCCTCGTGTGGGGGCTCCCAACCATAAAATTATTTTGTTGCTACTTCATAACTGTGATTTTACTACTGTCATGAATTGTAATGTAAATATCTGACCTCAACGGGGCTCACGGCCCACAGGTTGAGAACGTGACCCTGAATTTCTTCCCAGAGAAGGTGGAGAGGGAATATTTAATGTTTGACTTCCGCTTCTACCAACAAACAAGTGACGTCAGCGTGGCTGCCCTGACAGTCTCACTACAGCACTGGCTCCTGACTTTTGCCTTAAGATAACTCACCATTTACTGCACCTCAAACTCCTCAACCGTAGGCCATAATATGGATTGCTCCCTCCCGGCTGACACTGGAGAAGAAGAAAATAAAAGCCCTTTCTGAATGGAAAGTAGTCTGCAAAAGCTAAATAATGATGCCATCCCCTCCGGCCTGTGTGCATCGGGGAAGGCTTTTTTGGCTTTGCTATCTTTCTTGGGGGACTATTCAGGGAGACTTGTATGGATGTGTCTTTTTCTATTGCTCCATTTGTCTTTCTCCCTCCGCTGTAATCACCCTGTCTCCAGTTCTCACTTCCAGTGGTATCAGAAAAATGTCTCCCGGTTGCTGGGTCTGCAGCTTCCCTTCCGCAGCTCTCTCCGTCTCTGTTAGTCTATCTTATTTAATTTCGTGCTCTCCCCAGACCTTCCCTTATTCTGTCATAGATCTTACTTTGAAAAATCTATTGGGCTTTTTAGGTTTTTCTCCTCAACCCTGGCTGATCCACCTCCCTGACATCTCATTTTCTCTCAGGGCTCGCCTACGAACCTCACTCTGCCTTTATTTAATCCTCCAGAAAAGGAAAGGCTGGGAGAGGTGAGCTGATAAATTATAGAAAGAACCAATCTTTCTACCACCAAAAGGGTGTTCCACTGCTCCGATTTGTCAATATATTGTTTAGCGCCTCACAAAATCAGACATGCACAATACGTAGTAAAAATTGACCAAATTGGAAGATATAAATTCCCTCTGATTGCGGGACTAGGGAGCAAAAATCCATATGCCAGAGGCATATTGATGTGGTGCGTTTGCTTAAGGGCTTAAAATCACATGGCCGGCATTTCAAGGCAAGATTTGGTCCCAACTGCTTAGGCCCTCTTTGTAGGACATACCAGTATAGTTGCACCAGGATGGAACGTGTAATCACTCTGAGCGGAGGCCTTCTCATTATAAGCAGTGTGTGGTGTATGAAAGGAAGAGAAACACAAGGGCACAGTGTAAACCAAATACCAAACAGCTAAGTACAGCGTAGCATCTGAGGGTTGAAAATTAGTAGTTTTAACACCAGCCCCCCCCAAAACCAGATAGGCTGAGCATTCAGTGGTCATGGCCTTCTCTGTATGCAACCAGGAATCTTTCCTATAAAAGGTACTTCAGATAGCTTTGTGGGATAAGCAGTGATTTCCTCATAGAAGAGGTGTCAGAGACAAGTTATAAAATGTGATAAGCGTGGTCACCACAGCTGTAACCTGGGAGGAACTAAACTGCTCTGAGGCTGAGATCACCCATGCAAGCGTTTACTGTTTGCAATGACCTGCAAGCCCCCAGGGCGTCTGAAACACACACACACACACACACACACACAAACACACACACACACACACACACACACACGAGGAGAGCAGAAGCAACCTGCAATGAGAACTATCTCATCAGCCCTTTCTTTAAGCCTTCACAAGGTTCTTTTTTTTTTTTTTTTTTTTTGGTTTTTCGAGACAGGGTTTCTCTGTGGTTTTTGGAGCCTGTCCTGGAACTAGCTCTTGTAGACCAGGCTGGTCTCGAACTCACAGAGATCCGCCTGCCTCTGCCTCCCGAGTGCTGGGATTAAAGGCGTGCACCACCACAGCCCGGCGAGGTTCTTTACTGAGATAAAAACCCTCCTATTTTTTCTTCCTTTGTCCTATTATTGTATAGTTTCATGATGAACTATGTTTAATGACATTGGTTCAATTTACTTGTCATAAATGAATACTTCTCAGGTCTCTCTTGGTAGATAGCTCCGAGAATCGTGTGGAGCTGCTGCTGTTGCTACTATGAAGTATGTTGATGGCGTCTAAGTTTTTCTCCTGTCAGTTACAACCGGTCAGTGAGTTACCAGATTCAGCGTGCTGGCGACACAAGCTTTCCCGTTCCTAGGGAAGACAGGCACACATCCCTGGAATGATCTCACCGGGTCTTATTGAGGTGCTGGATTGCCAAAAAAAATTTAACAAACAAGCAAAACATATTGGTGAGAAAATGAAGATGTACTCTTGAGAAAACGAGAGAGGCAAACATCCCCCACAATAAATTTTTCTTCCACACACTTTTTTTTTGTTCATGTGGTTTCTCTGCGTTTCTAAGTTCATGAAGGCAGAATTCATAAACACAATTGACCAGTAGTGAGAGATGACTTAGAACACAGAACAGTCAGGACTCCTGCCTATAACGGAGGCATCTCTGACAAAAATTCAGACAAGTGAGAGCTGTCAACGCATGCGCATGCGTATAGATGGGGTGTGAGTGGTTCTCACGCGGCCGTTGTGATGCACCTGACTTTTCTACGTGGTGGAATGACTAATGCTTCCTGCTTGAGAGTTCTTCTGCCTAATGTGCTGTAACTGCAGCTGAGCCTGTGGAGCCACAGCACTGACGCTGCCCTGAGATGTATGCAGGTTACTGCAGAGCTCATCACGGAGCCCTTAGAAGCCAGAGTTAAAGTTCTGGCCAGTCCCTCTCCATTTCCTTGTAGTGTCCCTGCCTCTCCCGCCCGATTATGTTAACAGAGAGAAACATACTCAAACTGTCCATGGCCCAGGCCCTTCCCTTCCTACCGTCTACATGGTAGTTCTTCTTAAGAAAATGGTGTTTTGAATAGTAAATGGATTCAGAAGTTTAGAAGTGTGAGTTACTGAGAAACAAAACCGCATTTTTCTTTGGCACACTTTTCTTATCCTATTTTGTGAAGTCAGTATTTTAAAACTCTTGGGATCTGGAGAGATGGCCTAGTGGGTAAAAGGACCTGCTGTTCTATCTGAAAAGCAGCCCATATGGCGGAAGGAGGAGACCGGTTCTCACACGCTGTCTTCTAGCCGCCATCTCCACGCCATGATGTGAGCGTGTCCACACACACTACTCTGGCACAGAAAATTAAGTTTTAAAATGCAATAGCAATGTTCTGAAATGCTAATTCACCTGAACCCTTCTGATTCTGAGAGAGACAATCAATGAGAACTCAGTGTGGGATTTTCCGCAAAGCTGATGGTAAGAACTGTGCTCAACTGAACTTAGTATAGGCACATTTTTTTAAGAATGGCTTTTGCTCTCTTCATTACCCCCCACCCAAGAGCTTCGTATTTAGACATTACTATTGATAAGAATGTAGTTTTGTAGTCAATAAACATGGTTTACAGAAGTAAGGACAAGATTTAATCCTGTTTTAAGTTGGCACAACGCTCCACTCATATCTTCCTAGATTCTTCTACCATAATATCTCTGTCTGTCTGTCTGTCTGTCTGTCCTCTTCCTCTCCCCTTCCTTCCTCTCTCTCCCTCCCCCTCTTCCTTCCTCCCTACTTCCTCCCCATTTTCTGTCCATCTCCTATCCTGCACTGAAAAAAAAAAACAACATTCACTAATTCTCAAACTTAGTTCAATAAAACTTTATAAAGTTCTTGATTCAATAGAATCTGAGAGGGTGATACAACAAAAGAATTCAAGCAATAGAGCAGAAATCAGAGCTAGAAAAAAAATCGGCGATTGGTTTCTTTTATAGCACGGCGCCATATTAAAACCAGTGAACTCTGATTTTAATATGCAGTCGGCTTCAGATTGACAGCTGAGACGCGTGCTTCGCTTTTGAAGATGCTTGCCTTAAAATGCATTTGATGCATTAATAAATGAGTTAGGACGGTGTAAATCTTGTTAACGCGCATGAACACGAAGTACACAGTGGGAAAGGCAGCCTGCTAGGCTTGGCGGGAAAGACGCGCCCTCCTGATTCAGCTCCCTCACAAGTATCCAGGGAGGCTGGCAGGCCAGCTCTTCACCTCGAGGTCTATTGATGAGAACTCCATGCTTTTTAAAGACAGAAAAGAGTCTTTCCCAAGTAGAGAACTTTCTTGTTATTTAATTCTAGGGCTTACAAAGCCTTTATCTTTATTTTTTCACCTAACTTTGTATAGAATGTTTTCAGCTTCCTCAGTCCCACATCAACATAGAGAATAATCCTCCCTAGCCTGTGGCAATTAGTAAGAAAACCCTCACAACTGATGTGTGTATAAGCAATAGGTCCTTCTGAATAAAGAGAATGCCGTGAAGGACCATCCTACAAGCCTTGCTGTGAAGGGGGTAGGGTAGCATAGTAGCTAAGGCAAGAGTTTGCAGCCCTGATGGATGTCCACAGTCCCCGTCCCAGAACCCAAGTGAAACAGCCAGAAGCCACTAGTAGTGGCTGCCAGTAATCCCAGCACTTGGTAGGCAGAGGCAGGAAATCCCTGCAACTGACTGCTGGCTTAAGTAGAATAGGCAGTTAGGAAGGCCCAGGTTCAACCGATAGACCCTGTCTCAAGAACATGGAGAGCGATGCAGGAAGATGCCTGGTACCCGCCTCGGGCCTCTACACGCAAGTGTGTGAACAAGCATGTGCACACATGCGCACCACACACGATACACAAGGCCGTGGCTGGGAGCAGGCAGGAAGCAGGGGAAGCAGTCCAGACATGTAAGTGACCCAAGAAACCTCAGACCAAGTGCTCAGGACTGTGGGGACCTTTCACAAGAACAGGGACTCCTAAAACACTATGTGCGACAGAGCCCCCTCAAAAAAAAAAACACATAGTGTGTGTGTGTGTGTGAGAGAGAGAGAGAGAGACAGAGGGAGAGAGAGAGGGAGAGAGAGAGGAAGGGAGGGAGAGAGAGAGGGAGGGAGGGAGAGAGAGAGAGAGACAGAGAGACAGAGAGACAGAGAGAGGGGGAGAGAGAGAGAGAAAGAGGAAGGGAGGGAGAGAGAGAGGGAGGGAGAGAGAGAGGGAGGGAGGGAGAGAGAGAGAGAGAAAGAAAGAGGGAGGGAGAAAGAGAAAGAGAGCAAGAAAAAGAGAGAGAGCGCTGATATAACTCACTCAGAATTTCATTCTTGTTGACAACACAGGCCAGCTTTATTTTCCTTTAAGGATACAGGCATATTTGATAACCACTCATTACGAGATTTATAACCACCGGTTTTGTTTAACTCTAGATCACCTCGAACAGACATTTAACTTCTCTGGATCTCATTTGTTACTCTCTGCAAGGTGGGATAGTACCTACATTGCAGGGCTGTGGAGAGAATTAAATGCCTGAAAAACCAAAGCACTTGGCAGGGAACCACTTCAACAAATTTCAGGTCCCTGCAGCCTTCCTTGTGAAGTATGGAAACCTCGCTTGATCATGCAGAAAAGAAGCATTTGGATAATCTGGCCACGGACTTAGAATTTTCTTTCTTTAAATGCAGCCCACATCCAAGCTATTGCCAGCTCCGAGAGTGTTCCTTGCAGTGCATCTGACTGTTCTCTTTATCCTTTCTACTCCCTCTAAAAGGATGCCGGAGTCATTTATTTCCGTGCAGAAGCACTGTGGATGTCTTTGTAAGGCTGATAGCATTATCTGACAGATAATCAATGTTTGGCTGTAACCCGAGGGCCTCCAGACCTAGAGGACATTACTCAGCATGGTATCATGGAGACGGAGGCAAATTCAGCATAAATTGTCTTCTATACAGAAATTATCATGTGATTTTTTTTTTTACCCACCCAGGACTCTCTATCACATTGCTTCCCGTAGGATTAGACGTGACGCTCAGGGGTGTTCTGAGTATTCCATCATGCCATCCTTTGTATCTAGACAGCTTTGCTTTACAAACTTATTACCATGCCAGCCTAGCTGGAAGTTTACTGATGTGTAGCCAGAAGATGACAGGAAGACTCCAGGTCTTTATGCCCCTCGTTTTTGCAGTGGGGTGAAAGGGACCTCTTAACAGGCCCACAATAAAACGGGAATCTGAAAGGAGTGGGAGGCCCAGGTATAAAACATTCACCAGCCTGGCAGGCACACACACTAATGGGATGGAATAATTTGAGTGGACACAGAATAATAAATCAAACCCGTTCACACTTAAATATATAAAACTACTGCGAAGACATAGACCATGACTAGAGATGAGGTTGATTTCTGGGAAATGCTTAAAAAGTACAGATTTCAAACTGCTTTTAGAAAAGCAGACATTAAGAAATTCTTGCTAACAAAAATAGGTTCATTTGGGGATCACTGGAAAAGATGGAGGGTGGGGCATATAAACACTAAAATGCCACTCACCAGTGCAACTTTTTGGACTGTGGGAAGAGGAAGCATGTAGGTAAGGCTCTTGCTTTATTAGTTACTTGAACCTCTCTTGTCCTAGCTATAAGGTCGTACAAATGGAGATCTCAAGTTAGGTTCTTAAAACTGGAAAACATTGCACCTAAAAAAGTCATTAAATAATGATTTTTTTTAAATGGAGTAAACTGTATATGTAGGCAAATGATTGCGAAAATCTGGAGCACACTGGTGACAGCAGACAGATATTTTGTGAGCTCTGCAAAACCAAAGCCATTGTCGAAGTGAGAACTGAAAATTACAATGGGTGATTGCCACTGAGATACAAAAGGGAACGGCAGAAAAGTGAGGAAAGACCACTCCAGGGTCACACTGAGGTCACTGGGATCTCCAGAGAGATTATAATTACTAAGAATAGCCACACCAGAAATCATGTTTGCACTTACAAGGATACCCTGGACAACAGGGTTAGGAATCTGAGACCTTGACCTAGGGGACAGTGGCTGGTAATGTCAGCTACTCTGCTATTAACTTGATAAATTAGTTTTGAGATTCCTGCTCAGGTCTCTGTGTCACACGAGACACTAAAGTCCAAAGATCCTGGGACACAGACTCCAGTCTGTAGATATTTCATGAAGGAGCCAGCAATCCCAACTTAAAACAAAGGCAACTTTCAGGGTAGCAGGACTTCAGCAAAGAGCCTGGCATTTTAAGTTGTGTTAAAAGTGCTTAACACTCTTAACAGTCTTCTGATGTTTGAATGCAAGAGACTGCTGAGGGACGTGGCTATGACAACCCCAGACTGAGAATTAAATTTTAGGTAATAGCAAAGGTTCTTAGAACTGTCATTTTCCTTTGATATTTTTATTAAATGTTTTTCATACAATATATTTTGATTATATTGTTTCTGCTCTCAAAACTCTTCCCAGATACTATCTACCTGCCTACAACCCAACTTTGAAAGAGAGAACTCTCTCTCTTCAAAAATGAACAACAAAAACAACCCAGAAAATCAAAGTCAAAACAAATTTTAAATTGCTAAGAAAATTAATACCCAAACAAAACAAAAAGAACCCCCCCCCAAAGAAACCATGCAGTTCATTTTGTGATGGCCAGCTCCTCCTGAGCAAATTCATATGGTCCTGGCCAACTATTCCGAAGCATGAGGCCTGCCCAAGAGCATGGCTGATAAACTCAGTGACACCGCATTGGCATATCAATAATTCTTGTTTAGGGGTGAGTCTTTATGTCCATGTTGCTTCCCAGTGCTGGGATTTTTGTTTGTATGTGGGTAGGTCTTATGCATACTGCCACAGTCTCTATGAGTTTCTATCAGACATATGTCAGGATGACATTGAACGCTTGAAGTCATCAACCGTCTCTGGCTCTTACAATCTTTCTACCTTCTCTTCCACATGAATCTCTGGGCCTTGAGGAGAGGAGGTGGATAAAGACTTCCCATTTGGGACTGAGTATTCCCATGTCCCTCACTCTTTTCACATTGTCCAGTTGTGAGTTACAATCTACTCCAGAAGGAAGCTTCTCTGATGAAGGTTTAGCAATGAGCATATCAATATTTCATTAGAACTCATTTTATTGCTATGTTCCTTAACAGAATAATAGTATGTTTTTCCCTAGGGCTCATGACCCATCTAGTCTAAAGCTCTTGGCCTCTTTAGAAGTGTTGGATATTGTTTTCACCTCATGGAATGGGACTTAAAGCCAATCAAAAAGTGGTTTGTTACCTCCCATAGCTTTTGTGTCACTATTGCACAGTATACCTTTAACGTAGGTTGCTGTTGTAGGCCACAAGGTTTGGAGCTGGGTGATAGTGGTGATTAGCTTTCTTCTCTAGTAGCATGCGGAGGACCTTCAAGCCCCATGAATGCTAGTCAGTAGGGATGAAGCTTCTACTTGTACACCAGTTCAATTTCTCTGTGTTCCATGACATATATAAATGGGATCTTCAGCAATGGGGCTTAAGGCTGTGGAGAGCAACCAATAGCCTTGACAATATCCTGTCATGTTTGGGGAGGGAGTCTAAGGAACCCTTTGGACAAACAACTTAGCAAGAAGAAATACATTCCTGGGACTGGGCCCTAGTTGGTATATTATATGGTGATTCCATTTAAATTCCATATACACAGATGTGTGTATTTACATTCTGTCTGTGTGTGTGTGTGTGTGTGTGTGTGTGTGTGTGTGTGTGTGTGTGTGTGTATTTTAGGAAGGGTCTGCAGTAGTAGGTTTCTATAGTTTTTCAAACGGCCTTTAGTATTAGTCGTCTGTCCCCATGTTCCTTCTGTTATGCTGCTCCCCCATTCAATACTCTTATTCTAGTTTCCTCTTTATTTCTTTATAACACCATATTCTAGTCCCCCTTCCTTCTTCTCTCCGAAATGAAGACATTTCAAAGTGTTCAGAAGAATTGCAAAAGAAAACTTACAATTTTCTTAATGATGCTTGCAAAATTTATAAATAAAGTTGGAAAATCTCTCTTTGGAAGCAAGTCAAAAGTGAGCATAATTTTACAAAATGTCACTGTAATTGACTTAAGTCAAAAAGTTCCCATATTGGCTAGAGGTGTAGCTCAGAGCTATCATGCATGTGGCCCCAAGTCTGATCCCTAGCATCACATGAAACAGCATGTGATTAAAAACTAGTCATTACACTGCCTGCTGGAATCCCAGAACTCAGGAAGTAGAAGCCAGGGGAGCAGAAGTTCAAAGTCATCCTCAGCTTCATAGTGAACATGAGACCATGCCCTCTTCCCACCAAAGAATTATTTATACTTAAACAAAGCTACCTAACACTGACTTTGTGAGAAACATCAAACTGCAATTCCAAGATGCTCCTTTTGGCTTTTTATCTAAGGCTCACATTGACTCCATTCAGTGCATGTGTGCACACGTGTGTGTTGCACACAGGGGTGTGTGTACGTTGTATGTGTTTGTGGTGTGTGTGTGTCTGTGTGTCTGTGTTCATATGAAAGCGAGAAGTCACCCTCTGACATCATTCCTAAAATGCTTGCTATGCTGTTTGTGAGGCACAGACTCTCTCGGGTGTCCTGGAAATTGTCAATTTAAGCGAGGCTGGGTTCTAAGTGAACACTTAGGGATCTGCTATCTCCACTTTCCACGCTGAGATTACAACCCAGGACCATGACCCCCAGCTTTCCTGCATGAACTCTGGAGATGCACTATAGGTCACCATGACTTTGCAGAAAGCACTTTCTTGACTGAGGTAACCCCCAGCCCCACAATGTCTTCACATAGATTCCATATCATCCCCAAGGTAGTCACACAAATTTTGCAATTTGTATCTGAGTTGAGAAAATTTGTCTGCCCATCTACGACTGTTCTAGAGGCTCCTGCAAAAAAAAGTGCAGATGCCATCTGGCCTTCACCTTAACTGACCGTCACAAATGTAACTTCAAAACTTAGTAAAAATCTATCCATGGTTTCATATCTCAAACAAAGGCAGGGGGTTAGATTTGCGTATATGGTCTTCTCTCACAGCAGTGATTAGCTTAGAAATCTGCTCATTCTTTATGTCTTCTCCCAAATGCAGAATGAATGAGGGCAGAGAGGCTGCAAAACTGACCTCTACATCAGGCTGCCAGTGGAGAAAGTGAATAGATGTTGTCATTGCACAAATACCTGTGTGCCTTTTCTGGAGAGCTGAGTTCGGGGAGCCCAGGACTGAGGACTCCCCCCCCCCCCAGTCACCTTGACATACCATTGAGCCTGAGGACACCGAAATGGGAAAGAATCCCTAAGTTCCGTCAAAACATCACTCTCAGTTCCATACTGAGTGGGGGCAGATATCAGAGCTCCCCAGGCAGAAAGCTTTGATGACTAGAGAAAAGAAGGAAAGCGAAACACACACAGAATAAAGTTTCACCCCAGGGCACAAACTTCTCTGAACTAGGCAACACATCTTGAATTTTTATAGGAATGAAAAGAAGCCACCAGGTACCATGGGTGGCGTTCATAAATGCCTCAAAAATCAATGGCTATAATTGGTCCAGGGGCAGACAAGGACCTGCAGTGAATTCTCACTTTGCTAGGCCCCATTGCTCAAATCACATTAAGTTAATTAATTAATTAGGATGAGGCTGACACTGGTGATTTGGTTTCCATCAGTCAATCAACTTTTAAGAAATTTGGTTAAGACTTTTAAGACTTTGGTTAAGACGATGGAGTCTGGCTGTTTCCTGAGAGACTGTGTTCTTTCCTTATTGGTTCCATCGCAGACTATGCAGGCAACACATGGATCACACACACCACATGTGGACCAAGCGTGGCACCATCTGACATCCAGGAGCATTTTTTAAAATTTTTTTTAATGATTTATTTAACTTCATTTTATGTGCATTGGTGTGTAGGTGTCAGATCTTGTGGAACTGCATTTTCAGACAGGTGTGAGCTGCCATGTGGGTGCTGGGAATTGAACGCGGGTCCTCTGGAAGAGCAATCAGTGCTTTTAACCGCTGAGCCATATCTCCAGCCCCCATCCAGGAGCATTTATACCAACCAACATACGCGAGCTTGGTGACAGTGTGGGCATGCGCTGCCTCTGTTATCTCTGCCTACTGTGATCCTGGGCTGGCTTCTCCATTACGCAGAGCCGGGAAGGATAATCCTGAATAGTAGTGAAAAGGCCTGTGAACATGTTCAAACTTCTTTTAACATAGAATACAAAGAACTTTTAGGTCAGAGAAAATGTTAATATATTCACCTTTCTACGGGGCAGTTGTAAAATGCAGTTCTAATACATTTTCCTAAAGGAAGAGCTTCATCAAGGCTAAGGAGCCTAGGATCCATGAATGCCAGAAGTCAGACTTAGTTACCCTATGAGTCACGTCCAGCGACATTATTTTCATTGCAGGATCCCTCTCTTGAACTTTTACGAACGTCAAAGACGTGGTGAATATCAGACCACGCATGGTTTTCTGAGGACATAGTTCTAAGTCATCGACCAGCTCTGATCCCTGGCTGTGGGCACCGAGGTGTTATCAGAAACTTACATGGCATTGTCAGGCCCAGTGGCAAACACCTATAATCCCAGAACCCAGGAGGTCAGAGCAGCAGGACCACAAGTTCAAAGTCAGTCTTGGGCTCCACAGCAAGCTAAAACAAAACCAAACACAAACAAGAGCAACTACCATTTGATGAACCAGGACCAGGGACTTCATCACCACTTTACCATGTCCAGTCCCTTCTGGAACCCTCACCAGAGCTGGCCAACAAGAGGCTCAGAGAATTTCAGGAGGATATGGCTCTCCTGGCTGTTGGATTGGAGGACTCTCTCCCTTTCATGACTATCATTACTCAGATGATATTTAACGTGCTGCCCCATCACTGGCCAGATATATATATCTATATTTTCTCATTCCACCCACAAGTACAACATTTAGTTAACCTTGAAATATGAGTGTTAACGATATCACACCTTATCTTTGTACATGTCACTATCACCAGGTAAAGCGGCCGCTACAATGGCTTTGAAACACGCCATGGTTCCACTGCTGTTAAGCCTACCCCAACATGAAGCCGGCGTTATTTATTTATGATGTTGCACGAGTCATCTGCGCTTTCCCTGATAAGCCCTGGGCTGTGTGTCTTTCATTTCGGCTGACATTTCGCTGCCATTTGCCGGGCTAAGTAACTACCGTGCAATCACTCCGCGTTGATGCATGGTCATTGTTTTGCACAGAATGGATTTTTAAGTCAGCTGAAAGGCTTTCTGAAGAATATAATTTGACAAAGTAAATTTTTGCCCATATAACAGAAATCAGCCGGGGCTGCACCAAATGTATTTCTTAAGATAGCTAAAAGGATTTCTGCGGAGAGTTTGACAAAGTATTTTACTTTTGTGCACAAAGCAAAAATTGATTAGTTTTGAACAAAAAGGATTTCTCGGGGTGCTGAAAGGCTTCTCTGCGGAATTAAATATATTCTTCAGCCAGCAGGATAAGGTATTGGAAAGCAGCGTCTTTGAGGAGACAAATACTTGTCAGTGACTTTTTTTTCCTTCAAGGAACAAGTTAAAAGAATCCCTTAAGATGGCATTTTCAACCTCTCAACCTGGTTTCTCTCTGGATATCTTACAAGTAGAAAAAGGCGACCCATTTCCCAGGGTCTGAGGCTTGCTGCCTGATTCGCTTGCTTGCTTGATCCTGCTCTTCAGTTGATGGAATCATTGAGTCGACATTTCACCAAAACCTCACCCACACCAGCAGATGACAGATGACAAAAACCTAAAACAATTTAAGGACACAACGTTTTAACTTAAACCGTTTAACTTAAATTGGTGCGGGGTAAATTTTACTGACAACATTGAAGAGAAGCGATTGGAATGTAAGGCATATACACGCACACACTGGTGAGCATGGAGGCCCTATCTTGGCATTTTTCTTGGAACTAGAGCTATAGGTGCTTGTAAGTCACCTGACGTGGATGCTTAGAGCCAAACTCATATCTTCTGCAAGAGCAGCAAGTTCTTTTAACTGCTGAGCCATTCCTCCAGCCACAGGCAGTGATAATGAAATAAAGATAATGAGATCCTGTGGGTCAGATCTTTTGTTATTCAACAACTTAAAGGACACTTGCCCTATACATGTTTATCATATGTATACAAATATATACATACATACATATGTACATGTGTAAACATATGTTATTTTGGTGCTGCCTGCCCTGAAATTTGGCAATAGCTGGCAAGCACAGGCTTTGGGTTTTGTTTTGTTTTTGTTTGGGCCAACTTCTTTATCTTGTCATCAAAATAACACAAGAGGCAGCAGAAATCCACCTGCCTTTGATTATTGGCTATTGTTTATAAAGTGACTCAGACATCACGTACCACTTCACATGATACTTACATGGATTGCACACTATATTTCTGCCATACTGTAGCACCAGTGAAGACAGGAGCATAGTTTATCGTCTATAGCTAGGGAACACGAGCCATTCAGTGTTGGTATCAAGGGCAGCAATCAGTGGGTGAAGCGAAGCAGAGCAGAACTCCTGGCATATGGCTTCTAGATGTCAGGGAGGACAACACCCTATGACCACAAATGGATGAAAGCCCACAACAGCCGAAGCCAGTTTGCTAACCCCACCCCACACCCCGACGTGATAGGGAGTTTTGCAAGGTGATACCTTGTAATTTAGTTATAATGTGCTACTAATTGTGAAGGTGAATTATAAGACAAGCCCTTCCAATTAAAAGTCAGAAAAACCAACACACATTCTTTAAAGACTTCAGAGGCAGAAAGAAAACTTAATGGCAACATGAAAACAAACCGAGCTCATAAGGGCTGTGCAGTCGTTAAATGCCGGAGGAAACAGAAGGAAGTGTAACGATCCACCAGGGACTACTTCACGATGACAAATCGTGGCATTTCCCCCAGCAAATGGGAGGACAGAAAGCATCTGAGGTGCTGAAAAATAGTCAGGGAAATGTGAGATCACAGCCATCGCTCGTCAGAAGCTGCAGCTAATGTTAAGAAAATGAGAGCAGAGAAGCCAGGAGTCTGTCCCCTCAGATTCATGACTGTGAAGTCGAATCCCCCTTCCAAAGCTGCAGCCACGTTAGTGGGACCAGAGCTGAGAGTCTCTCTGTAAGCCATGTGATGGTCTTGGGGATAATACACTCCTGTTTGAGTGTCACCCTCTTTCTGAAGACTGACAGTGACTCATGCTTGTGCCAATAAAATGGGTGTGGCATCTCGACTGATCAGTGGCAAAGGAGACGGGAATACCAGTATTTACCAGATCTCAGGTCGTTGAGATGTTGTCAAAATTTGTGCTGGAGTCAGATGCAGACTGGGGAAATCGGGTGTGCCCTGAGCCCGAGGAATCTATTTGCAGATTCAGACCCACTGAACTTTCTCCATCACGCTCATTGTATACCAGCCACTTCTCAAGGTTCCTCGTGAAGGAAGCCACTGGGCCTCAGAAAAGCGAGGAAACTTATCTGAGGTAAGTCCCGGAGCTAAGAAGCAGTTCCTTACAAGGGAGACACATCCTGCTCATCCTGGCTTATTTTGAGTGGTCCAAATCCAGCGAGGTTTCTTCTAAGAAACAGAAGGAAAGACCCATCCGTATTGGACGTGGACACGTGGTAATCCAGGCAGATTAGAGTGATGGTCCACAAGGGTGCCAGGGTCACTAAAGCTCCAGATGGCAAAGAAGGACCCTCTTCTCTGGAAGAAACTGGTCCTGTGTACACTCTCCCATCTTCTCACTGATGACAGGGATCTACTACTGGACTTAATTTTTGTCTTTCAGAGCTTTGAGAAATCACTCATTTAAAAACAGTGTGGAACTACCTCAATATACTAAATGGAAGGGGGAAATGGCCGAAAATGGTATATCCACTTTGGTACTGCTTTTCAAAAAGACATTTAAAATAGGTATTAAACGCACTGTTGAAGATAAAAGAATAAAGGAAATGAGATATTAACACTGGTGACTGCTAACATAAATTTTTAACAACTCCATTTTTATAGTTTTATCTAATGGTATTTTCTCCATTATATTAAAAAACATGGGTAATAGATGATTTCAAATAAATAAAACTATAGCGAATGCACAAAAATAAAGGCGATCCATCTTGAATGTTCAGACATCCGTCCCTTGATTCAGGGGTTAGCATGTGTGTGTGTGGGGGGGGGGGGGGGTGATCACTGTCTGGAGAGCAATTAGCACAGTGCCAGGCCGACAAGGAAGCAGGGCAGTGGTTAAAAGAAGTTTCCTAGCCATATGGTCTTTGTAAATTTTCTTAACCATCCTATTTATTCCTCCACAAATGGAAGAAAATATGGCTCTCCCTTCAAGGTTATTTTAGAAGCTAAAGAAAATAATATGAAAAATTCACTTGCTGTATCTGATACGTAGGAAGATGAAAAGAAATGCAAATATCCAAATATCATCACGTAACTTATCAATAACTTAGATTGTCTGAAAAGATGGTTTTATATGAATAATCCCTCACCGAATATGAATTCATTCCGTATTAAGTTAATTAGGAGCCTAGGAAGGGCAGAGAAGCTGAAATTAGCTTATTATTCTACGGAAATGAATCAATTGGGGTCAGACTTCGGGCCTGCTGTGCTCATTGGCAAGTCAGCTCTGCACTTTGTAATCAAGAGAGTGAGGAAGAGACCTGAAAAGCATAAAAAAAGGACTCAGAGGCTAGACCAACAGCTGGACAGGAGGTTAGTGTGCTCCTGAGGCTTGCACACCCACCAAGACCTTTCCCTAACTTACTTGAGGCCTGTACACCTTCGTTAGTTCCTGCAGTCTCACAGGGGCACTGGTCTGAGTTTGCACTTTAGTTTTCTTCCTGTGATCTACGCCACGTTTCTGAGCTCATGGTTTCCCTTCCAGTCTCTATATCCTAAGGATTCATCCACCCAGACTTTCAACTTCCTTTAAATCGGTTTTGATCATTCAGAACATTTCTGGAACTCTTTAATCTAATTCTAAATTTTGAAGGGTTTTGTTTGTTTGTTTGTTGTTATCCATAAAGACACAATCATGACACTTCCTCTTTGACTACGGTGTCCCTGACGTTTCAGATTTTTCTTTCCCTTTCCTGCCAATTATTCTTGTTAAAGGTTTGGTTTCACATGTAGCCTTTTCACAGGACTGGAGAGATGGCTCAGCAGTTAAGAGGACTTTTTGCTCATGCTGGGACCCATGTTTTGTGCCTAATAACCACATGGCGGCTCACAAACTGCCTGTTACTCCAACTCCAGGAAATCTGATGCCCTCTTCTGGCCTGCAATGACTCCACCACACATATGACACATACAAACTTTTGCAGGCACATGCACACAAAAACAGTAAATAAATTTATCTTAATCAGTTTTATCAAATATGTGACCTTATGGGTACCATCCCAATTTGAACCACCACAGCATCTTTATGGGTACCATCCCAATTTGAACCACCACAGCATCTATATTGATTACTTACTATCGCCATTTTCCTGTTTCTTTTAGGTTTATGCATTCTTTGCATTACTCTTGGGTTTAATTGGCCATATGACTGTTGTGAGTGACTGTCCCCAACCAAACAACTGCCATCTTGTGGAGGTCAGCTTGTAAAAGATCACCCCAGATGGGTTGGCTAATGGCTTGGCACCCACCCCTACTGTCTACTCCACCCCATCTCCTCACTCCCATCTCCCGACCTCATTTCTCGCCCCCCCCCATCGTGCCTGCAGGAAGAAGCAGAATAGGGCACACCTGTCTTGCTTTAGTATCCAGCTGCTGTCTACCAGCTGGCAACTCTGCATGTGGCCTGGGAGAGGGGACAATATACACAGGCCAGGGAAGACCAGAAGGCCAGCACCATCTATGTGACTGTAGGGAAACCCTGTAGAGTGATATTTCATTTGTATTTTAATAAATTAAGCTTGCCTGAAGATCAGAGAGTAAAACAGCCATGCTGGTCAGCCATACAGATCAGGCAGTGCTAGCACACACCCTATATCCCAGTAGCCACACTACTTCACCATAGAGGCCAGGAGGTAGTGGTGCACGCCTTTAATCCCAGCCCTAGAGAGGAATATAAAATGTTAGAAGGCAGGTCTCAGGTCAGTCTCATTCTGAGGATTCCTGGAGGCAGGATCTCCATTTTGGACTGAGGTAGAGGTAAGAGCCAGTGGCTGGCTATTTGCTTTTCTGATCTTCAGGTTGAACTCCAATTTCTATCTCTGGGTTTTTGTTATTCGTGCTACAAAGCCCTCATCCATATCAAGTAGGGTTTTTCAGGTGTGGCTAGTACTGGGGAGAGTGCCCACATCCCTGTAACTGCCCCTTACCTGGCCTCTGTGTGGAAACCCAATAAAATCATTGGTTCCCAAGAGTGGGCTTTGGCAGAATCACACCTTGGTTTGTCATAGATCCTTAGGAGAAAAGGGTACTTACTCTGCCCTTCCCAGAGGAGGAATTTGAGCAACATGCTCTTTTTCCTATTTCTCAAGAAGATGTCTAGATTATTTTTATTCTTGTTTAATTAAATACTATACAGGTAAAAATTTCAGGAGACAATTGGCTCATATCACAGGAAATTTTGTAAGTAGTGCTTCATATTCTTTTTTCAGAATAGCTTTCTGTTCCCATTATCATCTGCCTTTTCATCCAAAAGTTGCTAGGGGGAAAACATTTGGTTTGTAATGGCAGAAAGACAGTAATGTCTTAGACAAAATAAGGGGTGTGTCCTGAAATATTTTTATTAGCTCTTTGAGACTCTTCTACAGTGTGTTTTGATTATATTAATCCCATTTCCCTCAACTGCTTCCTGATTTACTCACTGTTCCCTAGGAATGCAATACTGTGTGTCCTCTCTCTCTCTCTCTCTCTCTCTCTCTCTCTCTCTCTCTCTCTCTCCCCATTAAGTCCCATTTGTGTCACTCATAATTTCTTGGATGTGTGTCCTGTCACTTGAGTGTGGTTAACTTATCAGGGTTTACACTATCAAAAAAGAATTAAAAAAAAAACCCAAACACCTGACCCTCTAATGTGAGCATCTTACTCCCTAGAGTAAGATCAGCTTTGTAACTACTCTGAAGAATTTGAATCAAAAAGTATATTCTTTATTTGTTGCCTAAAGATCAGCAATGCATTAGTCACATAAGTTAAAGCCTCTATTTATGTCTCAAAACCAAGTGGTAATATGTTGGATTTTCATTGTACTGTGTTTCTTTCATGTCAGTAGGATTGACTATAGTCCTAAGAATAAGTTCAGAGTAAGACCCACCGAACTAAGAAACATATTTTTAGAAAAAAAAATGTTTAGACATGTCTGTAAAATAAAGACATGATCTGGGCATAGTCACACACCCTGGTAATTCAGCATATCTTGAGTTCAAGACCAGCCTATGCTACATAGTAAGAATGTGTCTAAAGCTGAAAAGAAGTCCAGCGATGACATTAAAACATGAACATTTAAAGATAAAAGCATTTAAACCTTAGTATTAAAAGTATATATATACATATATATATCATATATCTATGATACCAAACACTTGAAACAAATAAAGCAAAGTGGCCCCGCTTCTTATCTGCTGTTGCTTTCAACTGTTCAAAGGAAGTAAGATAGAAAGAACTTGTCAGAGTTGCAGAAATAAATACCTGTATCCTGAGTTTTCTCCCAACTCCTTTACCTTAATTCACGAATACACCATCTACATAGCTCTGTAAACAGCTGCCACCCCTAGCTGCCTCTGAGCCAACGGTTCAAAGGTTGCTTTTCCTCTTCATTGTCATCCTTTTTGGAACGTCACTCACGAAAGCCTTGCTGCTCCATGAGTTCACAGCCCTGCCCAGGCTCACCTGCATTCCTCCCTTTGCTTTACTGCTACCACAAAGGCTTTCCTGGGTGGATCCTTCAGGTACCTCTCAGATCAACAACCCTACTGTGCTGCCTGAATCGGCATTGGTGTGCTAACAACACAATATTATGAGAGGGATGGTGGGGAGAGCCACGGAAGAGGGAAATCACAAGAGCCACAGAAGCTTAAACCAGAAAGCAAAAACCAGAAGGTTGTAGAAGTCATGAACCAAAGGGAACCACAAGGGGGAAAGAGATCATTGTAAGAAAAGGAAATGGTAAAGAAAACATGTATTATTACCTTAATAGAAGGGAAGATGCTCACTAATGATTGGCAGAGAATTAAGAAGGGGGAAGCAGATGTCTGCTGAGCTCTCAAGAGCTGTATTTGCCACGGGCAACGTGAGGAGAGATTCTACTTCTCTGAACTATGACCATCCAGCAGCAAATTTGACCTCACATTCTCGGGCTTCCGTATATCCTCTGCAACACATTATGAATACTGAGACAAACCAAGTTGTTTTCCTTCCCAAATAAGCAGAAATACCTTAACACAGCTTTTTTTCCATCCCTGCAGTGGGAGCTATTCTAATTTCACAGTAGGCTTTCGAAGCCTTCCATGAACTCAGCATCTCTATTCCACAGCGCTCTCCCCTCCCACTGCATGTACCAAGTAACCGATGGCTTCTTTATTCCGGCACTGCTAACACTGCCTGCAATTATCAGTACAAATACTTTATTAATAATTTGTATTTATGGAACATCTGCCTCCCCAAGAGTTCAAAGCTGTTTACAAACATCGTCTCATTCATCCCGAGAGCAATTTCTTTCTTTATAAGGTGGAAATATGTAGAAGCTAATGGGTATTGTCATCTTCGTTTAATTTGTGGGAAAAATGAAGCCTGGGAAAGAGTTTGCTTTTTCAAGGTTAAGGTAACCTGGGCAACAGCGATAAATATTACCCAGAATCTCTGCCTTCTCATCCATCATGGTCTCCCCTAGAAACCTCTCGTTTCAGATCACACACATATTCATCGGTATGCATCAGAATAAATTTTTAATGCAGCTTCCTCTGCTGAGAGTTAACAAAATCCCATAAGCTCGGGTTTAATAACTTGGTGGACTTCCACTTAACTTTTCAAGAGGTTATCACTGCTGTCAAAGCCAGGAACAATCAATAAATTCTAGAACCATGCAGCATTTTTAATGCCGTTGAGGAGTGGCTGTTGGGCATGCGTATATAATCCTTCTCTAGATTGGAATCAGGAAAAAAAAACCTTGAAGAAGACAAAAGAAATAATAATAATTATTTCCAAGAGTGGTACAAGCAAGAAGCTTTTCAGCAATGGGATATATTGTGTTTACTCCTGGGGAAATAGAGTTTCAGTGTATCCTAGTAAGCTTTAACTGTCTACCTGTCACAGCTCAAAGTCACCGGAGAAAGGAATATCAGTTAATGTATTGCCCAGATCAGACTGGCTTGTGGGCATGTCTGTAGGGAGTTGTCCTCGTTAATCAATGTAGGCATGCCTAGCACACTGTGGGCAGCACCATTCCCTAGGAAGTTGGTCCTAGCTCAGTACAAACGCTAACTAAAGACCAGCCTGGGAGGGAGCCAGTCAGTAGCATCTTACCATTATTTCTGTTTCATTATCTAGCCCACTGATGGGCAGTGACCTGGAAGTCATTCCCTTAATTAAGTTTGTCATAATGTTTTATCACAGAAAAAAAATCAGAATGTGGTGCAATACAACTAAGTAAATGGTGACACTGAGTTCTTCATTCTTTTCTGTTTCCTCACCCCTGATTTTAGTTAATTCTGTACAACAACAAATAATAGGGACAGCTGCTGCGTTGCTCTAGCTGTCTGAGTCATCAAGGACCATAGGACAAGCTGACTACAGCTTATACCCCTATCGGTCAACACTGAGCCAGAGGGAAATCCATGGGAAATGGTGAGCCAGCAGGCATTAGTGCTAAAAAAATCTGCAATTCTAATATTGAGACTGAAATAAAATTCAGCTGCTTGGGAAACAGCTCCATTAAGATAAGTCTATAGCAAGATGGCATGGTTAGTAGAATTAGGGATACTGGAAGTTTCTTCAAACTGATTATTGGCCATTGAGAAAGTAAGACAGAGTCCACAGTTTACTGTGGCAAATTTATACAGATCTGTATGAAAGACATTTAGACTATACTAATGTAGAACATTTTAAGATATCTATAAAAACTTTCCCAAGTCGAGTTACATATATAGCCAGAACTATACATGTAGCATATAGTTAACATATTAGTTCTCTTTAAATTGTTGTGATAATATATCTGAGGCAAGTACACTTGATTAAAAAATAATAATAAAGAGGTGTGTACTAGTTACTTGTAGTTGCTGTGCTAAAATACCACAACCCTGTTGTCAGAGACTGTTCTCCATTCCGGTCACCCTGACGCGACTATATTAATTACAACACCACTTGGCCTAGTAGCTCATGCTTCTTATTAACTAACTCTTATATCTTAAATTAACCCATTTCAATTAATCTGTATATCAACACGAGGCCGTGGCTTACTGGTAAGGATCCAGCCAAAGTTCTTCTGTAATGTTGTGGCATCCATCTTCAGCCTACATATCCAGCAGACTTTTCCATGAAGCAGGAAATTTGAAGATCTGCTTTGCCTTGTAATGGCAAAGTTCATCAATTGCTTTTTTTGTGTGTGTCCTGCAGAATGCCTGGCAGTTTCCTCTGGGAAGCAGGAATCCTGAAGGATCATCACATCTTTTGGAAAGTTTAGCAATCATTATGCTTTTTCTGTGAGTCCTGCGTGTCCAGTTCATATAGCACAACCCAAAGCAACTTCAAGAAGAAAAAGTTTATTTTGGCTTCTGGTTTCAAAGGAGGGGTCTGTAATGGTAGGGGAGCCATGGCAGCAATTGGTTGGGGCAAGATGCTGAGAGACCACATCTTCAACTGTAAACAGGAAGCAGAGGAAGAGAACTGGAAGTGAGGAAAAGCTAGAAATTATTCCCAAAGACCAGCTCCAGTGACGTACTTCCCCCCAGCAACGCACTAAGTCCCAGAAGCTACATAACCTTCCCAAACATGGCTTTCAATAGAGCGCTAAGTGTTCAAATGCAGGAGCTTACCGGGGACATTTCTCATTCAAACCACCGCAAGCTTTATTCAGCTCACATGACTGTTCAGGGCAAAGTCTGGGTTCTGGTAGTTCTGGTCTTGGCAAGGGTCCATGACAGATGCCCAGAACATTTACCGAAAGAGAAGGGTCTCATCTCAAACATAGGAAACAGAAGCCTGCATGCCTATGGTCCTTTCCTAAACCACATCCCCAGGCGACGGAAGAACTACTCCCTAAGCTCACCCACCTCTTAAGATGCTTCCACATCCCTACACTGTGGCCCCGGAAAACAGGCTTCTGACATATGAATTTTTAGTGGATCCCTACCCCAAGCCATACTCAAGGCTTAGCAAGGGAAACCTAATAAAACCTTTATTTTAACCATTCTTTTTTATGTGTGTAATGAACACACAGAACCAAAATAACAGTAGCTAGTATTTCATACATACAGGAACCATGGCAACTCTGCTGCTTTACATACACTTCCAGTTCATTGTGAAGTACGGCCTGCTATCGCCCCCATTTTACAGACAAAGAAACTGAGGACAGAAGAGGGATTCGGTGGTCTGTCAGTGTTGGGTTATTAAGCTCGACAATCTTAATTAGCAGCCTCACACTCCCACTCTATGACCTTATGTTTACTTTTGGGAGGTTCACCAATTTTTTATGAAAATCGTTTTCATATAATAGGCACGTGTATTATATGAGTAGTATACCGGAATAGAGTTTAAAGTTCAATGTTGCCACTGAAATGGATGGCAATGCTGGCCAGGCCTCTAGAGGAAGCACCATCACCAATGATGTACCTGCTCAACAAAAATTAAGCAGGACAACAGGACAAGTGAAGAGGAGATCTGCATGGCGCGGGTCAGAAAGGCTGGCATTGACCTTCACGGATCCGAGAACTCATTCCTCATCCCGAAAGACCATGAAGCCAAAAAAAAAAAAAAAAAAAATCAGGCTCCTATTGCCAGTAGCAAAAACAGTGCAACACACATGCTTTCGAGTTTGCGAAGGTTCCTGACTTGCCCCCTGGCCTGTCCTCTGTCTTACCCAAAGGTGGGCCTCTCTTACCACTGTACGACGACAGGACAGGTGAGGCTGCCCAACTGTGGTCGCTTTCTGCTGTTTCCCTTTTTCCTTTAAATGATGAAATGTTTCAAATGTCGAGAATGGAATAATACATTGAATTATCACATCTGTACCAGAGAGCCATCCATTTGATTACATAAATGTAGACTTGGAGACTTAAGCCATTTCACCTAGAAATAGGAGGCCGCTGATAAAATTTAATTTCCACTTTCTATCACCAACTCTATCCCATCTCTCTAAGAGTGGTGTGTGTTCAACATAGCGATGCTCACATATTCTCACTGTGCCTTATGTATCAATCACATCACCAGCTTGTAGTACTATGTATTGGTATGTATTAATGAACTGCATGTAAAGGTAGGCTAACTTACAATCCTGTAGCCAGTAAGTTTCTGCATTGCAAGTAGGGATTCTGGGAAGGAAAGGTATAGTATCTCATGAAAGAACTAATTATTTTGCCCATCTCTTCAGCATGACTTGAGGTAAGCCAGCTTTCCAGGCCAAGTCCTTTGGCCAAGTGAATGATGAGCACCAACTGGAATGTCAGGTTTCTACCTAGGGCAAGGATTGTTTTCTCCTTGATCAGTATTTTCTACTCTAGCACCTTTCATTCTGAGGGGGTAACCCTAAAATCATTGAGGAAGCAGCTGAGAGACCAGAGGAGACGTCGCGAGGAGCTCATCCCACAGCCAGGATAATTCGGAGTGCCTCATATAGATAGTGTTATTAAATGGTAAAATATAAGAGAAGAGCAATGCTTGGGTGGCTTCTTGGGTTTTCCAGATCTCACAGATTGGTTCCCTACAGGTTCTAATTCCCCTGCTTTGCCTGGGGGAAAAGGCAGGAGGCCTGTTTATTCTTGCACTACCACACTTGGAAAATGCGGTTCTTACTGTCAGGGACAGTGACAAGGTGTGTTAGGTGGCCCGCACCTTTATACGCTTCTTAGGTGGCTTCTAGGTAGGTCCTGTGAATCTCAAATAACAGCTACGGTGCTTCCTCTAAGTGTGAATATGAGAAACAGAGTTGTGGCAAACACCTTGGTCTCTCTATTTACCCCCATAAAGGTCCTAGAAGTCACGTTTATGGAGTTCTAATTTAAAATTCATGTAGGGGAGGGGATGATTGGTTGCTGTTTCTAAAACAGTGTTTGGTATCTTAAAAAGTGTGAATATGCCTTAACAGGCAGGCTTCAGATCTCTCCTAATATCAGCAGTTGGGAGATCTGAGTTCTAAAAAGCTATTTTCTTATTAGCATCCCTCTTACTACTTAAAAAAAAATAGAGTAATATTCCCAGCTCACTTCACCTGCTTTTGAATCTGGAGTTGGTTAAAGGAAGCATATTGTGGAAAACATTGTAATTGGTAAATAGATGTTTTAAGAGAAGAACTTGGGCGGTGTAGCGAAAGCTTGAACATTAAACAGGCTTTTGCTTCAGCAAACCTCGGGGCAATGTCTTTTCAATGTCTTCTTTAGAAAAACATCTTAGCCACCACGTGTGTCTTTTTATACGAGGGTGGGGATGGGTAGAAAAAGAGCTTTTATTTTCAAAGCAAGCAACGTAGCGGTGCGCATTTGCCAACGAATACTAACAAGCAGAAACGTGCCGTGTTCCTCCTACCTGAGGACAGAGCATCCCGAGAGCATTCACTTGAAGCCATGCCCCGCAAAAGCAGATGGGCAAAGAAAGTCAATGAGCATCGCAGTGTGGGTTGAGAGGACTTTCGTTTTCTTTTCCTGGCAATTGTACTCCCATGTGGGACCCTCCTTTGCCATGCCAGATGAAGTAACAAATGTTTCCAGAGTTGTTCTAGATAGGTGTTCTGTCATCTGTGCAGAGTGCAGAGATCCAAAAATTTCCAAAGTTTCTTCATATATATATATATATATATATAAATATATATATATATATCACATATAAAGCATATGTGCATGTAATATATATTGTAATACATATATATTAGAATTAACTTCTTAGCTGGTTTGAACTATGAAACTAAAGCCTGAAAGCCTTTGAAGCGGCAGAGAGCATGTAAGGCCAACAAGAGAATCCACATCTGATGAGGGATGGCACTGAGCCCTGAACATGATCAGTGCTCTATCAAACGATGCTCAAATTCTAACACAAGCACTCCCGGCACGAAAACAACAAGGGAGCTTATTGAAAACCTGCATTCCGTCTTCTCCATTTGGGGAAGAGATTTAGTGGTCTAACGTGAGTCCCAAAATCACAGAGGCGAGAGAGTAATTCTGATAACTTTAGGTAACTTTATGATCTCCCAAAAGGGAACTGTCAAGTGCAAGAGAGTGAGAGAAAGAGAAAAAACCATTCTTGAAAATCATGCTGCAATTACAAAGCATTAACAACACCCCTGCCAGGAAGTCTTGAAATGCAAGATAAATACTGTCCCGGAGTTAAAATATGATATGATTCCATCTGCGTGCATACGTCTATGGAGATAGTAGTTCATTTCCCATCCTAGACTCGTTGAGCATGCTGACACAGCTAGGTAAGGCAATTTAAAATTGTTCCAGGATTTGATTTTCGTGTGCGTGCAGCCCACAGCTGTATTCCGCAGCGTGCCGCGTTGATATGACACCGTTTCCACAAGGTCTTTGGTGCAATACATCTGCTGAACAGCACAGACACAAAATATGCGCCTCGCCTCAAACTTGTGGCGGAGAGCTATCAAAGTGGAAGGCTGCTCAGAGCCATTTGCATAATATGCAGATGAAAATCTAATGAGAAAGGTATATTGACAGCCGTTGCCTTGTTATCTGGCAGTGCCGTGCATAACAGCGTGGGGTACCTCGACATAATCTCCTGTAATGTTATTTTGCAATTTAAATGTTTTTCCCCCCTTTCTCCTAAAGAAGACACACGTCAATAAGTGCCAGGCATCAGTGACTGACGTCTGAGATAAGATACAGAATGGGCGCTTCTGCAGCTTGAGTCGGCAGAGTTGATTTGGGTGCAAGGGGGCTGCTGGCTGCCGGGCTGGCTGAGGAGGGAGGCAGGCAGCTCCTGTAGCTCCCCACACCTCTCTGCTTGCATGCTGCTCCCTCAGCCCCTGTGCCAGTTCTGAGTATATTTCAAGGAACATTACTGAGAACAAAATCGAAGGCCATCAATATTAATGATCTGAACCAGGAAGATAGCTTTTAGTGTGCAAATTAATTACCCTAATCACAGGGTTTTTTGTATCCATTTTAATGAAATAACTATTTATTTCATTGAATCCCATGCTTTTCTTTTGCAAATAAGGCGCATTTACATGATAAATACATGAAATTTAAAAGGATGACTAAATTAAATTGAGAAAAAAAGATCTTTTTAAATACAATTTTCTTAGGAAAAACAGCTAGATTAATGGGTTGGTTAGCTGACTGGCATCTGTGATTAAATCTTTTTTAATGTACGTCAAATAGAATTTAATGGAGCTTGAGAGATGTCTACACAGTGAGCAACACTCAGGGGTTGGGGAAGATTCCAGTTGTCTCTTGTCATTTATTGGTGAGCTCCTGAGGCCTGGGCGTGGGACTCTGCTTTGCCACGTCAGCCTCACACTTCTCACGTTCTTTGCTGGACGTTTTATTTCTCTTCCTCTTCCCCTCTACCCCTTAGCTTAGCCCTTGTCATCATCTCCTTGAACAATGGAATCGAGGCCATGACTGTTCGGAAGCAGGAGCCAGACACTCACTACACTATCCTGGGAAATAACCAACAGTCTTTCATCCGCACATTTACTCATTTCACTCCCATTGGTTCAAATCCTGCTGGCCTAGATAGGAGAGGGGGGTGCAGGCTTAATTCAGAGAAATTGTCAATGGATCTATCTGAGACTATGGGTTTGGGAAACTTTATGCATTGTGGGTTAGCTTTGAAGAGCTTCCCAATCCGCAGAAGACAGAATTGAAACACATTTCAGCCCCCTTCCTCCCTCTCTTCTTTCTTTCCTTTATTCTTTCTTTCTTTTTTCCTTTCCTTCCTTCCTTTCTCTTTCCCTCCCTCCTTCTTTCTTCCTTCCTTCCTTTCTTCCTTCCTCTCTCTCCCTCTCTCCTTTCTTCCCTCTCTTCCCTCCTTCTCTCTCTTATCTCTCTCTCTGTCTTTCTCTCTGTCTCTCCATCTGTCTGTCTGTCTGTCTGTCTGTCTCTCTCTCTCTCTCTCTCTCTCTCTCTCTCTCTCACACACACACACACACACACACACACACACACACACACACTCAGTACCAGACCCAAAGAACAGACTATCTCTCTCTGCTTGCTGTTCCCCCCTAGTTCCCCACTGGAGACATCCCCCTTTCTCTTTGATTTGGATGATCAGTTGAAGCCTTGGTGGCCCGGAAGGCGGCCCCAGGCACCAAGAACAGGAGCCCTCTCCCTTGCTGCCTGTAATGATTTACATTTCAATGGCTGCCACCATTTTAAAGATAATTATAACCTTTTTGGATTAATAATTTTCTGTGGCTTCTCTAATATTTGAACAACATAAATATTAATTTAGCTGGTTTAAAGAAAACACCCCCCACCCCCATCTTCAAGCATACAGAACAAAGGCTTCTGACTCCAATCTGTCTGAGACAAATGGGACCGGAAGGCTGCGTATGGGAAACGGAGAGATGGCATATCCTGGTCCTAGCTTGGCACTCACGGTGTATTTTAAGAAATTAAGTCTGGGAGGCTGGACACAATGATTGCGGTGAAAACACAGGAGCTATTTTCTAAGCTGATAATGTTTCTGAAGCCAGAATTTTCTTTCTTTCTTTCTTTTTTTTTTTTAAGTAAATTGTTTCTAGTTTTATCTGACTCTGAAAATCAACCTTTAAAAGCTGGCAGACAGGGTGCATGCTTCTTGGATCGGATCATAGTCTCGGAGTGTGGTGGGAGATCTCAAAAAAGATGAAGCTGTCTTGACGAACGCAACAGTCCTGAAAGGAAAAGAAGGGAAATTGCCCGCAAAATCTATTGAGACTATAAAGAGGCTTATATTTCACTGTTACTGCAAACTTCCTTTCTGCTTATTATCATTCCAACACTTTATTTCCCACCAGCTGAGGCAGCTGGGAAAGACAGCACTTCACACAAACAGATGTCGACTTACTTAAATTGCCTGACCACGCTCCCGTGGACCATGATCTATTTTTGCAGCCCCACAAGTACTGAACATGTTGTAGGCATAGGAACACGAGGCCCTCCCCCTCCTTCTTGTTACATCCATTAGGTTGCTACAAGTACTCTCTTCAGGGCCTCATGCCTTCTCTGGCTTGGCATAGAATTTACATTAGGCAAATACAATCAGGGGAACATGTTTCTGGTAATATGTGTACGAAAAGGAAAATTGCTCTAGTGTTGATCAGATGCGACAAGCAGGTCGTTCCTTGGCTCTCCTCGATAAAGTGCAGTGTGACAGTAACCGCCCTGAGATCTCTTTAAGGACAAGAGACCTTTATTTCCTGGGCACCCAAGCCATGAGATGGAGCCTTGGTTGGAAGTGACTCGGGGAAGGAAACTGCTCATGAAATATGCATGACAGGCACACAGGCAGCCAGGGGAACTCAGTGTATTATGTATGACCCTTCTGTAATTGTAAGGAAATGATATTCATTTAAGTGGATGTTTATCACAGTGCGTGATAAAGGTGTGCGCCTAATGAACAAAGGTCAGACGCCTGGAAACAGAAGGTTTTTGCTCTTCTATTGTATCGTTTCTCTCTGTGTTTGAAAAGGCCTAGCCTTTATTTGCAGCTGTTTTTTTTTTCCTAACACCTGTGTGCTGTGTTTAGACAGCCTTAAAGAGTCCCTTTCACTTGTATTTAAGTGTCCAAAGGATGGTTACTCTCCCAACATTACCCTCACTCATCTTGGAAACATCAAATTGTGTACTGCAATACCGTCTGGGCTAGAGCGCTCAGCTATTGACATTGGGTGCCAAAGAGGGAACCCACTTCTGTCTGAGGGCAATGCCACTTTTGTCATCAGAAAGGAATTGGGTTTTTTATTGTGGAATCAGCAACAGTTTGATCTACCTGGGGAAAACCAAGGCCTGCACTATGGGCTACAAACCAATCTGGAACTGAAGCCCCAGTCCCCATCAGCTGTGTGACCCTGGGCCAGTGACTGCCTGACTTATGCATCTGAACAGATTCTGTCCCTTAAATAGGGCCCCTCCGTAGTTGTGATCTCACAGGCTGTTATGAGGATAAACGAGTTGATATCTGAAGAAAAAAAAAAAGATTAGATGAGTTCCTGGCCCACAGTAAGCACGTGTTTGTTAAATCAAATGCAGTTTCCACGGTTGGCTTGCTCTGCTGTCTCCTCCCTTCAAATTGTCATTGCATTTTGCACCCAATTAACTTCCTCTCGAGCCCTTGTTCATCTGTCTTAGTCCATTCAGGTCGTGGTAAGAAAAGTACCACAGGCCCGGAGGCTTGCAGGCAGAAGTCTGTTCCTCACCGTTCCATAGATGGATGTCTGAGGGAGCAGCCACACTGGCAGGGTGACAGGGCCCCTTTCTTGGTTGCAGAGAGCTGATGTCATGTCATGTCTCCACAGGGTGAGAGGGTCAGGGAAGATTTCCTGAGTCCTTTAGAAGGGTCCTAATTCCATCTGTGGGAGTAGAGCCTGTTTTGGATTTCAAAGAGCATCCCATAATATTATCCTTTGAGAAGTTAAGGTCTCAACAATATGCAATCGGGAGACAAGCACTTTCAGAGAACAATAGGATAGCTATGGAACACGTGGCCCAGTTAAGGCCAGCTGTGGACTCCCAACCTCCAAACTCTCTGGGACTTTGTCAGGCTGCCTGGTAGTTTACTGAGGAACTTCAAGGCATTCTAGGAAGCATGGCGGTGGTGGTGGGGTCTATACTTACAAAATATCAGCAGAGAAATATCCCTGGGAGTCTTTATGAGTGGAATCCAAATTAACAGCGACTCTCCAAATTGCTTGAATGTTATTTCGTTTTGCTCTAGGTTGCAAGGCAGAAAATAGAGCACAAAATAAAGAAATCACCTTATGTGGAGCTTATATTAACTCTTGATGGTCTCATAGACTTCAAAGCTCTCCAATTCATTGTTTCCCTCCGTTCTCAAAACCGGTGTGTGTGTGTGTGTGTGTGTGTGTGTGTGTGTGTGTGTGTGTGTGTGTGTTGGACAGACAGTCTTCACCACCCCCAGAAAGACTTTGTGATGTGTAAACAAACACCTGACGTGTCCATTCTGAAATGCGAGAACTCTGTGAGCTAGTTAGGTTTCGTCAGTTTGACACACACCAGAGTAACTTGGGTTGCAGAGCTGCAGTTCTGGAATGCTTCCATCAGACTGGCCTGTGGGCTTGTACTTGGAGCATTTTCTTGATTAATGATTGATGTGGGAGGGCCCAACCCTCCTGAGTTCCACAAGGAAGCAAGCTCAGCAAACTGTGAGGAACAGGCCAGAAAGCAGCATTCCTCCATGGCTTCTGCTTCAGCTCCTGCCTCCAGGTTTTTGCCCTGACTTTACCCAATGGAAAACTTAAGCCAAACCAACCCCTTTTACCAGAGAGATTTGCGTTGGTATGGATCTTGATTTACTGATACAAATTTAAGGTCAATTTTGTTATGTGTATATTTCTGCTCTTGATTAAGGTATTATGTCTTGCAGCTCATATAAAAATGTAATACATAATTTAAAATGTAAGTTTATAGATAGTCATCCATAATAGTCAATCTTATAGTCATGTTAGTTAGATTTTCTAGATGTACAGAGATGAATTTCAGATGGATGGGCATTCTTCAAACCTTTCAAAGACTACAGAATATGGCATTTATAATGTCTAAGAACTTAGGACTTTTCATGACAATGAGACACATCTGCTCCTGGCAGCACCAATTACTTCAAGAGGAAGATGGGCATCGAAGAGGCTCCTTATGGAGTTGGTTAGCCATTTGGGCAAGAAACTGCTCTTGCCTGGACTGCTTGATGAATTGGACATTCAAGACCCACAGAGAAATGACTGATGAACTTGTCTAAAGGTGAGACAATCCTCTGGGGTTCCTGCTTCATGAAAGCATCTGCCAAACATTCTGTAGGACACAGAAGAAAGTGACTGACAAACTGCCAATACAGGCTGAACTGTCTTTGAAATTTTCCTGCTTCGTGGAAAAGTCTGCTGGATACTATGGGCCTGTAGGCTGAAGATGGATGCCTGCAATGGTATAGAAGAACTTTGGGTGACTGTCTAGGCAGCAAGATGCCTTTGTCAATTCTAGAGTTTTGGAAATTGCTGACAATGCATTTTCTGTTTTCTTAGGTAATATTATATCCTTCTAAGGCCTTTGATGGAGTTGAAGACATATAGTTTTCCTTAGTTATTTTAAAAGATGAAGTAGATATAAATATTGTAACTGTAATTCTTGTTTGATACCTGTTTGTTATACGTAATTTTACTATGTTAAAGTTAAAACCTTCTTTTTTATTTAAACAGAAAAGGGACAGTGATGTGGGATTCACCTCCGTATGCTATGAATACCATTGGTGAATAAAAACCTGTCTTGGGCCTGTGCAGGGAATAAAGGTAGGCAGAAGAAACTAGACTAAATGCTGGAAAAAAAGAAGGGCAGAGCCAGGGAGAAGCCATGTAGCCCCATCAGACACCAACGCCAGAACTTTACCCGGTAAGCCACAGCTACGTGGCGATACACAGATTGCTAGAAATGGGTTAGATTAAGATATGAGTTATCTAATAAAAAGCTAAAGCTAATGGGCCAAGAAGTGATTTAATTAATACAGTTTCTGTGTGATTATTTAGAGTCTGAGCAGCTGGGAATGACCATGTGGCCTCCTCCAACAAACTGGCACCCAAAACACCCTTTTCCACAAGTTAGTTTTCAATCAGCATTTTCATCACAGCAACAGAAACCAGACCAGGATGCTTAGAATGCCCAGGTTGTCTGATGTAAGGTAAACTAGCAGCTGGGAGCTCAAAGAGAAGTGACTGGCTTTATAAATAGTCCACAGCTGGAAACAATGAATCAAGAAAATGAAATGAAACAAGAAATCAAATCAAATAGCAACAAATAAACAAACCTGTTTTCTTAACTAAGGAAAAAGTGTGTACTGTGATCATGTGTAGCAAATGGGCAGTATGGTAAAGTTGGCTTGCTTTACCTGGCTCTGGCCTTCAGTATCTGCTTGGCCTAGGGGAAGTTACCTCACTATCTATGGCTTCAGGTTCCCCTGCTCTCCAGAGATAATAATAATACCAGGCCATTATGTTCTGTGCCTATCAAGAGGATGCAGACAAGCCAGAACCGTGTCTGGACTAAACTTCCTCCTTGCCTGCTGGCCACTGTATTGTCATTAATTTTAGAATGAAAAGCAGCTTTTTAGAACATTTGGGAATTGGCATTAACTCCCAACTATTTTTCCTATTCAGAGGACTTTTTCCGAACATGATAGGTGGTTTTACAGGTCATGGATTCCTTGGCATTCTGTCATTTAAAGCATACAACTCAGGTCTTGACTTAAATGCAGGCTTCACTTCCTGGTTCTGAAGATTAGAACACAATAGTGGTTATGTGAGGCTGTGAATCCAAGGCTAGACTCTAAAAGACATCTTCATCCCTCTTCTTAAGATCAGAAGTTATGGGAGAAATCAACTGCCATCTCCTGGGGACACTTTGGAGAGGCCCCAGGACTGAGTTACCCAGGAGGGACACACTTCATCTTAGCTTGCAGGTCACTGTAGCCTCCAGGTTTTGAGCCTCTTGAGTTATGCCAGTGACACCTGGAACAAGCCAAAGTCATGCTAGCTGTGTCCTACTAAGATTTCAAACTCAAGCACAATCATGAAATAACAGACCGCTGGTATAAGCACCCAAGTACTGCTGTCTGTGGGATGCAGCTATAGATACCACCATGGTACTCTTCAGCCCGGACCCGGAAGTTCTGATTGTCAAACAGGAGACTTGTGTGCACAGGAGGGGCTCTTCTTTCACAGCTAAATAAAATAATTCCATTCAATATGTGATTCTTCCTTCTAAGAGCAAGTCCTCTCAGTTCTAAACTTTTCTTGCTTTAATCAATGACATTCTCCTTTTCTGGAAAACCCTCAAGACCCAGGCCAGGAAAATAGTGGTTTTCTTATTTACATCTCAGAACAGATGGCCATTTGCAACACATCTGAGTTAGTCTCTAGACAAAGAAAAGAATCCCAGAGAGAGGTGCTTGTGTGAACATGAGTTTAGAGAGGGAAGCAGGGGCCTCATCAACCCTCCCCAGCTCTACAGATCTACAAGCATTTCCAGGGTTTACCCTTCTTTGGAGAGTATTCATGTGTAGGGGAGAAGTCAGTGAAACCTAGGACTGAGCTCCAATTTGAAGGACTCATGAGATAATGGGGTGCAGGGTAGGCAGTGATGGTTGCTGGGAGAATACAAAGCAAGAAAACATCTGAATGAATAAATGAATGAATGAATGGATGGATGGATGGATGGATGAATGAATGAATGAATGAAAACCCTCCTGCCTGAGTAGGGAAGGACAATGCTTGGAATCAACTCCCTCTCTTCTTTAGCCACTGTCTGATGTAACATGAAAGTTCATAAGTTGTATATTTGTTTATTTGGTTACAAGCCTTTTGTTTCCAAGAAAAAGAATGGATCTATTCCTCAAAGTAGAATAAAGAATCAAGAGTTCACCTGACACCCACATGTTTTTAGTGCCTCCTTAATAGCCAAGTAACATCTAACCACATCTGTATTTCTTCTATAACCCCCTTGCAAGCAGGAGAAAACAGACAAGAGTTATTCACTGAGTCACATGATGCAGAGTTTATGTCATGATGAACGAATTTCAATTGCTTATCTCATGGTTAATTTTTATTTTTAAAAAATGGTGTTATTTTTACTTTAAAAAGCATTCAAATGAAAATGTACCTAGGTTATGAACAAAGGAGTTTATAAAGAAATGGAGAGTGTTAACAAGGGGAATGTTGGCTGATGCAAGAGAACACCAGTTACATACAAATGTCCCATGTGCGAACTATGAATGAATCTTTTGTGAAGGCTCTCCTCGTCCTTCCATGCCAGGAGTTCCTTAAAATTCACAATCATAATTGCATGCATCACTTAATTAACACTTTGCTGAGCGTGCAAAGCTGCTGGGGTATGACTATGCTAACTACAGATTCACAAGACTATGGACTCAGACACTACCAATGTCCTGATCTGTTAGTAACCAAACGGGAGGCACAGAGGAGCTGAAGGGGGTCTCCAGGATTACTCACAAGTGGGCGATCATTGCTGTGTTCACAGTCCATGCATGGCCTCGTCTTTTGATGATAAATTAGTGGGCTAACCCTTCTGACCTTGAGAATGCAGGTCCGGATGAAGATGGGCGGGTTAGAGAACCATAGGAAGGTGGTGGCAGCTAGGATGAGACAAAACAAAATCGAAGATCCAGAAATGAGGGAGGGAACAGAAAAGACTGGGAAAGGAAAAGAGGCAAAAAGAAGAAGCAGAAGTCTGGTGGCTTGGATGTGAAGCATCTCCCGTGGACTCACACATCTGAGCACTTGGGCCCCGACTGATGGCACTGTTTGGGGAGGTTATGGGACATCTAGGATGTGGCTCCTTGCCGGAGGAAGTGCATCACTGGGGATGAGCTTTAAGGGTTCCCAGCCTCATGCCATGCCCAGCTGACTCTCTCTGCTCCCTGCATGTGGTTGATATGTGATCTCTCAGTCTCCTTCTCTGTCCCCTGCCGTCACGCCGCCTCCATTTTCCCTCCAGAACCATAAGCCAAAATAAACTCTTCCTTCTTCTCTGAGTTCTGTTGCTGTCACAGCAAGAGAAAAGTGATCGATAAGAAGAGAGAGGGAAAGGAGGCTGGCAGATCTGGAACGGGAAGAAATGTGGGTAGGAACAAGGGCTCAGGCTGGAGAGCTGGTAATATTTCATATCTAGCAAATATTCAAGTGCTTAAAACAGGGTCACAGTTGAATTACTTTTCACTATGAATATTTCTTTTGTAAAATGTTGATTAAAAATAAAAGGTGGCGCATGTGCATGCGTGCATTCGTGTGTGCATGTGTGTGTGCGTGCATGCACGTGTGTGTCTTGGCATTAGGAGAAAAGATTCCCTGTCTAAGATTTTGTTGCAGGAAGGCCTTTCTCACTGCAGAGAGAAGACCACACAAACCAGGAGAATCCAGAAACGTGCAACCATACAGACCGAGGCAGAGGCGTCATCCCCAGAAAGCGGGAGATTAAAGTCATATCTCTCAAAGAACAAGCTGCTATTACAGTAGTGAAGGCAGGGACGGAAGCAAGGCCAGTGGTTTACAGCATGATATTTGCTTCAGCTACGTATCAATATTTTTTCCATATATATTAGAATTGCCTGTGGGAAACTTAGAATAGAGTGAGCCCCCCGCCACTTCCCCAGAATAATTAAGGTGGGCTCCTGAGAAGGAGGGCGAGGCATTAGATGTCTTTAAGACTAAAGTCAATCAGTGTGGGACATCCTTGGTTAAATAAGGAGGTATCAGAGATGTTCTCAGCAATCAATTCTAAAGTTTATAGAGGGAGGCGACTGGAACAGGATAGCCCAAATGATTCTGGGAAAGAACGAAGTCAGAGCACAGACAGGATTTGACTTCAGGTTTTACCACAAAGGTACAGTGACCAAGATGGTTACTTCAGGATGGCTGTTTCAAAACCCAGGACAGGACAATTACCAGGAAGGTGTTCAGTCGTCCAGTGCAGAACAACATGAACACATCATGGCAGTGCAGATCTCCCAGACAACAGTGTTGGGAGATGTGGGCTCTGCCTTCAGGAATGAGTCAGTGACGTCATCACAGGGTGGGTTTGCTATCACAGAAGTAGGGCGCTGATTAAAAACCCATTGGAGCCTCTCATGGACAACCCTGGCCCTGCCTTTGTCATTTTATCTTGAGATAGGGCAGCAAGAAGGATCTAGCAGTTCAGATGTAACATGTCTCCACCCAAACTCACACTGCGCCTTGTTTTCCAGGCTAGTGATATTGAAAGGTGGTGGGGCCACAGACAGAGACATTTGTGAGAGGGGACAACGTTGTGACGGCCCCAGTGAACTACTGCTACACTATGCGCCAAAAAACAAATAACAAACAAACAAAACCCAGATTGGTTCTTATAAACTAGGAGGTTGGCTCTTTTTCACTCTTGCCTTTGGTCCGGCCATGTGACATCTCTTTCATGCACTTCTTCCATCCGGTGATATTTAATGTCACCTTGTAACCACGTGTACACTCAGAGCTTAGATTTCTCGGCTGACAAAAAGATGAATGGGATAAACTCTTTGGTCAAAGCAACACAAACATTAACTAAGATGAAGGTCTTTCCGATATCTGCCCACCCATCTCTGTGTTCCAGCCTGTAGAACTGTGAGCTCTCCAAATACATTGCCCAGTCTGTGGTAATTTGTTGCCAAGACACAAAGTGAACCAAGACAAAAGGCTAGTTGATGCTGGACAAAGGACAAAGGCGGCCCCATGGAGCAAGGATCATCTTTTGACCAAATGATGCTGGGAAAAAAAAAAAAGCCATGTACATTCAAAAAAGAGAGAAGAAAGAAGTCAGGCAAAGACCTTTCACCTTCACGAAACTGAACTTAAAATAAATCATTTGTGTGACTACAGAAAGTCTATTTATTAAAAAAAATTTAATAAATTTTAACAAATTTTCTCAGGTATGAGATGACTTTTCACCAAAGCCCCAATCCAGGAACAAGGTCATGGATAAGATGGGTTTAATCCAAATTACAAACTGCAGAGAGAAAGATACTGGGGGAAGAGGAGCACAGGCAAGAGGAAAACACCTGCTAAAGATAGCAGGAACAGTGGTCACGGGAAGATCCAGAAGAGGCTGTGCTGAATTTCCGTGTGACTAAAAGCACAGCCACATGGTACAGCTATCTAGCAGTGTGGTGAGGATTGGGACAGTATGCCCGAGCAATGGTGTCCTTTGAAGTCTGTATTGTCTCATACAGATGATCACTACTGGTCGTTCTGGATTCCATTTCCATCACTGTGTTGACAAAGCTTCCTGATTCCTAAGGTCCATCCCACCAGACGGGGACACAGCGAGCAGTTGAGCTGCTGCTGTTGACATGATTGTTTCCTTGTTTTTTTTTTTTTTGTTGTTGTTGTTTTTGTTTTTTTGTTTGTTTTTTTTTTTGTTGTTGCTTGGTTACTTTGGACCTTGGTTCAGTGTTTTCCCAGGAAAGCCTTTTAGAGTTGAGAAAAGGCCAGTAAATTCTGGAGCCTTCCCCCTCCCACAGTAACTCCTGCAGATGAGTTCAGCTCCTGTTATTAAGAAAAACAAAAACCCAGCCTCAGCCACCCTTGTCATTTCCATTTTCGGTCATCTGCTTTTAGCGTGCGCAGCGTGCATGCGATTCGGGCCCGCATTTCATCCCATTTGCTGCTGCCATAGGCTACAACGTGGAACAAAGTTCACTTTCAAATCCAATCTCAAACAAAATGAAAAGGCCAGAAAATCATGAAAGAGAAAGCTGGTTACAGCCATGAATATGGACCTCCCCTGCAGGTCCTTTTACTGTAGCCATCAAATGGGAGCAGGAAGAATCTGCTCCCTCAAGCAGCTGCCGGGGCTTTGACCTTGGTCATGAGCTACTGTCAATCAGAGGAAGAGCCTGGAGTGACTGCTGGCTGCCAGCTGCAGACAGCCCTGCACGCACGCTATTGAACGCTGCCATGAATGGCTCTGCACCTCTTTCTCTGATAACAGTAGCCATCCCTGGGGCCTTACAACAGCATAGTGGGAATCACCTTCCATTTATGTCAGACACTAAATTTAGGATGGAGGGATCCAGGAGGAAATGGTGCAGTTTCCCGAGGGCTAGTATGCCTATTTCTTAGAAAACAACAAATCTTTAAAACCCACAAAGCCTTTACATTTCCACTTGGAAGAAAGTGACCAGGTCAGGAATCGTAAAATCCATCAATGGAAACTGATGAACTGTAGGTGTGGTTGATGGTAGAGAAGCCTGGTTTTGTTTCTGCATTTGTTCTGACTTGCTGGATTGTCTTAGAGAGTCAGCTCAATGGACCTGGAGCCTTATCAAATCGATACACACACACATCCAGATACACCTAGCACACACCCAGACACACACAGATAAACACACACACACACACACACACACACACACACACACACACACACACAACGACAAGGTTAGAGCTTCCTCATCATGGAGAAATAATCGGGACATAGAAATTGTCCCATGTCACCTCCATTGTGGAACCAGAATAAAGAAGGCAGCCGACTGTCAGAGTGGTATTGAAAACATCCGGGTACCACTTCTCTGAAAGCAAGCCACATTACACTTCATTAGCTCCAAAGATTCTACTCCTGTTGTGTAGTTCGGATCTGATTTGGCCTAGTCTTCGAAGCTGGGGATCAAACCCAGAGCCCTAAGCACATCCTAGGTTAGTACCTTATCAATGAGTGATGTCCCCAATCTACACCCCCACCCCCACCCCAGTTTTAAAAGCTATGTGTCATATAACATTCAGAAAGTAAGTATTCCAACCCTCCACCTCCCGGCCTGTGAACGCTGGAAAGGCATCTAAGTTTAAGAGAGCAGAGAGGAGACAGAGAGTAGCTGCAGTTCAAGCTATGTATTTGCTGGGATGCGCAATCTGTGCCAGTGGGCTGCCTCTTTCCTGGAATTATATCTGATTGATCCTCTTTAAATAAATCTGGCGAGCTAACAAATAGCTCTCCCTTGCCAACATTTTCTCAATATGGTCTCCAGACTCTTTATGGTGTAAAAAAAAAATTACCAAATAAAATTCATGAAAAGGCAACAAGAAACATATCTAACAAAATTTCTGTACAGAATTCAAACATTGTTCCTGTGCCAGGAACACACAGCTGTGGGCCTGACGTGGCAGAACCATCTGCTAGAAAGCCCCACACTACAGATCCTTGAAGGAGGCCGAGTTGGGTAGGTGCAGCCTTTGTTGAAAACGCAAAACCCATAGCTACGGAGCTTTGCTGGGTGGTGTTTTCTCCTACGCTGCCATCTGTCCACTTGGATGGAACCGTCACATGAGTGTATTATAAGCACAAGACAGAACAGGCAATGTGGGCAAAATACAATTGCTTGGCGCAAATGGGTGTTTGCATCTTCATGTAAGGGCAGGAGACAAGCACACCTACGGGACAGAAGGGAGCCCTCAGAACACGGACACTGCAAAAGCATTTGCTCACACTGTGGCTCTTTAAGTCATCCCATCCCAGAGCAGGTGCCCTAACATACTTAGGTCCTTTGTATATATAAGTATAAATGCGATATTTTATATTAATGAAATGATTGTATATTATTTTAATTTTCTATTATTGCCAAATTGTTGTCCAATTATTGCCAAATTACTAAAAAATCTTGGTAAGAACCCCTTTGTAGGGGCTGGAGAGATGACTCAGTGGTTAAGAGCACTGACTGCTCTTCCAGACGACCTGGGTTCAATTCCCAGCATCCACATGGCAGCTCACAACTGTCTGTAACTCCAGGATCCAACATCCTCACATTGACATACATATAGGCAAAACACCAATGCACATAAAATAAAAAATAAATAAATTCTAAAAAAAATTGAAATAAAAAAAGTCCCCTCTGTAGGAAAAGCGTTTGTCATATTTGCTATGTCAACATGGCCAGAGCTTAGGTCCCTGGGAGGATTCTGCCTGGAGGATTCTTATGTCAGTCACATGGAGAAGAAATTCATGGCATTTCAAAGAGTTCCCAGGACAGGAGTCAGATCCAGTGCCCTCAGAACAAGCATTTTCTCTGATATAGAATTCCACTTTCTGAGCCAGGGACGGCAGTGAAGCTGGTAGCCTGCTTCGCGGGGATCATGTGTTTACATGTGTGCAGGAGATACAGTCCGCCACAGCAGAAATCAACTACATGAAAATGTATTTATGAGATGGCTCAAAATACATTTGTGACATTGTCACGCGTATGCCTAGATAAAAGTCTCTGCTGTAACGGAACAGGCCGAGAGTTGAATGTCAGAATCCCGTACAAGTGATGGCAGTAAACAATGTTCTATTTATTACTATTAAGTATAGTAATAAACTACTCATTAATTTTACTAGTCAAAATCACATGTGCTTCTGATTCTGAGGTGACATTTTGACTATAGTCTGAGTCACAGAAAACACTGAATTACGGGTTAATAAAGATAAAGCTGTCTCTACCATCCAAGCTCACATACCTTGAAATTCTCTGCATGGCCGTTTTTTGCCCTCCCGGGTTGAGACCTCTGTTAGCCGTACTGGAACGTTCTGTTACTAGACGTGATGAACCAGGCCTCTCTAGCTGAGCAGTAAATGAACATTCTGCATGAATATGGGAGGTGATGTGGTCCCAGCTTCCTGGACTCTGAGCTTTCCCTGTCAAAGAAAACGCTTGTACTTCTGCTCAAGATCCTGGAGGACAGCCTTCCGAAGGTCCCTAGAGTTTCCCTTCTGCACATTCTGCTTCCTCTCCATCCCTCTGATTGCTAACATGCTCATCTGGATGGTCTTTCTTCATCTGTGAGCTCTCCCAGCCCATGCATCTCTGGCGCTTCCTTCCTTTCTAACCCCATCATTGTTACCCATCAGCAACAGATGCACTGGTCCCTCCTAGTTCTTTAATAGTTACAGGGTTCTTAGTGAAACACATGCCTGAGGTACTTTCTCTGTTGCTTTGCACCCTGCCCCATCCAAGGGAAAATAGGCAGACTAAATACATGTGGAGATGAACCACAGAACACAGACTGGGTCTCAACATGTCCTCAGGGAAATGACAAGGCCTGTGCTTGTGTGATATTTTGATTGTATCCTGACAATAAAGTTTATTTTGAATCAGAGAGCAGAGCTAGCCACTAGCTGACCAAAATTAACCATAGAGGTTTTGGAGGACTGAGGAAGTAGGAAGATGGGCCTTAGGATCGGGACCCTTTTAGGGGAAGGAAGTTAAGAGGTAGGAAGTCACTGGTGACTGTTCCTCTGCTTCTCTAATCTCTCAGGTTCTTACCCCGTATCTGACTCCCAATTTTTTTTTACTGATAAAGAATAATCAGATAAATGCATCATGCTCTTTTTTCCTAGGAAACCTGGCAGGTTGTAATTTTCGCAGAACTTGCTCCCTTCTCGTCTATGAGCTGAATGCAGGAAGAACTGTTGAATTAAATGACCTTGCAGGTCTTCTGTACCTTTGAAATGTTTAGATTCCCATGGCAGTTGAGTTCGAGATACTCAAAATTTTCATGCGCAAATGTTGTCCTTGTGAGTTGATTGTGACTGCGAGATTCACTGGATGTGGAATGGGGCAGTGAGTGGAGCTTAGGAAGCATTGGTTGCTGACCTATGGGATTTACTTTTGTTGTGTTCTGAGTTTGTTAGAAGCCCTAGCTTCACAGAAAAGCACTGTAATAATGATCTAAATGATTGTGCCTGATCCCAAGCAATGCCTCAGTTACAAAAACAAAACAAAACAACAACAACAAAAAAAAACCTGGCAAATGGTTCCTAATGTTGCTGAAGGGGTGGGATTTCAGTGTTGCTCAACATAAAACAGAAGGCACCTTTTAAAAAAAAAAATGAAACTAGTTTTCCTTTGTCCTGTTACCAGAACATCAAATTTTGTCATGTCAAGAACTAACTCAATTATATATAGAATCATGAGGAAAGTATGTTAAATCTTATCAAATTCTCTGTGTAAGAGTAGCCACTGTTAACTTATGAACAACCATCCAGATAACTGTTTGCTCACTGAAATATAGATACTGGTAATTTTATACAAGTAGATTAATTTTAAATGAACATTATTGTGATTATGGCATGATTATCCTTCTGGGTCTATAAATACAGTACTCCATCATTCATTCTACGGAGGACATGGTGGCCCAGTAGACGGAGGCATCGCAACCTATTAGTTAATGCATTTGCTATTAGGGGAAATCTACTTTTGGAAGCAGAACAAACCTAGTACAGTGTTGCCTCAGTGGTGTGTGTATCCTGGCAGTCCTCAGACTTGACAGTGCTGACCTTAGCCCAGGAGCCATTCGCTGCACAAAACTGTCAGTTTCGTGATCTGGGACACCAGAGTGCACACATTAAAGGGCAAATTGAATCAACGGATGGAGACTACAAGATTACAGAGGCACTCAGTGCAATTGGGGAAATTGCCCCCTCTTCTTTCATGTAGCCGGTAAAGGACCAAACAACTATGTAAAAGAGATGCCCAACTCAGCGACACAAATGACAGGCACATGTTCTCAGCATTTCCTAATAAGAATGGAACCCAGGGTCGCATGTTGCAAGATACTGTCTAACCCATTGTGGACTAATTAGAGTTCTCTAGAGGAACCGAATTGATAGACTGAATAGATATTAAAAGGGGGCTTCTCTGCTTTGCTGGGCAGTTCAATGGTGGTTGTCTCATACTAATGAAACTGAGAACTGGGGTAGTTGCTCAGTCCATGAGGTTGGATGACTCAGCAGTCCCAATCTGGTGCTGAGTCATTCCGCCTGAAAGTTTCCTGGGAATCTATTGGTCTTCAGTCCTGGAGAAGCAGGTGGCTGAAGGTTGAAGATGCTGGGCTCCAGTGTCAGCAAAGGACAGCAGGACAGGAGCAGCAAGACGTGGATCTGACAGATGGACTCACCAGAAAGAGATTCATTAACGTGAGCAAACAAACAGTGAAATCTTTCCTCTTGAACCTCATTACATCCTGGCTGCCTGTCAGAAGGTTCCGCCTACATTTAAGGCCTACCTCAATTAACCCCAGCAAGAAAATCCCTCACAGGCAAGGCCTAATCTAGATGATCTCCCCCAAGTGTGCTCAGAGGCTTGCTTTATCAGAGGTTTTATATACTGTCAAGTTAAAATTCGATATTAACCACCCCATCCATGTATCACCCAAATAAGAGGCAGCTGTGCCAGCATTCACAGGAACCTCATAGCATCCTTCATCTGGTACACAGAGTCAGGCCAGTCTCAGGGCTGGAGGGTTTCTCATCTTTAAGTAATCAGTGCTCCATATGTAGCAGAGGAAACTAGAACCATCCAGAGTCTCAATTTTATAGATGAAGAGTCTGTGATATATAGCTACATGTTAATTAAATGTAAGGCTAGAGGCAAAAATGTGGATGAGGTCCAACTGAGTTTCTTTGTGGTCGGACACGGAAGAATGAGTAAGAATCAAGAAGATGACAACAGTCTACTTGCTTCCAGGAATTCCTGATGGAGTACAAAGTTTGTGAACCCCCCAGTAGGAATGCAACTCTATTCAATGCTTCCCTTTGAACTCTGGTTCTGCTAGACATCAATTAGTACTTTGATATGGAGGAAACCTTCTTTGGTGTCACATCTTCTAGTGCCTTATACTGGAGAGATGTCCCTCAAACTGTTAGAACCTCCGTGTGTAGACAGACACAACAAAACTGTCACTCCGTCTCACAAGCCTCTTGCAAATGTCACTCCAAAACCCTGAATAGATGGTAAATATATGTTCCCATCTTATAAATGCCAAGAGGGATGTCCATATTTCCTAGATAAGGCATGTAGCAGATACTGCATCCATCTACGTTTTAAGGCATTCATACGTGTCTAGAGTATCTACATATTTCACAGTAGGTACACAGATTCATGGTATTATGTGGTACTTATGTCACTGGGAAAGGTTCTAGGGAAAAGAGAAAAATGTAACTTTCATACTCATGGACTTCATGACTTTAGTTGGAGTTTAGTGGGAAGGAAGAGGAGAGAGTGGCGGGAGACAGAGGTTACACACAGTATGACTTTCAAAACAGACCCAGGTGTCAGAGATTCCTTTAAACAGTCTCATCTGAGCAGAGAACATTCTAGATCCCCTTGAACTGCTCCACGTGGTCCCTGGCCCAGAAGATGCTACGTGAACTGACCAAGAAACTCTGAATCTTAGCACCGCAGAAGCACCTTTGACCTCAGGACAGACCATTCAAGAAGAAAGATACCGTGAAGACTGAGTGGCGGAAATAACTCCAGCCTGCACGCAGATAATGTCAGCTCGGATGTGCTCCTAAATAGTCTCTTGGAGTTGAGAAGAATCTGTCCATTTGTTTATTACACTTTGAGCATACCCTGGCATCCTGGTGCCAGAAATATCTTCTCCTTCCGGTGCCGTCCCTGCCTTGTCTGCAGGTGCCTTCAGCCACCAAATGAAGCCCTCCACAGCATGCGTGCAATGGGCTATGTTGAATGTGTTTGGCAAAGGCTGCTGCCTGGCCTGTTTAGCACACGCATTTGGGAGCCTTCCAAACAGATGCATACACATCTTCACTTTCTTGGCAGGAGGGCTGAGAATTTAAGGATTCTTGTGGGGGAATTTATGCTGTTCTGAAAACTTAACCCATCGCGCACACAACATAAAAGAGCGTCTATTAAAGACACGACCTTCTGCCTCCCTCTCTCTCTGTTGTCTGGCCTCCCATGTCTCTGATGCCTTTTATGAAAGCGTTAGCCACTTTTCTTTATGGACGGGTGGTTTTCACTGTCCTGGGCTCCCTAGGGTCTATTTTATTTCCAACAATGATTTCCATCTCATCCGAATCTATTGTTGTGACCAGAGATGTGCTTCTTTATTCAGAGAGTGCTATCAGTAGGGATGGAGGAAAAAGTGTCTGGAAGCCATTTGGGGGCAATTTAGCAAAATGGGGATAGATAAATGAGAATAACCTATGATTTTATTACCTTGAGCTACATGCTAACAAGGACAAACGAGGAACTCCCCACAACAGCCAGAGAGCAGTCAGGTGATCAGAAGCCGGATTGGAAAACTCTAAACAATAACTCCTATTCCTCGGAGTCACTCAGTTCCCCACATGATCCGAGAGAACAAAGAAAGCCTCGCATAGACGGAAGATCTTATCATTTCATATCTGCCTATATTTGTCTGGGCTAAATACAGCCAAGAGCTTTTTAATATTCTCCCCGAAGGATACTTGGAAACCTCACCAAATAGGAATTACTCCGTACAAAGCAGAGATACAGGGCTCTGCAAACAGTGTTGTCTTCGGCTGCACGAGGTGGCTGGTAAAAACAAACACGTGGAGCAAATGAACCGGCTGTGGAAGAATAAGGAAGTCACTCAGCCTCCTTTGTATGATATTGCAAGTGATTTCAATACCGGCTGGGCTGGCCAGACGCTCCTTTGATAAGTACACCTGTAGAGGGAAGGTGTCCCACCCCCTTCATCTGCCCAGGTCATCCAGGTTTTGTTTTGAATTTGTGTCCTTTGGCTGTGCTTTTACAGGTTTACCAATCCCTCCCATCCTTTCCTCTCTCACCTCCATAACCTGATCATCCCTGACGTGGATTCCTTCCCAATCTCTCCCCACCCTCCTAGCCTTGGGTACAGGCACAGGCACAAGCGCTGAAGACAGGCGTCTGCACTGACTCACCCAGCCTATTCTTCAGCTCAGCAGAGTGCCTTAAAGAAAGATTCTCCAGCAAGGTCTGACAGAATCCTTACTAGTTGGGAGTTTATTTTTTTTTCCTACTTTAGGGGAACTACTTCCCTGAAAGATCACAAAGACACCGATGCCCCCTGCCTCCGCTTCTCTCCTAGCACCCAGTACTGGGGGATTGATGATCAGCTCAGACCAGGGGGCGCCCCATGGAGGATTTCTTGAAAGGCCTTGTAAAACAAAGGCAGTGTCTCCGAGCAGTTTGTCTGCATTAGCAGCCCTTGATTCTAGATGGGCTAGAGCACCAACAACTACCTCCCCCAGAAGAATACCAGGGGCTGAGAACACACTTCCAACTGCGAAGCAATTAGAGTGCTGTTGAATGGCTGATTGCTTGCGTGTGGTCCCCTTAGTTCCCTGGTGGAGCATGCCTAGAGCTCTGCAATTGGATAAAATGGATTGGAATGAGCGCTGCCGTATAGAACTGCCAGCTGTTCTACTGTTAATAAAGACACTCTTTGGCTATTAATACATCCCATTCTTCCACGTTGCGCCCATTCAAACAAAATATCTTTGTTTTCGGAGGGGGTGTGACTGCACCTGTTCTTGATTGGAGAATCTGTGGCCTGTGGAGGACCCCTTGTTACCACTCCATAGCAATTGTGGCTTCCAGGCAGCGTCTGCTTCTAAAGGAAATGGGGACATCAGAAAGTGGGACGAAAATATAAAGGGGTGGGGGGAATGAAGCTGTGGATGCAATGAAGCTATCGTTTCTTCAAGTGGTGTTTTGTGTAATCACATGCTGGCTTATTGGGCAAGCTTATAATTTAACCTTGCTTGGCATTTACTCGTAAACAAGTTCGGTGTGACTAATGATTCTGTCTCTTCTTCAGGGGGTTATTTAAACATTCCTGGGTGCCTGGGTGAGGCTTATGAACAAGGTGTCAGGAGCGGGTGACAAAGGCAACCTCAAGCTGAGTCACTAGCGAAAAAGCCACTCACCAAATAAGTAAAGCACTTATTGCTTCGGACCAACAGACAGGCACAAAGCTAGGCTCATTGGTGGGATATTGCCGAGTAATGGGCGATAATCAGGAGACATAAAATCCATTCCGGACAGAAAATAAGCCCGCTTGAACCAAGCCCTTTATGTTCTCATTGCTGTGTGACAGAAAACGCATGAAGCTGAATAGGGTCTGTGCTATAGTTATAGGGAGAGCAATGGGTTGACACCATTGGCTGGAGCACATTTTCCTGGCACTTAGGAAGATGCAGCCCAGTTGCTGAGGAAACCATCCTGACTGCAGCCACCATGCAAGGACAAAGGGGAACAGAAAGTAGGCTTTTGCAGCAGTTACCAGCAACCCATAGCAGGCAGATGCTCTTGGGAGTATTCCTTTGCTAAAGCTTCCATAATAAGGTAGTTTAAATTAGTTATTTCTGTCTGCTCTAAAGGTGTCACTCTTCAAGGGCAAGCAAGGGGCAGGTAGGGTAGGCTTCATTTTGAAGCTTCTTTTCTGTCTTGGAGACAGTTGCTTCTAATTATGTACTCACACGACATTTCATCCATCTGTGTAGATATGTATTTTAATTAATCATCATTGATCTTGAGGTGGTGGGTTCAGTTGGTAGAGTACTTATCTAACATACATGAAGACCCGGGCTTACCCCAGCACTGCATAAACCGAGTCCCATAATCCATGCCTGTAACACCAACACTTGGGAGGTGAGAGCAGGAAGATCAAAAGTTCAAGGTCATCCTCAGCCACTGTGTAGTGAGTTGTCAGTCTGGGTTACTTAAGATCCCCTTATTCTCTCTCTCTTCTTTTTTGTTTCCCCTCTTAATGCGCGCGCGCACACACACACACACACACACACACACACGTGCGCGCACATACATTCGAACCCAAACCAAGGGCTTCATGTGTCTCTATGAGATGGCATGCCCCCTTCTTTGAGGAAATGTAAGTAATAAATGCTTTTCTTACTAAAAGCCAAATTCCCACAGGTACATTTTGTGCAGTGGCCCATGAATCACTGTAACCAAGCCTAGAGTCAGATACTATAGCTCCGAAGGCCCACCTACAGGTGCCTAGGATCAGAAGTTGGGGAAGAGCAATGTGACTTCTCAAGACATGGCTGCATCAGGGAACCAGAACAGAAGGTGAAGCTCAGCTGGGTCTCTCTGGAGAATCCTGGGCAACCATGGTAGAAGGGTGGAGCTGAACACTGCCATACAAGAAACTGCATGAGCCAACCTGTGGGGCCCAGAATAGCTTGGCCACACTGCTGCCGTAACAGGTTTAGTAAATGCCAGCTAAAAAGTAGGTCTGAGTTTTAGTTTACTGACAGGCAGCACCAGGTTCCAGGAAAAGCCATGAGCTGACACCATCCAGCGAGAGCCAGCATCTAAAGAGAAGTACCTGGCATTCCAAAATTAGATAAGATTAGACACGGTCACCAGATGCTCCTGAGCCCAGCAACACCTATTCTCTTTTTACCAAGATACCCCTAGAAAATACCAGCCAATCAGGGTCCTGAAGCCTGGAAATTCCCTCACCCCAACCTCTGCTATGATAAAACGTCCCCAACTCAGCTGATCTATCACTACATCAGACACACGGAGGGTCCAAGTTCGAGCCTGAAATAAAGGCTCTTTGCTTTCACATATGGGAATTTGGTCTCTGTGGTAGTCTTTTGGGGGTCCCTGCGATCTGGCCACAGCACTACCCAGCATGCTGGCATCTGCAGAGGTCTCCAGCAGCATCTCCAGCTACCTCACACCAGAGGTTCAGAAGCCTGCATTGTTCCTGCCATGGACCTTAGAAATGCCCAGTGATTGGAAATATTCATTGCTTCCCCGACCCCATCTCTTTCTTGGGTCTTCTACTCAGAGAGCTGATCGGAGCAGAACTGGGTGGTATATGGAAGGGATGAGGTAAAGTCATATCACTTTCTCTGTTCTTTGGAATTCCTATAAACTATCCCAGAACTGTACAGATTGGGGAGTTAAGGCTGGATCCAAGTTGTAGCTTGGAGACTGTTACTCTTTTTCGTAAGTGTGGGAGGAAGGCCGGTCCCATGAGGGGCGGATGACTCGAGGCCTCGAGGGGTCCTATGAAGCCTTGGTGGGTCATCTTGGTGGGCATAGACAGTTTAGGTATAGAGTTTATTTAGTTTATAGAGTTTATTTAGTGGGTTATGGAGGGAAAAAGAAAGGGGGAAGGGGAGAATTGGGGAAGGAGAGAGAGAGAGAGAGAGAGAGAGAGAGAGAGAGAGAGAGAGAGAGAGAGAGAGAGAGAGAGGAGAGGCAGGGGGGAGCAGAAAGCAGAAGTTACCTCTTCAGGACAGAGACAGAAAGAAAGAGAGCTCAGGCTGCCTCATTGAGGGGAGGAAAGATTAGGAGTAGGTAAGGGCTTATCTCTTAAAGGAACAAAGTACCCAGGTGACAGACCAGGCCAGCAGATCATAACAGACGCCAGTTACAATTGCAATCATCAGACTACAATTCAGAAGTCAAAATCATGAGAAAGTTGTTCAGCTTTCCCAACAGAAATCAGAAAGGGGCTTTGGAAAAGTTAAAAGGCAATAGTAGCCAGAAAGATGTTGTAACCTAAGGTCATTTTCTAGTTTCCTTACTTTTGTATGAAGTCCATTTCTGTTAGGGAATATTATTGCAAGCTGTGTGACTTTCGTTGATGCTGCATTTGTTTAACTCTGTGAAGCTGTGATTCTTTGTCTGTCTAAAACACCTGATGGTCTAATAAAGAGCTGAACAGCCAATAGCGAGGCAGGAGCAAGGATAGGTGGGGCTGGCGGGCAAAGTGAATAAATAGAAGAAGAAAGGAGGAAGAAAAGGAGCCATGAGGGAACAAGGGGAGGAAGACATTAGGGACCAGCCACCCAGCTGTCCAGCCAGGCACTAAGAGTAAAAGTAAGAAAAGAGGAAAGGCCTAGAGGTAATAGGTAGTCAGGATAATTTAAGTTAAGGAAAGACGGCAGCATCAATGAACTATCCTGAGATAGACTCCAAGATTCTGTGACACTCTGTGTCTCTGGCTTATTTTATATTTTGTTAAAATAAAGTTAGTTTGACATGTACAGAAGCAAAGAGATTGGTGATGGTCTGTATAGAGATGTTAGAGACAGATCTTATGCATCCAGGGCTACTTCACCCATCTAGATCACCCCGAATTTCTTTACTGTTTAATTTTACTTTATTTTGAAAGAAAGAGTTATAGGGTGCTACTCAGTATCAAGGATTAGCCTTGGCACCACCATGCTTGGCTCTGTTCCTATTTAGAGAACACATAAACAGGGTTGTGGTCGTATGAAATTTCATAAGAGAGCACAACAGGCTGGCAAAATGAGAAAAATATTGAAAGTGTGAGGAACGTAGTATCAGAAGATCCAAGGTCAAATCTATTCTCCCAAATATTATACAAATTTGATCATGTCACGTATCTTTCTGTCTATGAAATACCTTATCTATAAAATAGAGATATTAACTACCACAGCGGGTCATTGGAAAGACTAATAGGCTATAATGAATACTTTATAAGGATTAACTTCTTTACTCCTTGAGTTTCTGTTAAGGAAATATCTTTGGATCAAACCAGTTCCATTATTAGCTGTAGATACAGCAACTGACCAGATCCTAAAGCACCCCCCACACACACACACACACACACCGATACTTGACCCAATATTTGGCAGTTCCCAAGACAAACTCTGAAGTCTACCATGCTCTCCTTTGCGGGGCCTTACTTTCCTACAACAAATGTTTGTTCAATTTCTATATAGCTATTGCCTCTAATGGTCCAGATGCATGGGAGCCAGGGAAGCAGAGATGAGTGGAGAAAGAGATGAGCATTTAGATGAATTATTCACGAGAAAGTACATTGTCACTACAGGTGGCTATCATGGGACTTTTGCATATGAATCCCTGTTGGCAAAATAGACTAAGGCTATCTTGCCTTTGTCCTTTTCTCTCGCCAAATCTCAGTTGTTATTGTTTAATACAATATGTGGATCTGGAAGAAGCAGGAAACTTTAGAGGCTTAGTTGCCATCTCAGTACTTAGTCTCAAAATGTTCTAGCACCCCTTTCAGGAATTCCCATGATTCCCAATTTGAACTCTTTCAGTTCTTAGAACAAGTCTTTAACTTCTCTGTTGATGAGTAAGCTAGCCAGATAATCCTAACATTGACATCCAGTTACTTCTAATATCTTGATGGGCCTAAAGGAATATACAGTTATTCATTTCAACTCTCTACTTGCTCCGTTTTTCAAACTTTATAAATTCACTTAATAAAGGCCCAACTCAGTTACGTTTTAGCTGAGTTAAATAACTTTCCGAGTATCTTTCTAAATTTTCACCATATGATAAATAGACTTATTGTTTAATTTATTTTCTCATTATTGGTTTCTAAGACTATGGTATCATCTGATGACAATGGATAGTTCTGGGTCTAACTTCAAGGACATGAAAATACAGTGTGACCAACAACGTGACATTCAGTTCTAATTTTCTCCAAGAGATGGAAATACTGACCATGTCCATCTGACACATTGTGTAGACATGGGGTGACACATTATATGTATAATGAATTACTAATAAACTAATTAAAAAAACAAAACGAAAGCCATTCATTCCGAGGCAAGAAATACTCAAGACAAACTCACCTGGAAAGAATGGGTGGCAAAATGGCACTAAACTAGCAGTTTCTCAAGTGCTCAGGTGTTTTCTTGTTGAGAAGGTATAAAGGGAACGACTTTGCTGTCAACAAATACACAAGGAGTGATGTTGAGTTGTCTTGCATTGAAAGCAAATAAATAGCACTAGTTCACTTATCACCTGTATCTGGCTCTCTTTTCCTTTCTATATGCTTAAAAACACCCAGAATTTATAAAATATTCCATTAAACCCACAATTCTCTTGCACAAGGCATCCTTGGATCTTATAAGAGCAGCATTACATCATGTATTGTGAAGACACAGGAAATAAAAGGACAGTATAATCTTAAACGTATTCAAATGTCATATTTTAAAATATTACTATTCCAAGGGAACGATGACATCATCTTCATTAGGATGCTAATAATATCAGCTGTGTTCTTCATCATTACTTCAAGAATACTGCCTTGCTGATGGCTAATGTGGGGACCCACGACTGGTCAAAGTGCTGAGCATAAATAGTTGTTGAGTCTCGATCATTAATGGGACATCTCTGTTTTCTCCTCCAAGACTCAGGGAGCCTTGCCACGAGGAGGCAGAAAGAGTGGAAGACCCAGAGGACGTAGGGACTTGCAAGAGATGCTATTCTAAACAGGGCATGACCTTCACATTCCTGAACTTCACAGCTGTGCTTACCTTCCTAAGGCCTGCTGGCAACAGGGTCCTTCAGCATCCCAGCATGGATAGGAGGGACACGTAAGGTTTCATCCTTCCTGCCTTGAGGAGCTATTGACAGTTAATGGGTGCTGGGCGATGGGGTGGGGGGGGGTCTTCTCCAGTAGCGTAGGCACTGTTATCTGCCATTGCTCCAATGAAAAGCCACCCATCCGTGCTCATGCAAGGAACTCTAAGCTAAGAAAGTAACAAAACAACCAAAAAGACAGGAAAATAAGGGAGGAAATTGGGAAAAAGGGGTTCATGGGAATGGAAGTAAGACAGGGTAATGGGGGTAAAATTAACCAAACTACTTTATATACTAACATGACATTGTCAAAGAGTAATAATAATAAAGAATACTACCTTATGCTTAATAATTCTTCAATAAACATTTATTTTGTGGTAATACTTCTGCTACTGGAAAGCCAACTATCTTTATTCTCAAAGAGAAACACTAGTTGTCCTAGCAGTTTCTCAGTGCAGGTCAGTGGAGATATTAGAAAGGGCATTTAGAATAAAGGAAACCATCAGCTAAAATTTGGGAGGAAATACAATAAATTTATTTCTCATCTTAGTAACCATGAAACAGTATAATAGTGTTCTTCAGCGCACGGTGATGTGATCAGCTGTAGACACATACTCAAAACCTTTATCCATCCCTTAGTCAACTTGATCTCTCTCCTCTCACTGTGCTCCATCCTTTCCATCCAAGACATAGGACCTACATTATAGCTATGGCAACTGAAGGCAATGGAACAGCCTGCAGTTCTACACAGACCACATTGAGTACTGCTGTCAGTGGGGTGCTAAGCCATGGAAAGGGGGAGTACGGCACATGAAAGGACTCGTGCTCCAAAGCAGGTAAGAGTTCTAAGAACAGAACCAGACTGCCTAAATCTTGTTTGGCTTTGATGCTTGCTAGGTACAAGGTCTTGCACAAATCGTTCAACTCCTCTGGTAACATTTTCCTAATTGCAGACTTTTTTCATATGGAATCTACGAGAACATTAAATTTCAACGTCTGAGCACCTAGCTCTTGTGTGAGCATGTTGCATACTCCTCAAAAATTTGAAATGTCCCTTGAATGTTTAATAAATTAAAAGCAATAGCACATGCTAATTCTAAGTGAGAGATAGAAATAACCTCTGATTAAGCACAGATGAGGGACTAATTCTGCTTGCCACCCATTCCTCTTTCCCTGAGAACCATGCGGGCTGTACTTCAGCACAACGAGTATCCCGATAGAAAAGGAAACATGAACACAGAGGAAGACGTGCACAGGGGGAAGAATATCTGAGAGACTCAGGAAGAGCACGCTGCATGAAGACAGCGGCCTGGACAATGGCCACAAACCCAAGAACCTAAGAAACAAGGGAGGACCTTGTTCTCAGAGACTCAGTTTGTCTCACTTTGTTATGCTAAATTTAGATCACTAATATGCCACCTGACTTGTCCTTTAACTAATACACTACCTGCCTGCCGTTCTCTTGCTGTGACACATCATTTCATGTGACATCAACTTGCTCCTGTCACTGTGCTGATACACAGCAAACTACCACTTGTTTCTCTCTGATCCTCCAAGTATTAGTGACAAACAGACAACAGCAGCTCTGGGAAAGGATTCTCAAGCTCATAGTCTCCAGGCGGGGGTCTTTCACAAGACTAGTCCTGCCGGATTACAGCCTCTCAGTCCCAGCAAGCCCCTCTTTACCTTGCAAAGAGCCTGATTCCCAGTCAGTTCACAGCCTGAGGTCTTTGGGCTTGGGATAAGACTATGACCAGCAGTCTTGTTTAAGGCCGTGGTTCTCAGATAATTGAGGAATGGCTGGAAAGCAGGCAGGGGTACCTGCAAGATTGGACGAGAATGCTATGCTGGGCCCTCCTTCAATTTTGCAGAAAATAAAGGAAAATAGATGGGGGAGTTCAATCAGATCATATTCTTAGAAAACACTCTGGGGGACTGTTGAGGGGGAAATTGACTGCACAGAACACGGAAAGAAGGACACCATGCGTGAGTCTCAGCCTAGTTACCTGTGATATCCATCTTGATGCAAGGTACATGTCTGGAAGAGGAAAGGAAAAATATAGATGAGATTTAGGGAGTAAAGTAGATTGAGAACTGGTGCTTAGGTCTCCATCTTCTCCAGAGAGGCCAGCTCCACAAGCCTTTCTTCTTTCATATATATATTTGTATATTATACATGTATATATGTATATATGCATAGCACATATAATATATTACACACATACATATATGTGTGTATTTATATGTATATACGCACATATATGTGCATGTAATATATTTGATATATATTATATGCATATGATTCTCTTATTTTGTTTTTTGTTTTTCGAGACAGAGTTTCTCTGTGGTTTTGGAGCCTGTCCTGGAACTAGCTCTTGTAGACCAGGCTGGTCTCTAACTCACAGAGATCCGCCTGCCTCTGCCTCCCGAGTGCTGGGATTAAAGGCGTGCGCCACCACCGCCCGGCTGATTCTCTTACGTTTTTCTGACAGGTTGGCTAAACTTGTTATGTAGCCGAGGATGACCTAAGCTTCTGATCCTCCTGCCTCCACCTCTTCAGTGCTGGGATAGCAGGCACACACGCTACACCTGGTTATGTGATGTTGGGCTAGAACCCAAGGCTTCACGCCTGCTAAGGAAGAGTTAACCAACTGAGCAGCATTCTTAGCTCAGACGTGTTTCTAAATAAAACAAAAACTCCTCACATTTAAAGCATGCATGCAACACTTGAGTGTATTTATGAGTAAGAATTCAATATTTACCTGAAACTAAAATCTTACTGGGCATCTTATGAATCATTTGCTAAGTCTAGCAGCCTTAATTAGAATAACTGGCTGGGTTGGAAACAATAAAGAAAAATTCCAAAGAATATAAGTAGAAAACATTTACTTTTCTAGCTAAATAAGAATTACAGTATTATTGTCGTGATGAACACCATGACAAAAAATAAAATAAAATAAAGCCAACTTGGGAAAGAAAGGGGTTATTTTGCTTATACTTTTACATCACTGTTCATCACTCAAGGAAGTCAGGACAGGAACTCATACAGGGCGGGAACACGGAGGCAGGAACTGATGCAGAGGCCACAGAGGACTGATGCTCAATGGCTAGTTTATCACAGCATGCTTCAGCCTGCTTTCTTAAATCCCAGGACCACCAGCCCAGGGTGCCTCACCTACAATGGGCTGGACCCTCCCATCAATCACTAATTAAGAGAATGCCCTACAGGCTTGTCTGCTTACAGCCTTGATCTTCTGCAGGCATTTTCTCAATTAAAGTTACTAGATCTTCGATACATAAACATAAAACAAGCCAGCCCAGGCAGGAAGACGGCAAGTCAGGGGACCTGCCCTGTACAGTAAAATTCTATCTTCAAAAACCCAAAGCACTCAAAACACATTATCTAGTGAGGATTTACTGGGGGCAATGACTGAAGAATTGGGTAGTTGAAGAGATAAGTTGAAACTAGGTTTCTATCCCACCTCCAACCCCCAGGTTCTAGAAAGGTCCAGAACTGCAGTCCTAATTTGACTCGAAGAGTCCTTGCTGTTTGAAACTAAGAGCAGCAGGTACAAACCTGGAATGCTATAGGCAGTCAGCCCTGGCTGAGAGCCCACCATGTCAGTCCTGAAGCCTATGGCATGTTCCTGGCAGACAGGACTGTCCCCGCTCTATCCCAGTGCTGGTTGAGGAGCTAACACTGCCACCAAAGCTACATGATGAAGAGGGATATTCTGCCACTTGGCTCCTTTACTATCTGGAGTCCAGTGCCCAGATTTTGTTCTTGCCCTTGGTCTGCCTCCAGCCTCCTTTCCTAGGTGTGGCATTTTTGGTTATTTCGTGGCACTCCACAGTTGAGGGAATCACCCTCCAGAGTCCCCTGCTGTGAGAGCACCCTGTTCCACTAGAGAGTCTGGACTTGCCTGCTGAGCCTGTCAGAAGTCGACTTTGGCACAGTGACTTCTCCTCTGTTTCCCCGGATGCATTTCTTGAATACTCAGTGTCCCAGTTTCACAGGACACATTTTCTACTTACCATTTAAGCCTCGAGTGTTCAAGCAGATCCTAATCCGGGAGCTTAACGCATTTGATGTAATGTTTGTTTTGGATTCCAATGGAAACCTTGAGAAAGTCGACAGTAAACAAAACCTTTTCTGGCCCATTATCTACGTAAAACTCATTCTTCCCTATACACCAGTGATTAAGTATGATCAGGGTTTTTATGCCTCAGCAGCAAGCACTCAAGCTCATGAGAACCAAGCAGGTGGCCTGGATTTCCCTCCACTGGTGTTCCTACCCGGAAACAAGATAGGTTTTCATGGGGAGTAGCAACGTTCATTCCGTCACTCATCTTCCTTGCACAGGTTTCCTTGTTCCTTGTCTAGTATAACCTCTTCCGATGACACTTTCTGAATAACTGCCTCTTTTGTTTTTGTTTTGTTCTTGACTTTTTCTTTTTTAAATCAGTATTGGAGTTCCAACCCCAAAGCCTCGTTCTTGTAAGGCAAGGACTCTGCCAATGAGCTACATCCCAGCCACACCATAGGCATTCAAATATTCCTTTCCATCCCAGGCAGAATTATATTTAGCTTTGGAGTGAATATGAACCCAGAGCGAGTTCCAAACCAGAAGTCCTCAGGAAAATACAACTGAATTTCTTTTCAGTCTGTTTCCAGGGTCATTGCTGGCAATAATTTTCTGGTTGTGATGCTATCACCAATCCAACAAAAGTTCCTTCCTTGCTCTCTCCCTAGCGTATCAGATCCTTCTTCAAGGCAGATAACGAACATGATACAAATACATCTACCCCGGTAGGCCAGGAGGGTCACAGGGTGTATTTTAATTGTTCACTCACTGTGTGAATCCATTAAAAGCAGACTTTTTCAAGCTAAATTATAACAACATAAAGAAAATTTTCTAATAGCTAAGTTAAATATAGATTAAATTGTGATAGAAACTCCATGGCGTTTTGCCCTTGAGTTTGTTGTGTTTAAGTGGGCCATTGCTGTAATTAGGTGTCTTTAGGAGGCCTCTTTCAAAACCAGAATAGAACTAAGGACCTTTGAGAACCATTCCCTCTTCTTCCACTTTCAAGCTTGCAAGGTTTTTTTTTTTCTTTTCTTTTTTATATCTCATCAAGATGGTCCCAAATTACCTGTGTTGTTAAATTATTCAGATGGAGTGAGAGGGGGTGCTTCTAAACAGATTTGATAAAACAACTCTTTTAGCAAGTCACTAAGATAGGAGATCTCAACAGAGTTGGGAGTTGCTTAGATGAGACCAAAGTGGTAAAACCTCTTCTTTTCTGTCCTCTTTCCTTCCCCTTTCACCTCCAGAGTTCTCTCGCTCTCCCTCCTTTCCTTCCCTAACTCTCTCTTTTTTTCTTCTTCTTTTGTATCATTCAATATAAAAAAAATCCCCCAAATCACTACTTTTTGAAAGCAACATAGGTTTCTAGCAGTGTGCAAAACCCTTCACTTGCAAAATTGTAAAACCTTGACCTTGGCAATGTAGCCTGGGGAAGAAGGAAACCCATTCCAAGTTCAGGGTGATCCTAGCTAGAGACAGTGAGTGTTTGAAGACAAATGCTTTCTAGAGAGTTGTGTGACAGCAATACTGGAGGAACTGGAGAAAATGGAAGGCAGTGTGTGTTTTGAGAGATAAATACAAGAATGGGGTTGTCTAAAAGCACCTATTGTGATTTGGGGGACAATATTTGCTACCAAATTTTTACACTGACAAACACTAAAACAAACAAACATCTATTTTGAAATGTGGATGTTGCTAGTGGATGACCTCAAAACCCACTGTCAACCCGAGCACAGAAGAATCCATACAGCTGTCCTGAAAGGCTTGCATGCAATGAGACAGCCCTGGTAGAGAGAATATTGCATGAGCTGAATTGCAGTATTATCTAGGTAGCAGGGCACATAAAGAAGCTCAGAATTTCCACCCAGCAATTCAGGGCTTTCTCTCCATATATTACTAACTAATTTAACTCCATACATAACTATAGGAATTTGCATGAATCCATAATTACCAACTGTTGGCTATAGTACTTTAACAGCCTCAGTTTGGGTTGTTGGACTGGACCTATAATCTGGGTTTGGGAAACCCAGCCACTAGATTATTGCAGTCTTCTGAGGATTTGAACTTCCTGAAAACTATCAGGAAAAGATGGTCATTTTTCTCATTTCCCTTGTAAAAAGAAAACACTATATGTGGGAAGCCAGGTCTATACCTACCATTCTTCCCAAGTCACTTCGTTTTGATGTCCCAGTGAGAAGCAGCTATATGAGGTCAGCATGGGTATGACAATTTATGATGGAAGAGGGAAACAAAGAAGGGACCAAGACTGACGGTCATCTCCACCATGGGAAAATAAATGTTTTTTTAGAAGATTTACATCACAGTCTCCTGAGAAGGTTGAGGTTGGCATCTTAACGCCCATAAGATGGCACAGCCCTATTTTTTCTCATGACATTTTCCATAGGGGAGAACTTTCGAGTGCCCCTTTATCAATGGGTCACAAAGAGTCTATAGCCATGCAACACATGACATCACACATATTTTGTTGGACTTCTCACTTCTTTTTTTAAAATTTGGTGTAAAAGAAGGGAAGATGAAGCCAATGGAATGCTTCTAGCAGAGGGTGTGCATGAGAGGTGAATGAGAACTATCTGTCCTTAAACAATTTTACCATGAGCCTCAAACTACTCTGGAAATACAACCTATATTAAAAAGTGATACAAATCTATATACACACTTCTCTTTCTGTCTCCTTCTTAATATTTTTGAAGCAATAGTTATGCCTCCAGCTGAGTTGTGGCTGAGGTCTGTAGACCTAGTGTTACGTTGATGTTTCCTAGAGAAAAGTGAACAGGCTTTTGCTGACCTCACATAGGGTACCAATTGACTAAACAATGCAATGGTTTCAACCTCATCTCTGGGTCTTTGAGCTTTCTTACTGGGGCCTGGCCGAGGGGTGGTAGTATGTTGATACTAGTTAGAATTAGAGATAATTTGAACAGCCAAATCATGAAATTGTCTGTTAAGCTAAAGTTGAAAACCAAGAACGTCAATGCTTTTGCCTAGCTGTTAGGCACTTTCTTTGACTTATTTGAAAAACACAGAGAATAACATAGTGATTTTTTTATTTGGATCTAATTTGTGCTGATTCATAGAATGGGTAAGGCTTCTGTCAAACCTTTGGATGTTTTATAAGTATAAGGTATTAAAAAACATAGATTCTGAAGTCCATGATTTTTTTATTGTTGGGATAAGACTAAAATTTCAAAGATCATTATAATGCCAAGACATAGAGCATGATTTTCAAAACACTTTGGACAGTCGTTAGTTTTATTATAAACTAGACACAAATGAGAGTCATCTTGGGAAAGGGAAGCTCAGTTGAAGAGTTGCCACTGCTAGATTGGCCTGTGGCCGTGTACGTGGGAAATTGTCTTGATTTATGATTGAAGAAGTCATAGTCCTCTCTGGTAACATCAGCTCCAACCAGGTAGGCCTGGGCTGTATAAGAAAGCAAGCAAAGCAAGTCAATGAGAACAAATCTTCCCACCACGGTCTCTGCTTGATGTTCCTGGAGCCTTGAGTTCTGCCCTGAATTCCTACAAAATGATGGGCTGTGGCCTGGGAGTTGGAAGCTGACATAAACTCTTTCTCTCCCAAGCTGCTTTTGATCAGATTATTATCACAGTATTAGAGAAATAAACTACTTTGAACATCATAACAATAATCTTCCTGGACTGTGAGCTTCTGTTTCAGTGTCCTGAGCTGCACCTGCATGGGTTCCACTTTTGTGGCATGAGGTCACCGCTCAAGTCAATCACTGGATCATCCCAACCTTGGGATGTTCTGCTCGGCCTACATTCCTACACCCAGTTTTTCATTCACTCTACAGAGGCAGCAGATGGTCCAAGGTCTCTGAAGCTCTCAAGATTCAAACCGAATAATCCAAATGAAATAGGTCCCTTCACAGCCTTCATATGACAGAGTCCCAATTGTTAGGGAACAGCAACACATGACTTCAAGTTTCACTCTCTATTTCCTCTTGAGCTCACAAGCCTTCCTCACATGTATTTCCATGTATTTCCAGGGATTTAGAGTCAGAATAGGAGCGCAAGACCTGGAAGGTTGGCATTTAGGGACAGATATGAGACCTGATTCTTTTAGGGTCTTGAAGTTGGATTTCTGCTTCCCTGCTTTGATCAGCACACCCAGAAACCCAGGATGCCATTTTCTGCTAACCCAGAATTCCAGCACCTGCTGGAAACTCAGGAAGGTAAGCTGGCTTAGGATTCGGTCCTTGAAATACTACTGTTCTCCCACTCACAAAACGAAGGGTTTGGACTGACCGCTAAAACCAACAGATGAAAATTCTAAGATTCTGGATGTAGTTACATGCTTTTCAAAATCCTATGAATGCAGAACTTCTGTCCCTGCTGCCGTGTGGGCAATACTCACGTCTAACCAGCGGGTAATGTCTCTGCCAGTTCCACAGCACTTTTCGGAGATTATGGATAGCATCTTCTCAGGCCAACTGAATCTATTTTAAGCCTTTTTAGATACTGGGGGAGCCAACGTGCAATCAACCACTCGGGAAATGTTTAAGGAAATAGCAATCAAATTTGCACACAAATTCTTTGTGTCCAGGCAGAGAAACATTGTGTCTAGTCAGAGAAAATAGCAAATGCAACGATCCTAAATTTGACATAGAAAGTGCTGAAAGACCATAAAGAAGACTGGTGTTTGCAGGGAAGCATGATGTGAAGATAGGACCCAGCAGGAGGCCAGAGAGTCTATCCACAGAGTCTAGAGAAGATGGTTTTTCATTCGGAGCACAACGCTGAACAGCAGCTTCCGACACAAGATTGATGGATTGGAATCATCTGAATGAGCTGCCAAGGTGTATGGCTAGGCAGAGGCTGGAAGGATTAAAACATTTTAGCCAGAGAAGGGAACAGGAAGAATGGTCAGAATGCAAAAGATAAAAACCATTAGGGAAAAAGGCGAAGGTATTTGAAGTAAAGGAGGTGTACTGAAAAAGTATGGAGTTTTCTTGGTATTTTCCAAAAGCCACTGGGGCGGAGGCTTACTAATGTCTAGCATAGGATGCTACACATGAGAGAGGGAAGTGAGGCAGGTCCTGGGAATGTTGCTGTTACAGTCCTGGCTATGCAGGGCCCTAAGGCATGTGTATTTGATGCATGCTAGGCTTCTGTATGTCATTAGACCCGGCTTATGGCCAGAAGGCTAGCAGTCTTCCATACTCCATTTTTCTTTCCAGTCTCTAACATAAGGCTATCGGATGCTCAAGACATATTTCTGGGTCTCCTCCCTTACTCACAATTTTCTATCTTTGCCAAATAAATCACCCAGATTTGTACCAGGCCAGGTAGCTCAAAAAAACTTCTTGTAGGCACTGATAATTACTGCGTAGCCTTCAGTGAAGCAAACTGTCTTATTCTGGCCTCTGAAATTAGCAAGGCAGCCAGTTTGTTAAGATGACTCATCTTGCTTGAGTAGAATGTTATTGCTTTACCTGAAGTACCGGGCAACATCCCCAGGGAAGACGGTGTCACGGCAACTAATAACACCTTGCATATAGAAAGTAGTTTCCCAAGGGTTTTCACATACACAATAAATGTTTCACCATAGCAACTCAAATTAGACAATGTAGATGTTATCATTTCCACTTTGGTTTTCTGGAAACTAAGGCTGAGAGGTTGTGCAACAAATATAGTAGGGTCATAGTGAAAGACTTGCCACCCACATCTTTGCCATTGCTAGGTTTTGGTGGAAAGTAATTTGGGGGGGGGGATACACAGTAGGAAAGGAGCAATGGGCTTTTTCTGTTAACTTTTATATAAGCAATCTGCTTCTTTTACTAAACAAAGTTTAACAGGATACCTATAATGCTCCAGATACTTGTCTAGTAATTGGAGGGGTAACAAAAACCTAAAGTAACTGTCCCGTTGCTTACATTCTGGCAGGAGATTGACAGTGATCTATGAAACTGTGTTGACCGTCAAGATGGTCCTCCATGCTGTAAGCAATAATAGAGCAGGGGAGGCAGCTAGAGCAGCTGGAGGGGAGTAAGTAACCCTGGAAGTAGGGCATTGCTGAGGTCACAGCATTTGTCTGAAGGTCTGAGATAGGTGGTGCTGTAAACCAAGTCAGGAAAAGAAAATTCCAGGCAGACAAAACGGCAATTCTCAAAGCCCTGAGAGGGCGGCCTGCCTGGCTTGTTGGGGACGTGGCACGGGGCTCTAGATGGATAAGCCAGGAGGCTGAATCTACAGCTGGAGGTAGTAATTGCCCTGCCGGGGTGGGAAACTACCCAGGGAGAACTGTAAGCAGACTACCAAGACCATCTGCCTTAGCTTTTACAGAGCTGTTTTGGCTGTTAGGGGAAGGAGTGTTTACAGGAAGAGGTGGTAGCGATAAGCATACTGAGATGTAACTTATACACTGTCTCAATAACCCAGCAAGAAAAGGCATGGGCCGAGTCCAGAGTGGCAGTGGGGAAAGAGGTGGGAAGCGGTGGTGTTAAGGCTTATTGAGAGTAGGACCATAGGAAATGCAGGTTATGAGAAACACACATATTTTCATTGAGTTCTCACTATCTCACTAAGAGATAGTGTTGCTATGCTGGCACTGGCAGGGAGGATTCGTGCCCGTGTTCTGTTTCCAGCCTTGCCTGTCCCTCAGATGTGGCTACCTCAACTCACCAAGCTCCGTGAATAGCAAAACAGTCTCCGTTGACTCACTGGTTCTTCCTCAGTGACTGGCCCCCACCCCACCTCCTGTGATAGAATATCCGAGCGAGGCAAATCAAGCAGGGAGAGACGTATTCTGACTCGTGTTTTAAGGAACAGTCACACAGGGAAAGCATGGCGCCCTTCATGTCAGCCCGTGACTGCCAGAGCAGGAACATGAGGCCACATGCTCACATCTCACTCAGGAAGCGTAGGGCCCAGATGATACCCCTGAAATTCCAAGTCCCACTGACTCCCCCTAAAGGTTTCACAACACCCCAAACAGAGGCAGATGGGAATGGAATCTTCGGGTATACACATCCATAAGGAACAGTTCACAATCACACCATAATTCTTACTATGGAAGCAGGTCAATTATTTTCATAGGGCCTCAATTTTCTATAATGGGTTCATAGAATAGACAAACTGGACCATTTAGTTTTAATAGTCTACATCCATTTATTTAACACAAAAGGGTGGTTTCTTTTTTCATTATCTTCAGTGAAGCGTAACTATAATATTTGTGAGAACATAGGCTCTCGCCCAGAATTGGAAATATTAGACTTCACAGGGTGTGACCAGATGCCTCCAAATCTGTGGTCTTCCCCAGGAATATGGCTTTCCCACACATCCGTAGCCCACTCTCTGCATTGACATCAGTAATCTGCTGAAACAGACTCCACCACACAGGAAGAAAGAAACTCAAGGATTTCTAAAGGTGGAGATATTCTTCCTGCTACATGATGAAGCCAAGGAGGGCAGAGAAATAAGGGGCCAATTCAAAACATCAAGAGCAAAGTTTGTAGCCCTACCCAGAACTTGGCCCTGTGAGTTTTAGCTTGAGCTCCCTGAGATACTTATGAACCTTCTTTCTGTCTTAGTGGCATGGTGTATGGTATTTACCTCTGTGGCTGCTTTCCATGTGCAGGGAAGCTGCCAACCCTGGGTGATCCATTCAAGGTGCTGCATTCTCTCCACACCTGGGCTAGCCAGGCGCTTCTATCACAATAGGTGCTCATGAAAGAATAAAAGGAGGGCTTCTTTATTTTGTTCATGGCCTCAGAGCCTCAATTCACAGTCCTTGCCTACCCTAATTCTAAATTCGTGAGAGGGCAGACATCACTCCAGAAGGAATGCATGGCAGGACCTACTGGGCTCATAGAGGGCAGGAAACAAAGACAAGGACTAGAGACCAGGTATATGTTTCTATGTCTTGCTATTTTCTCCAACAGGGTCCACCTGTCCAAAGTTCCCATAACCTCCCAAAACGCTATCAAGTCATGCCATCCATGGGGACCAAATTAGAAATATTGCCCATACACTCAGATATTTGAATACTTGGTTGGTCAAAGCTGGCGCCGTTTGACCAGGTTCTGGAATCTTTAGGAGACAGAGCCTTGATGAAGAAAGTGTATCATTAGGGGTGGGCTTTGAGGCCTTATCTCTGTGGTAGTTTGAAAGGAAATGGCCCCCCAAAGGGAGTGACACTATTAGGGGGTGTGGCTTTGTTGGAGTAGGTGTGGTCATGTTGGAGGAAGTGTGTTACTGTGCAGGTGGACTCTGAGGTCTCTTTTCTCTATCTTCCCTCAATGTGACTGTCAGTTGCCTGTCCTGTTTCCTGTAATATGTAGCCCTCTCAGCTCCAGCACCACATCTGCCTGCAGGCTGCCATGCTCCCCTTCGTGATCGTCATCATAAACTTCTGACACTGTAAGTGTCCACCCTCAATTAGATGTTTTCTGTATAAGAGTTGCCATGGTCATGGTGTCTCTTCACAGCGACAGTAGCCCCCTAACTAAGACAATAGCCTTACCTCACTTCCTGCTCTCCTTTCCCACTTCCTGTGTGTATATGGAAATGTGACCAGCCTGCTTCCTGCTCCTGTCGCCAGGTCTTCCCTGACTGTTGCCATGATGGAACCCCTTCTGGAACCTTAAGCCATAAGAAGCAAGGCCTTTTCTCCCTTAAGTTGCTTTGAGGCCTGACATTGTACTACAGCAACAATCAGGAAACATATGCAACACAAACAATGGATTACCACACTCACTGCGTTGGTCTTCATGGTCCAGACGTCTGTCAAAATCCCTCTCTCCGAACATGGCTGATTAGGGGCTGTATTAGTTACCTTTTTGTTTCTCTGATAAAATACCATGGCCAAAATCAACTAAGATTTTGGAAGAAAGTGGGGTTATTTTTTTGCTCACAGTTCCAGAACAGGTATCTGCAGTAGCCTGTAAGGCTGGAACAACAAGCCTCTCAGCTTGACCACCTCTTCAATGGTGAACAAAAAGCATAGTGAACTCAAAGACAAAATCCCTCCTCCCACCCCCAGTGATGTACTTTCTCCAGTAAGGAAGTTTCTATGACATTCCCTAATCACCAGCTGGGGACCAAGTGTCCAGATACCTGAGCCTATGGGGGAACATATCTCAGTTAACCCAACAGAAAGCTCAAGCGCTCGATACATGGCTTTTTTTGCAAGGTGGGGTGGGTGCTTTTTGTCAAACCGTAACAGCAACTTCCCTAAAGACAACCTAGGCAAAAGAAAACAGAAAAACTAACAAAAAGACCCCAGGAAAAGACAGTGACTCAGCAATGTCCCTTGCCATGTGACTATTCTATAAGACAGAGCTGTGCAGAATTGCTGGCTGCTTCTGCCTCCTGCCAGGGTCCCCACAGTTCACCTTTTCTCAGCAGTCTCAGCTCTCACAGCTGCATCCTGGTCTCTTGCCCAGGCCTTATCTCCCTCCCCCAAGTTAGCGGTGTCAAACCTCAGCTGACCCTCTAGGGCACCTATTAGATGTCCTGCATATCAGATAGCTAACTTTATGATTCATAACAGTAGCAGCATCACATTTACAAAGTAGCAACAAAATAATTTTATAGTCGGGAGTCACCACAACATGAGGAACTGTATTAAAGGGTCACAACGTTCGGAAGATTGAAAACCACTGCTCTTAGGTGAAGGTAGCTTTTCTCTTTTTTGATGGGTCAATCCATTCAGGAATTTCTGAGCGAAACCCAGCACTTCCCTTCCAGAATAAGCTTAGCCTTGAGGTCAGGTCATCCATTCTTCCTTCTTCCGATTTGGAACCTGAAAAGTAGAACAGTTAAAAATAATTTCATGCTTCAATACAGTTCTGCATATCCCATCTGATAAATACAACCTGTTCTCTGTTCATGAAGACAGAACTCTTTTCTGTAGGAAAACATTTGTTCTAAGGCAATAGTCAGAATGGTTACACCTGGCTCATCATGCACTCCCTTAGTCTTTGTAGTCTCTGAGTTCTAGCCTCATTTTCTCTCATCTAAGAAGACAACTTTCTCTCTTTCCTCCTCTCCTGTGATATTCTGAATTGGCTTGGACTTGTCCCACATGCCTCCTCCTGGAGTGTCGCAGGTTAAATTACGTCACCCGTGGAGACACTCTCCAGAGTTATTCTCTAACATAATCCCGGCCATTCTGTTTGCTTGCTTCCTTGCTCGGTTGCTGGAGATGCTCATGTGTGTTTGTGCGTGAGGAAGCCATTATTCCTAAAGTGAAAGCCTTCTCTAGCTCTAAGCTTATAGCTTCTACAAGCGTCTATAGCCTCTGCCAGGAGAAATCACAGTGGCTGCCTTTCTACTGGAAAATAAAGCCTGTGTCGAGGATAGAGTGGAGGCCAGGCCCAGGGTGTCACGAGCCTGATCCAAGAGGACTCAATTACTGAGAAGGAGGTGGTAATAGACTGTGTGGGCTGAGGGGACTCTGAATCCTTTCCTTGTCCATCTTTCTCAGGAAACTAAGTTCGCCCCATGCTCCGTACATCCATTATAGGTGCTGCCAACAAGCACTCTGCGAAACAAGATTTGTTTTTAAAGATACTTAAAAAGACAATATTGCTCTCTGATGATGAAACCCAGTAAATCGACAAGGAGGAAATGTGATGGGTGTGTCCACGGGGCGTGGAAGTGACAGGAAAGAAAATGAATGCTAGTAATGGGGGTCTCCTGGTGAGAACCAGGAGAGTATTGTTTCAGGGTCCTTTGCCAAAGAGTGGTATGAACTTGCCGAAATCTTTCCGATGTGGCTCCTCCTTTCCTGAGAAGAGTCAACATCCAGACGACGTCAGCCAGATGTGGGAAACCCTTCAGCCTCTTCAAGGCCAGCCTCTGACAGGGAACTGGGATGGGAGAGTCCACCTGGCTAGGGGAAAACAAAGCAGTCCTTCTCTCTGCTGTAGCTTTATGGGTTGCCAGCTCAGAAAAGCCTCTCTTTGATCTGGAGCTTTGAAGGGATCAAACAAGCTTCTTTAATGGGCGGGAATGCAGCTCTGAAAATCCTACCTTTTGTCAGGAAAGCCTTTCTCCTGTTCCTCCTGGGACAGGTGCAATTGGAGAAGGAGTCTGCTTTCAAGGCCCCAAGCCAGATGTTCCCTCTGGCAGCAAGTAGGACAAAAGGAGTGAAAGCCGAGACGGGGCAGCAAGTGCCGAAGCCTTGTCTTCCGAAGAGCTTGCAGGGTTAGGAGTTGGAGGAGTTATTTCTTGCTGCGTTCTTGCCCGGAAGGCTGCTTTCACTGCTCTGATTTTCTTTTTTTTTCTTCTTTTTTTTTTTGCACAGACCAGCAGCCGACTGCTTTGGTGCTAACTGGTCTGATCCTGCCTTCCAGGATCAGCCTGTGCATTTTGTTTTGTACAAAGCTCACTGTTAAACATTGGGATTCAGATTTGCAGCCTTTAAGGAGTGAGATGTGCTGACCAACACATTCCAGCCTAGGCTCACAGAGGCCTTTGGAATGCAGAAACAGTCTTCAAGTGGCCCTCTGCATCCCTTAAGTTTTGCTGCTACTATGATGATAGAAAGAGAAGAATCACATGGCTTTTTTTTTTTTTGTTCGTCTGTTTGCTTGTTTGTTTGTTTCCAAGGGACCACTTCAATATGGATAAAAATATGAATTGTCAAGTTCATCTGAAATAAGCAACTCAGTGTACAAACAGGTTTCCTGATAAGGTGAATACTGTTTCTTTAGAAGTTTCTTCTAGAAAGTAGTACTTTATATGCCTTTAGGGTCTTAGTGATCAGACCTTCCAAAGACTGCACCGTTCAAGCTGGCACTTGAAGTTTTCCTGGTGATTCCTTTGGAAATGGGTCTGCCAGGATGGGTTCTGCCCATCCTCAGTCTGTTATACAACTTGAAGAAAGCACCCCATGGTGTTGTTTTGAAAAAGAGGACACGGGGTTGGGATTGTAGTTCAGTCAGCAGGGGACTTGTTAGCACACACCAGGTCCTGGGTTTGAGCTTCTGCACCTCATAAACTGGGCATGGTATGACATGCTTATAATCTGAGTGTTCCAGAGGCTGACATGGCTGAGTATTTGAAGCCATTCTCCGCTAGATAGTGAGATGTAGGTCATCCTGGGCTGTAGTTGTGAAGTTGTGAGACCTTTCTAAAAAAAAATTTAAAAAGACAAAAGAGGACACAGGGTTGGATCAGTAGGATGGAAGCTGAGGAGCTAGAAAGAGTTGGAGGTGGTAAATAAGGTCAAAACACATCGTATGGAACTGGAAACTCACAAAGAATTAAGAGAATGGGCACGCCAAATACATTTCATCCACATTCCCCTAAATAACTTTTTCAAGAGAAATATTTTGCAATATAAGGACTAATATCCTAGAAAACTAATCTTTGGGGAACTCACACTAAGATGGTTCTCCTCAGGGCACCTTATAGACCCCCACCTAAATGTTTTCCTCACAGTTTCTAGGGATACTGCCTTGAAGGTGATCCTTTTCGTGAGAAAAGTTTGAGAAAGTCTGTCTGTGTGTCTGTCCTCTCACACCCATGCAATATGCAAGCACATAACAGTTACCAAACCAACATGGACTATACCGGAGCAGCAAGGCCCCAGGTATACAGGTGTATAAAATAGGTATACAAACAAAATGTTTATTGAAATAAATCACAAAGAAATTTATTTTACAACAATCCTTTGTATGCATCTAATCTCACCATTTAGTAAAGAAGCAAGGCTAATTTGCATACTAATTACACTGATGCACTTGTTTATTTTAGCATAAAAAGCTCCATCTTGGCTGAATCTTTGATGCTACAGGATTTAGCACATCTTCAGAAGTTTTCGGTGTTGATTGATATTTTGATTTTTATACTTGGTAGTGGTGAGAAAATGGCTTTGCGTAAATATGGTGCAAAACGGTGAAAGGGTGTTCAGGGTCATTTCAAACAGCATTGGAAATGTTGTCCCATTCCCCAAAACCAAAACTCATTCAGCAATTTTTTTTTAATATGTGAAGCTCAGGCCAGCAATTCAAATAGCATTTTTTTTTAAAAAATCTAACTTCCTAATAGATAGACTTATGTGATAATTCCTACTGAGAAAACATATGTAATTAAACCATTAAATATTATATGAGCATAAAACTTCATGTGTACAGTAAAAATGTCATAATTCACAACGTATATAAGAGTGTCATGTTTCCATCAGTTTTTGCTGTCGTTGTGTGGCATGTCAATATGTGTAAATAATACATGTTGTGTGTTCAGAACCAAGGCTGCCGTGACGACTCACTATGCACCACAAATGAGCACTGCCCGAGACACCTTGGAGTTTGAATTTCTTTTTGGTCATTGCACATTCAGAAACCTTTAACTATAGCCAATTTAACTTTAACTACCCCCACATTTAATCATATGACTCCATGCGGGACTGCACAGTTTAAGAAGCTAAAACCTACAAAGCCAGGTGTGGTAGCACACACCTGTAAGAGCTTTTTTCAAAGCCTGAGACAGCTGACAATATAAGTTCAAGGCCAGCCCGAGGTACGTTGTGAGACTCTGTCTCAAAAAATAGGACAGTAAAACCCTGAGAAAGAGGCAAAGAATACAGGCAGTGACAGGCTGGGTGAAGCCAAACCATATATAGTAGATCTAACTGTCGCCTGAAGAGGCTGGGCCACATCACAAGCAAGATGTGGTACAGGGTGGTCCCTAGGCCCCAGGTCCGCAGTGAGGGCACCAGAGATTATGATCCTTGCTACACTGTATTTTCCTAATTACAATCCCCTCATCTGTAAAATGGGGAATCACAAAATTAAGTCATTCCTTTGCAAAAGACATCACAGAAGAGAAAGTCAGGTGACGCACGTGCATTGTGTGGCAAGACACGTGGCATGTTACTAAGAAATTTGTATTGTAAATACTGGCCGTTATCTTTAAGCAAAGATTAGACTTTAGGAGATATGAAAATACATGAACAAAGGAGGAGGACAGGAGAGAGAGAGTTTGTCTGATGCCCAAACCCAGAACAAGCCGTGGGAACTTGCTGTTCACCTAGTCTGTGTTTCTCTCGGTGTCTCCAGCTTCCTGCCGTTGGAGTAAGGGAGCATTATTAGGGGTGCTCCCCACACCAGCCCCTTTGAGCTTTTAAACCTTCTAAATTCCAGGTCATGGTGCTCAGGGCCCACCCAAGCTTCTCAGCAAGCGTCAGATGCAAGGCAGCAGGAAAAGGGTTACAGCCACATCTCTAAACAAATAATCGCTGCCAAGGCTCGGTGCCGATATGAAATTATAATCAAGGCATTCATGGAATGGTGGTATTTATCATGTTGTTAGCATTGTAAATTTGTACCATTGTAGATAGAAGTCACACAGCTTGGGGCCCTGTACCTTCACCTATTGTTTTCCCTGTGTTATGATAAATTTCCAGCAACACTTGATTAAAACTGCCAATTTGTTGGGAATAAAGAGAATCTCTCGACACCACCAGGACTAATTACGTTGTCCTTGCCAAAGGGGTAGTTGAATAATTGCATGCGATTATTGCATAGGCATGGTGCTATTCACGTCAGTGGCAAAGCAATGAAGATTGATTCCCTTTAATTAATCATTCAAAAATAGTCCCCTTGTATCATTCCCCAAATAGGAAGGAACATGTTCCTACATCTCCCTTCCAAAGGAAGCCTGCATGCAATTGGTTCCCAGATGAGATATCAGAATGCGTGTGTGCCTGTCCAAGATAGGAGGACCTGCTTTGTAATTGATTGCCGATCCTTTTCCCTAATTCTTTCTCCCCAACCCTGAACTCTCTGTAATCTTAACAGCCTGAAGCACATTTATGTAGCTTTCATTAATTGTACTCTGGCTTCTCATTAGAAAGAGAGACAGCATCTCTTATCTGATTCAATATAGGCTCTATCTGCATTGCTGCTTATGTGATATATTGCACTTCCAAAAGGCTCAGTGTTTGGCTTGGAGAATCAAAGGCTCCGTAAGTCAATGTATTATTAGAAGACGGGGGTGCACACTATTATATGTGACTTGTCAATCTCTCAGTTCAGCCTTGTTTAAATTTTAACTTTCTCAGCTCTTAACACTTTAGAATATGAGAAACTGGTATCTTGAGATGTACACGTGTGTTTGATATTCCTCTATTGCAACCACAGTTAACAGCCTTTGATATATATACACACACATATATGTGTGTGTATATATATAATTGCCAGATGATGGTCATGCATGCATGCCTTTCTTGGTGGGGGCGGGTGGGTGGAGATGCAGCCTGATCTATAGAGTGAGTGTTCCAGGGCACAGCCAGGACTATACAGAGAAACCCTGCCTCCAAAAATCACAGAAAGAGAGAAAAAGAAAAGAATTCAAGCTTCACTTGTTAGTTGCTCTTTGGCCGCGAGAGAGAGAGAGAGAGAGAGAGAGAGAGAGAGAGAGAGAGAGAGAGAGAGAGAGAGAGAGAGAAATAGAGAGAGAATTACTTTTGGTGCTGAGAGGTGAGAGGTGAGGCTGATGGGGTAGGCATGCTCTTTTTGTATAACTGGGAATGTCTACTTTGGGCCACATAGCTACTCCTCATACCAGTCTCTTACTATCTCGTGTTTGTGTGTGTGTGTGTGTGTGTGTGTGTGTGTGTGTGTGTGTGTGTGGTTCTGCTTACAAGTGTGGCGGCCAGAAAACAAACCCTGGTGTCCTTCCTTCCTCAATCATGTCCATCTTGCTTTTTCGAACAGGATCTCTCTTAGTCTGAAGCTCACCAAAGCCCCACGAATTTATACCTGTCTATACTTCCGCCAGCACTGAGATTACGCATGCATGTCACTGTCTAGGATTTGAGTTCTGAGAACGAAACAGAGTTGCTCAGTGCTTACAAAGCAAGAACTTTATCTGGTCAGCCATCTCCCCAGCCTTTACTTTCAATTTTGTAAGTTGCTGGAACAAGGCAACGTCAACCTTCATACACAACATCTCCGTTTTCGCTGTCTAGACTTTCCTCTCCAAATATCTTTCTACCTCCTGCCAACACGCCTCTTTAGCCTGTTCTTCGCAGTTGGTCCTTTGTGCCCTAATGCATCAAGCAGAGATAAAGGACTTGGGGATAAATGGAGAGAATAGCAACAGGTGCTGTACATGCCTGGCGCAGATATGTGTGTTCTTTATGTGGATTAATTAGCCAAGCGAGGCTTGGATTTAGTGTGCGAACATCTGATTGCATGGGGTTTTCTTCTGTGGAGATTATGGAAACATGGACCTGTGTGCTAGCTCCAAGAGGGTCCACTCTAACACGCTGAGTCCATAGACGAGAAAACGGAGGTTGCAGAGTAAGCAGGCGTCTTTCCTGTGTGTGCCATTCTAGGAGCATCTGCGTTAGAGAGTTTCATCTCTGTCACATCTGAAAAGGGCAACTGAAAGGAGGAGCTGTTTAATTTTGGCTCATGGTTTGAGAGATTTTAGTCCATCGTTTTTGGCAACATGGTTTTGGGTCTCTGGTGAAACTCGGTGTCAAAATGGCAGGAAAGCAAATATTGAAGGGTGCTATTCTCCTAATGGCAGAAAGGAAAGGTGAGCATCAGAAGGACCCAGGGAAAGATGTAACCACCATCAAGTTCCCAGTGACTTACTTCCGTGGCTAGGCTCAGCCTCCTGCTTCATGCCACCTCCCAGCAATGCAGCCGACTAGGAGTCTAGCAATGAATTATATCACTCCTCTTTCCCACAGCCTATCGGCTGCTAAACAAACTTGTAATACATAATCCTGCGGGACATTGCACATTCAGACTATGGCATAATTAGAAAATAAGAAAGAGGAAACGTTGGATAAGCTGAAACCTGGCTCGGGAGAAGGATCACAGGCTGTGAACCTGCCCTGTACCAAAACTTCAACTCTGACACTAACGTTCCCCTTTTCGTTTCTGTTCTCACATTTGATCCCAGGATAAGACAAGAGTTTGTGTGGGGTCATTGTAAGAAGTCATACAGATAAAACAATGGCCACCTAACAGATTCTTAACAAAAGATGTTAAAAACGGCTATGGTGCTCCCAGTATGAAGCGTCTGATCAGCACAGCTGTATTCTAACGGGAAAAAATGAGGTGCATCTTTTCAAATAAAGTGGTAGGAGGAACATAGCAGAGGGAATGGATATGGGGAGCCAAGTAAAAGACTGCCCAGCAGGGCTGGAGAGACAGCTCAGAGGGTAAGAGCACTGGCTGCTCTTCCTGAGTTCAGTTCCCAGCAACCACATGGTGGCTCACAACCATCTATAGTGAGATCTGGTGCCCTCTTCTGGTGTGTGTATACATAAAAAATAAAGAAATCTTTAAAAAAAAAACAAAAACAAGATAAATAGAAAACAAAACATGCATTTAAAAAAATCACACAGAGTATGAAGCACTTCTCTTTAGATTTTGCTGGCATGTGTGTATGCCTGTGCGTATGCATGTGTGTATGCATGCACATATGCATGTGTGTATGCCTGTGTGTATGCATGTGTGTATGCATGTGTGTATGTAAGCCAGAAGTTAACCTCAGGTGTAATTCCTTAAAAGCCAACCATGTCACAATGGTTCTTTTTCCTCCTCTTCTTTCTCCTCCTTTTCACCCTCCTCCCCCCCCCCCTTCTTTTCATTTATTTTGGTTTGTTTCTTTTGAGACAAGATGTCCGAGTTAGTCTAGACTGACTGTCCACTGAGCACCAGGGAGAATCACATCTTTGCCTCCCTACCAGCGCTGAGATTACAGGAGCTAGCCGTCACACCTCTTTTTTTAAAAAAAAAATGTTTGATATTTCATACAAGAATATAATATACTTTTGATCAAATCTACCTTTCCCTCAACTCCAATTCCTCCTTTATCCCTCACTTACCACTTTCCTTACCAATTTCAAGTGCTCAGGGTTTTGGTTTGTTCTGTATTTTGTTGAATTTGTTAAGCGAGTCTACCTAATGCTACTGTCTTAGTTAGGGTTTCTATTGCTGTAAAGGGACACCATGACCACACAGCAACTTTTATAAAGGATAAAAATTAATTGGTGCTGGCTTTCAGTTTCGGAGGTTTAGTCCATTGTCATCATGGCAGGAAACTGGAGAAGGAACTTCCAGTTCTCTATCTGAATGGGTAGGCAACAGGAAGTGAACTGGCTTGAGCTTCTGAGACCTTAAGGCCCACACCCTTGTGACACAAATGCCACACCTACTCCAACAATGCCACACCTCCTAATAGTGCCACTCCCTATGAGCTTATGAGGGCTACCTGTATGTAACATGGGCCCATCTCCTGGAGCAGGGGTAACCCCACATACCTGAAAAACCATGACCCTCCTCTGGCAATCACTGACTGTCAAACATCCCTCAGCTAGGGTTGGAACTTCATGCCTGCCTCTTTTCTCCATGCTGAAGGCATGACTGGCTTGATCTTGTGTGGTACATGTATGAACAGTCATAGCTGCTGTGAGTTCATGTGTTTAACTGTGATGTCTTGTCCAGCACATACTGTTTTGCTCGAAGGGTCCACTATCTCTGGCTCTTACTGTCTTTCCATGCCTTCTTCTGCTTTGATCCTTGAGCCTTATGGGAGAAGGTGTGGCTCAGCTGTCCCATGTAGAGCTGGACAGTCATTTATTCTATGCACATTGATAGTTGTGGGTCTCTAGAGTAATTGCTATCTATGAAAAATGGAGCCTCTCTTCTGGAAATTTGGAGATGCCCTCACCTATGAGCACAAAGAAAATAATTCAAGGAACAGCTTATTACAATGCCCGTTTATGACTGATACTATTATTACTAGTACTGTGGGCACATAGTGTTAGATTTTCTGGTAAGGGCCATGATCTAGCCAGCCATGGATTTTCTTGGCCCAGTCAACAGTATTAGGCATGAGTTCCACCTTATGGAGTGGTTTCAAATCTATCCAGGAAACACTTAGTTTCTTCCATAATATTGGAATATTGCCACCTTTTTATAAGTAGGCAAATCTTTCTGGGACAGTGGTTATTAAAGCTCATAGCATTCACAACTGGGCAAGACTGCTTATCATTTTTCTACCCCAGGAGTATACATAGCATCTTCTAGCACTATGGAAGCCATTTGATAGTGATAAAGCTTATGGTTTGGTACCAGAATGATTTCCACATGCTCTATGGTTCAAGTGATACCTTCAACAATAGTGTGTTATCATCAAGTTCTGAAGAGTAACCAAAAGCAAGGATATCTGGTTGTTTTTTTTTTTTTTTTTTTTTTTTCTACAGTGACCTTTATTGATTTTCCCATTGTCTTATGAGGTAGAGAAAGAAGCCTGCGCCTTCAATGCTGCATGGTCCTGAGTCTTTCAGAGGAGAAACAAAACTCCACTTGTCTTCACTGAGGATCTGGGTGCTAATCACCGTTAGACCAAGGTTGCTGCCTGATGTGGGGGTCTCCTGGATCACAGGCAGAAGGTTGGTGTGGAAATGACGAAGGATGGCTGTGCTTCAGGGGGTCCCCTCTGGGAAACAAAATTCTTCGAATACCTCATAAACAATGGGTTCCCCTGAAGCTGTGTAAAAGGAACGGTGGTACCACAATCTAAAGGCCGATTCACGGAAGGTTGACAGTTCTTGGCAGGCGGGCATATACCAGACCCATCTCGGCAGTAAGGACCTGGTGGTCGGCCCAGGATCCTATACAGGGCCTTGGAGTAAGGAGAAAACAAGGGGATGGCCTCTAGTCTCTCATTACAGAGTATCCTGTGCAGATTCTGCAGGGTCAGCAACAGGTCCACACAGCTCGCCCAGCTCTTCTTCAGGCCCCTCCTCACATTGATTTGCTGGTGAATTGCCCAGCTCTTCTCCAGGATCTTCCGGCATGGGTTTCCCACTCTCCATTCAACCCCTTCCCACACCTGCAGGAAGATCCTGATTTCAGAGTCAGTCCATGGGCTACAGGATTTGGGGATTGGGGGAGTCCACTCTTATGTTTTCTGGACGATGGCTGGGGTATTTCTTTTTCAATTTTTCTCATAAATTTTACAGCCCAAAAGCATGTCTCTGACATCTGTCTCCTTTCCATGTGTGTAGGAAATCACTGCTAGTTATAGCAAGCCTCGCGAACAGTAGTGGTACTGTTTGTTATACTGAGGAAACTGGGCAAAACATGGTTAACTATCTTGAACATGATCTCATGCCCACAGTTTGCAGAGGTACAGACTTCTGTACTCTTCTTCTTGGGCTTTCTGGGTCTTTCTTGGCTAACACAGAATCTCAATGTTTCCAAGGCTAGCCCAAACCCTACTATACTTTCAAGAATGATCCTGGACTTCTGAACCAACCTTTGCTTATAGAAGACCTGAGATTATAGACTAATGCAATCACCCTTGAGATATAGATTTGGCTGCATGGAAACAGTTTTAATATTTTCTTTATTCATTTCTGAGCAGATGGAACCAGACCAAGTGGAACAATTGAGAAACACCGAAGAATTGAATGTGGAACAGAGTGGGAAGCAGGAAGGACGAAGGCCCTCAGGTCCTTCCTGTCACCCATGGACTGACTCTGAAATCAGGATCTTCCTGGAGGAGTGGGAAGTAGTTGAACGCAAAGTGGGAAACCCAGGCAGGAAGATCTCAGAGACGATCCAGGCTCTTTGCCTGCAACTCAATGAACGGAGAGGCCTAAAAAAGAGCTGGGAAAGCTGTGTAGACCTGTTACTGACCCTGCAGAATCTGCACAGGTCACTCTGTAGTGGGAGACCAGGGGCTGTCCCCTTGTTTTCTCCGTATTCCGAGGCCCTGTACAGGATCCTGGGCCGACCCCCAGGTTCTTCCTGTAGCCCATGGACTGGTTGTTTTTTTTTTTAATTAATTGCAGCTTTGGGGTTCAAACTCAGGTCCTCATACTTGCACGACAAGGACTTTATTGATTGAGCTACCCCCTTCTCTAAATACTTACTGAAAAAAGGACACTGGCTGTTGAACCCCTTGACTTCCACTTCCAGAATTGCCATCACAGAAAATATCCACAGGGGCACTTGAACAGCAGGGACTTATTCTTGAGCAGTCTCGAGGGTGGCGAGGCTTCGAACCAGGCGGTGACTGGCTTCTCCTGATGAGATGACTCTCTTTAACTTGTGGTTGGCCATGCACTTCCCCTTTCTGCCTCCACATGCTCTTTCTTCTGTGCTTCTGTGTCCCATTCTCTTCTCACAAGGATACCTATCTCATCAAACTGGGGATCACCTATATAATGTCATTGTTACATTGGTACAGGCCTCTAAAGGCTGGGTCCCAACATAATCACGGTCTAAAACCATCTGTGTGAGAATATCTATGTATGGCCTGGGCAAAGAACAATTCAGCCCATGGCACTCCTGTTTCATCCTCTCCCACCACACACACACACACACACGCACACACACACACACACACACACACACCACCCACTCACAAACACACACCACAGCCTGCTGGTGAAAACGTGTCCGTTAAATGAAATGTCCACTATATAGATATGCTAGGCCACAGTAGCTGGGTAGGCTATCCTGGAAGTGGCTCAGATGTTTCCATCAGTCATCCACCCACCCATGAAAACAGAGGCAAGATAAAAAATATAAATGAGTAGGGTTTTTTTATTCATATGTTTCTGAGATATCAGGGTCTATTTCCCAAAAAGCCCCAGGACTGAATTTTGAGATTTGGGATAAGTGATGTCTCTCCAGCCCGAGAATGAGAAGTCCAATGCCATGGAGCTGTGTCAGAGCAAGCGGACTCTTCTCTTCCCTTCCTCCCCCTGCCTTTAAAGATCCAACCTCAAAAAAAAAGTCAATTTTACAAATGCCATATTAAAGAAAAGTATCTCTCCCTCCCCCACCTCTATCTATCTATCTATCTATCTATCTATCTATCTACCTACCTATCTATCTATCTATCTATCTATCTATCTATCTATTATCTATCTATCTAGAGATATATGTGTGTATGTATACACATACACATAGATATACATATATACATGTATATATATAATGTTACATAAATGTATATGTAATCTAATTGATGCACTAGTATAGCCTAGACTGCATTACCACATTCTTAGATCCTGAGATAGTAATGGTTGATAATCGATATTCAAGATGTAATCTCAAATTCCATGCTGCTGTTTTCCCAAAGAACATTAGCCTTCAAGGTTTGCATCAGGCCGTGTAAAGTTTCTTTGGATTCGTCAGCTGGTTTCACTGTGTCCTCTTCTGCCTTTCTCCTTCCGATGTTTCTCCCATCTGCAAGGGCTGGACCATGCTTTGTCAGGCCATAAAGCAAGATCAAGTCCTTTCTGGCTTCCCAAATTGCCTCTTCCGGGAACCTATTTATCAGAAGGTGCAATACAAAAGGGACGAGGTGCTGTAGGTCAGTATTATAAATTCCATCTGGGTTTCAGAAGTTGAGCCGTCTATTTTATTCTAGCGGGAGATGTTTTCTATGTATCTGCTGATTGCCCTTTCATTCTTTAATCTTTAGACATGAAAAGCTAAAAGCAGAGAGCCACGGACGAAAATTCTCCCTGCAAATTGTTGAACATTTGCAACAGATATAGAAAATCACAGTGTGAAAGCTGTTAACGCTGTGAAAAAAAAATAAATTGGAGGCGCCACAGGAAATGGAGGTTTTACATAAGGACAAGGAGCCAGCTCGAGTTTTCAAGGCCATTTGGTAATAAAGGAAATTATGATCCACATAAAGCCCACTTTGGGAAATTTACATTTTGATGGATAATACGCTTATAACAATTAGCATGAAATGTTTCTGGTTTGCCTGCTACATGTTTCTAATGGACGGTCTGTGTGCGTCCTCAGCAGAATGTAACGGCTGATATTTGAGGTGCAGGTAATGCCTTGCTTCTCCTTTAAAATACCATAATGTTCTCCTTGCTCCAGGCAAGCGAAAATAAAATCTCAATTAAAATAAAAGCAGGCATGGTTCCAGTTAAGCAACGATCATTTAGAGAATTAATGCAATAGAGCTTTTCCCACAGAGTGCATATTCGATGCGGCATGCGAGCAGCGATGCAAGACCAAGATGCTGGTCCCCCAGCTCCACAAATATGTCTCCTTCCTCTAGCTCATATGTCTCTTTACCTCTCAGGACACCAGCTTCCTAAGGAAACAAAAGCAAAAAAATTGAACCTGTCACCCTTAAGACCTCATCCAGCCTTGAAATGCTAGACTTTATGATCGAAACAACTTTTAGAAATCCTCAAAGCTTTGAGAAATAAGAGTACTCAAAGAGAGTCATATCTGCTAAAATCTAAGCTCAAGAAAATGAAGAAACTAGTACAGGGACTAGGTGCAGAAATCACAAATGGGCAAGTTTCCGCCACGTTGGTTTTCTCTGTTTTGTCTGGCTAATGCGGCATATCAACTCAAAAGCCATTAACCTTCTTAAGTGTCCAATTTGCAATAAGACACAGCTTTTTTATTTCAATTTTTCTTTGCAACTGGCACATAATAAATGCATATATTTATGGGGTATAAGACGGTGTTTTGAATCCCAGCCTTCTTTCTCTGTCTCATCCATCCAGTTTGCATTATCTACCTGTCTCCTTGGAGGACTGAACTTAAACTAGACACTTGTGTGTATTAAATAGCATGTTGAGTTTTTTTTTTTAAACTTATTTATTTATTAAAGATTTCTGTCTCTTCCCCGCCACCGCCTCCCATGTTGAGTTTTAACTCTGGGTTCCAAACAGAGTACAGTGGGGTTTTTTTTGTTTGTTTGTTTGGGGTGTTTGTTTGTTTGTTTGTTTTGCTTTCTTGTTGTTGTTGGAGGTTTTGGGTTTGGGGTTTTGGTTTTGGTTTTGTTTTTTGAGACAGGGTTTCTCTGTGTAACCCTGGCTGTCCTGACACTCACTGTGTTCCAGGCCAGGCTTAGGAGTCCTGTGTTCTCTTGTTGATCTTCTCTGCCCCTTCTCTCCCTAGACCAGAGATATTTGCAGTGTCTGTCCCTCTAATCCATCAGCTGTTTGACTTCAGCATCTATGGCTGCCTCAGTTTGCTGTCATTCCCCAGCGCCCAGGGCACAGGAAACCCTTTAACTATTAGTGGAAGACAGGAGGGGAGGGGACATGAGAGAGAGGCAGCCAGCCAAAGTCGACGCCTGACCCCTGTGCCAGGCAGTTCAGTTGGGCTAGGTTCCGAGATGACTTTGGGCTGGATAATGATTGTGTAAAATTCTATCCTGCTTTTCCGTAAAGGGTCTCTGGAGGAAAGAGAAATCACTGAAGTGTGTTTTTGGACCAGCTTGTCATTAAGCTGGAAAAAGCTATTTTGTTGTCTTAATTAGTTTTATTGTTTTGACATTTTAGCTTTTTAAAGGCTTTGTGCTGAAATTCAAGTACAGTATTGCATTGCCATGGATGCTATTTTAATGAATGATTATTACACAAATGAACCTACTAATAGGGTCCTATTATCCCCCCCTGAAACAAAATAAACAAAATTCACATGGAAATGCCCCAGTTTAGTTTATGCTAAACCCATGTGTATGACCATCATCCTTGAGAAGAGGAAGAGAAAGGAAGGAAGGAAGAAAGGAAAGGAGGAAGGAAGGAAGGAAGGAAGGAAGGAAGGAAGGAAGGAAGGAAGGAAGGAAGGGCAAAATAGTCAATACTCCTTGGTTCTTCTGCACAAACCTAAATGTAAGTTCTGGTAAATGAACATATTATGAATGTGAGGTTCTTAGTGAAGAGACTTCTCCCTTTTACTCTCAGAATAGTAAGGGCAAGAATATGTATGAGTCTGCGCACCTCCGCTCAGGCACCCTCTTAAGGACACTAATTCTTTGCTTCCGCTCTGTAAACCTGGCATCTTCAGTAGGCACATTCAGAGTGGCCCAGCCTTGAGCATGCTGCCAACCATACAAAGCAGCCCCCCATGTTCCTGAAAGGGCTGCTCTGTCATCTGCTCCTAAACAAAGATGGCCTGCACGGGTAGCTCAGCCTCCCCTGACTGCTGAATGTGGCATCTTGGTCCTGAGGGAGGCTACGGCATATTAGCCAGCAGGGTTCCAGTTACAAGAGCATGGTAAACAATTAGGCCTCATTTACATTTTACAATTAGGTTTCCCTTACATTTTACTTGTGATTTTTTTTTACACGCATCAAAGGCTTTATTTCACATCTTTACGAAATCCACAAACCGTGAATTTAAGCATCCCATATTTTTTGACATGTTATTCCACATGCTGAATGTCAGGAGTCTCTATTTGGCGGAACAAAGACTGGGAATTATACAGGAGCGCGCGCAAACTGAAACGAAATGACTCTGAAATGTAAAAGCTAAGCTAAATCATGGTGAGTGGCTTTGCCGAGGCCTGAGAAATGAAATGAAAATTTCGGCTGGTGCTAAATAAAACATGTTTAACTCATGTCTTGTCCTCTGAAGCTCTCCCTGGATAGATTTCTGGAGGGCCGTCAGTCTATTAGGGCACAGCTGATGCCCGTCAATTGGAAATCAATACGTACTGTTGAGTTCTAATTATAAATGATTGGGGTAACGCAGGTGGTACACAGGCAGGGCAGTTTTATTAATATTTAAAAGAAAATTTGTTCCATTTCAAGAATGTGATTTGAGCAAGTTTTTTCGTTTATATCTATTTGCTTTGAATCCTGACACACACCAGTAGACACCCCACCTTCATCCCCCAGGTTTGATTGCAAGAGGATAATTTTGCCCTTTGGATTAATGCCTTTTTAATTCGGGAAAGCCTCACTCTATAAATCCAGAATGATGCTGTTCATAAGGAAATCACGTGTATTTATATTTTATTGGTACAAATAAGAGGGCCTTTGGCTGCCTCCTTTCTCTCCTTTTGTGGTCATTTTACTCCCAAATATACCGCTCCCTGAATTGATCATACATTTAAAACACTTCCCGTACGGAATCCCTATCACTTTCCTTCAAAGTGTCCGTCCCAGGTTTATGCCCAGATAATACAGTGCTCTCCCTTTCTTCATGGAAAATATATGAAGGGATTTTAAACTCAGGAATGGAACCCGAAACTTCACAGCCAGGGGAGAGGGAGATGGGCTTTGTGTTTTGCCTTGAGCAGGATGTACCGCATCCCTGCCATTCATGTTATTTCTGCCGCTGTAGTCATTTAAAGACTAGACTTCTACAGCAAGTCAGCTGGGAAAAGGAGTCCCGCTCCCAGGGACCTCTTCATGAACTCAGTGTCTACATTAGATCTGGAGAGCCTCCCCTCAACTGCTATTGATTTCTTGGTGCCTCCAGGCCAGGGACGAAGTGTAGGATCTACTGTGAGCAAGAGAAATTTGACAGCCCTTGATCTATGATGCAAAGAAACTCCTGGCAAAATAAGACAATAAATTATGAGACCTGTTGTGACATGGAGCGGAAAGGGGCAGCTTGCGTAGTCCAAGAGGCCCCTACCATCGGAAGCACATACTTGAAGGTACTGTGTGTGTGCATGCTGAGATCACTCTCAAATGCAATTGTATCACCTATGATCCTCATGCCCATCTTGGCAGAGGCTTGACAAAGGAAAAAGGCCTCAGGAAATTATCCATAATTTATTTTAGTTCATGTGCAAATGTTAATTCTATACACATAGTCAAATATTATAGAGACATGAACGATGTTTTATGAGATCACTGTCGCCCAGAAATTCACAGCTCTGACTGCAGAAATATTCTGTTGTAGAGCATAAATATTCCACATGCGTGTGTTTATATCTACACATCACAATACACCCAGGCTAAGTCACACACGTCCACACAGAAAGAAAGATCATTTGAAAAGAGTATGATTGGAGTGGGGATGATGGCACATCCCTACAACTCCAGCACTCAGAAGACTGAGGCAGGAGGATTAAGAGTTTAAGACCGGTTTGGTCTACATAAGAGAATAACCAAGCCAGAAATACATCACAATACGCTATCTCAACAAACAAACAAAAACAAATCAAAGAAAGAGAAAAAAAGCAATCAAATAATACATAACATCTTTGGACTGGCTTGCAGGCTAACGGTGTCGAACTTTTGCACCATGGATGAGTTCCTGGGCTCAATACTGAGAACCTTAGACACACGGAGAAGCAATTTATAAAAGCAATACCTTGCGTACTGGTGCTCCTCTGTCTTGAATGTACTCTTCTGATGATATTCATTCATCTTCACAACTTCCCTCTTGGCTGGCACACTCAGGATTATCGAAATCCCAGGCACAGTGCCTGTCTCCACTGTCCCTGGTGCTCTTCTGACCCAACCTGAAGCTCTGACACTAAGCGACACTTTCATTGATTTTTTTGTCCTTATCTAAAAGCAGACTAACTGGGAAGTGCTGTCAGAATCAAAATAATACAATAGTCAAAAAAGAAAAACAACAACAGTCGCCAGACTCTTCCTGTAGCCATTTCAGGATGGTTTATTCTGCTAACTGACAACCTTTGAGGTGTCAACGTGAAACTTCTATAGCTGACTGGACCATTTCTGTTCCTCACCACTTTCATCCTTGCTCAGGAAAGCCTCGCCCTTTCAGGGCCTTTTGGGGCACTTCCAAATGCAACTGTTAGCATTAAAATTAGGATTTTGTATGAGCATGGCAAAATTCATGAAATGAAAGGCATGAGTCCTTATTGACCACAAAATTCTAGAGATGAATTCTATCAGTCTTGCTTCCGTTCGTAGTGTATGAGCCCCATGCTTATCAGTCCGGCACCCCCCATATGTGTGTGTATGACTGTACTCCCCCCAAAAATAATGGATATGAGCATTTCATTATTACAGAATACCATAATCATATTGCTAGTACTCCGGCCATTATCACCACATAGTAAATATAGGAAGTAAAAACCAACAACTCTGTTTTCAGGTCTAAATGGAAAGATGGAAATACGTACACTGCTTACCTGTGCACATTTGCTTCTTAGAACATGTGTGCTCTGATCAGGCTCACCCCTCTCCTACGGTGTTTTAGCTTCTATCTGACCCACAGTTGGGCATGTCCTTGGAAGGCTCCTTTATCAAAGGGCAGCAAGACTCCCACAATTCTGCAAAGTTGAGAAATACTTTGTAGAGCACACAGAGCTTTGATGAGATGTGCATTTGAGCCAGATGGTGATGGTGGATCATGCCTTTAATCCCAGCACTCGGGAGACAGGCAGGTAGATCTCTGAGTTCGAGGCCAGCCTGGTCTACAGAACAAGCTCTAGGACAGCCAGGGCTCCACAGAGAAACCCTGCTTCAAAAAGCAAACAAATGTATGTTTCACTGCGTTTTGATCAGTGTTCCATACATAGACTGCCTTGTCACCCTTCATGTTCCTTCTCTTTCTTTCCTCTGACCTTCATCATTCCCAGATTACCCCCCCTCCATGACTCTTTCCAGTTTTTGCCACAAGGATAAGATTTTTTTCCTTCTAATCAGAGACAGACTCAAGCTTACATACTGGATACAGTGGCAAGCTCTCCTCCATCTGGCATGTTAGCAAAGGACTTGGCAAATGCAAGTCCTATATTACTCAGTGGTAAGACTGACAGTCGTGCAGAGTCAGAAATGGGCCCAGTTGTTTCAGCTGCCATGTTGAATCAAAAGGAAAGTCTATCATCATTTGTGATCCGAGTTGGGGATGTGTCAGCATGCTTACATCACACATCTCATTAAAATCAAGTGACAGAAGTCTTCAGTCTCTCCTAGGTATCATCTATCTAGCTTTGGGAGCACCTACGGAATGAGTTACTTGGCCTTAAAAAAAATAGTATCAGTGACTAAAACTGGGGCTCCCTGACCCCTCTGTATCCACAGGTCCACGAGGTCTCACAAAGAACTTTAAATGAGCTCAGTACCTCACATCTCACATGGTGGGCGATGGAGTTCACAGGAATAATTTTTGTGGACTTCAAGATGTGGAGTCTGATACATTCCCTGGTGAGGCATTCAGTTAAACCAAGAAATAGGTCCACCTCTGAGAATCTTGCATACACCAGTAGAAAAGCTATTTCCATTTTTTTTAAAAGCAAGGTAAATTCCTTGCACAGATGGCCCTGGTTAAACTCTGTATGTCATGAAAGAAAACAAATAGACATGGGCATGAGAAAGATTTATAGTGAAGAGTGTAGGTGCTCAGAGTTGCAAGAACATGGGACTCCGTGTGGATGAGAGGGGTCAGTATGCAGTATGTACAGATATAAAATTGTCAAAAAACAATTAATAAGAAATTATTATAAACCGTTAAAAGATTAGCAGAAATATGTACAATGGTCCTTACTCCATCGTAGAACTGAATAAGAAAGGATGGAAAATACATGTCTACCCTGTGACATGATGGATTATGTTCTGTGAGTGATGCTCTATTGCTATGTTCTATGTTCTATGTGTTAGGCTCTCTGCATTATGTTCTGTGACTGACAGTCTATGCGCTATGCTCTATGAATTATGGCTGGGCAACGTGGTGACATGGAATAATGTCATTAAAATAATTAGGTTTAATTTTAATGTCAAAATGCACATCATTAATATAAATAAATAGTAATGAAATAGTGTGTCTACATCATAGCTTAGTTGAAAACAATGGAAGGAAAGTACACATAGTATGAGCAATAGTTACTGAAAGTAGACATATGGTTGTTTCTTTCCCTCCATATGTTTTTTGATATGTTTCAAATTTTCTACAACAGGGGTGTATTAGTTTTATTTTCAGAAAAAAAAAATAGAGCCAAAACAAAGCCTCTTAAGCTGGATGGTTACGGCAATCTGCTGATGAATTTCCTTTTTTTTTTTTTTTGATATATGGACTAGTACACCCTATTTATCATTTGTGGGGAAAAAAACCTGCTTTTTCATGAATATTAAATAAGAGGCATGCCCTCAGATGTGTTTCTTAAATTTTAAAAGAGACTAGAAAGTGAAAACCATGTACTTTTCTTGTTTTACAAGGTGAAAGAGAACAATTTCCTTTGTAATGACCTACACCCCACACCCCCATGAACCTGTGGCCCAGCAGCTAAACCACAGGCACTGACTGGCCCCCTCCTTAGTGACCTGCAGCGGCCTGCAGACTTCTAACCTGCTCTGTTCATTTTATTAATCATCCTAACTTTGGCTAGGAGACAGGCTGCTGTTGAAGTGATTTCGCCCATGGGGTTCATTTTACTTTAATCATTAAGTGCAGCCTTCAGTCTCGTCCCCTTGATCCCCATCAGGAAACTTCTCAAGCCTGCAGTCTGGCGTGGAGATTAGCCACGAGCACCGCACCTCCTTCAGCCCCTGCGCTCCATTATGATCCGTGACATAATGACGTGATGTGATTTGCCCCAGTGACTCCGAAGCGACTGGCTGTTGTGGTGCAGCCAGGCAGCAAGAATGTTTTAAAAGCTACTACATTCTTGTGGACATCATAGCTTCTAAAGCATTGGATTTCTCATTCAAGATTTTTTTTTCCCGATTTTAATGTATATCTACTGTCTCCACTATTAGACATATGTGTGCATGTTTACACACGGTCCTTCTGGACTACATTGAAAATCTTAATTATTCTCCTGTGTTGCATAAACTGCTAGTCAATCTTTGATTACCCTTCTGTCTGACTCCATCGTGCAAATGTGCTGGAGTGGACAGGTGCACGTGCCGTCAGGGAAGCCAAAGAAAGGGCAGGTGAAAAGATGATTTTTAATGGGTTGGAAAGAAGTCTCAGTGTTTAAGTGCATGTGCTGCTCTTGCAGAGGCCCCAAGTTAAGTTCCCAGTTTCCACACTGGACAGCTCCCAATTCTAACTCCAGCTCTGGAGGGTCCAATGTCTGTTACTGGCTTCTGAGGGCTCCCAAACCCTCATACATATATACACAGACATGCTTGTACACATATACATGAAAATAAAAAGAAACCTTGAAACGTTTTTAAAAACATTGCTGAATTATATATACATGTACACACATATACACATGCTTGTTTCACTCTATTTTCATACGCATGCAGCTCACATACACAAGGAACTACAAACAGACAGTCAGTATTTAACTCATAGTATTCAATTCACCGACTAGAATCCTAAAGGTTTTGTTTCTTTGGTCAGCTCAAGGTGATAAAATCAGGCAAGGCTCTGGGTCCATTCATTGTGTCTTTACTTTCCTTGATCCTGTCATTTCCAGGCAGATGTTTAAAGGGTGAAAGTTGATTTTATCTTGAAATTTTTGCCACGTTTTATGTGATTTCCCTTTGGGTATGATTTGACAGAATATCTGGTTTCTCAAAAAGAGAGAACTAGTAAGATGTGGGTGTACTCAACCATGCACACAATACCATTTATTTTAAGGTACTGACTCATTTTATTGTGGAAGCTAAGTCCTGTGATCTGCCATCTTCATGTTGGAGACTTGGGGAAGCTAGTGGGTCACTTTCCACCAGTTCAAGTGTAAAGACACAAGGAGCAAGAGCATCAACTGGTATTAGTGTCAGCATAAGAACAGAAGACCAAGCTCTCAGGTCAAGCACTCAGCAGAGGAGAACTGGACCTTCCTCCACCCTTGAGATCTGCTTGGATCCATAGCCAGGTAGGTGATGCTCTCCCAGTTGAAGATGGTTTGCTGCTTTATTCCGGTCACTGACTCAAGTGTCAAGCTTTTCCAGATTCATTGTCTCAGACTCACTCAGAAACATCTGGGCATCCCACGGCCCAGACAGGTTGACATATGAAATTAACCACCACAGGCTGTAGCTGCTCTTACCGGTGCCTCACCTCAAATCCAAGCAGTTATTTTATTGTTTTCTTGCCTTAATTGTGTGGTTTTTCTAAAGGATCATTGCTTAGACCCAACCAGGAGACCATAAACATGTATTCCTTTTTCCCCCCTTTTTTGTATTTTTCATCATAATCTTATGACTTAAGTTAACCTTTTGTTTGATCGTTAATAATTAGAATTAAAACAGGAAATATCTTGTTTAAAGATTTATATATTTATTATGTATACAGTGTTCTGTCTGCATATATGCCTGCACACCAGAAGAGGGCATGAGATCTCATTACAGACGGTTGTGAGCCACCATGTGGTTGCTGGGAATTGAACTCAGGATATCTAGAGAAGCAGCCATCTCTGAGCCATCTCTCTTTATCTTGTTTTAAAATGCTGAAAAATACATGGTTCTGAAGACTAAATATTATCTTTTGGAACACTAATAATGTCCAATATTTTGAACTTAACATCTTGCTAGAGCAGAGCTTGCATTTGGACAGGTATGGGTTTCCTGCAGCTGGTTCTGCCTCTTTTATCCCTCATGGAAATTGGAGCCTCTCTGCTTAAGCCACAGTTCTTAACTATAAGAGTTAAAGTGGGTGAAGTGCATAGATCAGGCTATGCACAGTCTCTGCAGATAGAGCCTCATTTGAATCAAAGCTAATTTTTTTTGCATGAGTTAGAAACAAAATTCTAAAATTGTGCTTCCTTAAAGTGTACTGTTGTCAGAACCTCTCCGAAGGATATAGAATTGAATTTCAAGTCACCTCGTGAGAGTTTTTGTGGACTTGACACAAATTGTAGTCACCTGGGAAGACAGCGCCTCAGTTGAATTGACTCAACCAGAATGCCCTGTGGGCATGTGTGTGGGGTGTTTTCTTGATTGAGCATTGATGAAAGAGAGCCCAGGTCACTGTGGATGGTGTTACTCCTGGGCAGGTAGTCCTGGGTGATGTAAGAGCAGGCTGGGAAAGTACAAGGCGAGCCAATAAGCAGCCTTATTTCTTTATGGTCTCTGCAGATTCCTGTCCTGCTTGAGTTCCCGTCTTGGCTTCCCTTCATGATAGACTGTGCGCTCAACATGCATCCGCCAATTAAATCTTTCCCTTCTCAAGTTGCTTTTGGTCATGATCTTTATCACAGCAATAGAAAGCAAACTGGGACACAACTCAACTAAAAAGTCTCCCAGAGCTAGAGGTGATGCATCAGAAATCGATGAGAGGCAGGCAGTTCCAGAAAGCATCCAAACTTGAAAAGGCCCCCCACAGCAGTGTCTGATATCTGCCCCACAACTTCTGAAAAGCAATTACTGAGTTTCAGTGTTTGCAGCAGAATTTCGAGCAGTGGGGCCAGCCTGTCCAGCTTCAAACCTAATCTTTCACCTGTGCTAAGAACGCAGAGAACAGCTTTAACTTCTCTTCACCCCGAGATGTCCGCTGTAGAACGGATAGAAGATTCTCTTCCACTTCATACAGCTGTGAAGATTGAATTAGCTAACTACCTGCATGTGGTATTACCCAATAAATACCACTGACTATTCTAGATGGGATGAAATTCCATGACTAAAACAGATCATTGATTTTAATGGTAGAGGGGAGAAATCAATTACATAATTATTTTGATTTATCACAAGTGTTGGTCTCCTCTTGACAAAACTGGGGAGTCAGTTGCTTTTTATAAGATGCTTTTTCTGTTGTAAGCGACACAGTCGTTTTGATCTCCACACTTGAAGTCTTTTGACAGCTAGTGATTTATAAAGAACTGCCAGGAGAAACCAAAGGCAGAGGCGCTACAAACTCCCTAACTTCACACCCTGTGTACAGGTGAAGTTAGTGGTACCATGGAGGAAAGGAACCTGCAGATTCGTCAGAGTGGGGAGACACCTCCTTCTGGCAGACAATAGAAAGAGGCTTTTGGTTTCGCTCTAAGAACTGAGAAGCAGGTACACCGAGCTTTATATATCTCAAAAGGAAAAATCTTGCATGACAACAGGGACAGTTCAACCAAGGCAACCACCAGAAGCAACTCAGGAAAGAAAATTTCTCATAAGAAGCGTATTTATTGTGAGCAAATCCATGCACCTTTGACTCTCACTTGAGGAGTAAGCAGAGCTATAAGAGCAGAATTTGATGCTAGCAAAAAATTAAGGTGCATTTAGAGCACCTTTAAAGGGCACAACACTCTTTAATCACGCAAGGGAGATAGTCTTGTAAAATTTTGCAAACCAAAGTATGTGACCGGAAAACAACTTCTTTGTGAGAAAAAGAAATTGATTGGGCAGTACGAATGTTGTCTCTTTTTAATGTCTATTTATGAAAGAGAGAGAGAAACTATTGCTTGTGTATGATCACACAAATACCAATGTGTGTGTGGAGGTAAGAGAACAATCTGAGGGAATCTATTCTCGCCTACCATGTAGGTACAAAACGTTGGTAACAAGTACCTCTACCAACTGAGCTGTTCAGTATCTCTTTTATTTATTTATTTGAATTTATTTTTAGACATTGGGTTTTAATCAACTGAGGAGAACTGAAGAGAGAGAGAGTACAGCCCATGTTCATGGACTGCTGCACACGTTTGAACAGACTGTGGGCAAGAGGCTGTTTGAAGATAAAGCATGCAGAGGAAACGGGACCCTGTGAGGTAGCTGTGGTGAGTGGAAGGTGGTTGTGAGGAAACAGGGCACGGTGAGGTAGCTGTGGTGACTGTGAGGTAGCTGTGAGGAACACGGACACCTTTCTCCCCCAGGCTCTCCTAGCCTGAAGGTAGCTGTTAGGATCATCTTTCATAAATAAAGAGACAGAATGTCCTATTACAATTGAGGGATGATACTTCTGTTTAATCTCAGCTTTCAGGAAGTGAACTGTGCACTTCTTTGAACAAAAATCAGGCTCAAATGAGACCCTGATTTTAGCAACAGATTTCATCATCACACACTCATGTGGACAAAAATAGAAACGTTATTGTCTAGAGCTTAAACTATGTCTTCTTTTCTTTTTATTCTTTATAACTTCACCCACTCAAGACATAGTTTTAATCCTTCTACAGCAGTGGTTCTCAACCTTCCTAACGCTGTGCTCCTTCAATAACAGCTCCTCCTGTTGTGGTGACCCCCAACATAAAATTGTTTTTGTTGCTACTTCATAACTGTAATGTTGTTACTGTTATGAATAATAATGTAAATATCTGATACAAAGGAAATCTGACATACAACCCCTGTGAAAAAGTCATTCTATCCCCAAAGGGCCACAGGTGGAGACCTACTGTTCCAGATATTTCCACACAGGTCCAAAACATTCTCCAACTTCACCTTCCCTTTCCCAACTTCCTCTCCAAACTGAGCTTGCGGGAGTTTCCAAGATCAGCTATCCCAGAAAAAAAGAAAGCTTTCTCTTTCTTCTAAAGGCTTCCAGGAAACAAAATGTTGCTTCCCATTTTCTTCTACTCTACTATCATTTGTGACAGGACTTTTGCCTGAGCCTCGGATGCATGAAAAAAGATGTTTTGAGCTCTCACGCTCTCTCCTGTGAGACCAATGTAAGAGGGACTTTCTCCATTTTTATAAAAATATTATCTTCAATATTTGCAAGCCCCTGTGCTAATTTTGTCATTAGACCACCTGTACTGCTACACTACTCTGAGCACAAAGTTGGTCAACTTGTATAAAGCGGGAAGAATAATTTTATATAGAACATTAATATATGCCTCCATGTGCACGCTTCATCATTATGTTGTATCTGCAAAGGTCCACTGTCTCATGGATGCCATAATGCACATCAGTGCACATAAATAGTTCCCCTTTTTTATGTCATCATTTCACAATTGCTGTTTTACTCAAGTTCATAGACTATAATTTAGTCTGCAGCCATGTTTTCATACAGAATTAATTTTCAGAGCAAGGTGTTAAGCTTCAGGGGTGCCCCAGTAGTGGAGTTGAGGTCATGTGGAAATGGACACCCCGCTGAAAAGTCAGTTTCATCAAGTACCAACAGTTTACTTGAGGCTTGTTACTAGATCCATTCTGTGGTTCAGTTTTGTACAGTGAAAAAGAAGAAGAATAGTCCTAGCTGGTCAGACCAGAGATTTGGTGAAGCTCATAAAGGCACTTGTTACCCATCGGTGCAAATCTGGTGAACAGGTCTTGATGCATGGGCCCACTGTGAACAGCATCACAGCACTGATCGTGTGGGGAAATCAGCTTCACACTGGTGTCCCCGATACAAGCACTGTGGCTTATGCACACCCCACTCCCACAGATGTAACAATAGGCTGAATAAATTGAGTCAAATTTCAGTAGCAATATGAGATTCTTGGGGCGATTAAGTGGAATAAAGAGCTTAGGATGATGTAATATCTGTGTGCAATAAGCTTTTGGATTCTTTCTGAAAACCCCAATGCACCATCTTGACCTTTACTCCACCTCCTAGAACCACAGTCAGTCTTGTGTGGCTACCACCACCTGCGGCTAGAATCCAGGTTTCAATGATGTTGGCTCCTTCCGAGGGTTATGAGAGAAACATGTTCAATCCTTCTCCCTTGGGCTCTGTCGGCAATTCACAGCTGCCAGCATCCCTCAGTTTCTAGAGCCATGGCCCAAATCCATTCCTCCATCTTTACATGTTCTCATGGTATCTGTGACTGTAGTGACTACCGCCTCAGAACAAAGGCATTCTTGGCAAGGGACCAACCCTTCTCCATTATGACCTCACTTAGCTTAGTCCATGACAATCTTATTTCAAGTGAGGTCATACTGTGAGCACTGGGACAGTGTCAACACCTTGTGGGAGTGCACACGTGAACCCAGAGTTCCTTAACAGCGACTCATAGATCCTTAATAGCAGTCGTGTGTGTGTGCATGTGTGTAGGTGTGCATCCATGTGATTTTTATTCATCATTTATGTAATATCTGTATGATATATATACATAAATACATATAAATTGTCCCATTTATTTTATGTCATCATCTCCCAATTGCTTCTCCAGTAATTTAACAAACGTATTAGTAAAAGATTTTTCTTTTGTTTTTATTTGTTTGGTTGGTTTTCATTGTCGTTGTCTTTATTGTGCCCTAGGTGGCACATGAGGAGCACATCTCTCTCACCACATGCACCCCTCCACTCATTTCACTATGTGGGGACCCTGAGGCATCAGTGTGATTGTGACAGATGAAGAAACCAAGGCTTGATCACATGGCCCCAGCCGGCATCCCGGTCCACCGAGAAACCACCCAAAGCCCTGCCATTCCCATCTTGCTGTCTTTGTCCTGCCGGTTCCGTGGCATCTTAAGATGAAAACATTCAGTGCCTAACTTATTCATATTGACTAGGCTGCTGCTTTTTCAGAAACTACCTTAAATAGTTCAGGGTCAGAGAGCAGGACAACTCCACCCTCAAAGCGGCCTGCGCTGGTTTAGACTGTGAACTCCAGATCCAGTGTTTTGCTGGGAACTAGTCATGGAAGGTTACAGTCAGATAATTTTAAAATTGAGATTTATGTGGGGGAGCAGGGGTATTGGCACATGCCATGACATGTATGCGGAGGCCAGAACTTGTGGGGGTTTGTCCCAGGATCCAACTGAGGTCCTCAGGCTTGGCAGCAAGCCCCTTTAACATCTGAGCCATCTCTCTGGCCCAAATTAGAGTTCCTATTGGTTAAGAAATGCACCAGCGGGTGCTTGAAGAATGTGAGACAGCTCCAATACAAGCCGGCTGTTGGTTTTTGCTACATTTTGACATTTTCATACATTATTTATAATGCAAATGTATTTGTTCTACCTATAAAGGCGGTGATTCAGATGAAGGTGGGAAAGCAAACAGGCACAACTGAGGAATCGTCCGCTCTCTCGCGTTCTCCCGGCGTGCTGTCTGGGAGAGTGAGAGGGGAGTGGTCTCAGAGCACACACGGTGTGCTTGTACTGCTTGTCTGTGTCCACCAGGTGAGCCTCCTCCTCTCTCGTCTTCCTCTTCCTCGTGGGCTCATTTCCAGTGTGCACACCTGCCTTCCTTCCCTCCCTTGTGCTCTCTTTGTAGACTAAACCTGCATTCAGCTTTTTTCTTAAGTCAGGATTGTATTTCTGGGCTTTGCCTGCCCTGGGGCTGAGCTAGACATGTGCTTGGGGTAGTAAGGCACCCAATGGAATCCTGACTGTATGATTATTAAAGATTATATGGCACTTCTCAGCATGGTTTTAACTGAGCCATCTGGTCCCTTGGCCTCAGCACTGTTGCATGGGCCTCCTAAAGACCCCCGAAGACTCCTTCAATAAAGGTTATTAGCCTTTCATTTTCCAAAGACTACATAGATTTGAGACAATCAAGGCCATTACTAGGCAAGATTTCTGCATTATTTACAGCATTTCAAAGCTCCTTTCCTAACAATGCTATTTTCCCCAACTCCCAGGGATTTCAGACCACTTCGTAACCACCGCACAATTTCAGAACTGTGCCTGAAGTTTCACGCGCGTGGCATTATATGTTCTGAGCATGTTCTCTATGTATGTTATGCATGTGCGTGTACACAAGTGTATGTGCTTCCCACAGCATGCGTATTGAGGTCAGAGGACAACTTCAGCTGTTGTTTTGGCCTTTGGTTGAAATCACACACACTCTCTTTCTTGTTCTCTTCTACATACTCTAGGCTAACTGGTCTACCAGCTTCCAAGGAGTCTCCTATCTCCTCATCTCATCATTAAAGCTGTAATCCTAACTGCACTACAGCAATGCCTACATCATTGTGTGAAGTGGGAATATAACATGTAGCTTGTCTTGATATGAAGACTAAATCCAGAAATGTTTGTAAAGTATGAATAGTTTATGGCATATGACAAAACCCGGTAAGCAGTGTATGGTTAAATCTGACCTATTGTGAGGTATAATGTGTGAAGATTTCTGAGTGGTATCTTACAGTAGTCAGACAGATTTAAGTAAACTAACAGAGTAGTAACTAACAGAATGTTGGACTCTCTGATGCTCTGCTGGCTTTGATCCATTAATGATGCATTATTAGTCTTATTAATGACCACCATGCCATCTTTTACACCAATATTGAGCTTTGCCTTTTAGCCCTGGGCCTTTTATTCCTGTGCTCATTAACTCTGTACAGACAGAAAATCATCGGCTGCCACTCTTTATTTTTGCTTCTGTAGGTGATGTTATCTCTACGCTTTCATCGAAAACTGGGCATGGCGGTGTGTATATATGTATTCCTAGCACTGAAGAAGCCAACATGCAGATCTCTGAGTCTCACTGGCTGGCCAGCCTAGCAGCCAGTAAGCTCCAGTTTCAATGAAAGATCCTGTTTCAAAAATTAAAGTGGTTAATGGTTAAGGACTATATCTGATGTTGACCCATGGTCTCTCCACACACACACACACACACACACACACACACACACACACACAGAGAGAGAGAGAGAGAGAGAGAGAGAGAGAGAGAGATGCACACACTTGAAATATATATGGACCATATGCACACACACACTCATGCACACATCCACACAAACATATATGGGCCACAAATCCCCCATTTGGATTTAGCATTTAACATTCTTCTCATGAGTGTCCCTCCTCCCTTTTTAAAGCCACAGGTGGGATGTGTTACAGCCCAGTCAGGTTTGAAGCTGAGCTGGAAGAAGAAAACAATATTCCTTGTTGAATTTTCAACCACACTATAAACTTCTGTGTTTCTTGTCTCCTTTTCTTTGCCCCATACCTGATAGAGAGACTGGATGTCAACATTTATGTTACTGCCACATGAGTGCAGTCCTGTTAGTAGAAAAAAAAACTATGGTCATCTCTTGTCACGGCCTTCCCGGATTAAGTCAGTGTGGCACAAGCTTGGAACCCTCTATAGATGTTATTCCAGGCCAAAAATATTATTTTATCTCACCCTTTTCTTACATGTTCCAGGCATGTTCTGCCTTCCTAAAAACGAATGGATACAATTTTGATGTAGTTTTCCTGGCCTGGAGAGGTAGGTGGTTTGCTACTTAAGGGTACTTGAAGCTCCTGCAGAAGACCCAGGTTCAATTCCCAGCACCTACATCAGGCAGCTTCACAACTGTCTGTAACATCAGTTGTAATGGGATTTGATGCCCTCTGTTGGTTTCTGTGGATACCTGCATGCCCACGGTGCAAAGGCAAACAAATGGATTGGGTACCCCACATCATGGCATATTTCAGTAGTGGTCCTTACCTTCCTTGCAACATAGCTAAATCTTACTCATTGTTCTAGATTCACTGCTATTGGTGTCTGACCGCTGAGGAGAAATTTATTTTACTTTGGAAGAGTGAGATTGGTAGGACGCTTGTATTCTTGTGGATGGCCACACAAGCATACATAGCATATGAGCAGCGCTAACAGGATTCTGGGTTGTTAGTAATAAAAACAACAATGAACAAGCAAATAGAAGAAGACAGACGTTGGGAACAGTGGCCAGGTGGGAAGCACCTGGAGCAGTTAGATATAGGAGATTATTGGCATACATTGTGTAAATATACGGGACTTCCACAGGCTGAAAATATCATTTAAACAGGATGAGAAAAAGAGTGAAGGAAGAGAAACTTGTGGGCACACAAGGGGCTAGAAGCGAGTATCTTGCCCAACGTCAGTGGATAGCCCTTACTGACTGCAAGAGAGAAAGGATGTCACGTTGGGGGAAATTAAGGCAATTAGCCTTGGTGAGAATAAAGTATAACCAGTCCAAAAACCATGCAAGATGAAGCAGAATAGAAAATGGAAGGTTGGATCACACGGCCCAGAAAAGGAGTCCAAAGCCTTGCCTTATTTGGACAAGAAGAAGTTGAGGAGTTTGAAACAAAACAGAAGCTTGGATATATTTCCATTTTACAAAGATCCTTATGGCCAAGGAGTGGAAAATGGATTGGGAGCCATGCAAGAGCTAAAGAGAAGACTCACCAGCCTCTTATCTCAGGAGGGTTTGCTGTGAAGAAGCTGGTGCTGTGGATGAAGCCAGGGCCGGCGAGAGAGCTTAAGCATAGGCTGTGAAGAACAAGAAGAAAGAGAAGAAAGCAGGAGGTCTCTGAAGAAGCACACAGCAGCAGAGAGAGGACATTTATTTAGGGGAAGAGATTTCCACTCCACTGAACCACCCATGAGAAAGGGGCAGCTGAGGTGGAAACAGTCAGGGTAAATAGGGGGTGTAAGAAGAAATTTAAAGATGAACCCAACCGACGGCTCCCATTTTCTCTGCAGCATAGAATGTGAACTCAGCTAGTGGAAGTTAACAAGGAGGTGATGGGGGCCAAAGTCAAAGGAGAACGGAAGTTTGGGGGTGGGTGGGTGGCAGGGCCTGAATGTGACACAGTTGGAAAGCTGAACTCTAGCAAGAGGGAGTCCTGGAGATGCCTCTGATGCTAGAGCTACAGCCGTGTGTCTGTGTGTCTGTCTGGCAGGTGCCAGCATGGGCTCAAGGATTATAGTGCCGGGCCGTGGATGGGAACTCTTGCGTGACTCCTCAGCTCAGAAGGAAAAAAGTATGGCTTTGTAAACACCTACATGCAAGAGTCAGAGTACACATTGAGGGAGACCCAGGGAAAGTAGATGTGTAACATAAAGGACTGGGGGGCAGAGACAAAAGCAGCAGGGACTCCCAGCAGGGACCTAACACTATGCCTCCTTCACCACACCACAGGGATCAGTACAGTAAAGGCTCTATCCAATAAAGTGTTCCGATATGAGACTCTCCTCCAAGTCAGCCACCTATGTTTCTGTAAAAACCTTGCGGTCCACCACTGTCAGCTCTGAGAGCAATTTCACAACACTGGAAGTTGGAGAAAGCAATTCACACGGGCTAAGGCTAAGGGTTAGGTCCCCCATCTGGCCTGTGTGAGGTGACTAATCTGGAACCATCCGCGATATAAAAGGCATCAGAGAGAAAGGACTGGTGGGGAGGGAACAGTTAGAGACCCTTGCGTGATGCTGGAGCTGACTGTCGCACAGTTTAAAGCCAAATCAAAATTGTTCTGTTTTTAAGAGAACCTGCCCCAGAAACTCAGGCCAGAGGGTAGAGGGGGGATTTCTCTTTTCATTTTTCTTCTGTCAGCTGAGTAATTTCTGAAGAACTGCTGAGTGCTGAACAAGAAGACGTTCAAGGACCCAAACTGAAGAGTCATTTTTCCCCACAACACCCTCGGGTAGCTGTTCACTGTCTCTGGCAGACAAAATGATTTTCCAGCCGGCTCCTGTAGGACCATCTATAAACAAATTAGGAATTTCAAAGGGTTTGTTTTCTGCCTTCTGGCTGCCAGTAGGGGCCGTTCCCTTTGTGTCCTTCATATGAAAAAGTAATTTAACAAAGAAAAAAAGAGAGGGAGCCTTGGTTCAAAAACAGACAAGCGTCGACACCCTCTCTCTCTCTCTCTCTCTCTCTCTCTCTCTCTCTCTCTCTCTCTCTCTCTCTCTCTCTCTCCCTCGGCCCTCCCCCTCTCTCCATTGTCATGTTTGGTCAGTTTTCTGTCAAAATAACTTTTATTGTATGAGCCTTGCTGTCCTGCGGGGCTGCAGGAAGTCCAGCAATTCCATCAATAAGAAGACGGGAAATGAGTACTGATTTATGGCTGATTCTTCATAACAAATAGCACCAGTAAGTAAATGCCTAGTCGGCTGTGGAGGGGGAGGAAAAGGAAAATATGTCCATTCCCCTTCCAGCTCAGAAACAGACCCCAGCCGACTCAGCTAAGAAGCAGGAGATCTTTTCCAAGCCTTTTTACGACAGCTTGTCTGGTCAGGCACAAAGCCGCACTTCAAGAGAAAGACAGGAATCAAATCTGCCTCGCGCTAACTCAGAACAGGAGTTGAGCTTGATATGTGACACCACCATCCACCCTGCCCCTCCTCCTCCTCACCCCTACCCCCCCACACACACCCCTCCTCCCGCCCCCAGCAACCTAGCTGCTCCAGAGTGCCACAAACACAGGTAGGAAAAGACACGCTACAGCCCCGCCCCTCGTTTCCGGCTAAGGACACTAAGACCGGAGGAGCCAGGTGGTTCTAGCTAAGATGGCACTGCCCACAGTCTTGCAAACAGGACCAGCAGGCCAGGGTCACTGCCCCCTGTTTCTTGTGGCCCAGAGGCAGCATGTGGAGAATGAGCAGCTTTCCTGAGTCTTGGCACGAAAAGCCCATTTTCTCATTATCTTCGTTTTCATTCTCTGGGATTGATGTGGGGCTTGGCTGGCAGTCAAGAGCTGCGGAACAGGAGGCTCGCAAATACAGTTATTTCTAGCATGCTGATGCCTCCACTAATCACGGTTTAAGTGGCATGCCAAAACTAGACTTTGCTTTCTAGGGCCCCATTCTGAGGTTTGCAGTTTAAGGTGAAGAGGTCTTAAAAGCCTTCCTAGCACAGCGCGTTTCACTTAAGGAAATTTTTGGCTCGGGAAAACCAATTTGACACTATTAAGAGTATGCCAATAGGAAAAAAAAAAACATTTCTGTGTGGCCTTCATTCAGTTCTGGGTAGTTTTTTTTTGGGGGGGGGGTGGGGAGTTGAGACGGTTTCTCTGTAGCTTTGGGGCCTGTCCAGGAACTAGCTCTTGTCAACCAGGCTGGCCTTGAACTCACAGAGATCTGCCTGCCTCTGCCTCCCGGAGTGCTGGGATTAAAGGTATCTGCCACCACCATCCGGCTCTGGGTAGTTATTTAAAGCACACTTTTTTATAGACTCTATTTGCCAGTTCCATGTCTGCCGAGTTGATTTTGCAGGAAAATTTCTAGGAGCCACACCAGTACTGTGTTCAAATAAAGAATGAATACTGCCCTATGGAACTAAGGCCATCACAAATAGGTCTAGGGTGCACGCATGTGTGTGTGTGTGTGTGTGTGTGTGTGTGTGTGTGTGTGTGTGTGTGTGTATGGGGGTGCTTGTTATGGGTGGAGGGGAGCGTGCAGTGGGTGCTGGAGGATGAAAAGGCAATGTGGGGCAGAAATGTGGCATCCCAGCAAGCGAAAGCTCACCTCCAACCTAGCTTCCTAATCCCAATTAAGTTTTTTGTTTGTTTGTTTTTTGTTTTGTATTTTTAATTGATTTTATTGAGCTATACATTTTTCTCTGCTCCCCTCCTTAAAAGGAAATGCTCAACATCCTTGGCCATCAGAGAAATGCAAATCAGAACAACTCTGAGATTCCATCTTACACCTCTAAGAGAGTGCAAGCTGGTACAGCCCCATTGGATTTCAGTGTGGCGATTTCTCAGAAAAATAGGAAACAACCTTCCTTGAGACCCAGCAATACCACTTTTGGGTATATACCCAAAGGATACTCAATCGTACCCCCAATTAAGATTTTCGGTTCATAAGAAAAACATGCATTGTGTTCCCACTACCGACTAGAAATGACTTGACTCATTCTCAAATATACCCCCTACCTACATACCTCAAAGGGCATGTAGGGGAGCAGGTTAAGAAACAAACACCATTTTAAATTCATTTCTTTTTCTCAATAGCATGCCCAGGAGATATATTGCTAATGTGTTTTCCGTGAGGAGATGAAGCCAGCCCTTTCTGCATATGTGAAAGAAAAGCACAATCCTTGGAGGCAGGGAAAGGAATCAGTTTTCAACAAAAGTATTTATAGTCGTTGGGCTGAGAGGATTGACCTAGGTTCAAACGACTAATGGGGAACAGACAAATAGTCCTTCCGTTCCCCTCGTGCCGTAAAAGAATGCAGTATTATGCTGAAGACAAGATTTAATAAGCTTAAACATGTGTAATGTAAAAAAGATGAGAGACGAGTCGCAGAGGGAATCTAGGTAGTGTGTCCAGGACCGTACAGCAGTTTTACAAATTGTTTATTTCCTCTACCAGATGGACCTTTTAAATTTTCCTCTCTGTGTACCTTAGTCCTAATGGAAAATCCCCCTGAACCGCTTCAGTGCCTGCATTCCCTTTCTGGGACCGTGGCCAGGCACAGTGCACGCAGGGTTAACGCCAGCCTGGAGCGGCTCTCTGCCCTCAGTGAGGTTATTAAACGGGAACATTTGACTCATAATTTGTTCTCCTCATGTTAAGTAGATTGCAATAACTCAGCTGTCCAGGATCTGTTTATCAATGCTCTGTGGCTTTCAGCAGTAGATATTTTATAACCACTAAATAGATGTTCAGACCACTCATCAAATGAAAATCTCCTGTTCTCAGGGCGGGTGTTATCATCACACCCCACCAAGCGAAGAGCCCTGGAGAGGTAGGAACCCCGACCCACAGTCTATCAGGCTGAGCCAGATTCCCATCCACTAAATGGCTTTAATAAAAACGGGTCCAGCCTCAGAAATGAGTGGAACATTTCAGGAGCTCTTCATTAGCCTATACTGTCCTAATAAATTGCCCTTTTATTGAGTTTTCCTGTCTCCTTTGTATGCTTTCAAATAAAAGCCTTTCTGTGCATTTCAATCAAGAATGGAGAAGCGAGGGAAAATAATAAGAATAGGTAAACAAGACACCCTGCAATGCTTTAGATTTCAGATTTTTTTTCATTTTGAAATTTGTGTGTGTGCATGCACGATGTGTGTAATGTATGTAAGTATGTGTGTATACAATGTGTGCATGCATTAATGTGTATGAGTGTGGGCATGCCTGTGTCATGCCTTATGGATGGAGGTCAGAGGACAGCCTCCGGTATCTGTCTCTCCTTCACCTTTGTTTGACACAGTGTCTCTCCTTTTGTTGTTACTGTATGTGCCGCACTTGCAGGCTGGAGAGTCTCCACCTCCCATCCTTCCTTAGGATACTAAAATTATAGATCTCTGCTACCCTATCTAGTTCTTTTAACTGGGTTCTGGGGATTTGAACTCAGGTCCTTGTTCTTGCATGCCAACCACTCTACTCAGCCATCTCCCTGGCTCGGATTTCAGAATCCTTGCATACATCCAAGGAAGCTAGCTTGAGGGTGGAACACATGTCATCCTGAAATTGCTTATGTTCTTTATATCCAAATACACACAGCCTGGGGTTAATTTCATACAATCTTTCTGTGCACTGCTGTTTTTACTTAGACTCCCACAGGACAGGGGTTGAATTTCCTGCATATGGTGACATGTTGGCACTCAAGGAATTTAGATTTTGGAGTAGGATAGATTTCAGATTTTTATATAAAGCATGTTGGTCTATGTTGCAAAGTGTATTCTGTAGCTGTTGCGTCATTCGAAGTAGGCCATTTTAAATTATGAGAAGATTCTTATTATCATAGGTAAATTTCCCCCACAACAATCTTATTTTTGTTTATGAACTACAGTGACTTTGGTATTTCCATCCAGCATAAAAGATTATCTCCTCAAATGCAAGTATACAACTGTTTGATAGCGATAATACAATGAGACCCTATAGAATCTCTTAGATGGGGTAGGAAATAACTCAAGAGCTGAAGGCTCGCATAAGGCCACCAACTTTATGAGTAAGTGGAAATTCACATTTTAGAAAAAAATGCTTGAACTTCAACCTTGAAGTCCAGTCCTCATATTTACCAATCATATAAACAAAAGAACAGTCCCATTTCCATTAATCTTACTTGGGACACTGTCACAACAGCTGAGAAGAACTCGGTTCTCTCCTTCAGTGGCAGGAGCAGGGTCTTGTGGCTGGGTCTAGAACAGGAAAGATACACTGGAGAATAGTTGTGTCTCGGCTCTGTATTGCCATAAGAAGAGACGCTTCTCCAAGGAGTATCCACCACCGAGAGAGACAACCAGAAAACAAGGCCAATATACACAACTTCTATCCTAAAACTCCCTTCTCTAACTGTCCTTGCCATCTGTGGGGGTGTGGTAACCACAGGATATTGTTTCTATCACCATAGCAACTACTAGGAATCTCATAAAGCATGATTTATAATTAGGGAAAAAGTTGAAAGATTATTAGGGGAAAATTCTCATGAGGAAGTGCTGTTTTTTTATTGCTCTGATTTATTAGCATGTCTAACTATACACATTAACGATATTTGCGATGATATTGATATTACAATACAGGCATACGACATGCGAAGTTTGCGGTTTCCCATAATCCCCCACTTCTCCATTCACTTTTCCCTTTTATTGAAAAATAGATATATTTTCTCACATAGTAGACCCTGATTCTGGTTTCTCATCCTTCTGCTCCTTCCAGTTCTTCCCCACCTCCCTCCCATCTGTATCATTTCCTTTCTGCATCTCATTAGAAAACAGGCTTCTAAGGGGCGATAATAAAATATGATACAAAATAATTAAATATAATAATATAAAAGAAAAACTAGCACATCGGAATAGGACAAAGCATACAGAAGGAAAAGAGCCATGAAAGAGAAGGCACAAGAAATCAAGATGCACTTGTTCAAACACTTAGGATTCCCACAAAGAGAGCAAACTGGAAGCCATAATACATCTGCAAAGGGACATTAAGGTAAAAACACAGAAAAAAATGTAACTAAAATAAAATAAAAAAATAAGGTAATTTTAAAAAAAAAGAAAAAAATCCCTGCATGACATGAAACAAGGACCCTCTCAAGATGTTTCTGAATTTGTTTTCTGTTGTCCACTTACCTTTAAATGTCTTCTGTGCCTTTGACCTGGGTTTCTTCTCTTTCCTCTATTCCTAGTATTCTTAGATTTTGTCTTTTCATAGTGCCCCAGATTTCTTGGCTATTTTATACAAGGACTTTTTTAGATTTAACATTTTCTTTGGTGGAGATATCCATTTCTTTCATCGTATCTTCAATGTCTAAGATTCTATCTTCCATTTCTTGTGTTCTTTTGGGGAAGGCTTGCCTCTGAGGTTCCTGTTGAAGTTCCGAAGTTTTCAATTTTCAGATTTCCCTCAGTCTGGGTTTTCTTTAGTGATTCTCTTTCCACTTTCAGGTCTTGAACTCTTTTCTTCATTTCTTTCCACTATTTGTGTTTTCATAGGTTTCTTTAAGGACTGCTATCATAGTCTTAAAGGCTATTTTAAGGTTTTGTCCTTGTGCCTCAGCTACACTGAGATATTAAGGACCTGCTGTGGTGGGGTTGCTGGGCTCTAGCATAGATATGATGTCCTGGCTTTGATTGTGTTTACGCTGGTGTCTAGGAGTCTGGATTTGAGAAGATTGCAATTCTGGGTGCTGGTATCTGGTCTTCTAGGTGGGTGTTTCATTCCTTGGTTTCTGTTTCCTCTCTGGTTCTTAGGAGAGTGGCGACTGTATGTTGCCTGCTGGGATCCTGATAGATGTGTTCACTGGGAGTTCTGATTAAAATGTGTTCTAGGTATTGGGGGCTAACTCTTAGGAACGAGGACAGGGCCTAAGATGGTCCACAGGAGGGAGAAGAGCAGGGTGTTCCACCAGGACCTGCATAGTCTCCTGGGAATGAAAGGAAGAGGGGTTGGGAAAGGCCACAGCAAGTGGGCTCCTGCAGAGCGGCAGATGAGATTGTGATGCCACATTTGGAGGAGAAGAGGGAGAAGATCTGTGATTAGCCTTCTGCTTCCCTGGCCTGTGTGTCTGGTGCTTCCCAGGGAAAGCCTCCTGATGTTGGAGGCTGGGATAATGGGATGAGTGGGAGGAAAGGAAACTAGAGAAGGAGATCTGTTGGAGATGGGTGCCACAGGATGGCCACAGACCTGGTGCCAGGATGAGGGGATTGGAATTGGAGAGGAGGAAGAGGTGGAAATCGGCAGTTTGAGGAAGTGTGGTTTAATATGAAATTTGACGTGTAAATGTGAACATGAAACAGAAAGAGAGAGCATGAGGTGGAAAGGAACACCGAAGGAGAGCCTCCTGACTCTGAAGGAGCATGAGCAACTGTGCTCTCATTCATAAACAAAATAACAATGTCCAATTGAAAAGTAGAAAAATCTATTAATATGGGTGGCATGATTTTTTTAAAGAAAAAATCAAAAGTCAGTGACACTAATTCTGACAACAAATAAAGCTACAAAATATATGTTTTAAAGATGGGTCAGAAGAGGCTGCAAACTCAGCTGCGCTGCAGTTCAGAGAGTGAAATGCCCTTCAAGAGAGGAAGAGCTTGGCAGTCCAAGGTTGAAGAGGACTCAGTCGAACTTTCCGGAGCAAGAGTTTGATGAATTGGTGTGTAGAACAGATTTCAATCTGCAGGAGCTCTAGAATGAAGCAAGGTTCCAGATACTCATTGTATCAGTTCCATGAGTCTTTACTGAGAGCCCAGGAGAAGTACTTTATCAGTGGGTAGGGCGAGAGAGATCTGACAGAGAGCCCTTGGGACACATACATCTATAAATTACATATGCAACATACATTGTACACATATACCTTATATATTACCCCTTTATATATTATTACTTCACATATTATGTGCTATCTCTTTATATAGTATGATACATATTACTTCATGTTGCATAGTATTATACATCATGTAGATATTTTGCCATATGATATAGTATATATAAATATACATATACAACATGTAAAAATACATGATTTATTTTAAAAACTTAGCATCTAAGAAAAAATCTAATAATGAATATGCATTTATAATATATATAGTAATAACATATGAATTGACAACAACTCAAAATGTGGGGCCATAGAGAGTATCATTCTATTTTAATGCTTTTATGAAGTTTGTTGAAGATATGATAATTCAATAGTTTATACTATAAACTCTAAAGCAGCTATTAAGAACAAATTTAACATGAGAGGTACAAACACAAGATGTCAGACCAAGCAAATACTAAAAGAAATGGAATTCCCTTGGGAGAAGGCTGGAAATGAAGAAAAGGAGAAGGAACAAATGAATTAAGCATAATAAACACCAGCATGGGACATTCAAGTGCCACTAGATCAAGAGTTACACTAAATATGGCTGAGCCAATCGTGTGTTAAACTGGGAAGCCAGTTTAGATTTTAAAATCAAGGCAAATTTATATGACTTGTAATAAAGATATTTTAGTGATGAAGTACAGGCAATATGAGAGCAAAGGGAACGAAGACAGCGTGACATGATTGGTGGATGGTCTCCAAAGAAACATGCCATGTGTTCCTTCTGTACCTGGGCAACATGTTGCTGCCCATGTCACCAGATCTAATCTGCTGCCAATCCCTTTGGGTGTGAGCTGGCTTTGGAGACCTGACTAGTAAACACAGCACAGCGGACATGCTCGTATCTGCTTCTGAATGCACTTCACTATACATACCTTGCAGAGTCTGTCCAAGACTTCAGAATATTTGCTTTTTGATCGCTCCCTTTGAGAAACCCACTGCCATGTTGTGAGATGCCCATATTTTTCTCCTTGAAATGAGCAAATCAGAGGATGGGGTAAACGTGACACTGAGATGGGATCCCTCCACCTGAACGGAAACATTTTAAATAGGAATATTTATTCATAAAATTCCCTTTGAGTTTGTTTTCTTTTCAAAATATCTTCTTAGAATATGCTAGCTATAGATAAAAAGTTTAATTATGAGATTTTCTTGTCCCCTTTTCATTCTTGCTGATTCCTTTTCTCATCTCAGCTAATCCCCCTTGGCCCTTTTTTTTGGTCTTTGTGTGTATGTGTGCATGTGTGCATGTATTTGACCCCCTGAGTTTCACTTGAGTTATTTACAGGAGCACAGGCACCTTACCATTGACTACACCACTGAGGAAAATGTCTCTTCCTGCTTCAGAAACAACTAATTACTTGTAAATCCTCAGGGTAGTGTGGACTCCATGAATTATGAGTTCAACAGCCATGTGATGACCAGAAGTCAGTGTTCCATGCTGCTCCCCTGCTTTACATTAAATGTGAATGAGTTAAGTTATTAAAAGACAGACAATATTTTCAATTTTAAAACAAGACTTTGTACTACTTATAATACACATATTTTAGTGATGAAGCACAAACTAATTAAAAGGAAAAGGGTGGGAAAAAGTATGACAGGACTATCTCATTCTTTTTGTCCCTTCTTCTGAAGAGTTCTTTGATTTTGGATGATTTTATTTTTCTTAACATTTTGAACTTAGTCATGAAATACATGGCCAGTTGTAGAAGGGGATAAAAGAGAAGGCCAATGTCATTACCATGATGTTATTACCTAGCTTTCCTCCTCCCACAAACAATCCACCTGCATGTTCTCCTGCAACCGGTTTCCCGTATTTTGCAGAATGACTTCAAAACATTTACCAACTTAAAGTAGGATGTCATGTTTAAAAGACTCACCTTGCAAGTTTACTTGTCTTGGATGGTAATTTGTGCCTACAGATGTCTTCCAGGTTAATTATAAGCTGCCTTATGTAGAAGTGCCTCAGTCCGAGTAGGCCATGTTTAGTCTATAATCACATGTTCACTCATTCTCCAGCCATTGGGAGTAGTAAGACCATTAGATAGACAGACATAGACAGATAAATAAATTATAGGTAGGTATAGATAGATAAATATTAGACAGAGATAGACATAGATAAAAATAGAGTACGGATAGACAGACATATGCTAAATGACAGACACAATAGATGACAGATGGACAAACAGACAGATGAAAGGACAGCCAAAGAGAAGGACAGATGAGAGATGGATGATCAATGATAGTTAGAAGACAGTTATAGGTTGATAGGTAGATAATGGATTGATCTAACAGACAGACAGACACACAGGTATATAGAAACACCTCTTTTATTCTGCTACCTTCTATGGATCAGAGCAAGTCACATATCAATCATGTTTTAAGAGAAAAGTTATGAAATTTTCTGTTTGATAAGAAAAGAGACAAAGACACTTTCTAAAAGATAAAACTACAGAAAGAGTAAATGATATTGAACATTTTGTAATATACCATTTTCTAGAGCAGAGATTCCAGGATAAGAACAATGGGTTTGCAATCAGAGCACAAATGAGTAAGAAGAGAAAATTCCTGAAGGAAATTTCTGAGTGACAACAGACCTGATATCCTGACACGTGGGACCACTCTGAAAGGAGTTCTAGAGTTCTCTAAATCCACATAACCACAGACTGTGGTTCACAGAAAGCAGTTCCTTCAATGGAACGATGGATACATAAAAATGGTAGTGGCAAACTGTCGGTCAGCAAGAAAGCAGTTGATGAAGGCATATAAATATTGGTGCTGTTAGCACTGGAGAAACTAGGAACATTTCAAATACAGTAAGTGTGGTAGATCATGGACTTCATGGAATGTGATCACACTTACAAATATATAAAACTACTTATATATTTGCATAGTCATAATAACATCAGTGTTGAACATGTATTTAGCAACACAAACACATGGTACAAGAACAAGTGAATGGGGGGCCGAGGTACAGAAAGGTAAAGAAAACAATCTCAGGGTTTAGGACACAAAACCCAAAGATCAGCAGAACTTCAACACCCCTCAAGAACAGTTGGTCAAATGTGATGCCGATGTTTGTCTTACAGGCAAACCCCGATTTGCAAGCCTAAAAGCAGGGGTGTAAAGCTGTGCCGTTATTGTTAAAATTTTTTGTTATCCTAAACAGTCTATTAGCAGGCTAAGTTTGTCAAAAAATTATTTGAAAAAAAAATCTGGGCAAAATAATGCAAAGCTTAATTTGAAACATGTGCTAATTGCATTCAACTAAATATGGAGGAAGCAGTTTCATGATTTCTAATTACGGATGGCCAACCTTCATGGCAGGCTTTAAAAGAATAGCTAGTGTAGTATAGAATGAGAAGGAATTTGAAACCTTAATTTCATTGGGAAGATTTCCAAAATTTATTAGCATTTGCTTGCAAGATTTGTGGTTGGAGCATGGGATTAAAGTCACTACTTAATGACTTTAAATGTTTTTCTGGGGTTAGAGAGAAGGCTCGGAGGTTAGAAGTGCTCACTATTCATAAAAACATAGTGTCTGTTCTATGCTCTATGGTGTGCAAGCCGGGAACCAGGCTGAAGACTTAAAAACTTAAAAACACACGCACACAGACAGACAGAGACATGGGAACATGGGTCATCCTTGATACAAGAATGCCAACTTTATTGTGCTCAGGGGCAGCTGATATAGGGATCCTTAACTGATTGCCATTCCCCGGCTCTCACGATTTCCAGTAAAACCCACCAGAATTCACTCCCCTGCCATCAAGGGCTCCTGCTCAGAGCAGCTTCAGGCCCAGGTAAACAAACTGTTTTGCTCAGTTCACTCCAGCTTCCAAAGGGTCTGAGGTAGGCAAAGAAAGCCAAGGGGACAGGGATCTGCAGCCCCCCAACAATTGGTCGTCTATGGGACCCTGGTTTGGTTATCAGCACTCACATTAGGTGGTTCCCAGTTGCCTGTAACTCCAGCACCAGGGCACATGATGCCCATTTTAACCTTGTGCACTCACACATAGGTGGCATACATACATACACAGAGACACCACCAGCACCAGCATCAGCATCAGCATCAGCACCACCACCATCAGCACCACCACCACCATCAACACCATCACCACCATCAGCACCACCACCACCATCAGCACCACCACCACTACCAGCAGCAGCAGCACAAATAAATAAATAAATAATTTTAGAAATCTTTCTTGGGGCCAGAAAGATGGCTTATCAGACAAATACTTTCTGTGCTAACCCCACAACCTGAGTCCTACAGCCTCCGTAAAAAGCCAGCTATGGGATATGCATCTGTCATCCTAGGACTCCTACAGCAAGGTGGAAGATGGAGCTAGGAGAATCAGCTGGAGGTTCACAGGAGCAGGGCAGCTGCAGAAACAAGGAAGTCCTTGCCTCAGACAAGACGGAAGAGGAACTGACTTCCTGAAATTGTCCTCTGACCTCTACATGTATGACAAGGCACACATATGCCCACAATCATATACCTACATCATAAACACATACACATCAGTAGATAAAATTTTAGATTTTAATGTAAATGTTTTTCTCTATGGAAAATGTGGTAACTCTGTGTTAGTTGGGACTTACTATTTTAAGAAGAAAATTAGACTTCATCCAGAGACAATTAACGTGTGTAAGTACACACAAAACGTACCACAGTAGAACACGAAGACTCCCACGTCCTCCAAAGGTGGCATAATCGTTTAATCCATTGTTTGTGACCGGGTGCTTGGAGGGGCTTTATAATTTTATAAATAAGGTTATCTATAAATCCTCCTTGTCAGGAAAGTAACAATATTTGACAGTGTTTTTATGTCATGACTTCATTGAAATAATTCTCTTTTGTTTTCTATATTCTGAAGATGGCATGCCAGAGTTGGTCCTAAATTAGATTAATGCATGACCATGGGAATGGGTAGAGACTGAGGGACTCCCTGGAGCCATTGTTCCCAGGGGTGTGTTCGTGGGGCACTTCCGGGTCTCACTGGAGCCCTCTGGGGTAATGCACTCATTGGAAACGAATTCATGGGTGCTAGATGAAATGTCTCTCAGTGGCACGGCTACTCTGTCCTGTTGAGCAGACCATATTTTGGAGCCTCTTGGAAACAATGCCTCTGATGAGTTTAAAGGGTAGAGACAAGCGTCAGACCAGACAAGCCGGCTTAGTGTCTCACCTGCAAATTCTAGAGTGTGGGAGTGCGGAAGAAAAATGGGAGGGTCTTATCAACCACGGTAATGGGGCTTTTCTTTATGTTGTTATCGAAAATTTCAATAGAAGAAGAATGACTAATGCCTTGAGGACTAAAGCAGATGTTACGTTTTTAATTTAATTGAGGGAGTGCCTACTGGGTAGCTTTACTTTCTGAAAAAGTTATATATATATATATATATATATATATATATATATATCACAAAATTGTCTAAAAATAAGTAGCTCTCAGTCCCAGTGTCCCAGTGACTTGCATTATCATAATGTAATCAGACACTTCACCATTGTAAACCACCGGCAGTTGAGAGCCTTGCTTATTTCTTTGTTTTCTGAGTTTGGAACTTGAGTTCTGAAATGGCTACTCATTCTCAGCTCACTTTTTGCTAACCTGCCTATATTTAACTACTTTCCATTTTTATAGGACCCTAAATGTTAACCAAATTGAGTTGGCAGCCAAGAAATGGAGACAACCTGAGTGTTCCTCAATTGATTATCAGATAATGAAAATCTGGTACATTTAAAGAGTTTCATTGGTTTATTAATTTTACTGTTTTATGCATATGAGTTTTTGTCTTATGAGCATGTATGTGCACTATATGCATGCCTGGTACCCTCAAATATGGTACCAGAAGAAGGCTTCATAGCTCCAGGAAATGGAGTTACAGATGGTTGCAAGCTACCATATCCCCATTGGCTAGCTCTCATAGTTCTGGAAGGTACCATGCATGCTACTGGAGAAAAGTAATCATTAATTTTATCTTCAAACCTGAAGACCTACAGTAAACACCAGTCTGACAAGAGAGGTCCACTGGTTTGTTATGGGTAAGAACATTACAGTGGTAACCAACCACTTTGTGATTGGATTTAAGGCCCCCTCTACAAGATGAAAGCAATACCTGGTGTCATTAATAGAGCCAAGAACCTCTGGGGAGACAAGACTTAGGCCCTAGTAGAGAGCCTACTACTGTAATATGGGTGTAATATCAAAACCACTCCTAATAACTTGTTATATTTGTAGTTTCGTTCATCTGTCATCCTTCTTTCTGTAGTAGGTGGAGGTTAACACAAAGACTCACAACTCATCAAAGTATAGGCAATAAGAGTGTATAGAATAGAGCTGTGGAGACCAGTGTCAGGGGATACATCTGCAAAACAACAAACACTTGTACCTAAAGCTCAAGGAACATTTATAGAGCGGGTGTAAAGATTGTAAGAGCCCAAAAATCTGGAAGTTTGTTTTGTGACTCCTTGAATTTAATCAAGGCCACCTGTGTGACCTTGGGTGCTGTACGCTGGAATCTTGTGGCTCATCAGTAGGTCCATAAGTGGAAACAAGGCCTACCCCTCCCCTAGAACCTACCAGTAGCCAATAATTTATCAGGGAGGAATAAACCTTCCTGACTTCTTGTTGACAGGTCTGGTCTTGCACGGGCCCTGTGCAGGCAGCTGCAGCTTCTAGAAGGTTGTGATTACATCAGCTGTATCATGTCCTGAGGACAACATTTTGAAGCTTTCTCCCTATCTTCAGGCTATTACATTCTTTTCACCCCTCTTCTGGAATGTTCTCTGAGCCTTTGATGGGGTGGTATAAATGGCCTGTGTAGTGCTGATCACCGAACGCCTGTTAGCCTCAGCGTATTGATCAGCCATGTATTCCTGTATTCACGGGGGTTAACTGAAAAAAGAAGTTTCTCTAATGAAGGCCGAGAGTAGCATTTAAGTTATAAACGTAAATACTGACAAGATACCTTAATGATTCTGTAGTAGGCTATAAGGATAGAACTAGAAGGTGGAACTGATGGGGTGGGTTATGGAAACCAGTCTCAGTAAAGGGCTGTATTGTTTAATGTTGACAAAATACAAACTATTTTAGAAGGATAAATTCAGACGCAACACAGATGACACAGTGTAGCAGCTAAATAACAGAAGCCAAAGAGCACACACAAGTCCTCCCTTTGTTTGCTATTATAGTGAAGGTAGAGCAGAGAGAGTGAAGAACTTCACCCTCTGCGGTCAGGATATAGTTGGAGAAAAGAAGATGACCGTTCCATCCTAACTGTGAGAAGAGAGCATTAACTCACGGGATGAATTCTGGGAGAGCTGAATTCAGAGAAAAGGTGATTTTAGCTTGGCTATGTGCAAATGCTAGCTAGGCAAGACTGTCACATGGCATGGACATATCAAGCAAGGGAAATTCAGGAAAGAAAGAAGTAAATACTCCTAATATCAAGGCGGCATCCGATGCTGAGGACTAAGTAGTCCAACCGAGGTGGAAGAGAAGGACAGGCAGAACTGTCAAGGGAGTGGATACATAGAATATGGGGGAAGAAGTGTCAAGAGGTGGGGCCAAGAAGGTGGTGATATTGTAGGTATCCCCCCCTTCCTACTGGAGCCCTGCTGTGCCCGATAGCCTGGGAGACCGACCTACATGAGTAGTACACATGTCTCCCTGGCCTCTGAGAGTGGGTCTAAGGTGGCCCCATGGGGAAATCAGATGCAGATCAGAGGCCAGGAAGAGAGTGAGGACATGGTATCGCTTCTCCCAGCTGCCTCTCCCAGGTTCTCCACAAGCCTATGTGAAGCCCACAGCTTGTGACAGGTGGTGATTCTGGCTCACATTTCTTGTCCCCCAGGGTGGTCACATTTCTCTAGCCCGAGTGTATGTAACCTTTTTTCCTCATTTCCTGGACCTCACTTCGTCTTCCTCTCCTCTATTTTAAAATTTATTTTTTTAATTGACAGATAGTGTCTCGATATGTTTATGGAATACACTGTGTTGTTTCAATGAATACTTTGTAATGACCAAATAATTGGCATACTCACCAACTCGGAAGTCGTATGGTTCTGCTGATAATATTTAGTCTTCTCTTAGCTGTTTAGAAATATTCAATTGATTGTCAACCAGAGTAACTATTGTTCTACATTGCTACTAGAAGCTATTTTTCCTTCCCAAGTGTGCATTTTGTACCCATCAATCATCTTCTCCCCGTCTCCTCTACCTCCAGCCGCATGTAACCGCTATTCTGTTTTACACTTCCACAGAGTCAATATTTTAAACTTCTGTCGATTGGTAAGGATATTCAGTATCTGTGTTTCTGTGTCTGGCTTGTTTCAGTTTATATGGATCCTTCCAGGCTCATCCATGCTGTGCCTAATGGAAGCGTCATTGTTTTATAGCTCAGCGTTATTCCATCGTATTTACGCAACACATTTTCACGATCCATTGTAGACACCTAGGTTAATTTCGTGTCCTCTCTGTGATTCTAGGACTAGCGCTGCTGTGATAGATGTAGGAATCCCGCCTGTGTTCATCCCTTCCACGTCTTCTCTTCAACCAGTGTGTGTGGATGTGGTTCCTGCCTTCTGCTAGGATTCCTGCTGATTTCAGGGCAAATCCAGGAGGAAGCATTTTCTGGAACCAACGGTGGAAGACTTTACCCAAGTGCTCTGACCACGGAATGGGGTGAGGACTAGTGAGAAAAAAAATCAGAAATTGTCTTGTTTGAGGCTTTTAAAAAATGTTTCTTCTCTTTCTTTCTTTCTTTCTTTCTTTCTTTCTTTCTTTTTTTTTCCTTGAGAAATGAAATGAGCAGGGATTCATTTGCGAGCTTTGGCAGAAGAAAATGAATAGTAAAAGAAAAATAAAGAGTAAGTAAAATGATTGCTTTGACAAGACCAGTAATATGGGGTGAGGGCAAAGAGAGAGACGGGACGTCAGTCTGGAACAGAGCTAATCTATATCTTTAAAGTTAGCAAGAGTTGAAAACAGCCCCATAAAACAGCTTTCTTGGGGTCAATTGCTTGATTGTCACATAAGGCAAATGGCCTCTTTAAATGACCAAATCACCTTCTCCCCAGGATTTTAACACGACAGAAAGGCTGCAAATACGACCAAGAGACAGCTAAAGATGAAATATCTACTTGGGTCTTACCTTTGCGAATCACCGCCGTTATTAATCATTTGTAGGACGCCATAAGCCGGCACGAGGAGAACCATGATTCTTCATTGCTTGTTAAAAATATTTACATTTTCCTCTACCAGCTGTATGTGAGGAATTGATATTTTCTGAATTGCTAAGTCAATAGCATCTTCCTCGAGCCATCAAAGGATTTGATAAGCCAGCAAAACACGAGAGCCTCTGCCGCAAATAAGTGGGAGGCACTTGGGCTGTCAGGCAATTAAGTGGACCTGAATAAGCTGATGTAATTAAGCCTCTTACTGCATAATTATCTTTATTTTCAATGTGTCTTTTGATGGAACATCTGTTCCCTGCTCCAGAAATGAAAAGGAAGGACCCACGTTCATGAGGCACACGGATCTGCAAGGGCCTAACGCATGCTGCTGGGGCCACTGGCATTCGGGGCAACACATGGTGTCATTTGTTCATCTTTGCCTGCAAGAAGCAGGTGTCCTCATACCCTCAACCTGTGCCCGCCTGACCTCCGAGATCACAGCAGCTGCCTGGAGTCTTCTTTACATGCAACGGTCCCTGAGAGAGGCAGGGGTGCAGCTAGCTGGAAGGACTACATAGAAGAGGGAGATGGGGTACCAGGACTCAGCAGGCCTCTTTCGGAGTTCTGCCTCTGGGTGGCAGGGCTCGTGACTTGTCCCTTTACTTGGCAAATACAGTTAATCCAATCTGACCTGCTGAGACGCAATCAGTATTGTCTTGCGGGGGCGGGGGCGGGGAGGGGCTGTTGTTTGCAGCTAGGGCTTTTGTCCTTTTCTCAAGTCTGTCAGCCACAGACTCCTCTTGGCAGATGCCTATGCTGGTGTGAACTGGGGGTTTCTGAATCACACTAACGCACGAGGAAGGCTCTGCTGAGAGGTTGATTTGGCACCATACGCCACCGCTGCTGCTGTTTGTGTGCGATGTGACCAATCACCGTTCTCTCTGTCTTGATTTGTTCAACTTGAAATGTGCAATCATGGCACCTCCACACAGGAAAACGGCGAGAACTGAAAGGCCAACGGAGACGGTAATGGCTAGTGCCTCTACTATATTAGCTGATCAAAAGAGAACCAATTCCTCCCCCTTCTCCCACTGCCAGCACAGGGACCTAAATGCTAGCTTGTTAGAAAGCGCTGAGGCATAGGCTCTCATTAAAATCAGTCAGCTCCAACTCTCTACAGTGCGCCTTGTTTGGGAAGCCAGAAGCCAGGCCTTTAAGAAGAGCGTTTGAAAAGAAGATTACCCTTACTTACTGTTCAGCTGTCACAGCCCTCAGTCTGGGTCACAGCCTGACCGGTTCACGATGGAGGTACACCTTTGCGTTTTGGTCTTGCACCTCCGTGTCTTATATATAGTCTGATTATTTCTCCCCCTCAACATAAATATCGTTGGCACCGGCTCAGCTTTTGGCACGCTGATATATTGAGTCAAGGCTTTCATCTCCCTTCTCTTTTCTTAATAGCCTTGTTGAAACATGGCTCTCATACCCTACAATTCGTCTGCTTTAAGTATATGATGTATTGGCTGTATTTTCACGGAGGAGGATGTTCATCATCATAGTCCATTTTCGAGCACTTTTACCACTCCAGGAAGAAATGTTACATCGTGTACTCATTACTTCCTGTCGCCCTATAGCCCGGGGTGGCCACGAGTCTTTTTCTGTTTCTGTGGTTTTGCCTATTCAGGACATTTCATATAAGTGGAATTATATAATATGCAATGTTTGGCATCTGCTTTCTCTCACTTGACGCCATGCTCTGAGGGTCATCCATTTTGTGGTCTATATCAGTACTTAATTTCTTTTTATGGTTAAATAAAATTCCATTGAAATGGATAGCCCATATTTATTTATCTATCCGTCAGCTGGTGTGAAACTGATCTCTTTCCACTTCTTCTGTTACGCACAACGCCGGGAAGCACATTTTGCATGAACAAACACGTTGCTTCCGTTCTATAAGTGTTAGTAGAGAGATTGTTAAGTTCTGTGGAAACTATACTTTAGCTCTTTAGTGGTTTTTTCCTTACCGCTGGAGATTGAACCCAATATCCATGTTAGACAACCACTGCTCCGCTGATCTGCATTCTCCGCTGTGTTTAGCTCTGAGAGGAGCCAGTTCCTTCATTTGTTTGAGTTTCGATTTTGAGATGTTTGTTTTGAGACAGAGTGGTGTGATATAGTTCAGGCTGAGCTAGAACTTGAGATCCTCGAATCCTTAGATTCCCCAATGTTGGAAATACAGGCATTGCGGCCAGTCTCGATTTTTCTACACTGATTTTTAAAATGTTGTTAAACATTTTAAGCCCCTCCTAGCAGTGCATAAGGATTCTTCTTTCTCCACAAGTGACCAACATGTATTATTTTCTTCCTGTTGTTCATGCCGTGTGTAACATGGTATTTCCTAGGGTTCTGATTTCCACTTTCCCCACGGCTAACTACCCTAGTCTTAAGCATGTCAATGGCCTCTACTACTAACCATTCCTCCTTAATGCTGCTTATCTGGGCTACTTTGCACTTCATACATGATCTACAACCAATATAGTTTTTGCTGCCATAAGACAGAACCCTAAAGAGATACGTTGGGGCCCAGACTGTGTGAAAACATGAAACATTCCATTTTACAATTTAAAGAAAGGAAGGAAGGAATCAAAGAAGGAAGAGAAGGAAGGAAGGAAGGAAGGAAGGGAGGGAGGGAGGGAAGGAGGGAGGGAAGGAGGGAGGGAAGGAAGGAAGGAAGGAAAGAAGGAAGGAAAGAAGGAAGGAAGGAAGGAAAGAAGGAAGAAAAGAAAGAAGGAAAGAAGGAAGGAAGGAAGGAAGAAGGAAGGAAAAGGTGAGATGAAATGCTTCATCCTAAAGCAAGGACTCGAGGGAGTGGACATGGTGCCAACAGCACACTGGGGAGGTGGGTCTCAGGGACTGTGCCAAGAGGACAAGACGAAATGTACCCCCAAAGTAAGCCTCTTATTCAGAACTAAGCCTGAACACCCTGTCCTCAGTGATCATCAGACGTTCCCTCATCACTCGTCACAGTAGTGAATACACAAAATCCCAAAACAGCGCCAAGGGAATAGAGCAGGAACTCTGCTTCTAACTTCTGAGCCAAGGAGTTAAGAATCACTAACACTTGGTGACTTTTTAAATGTTTAATGACATTTATTTATTTGTGTGTGTGTGTGTGTGTGCACACACGTACCCACACGTGCAATGAAGTGTGAGGAGGTCAAAAAGCTGCTTATAGTGGCTCGTTTTCTCCTTCCACTATATGGGTACTGGGTGGGGAGGGTCCAACTTGGTTCATCAGATTTAGTGGCAAGTGTATTTACCATCTCACTAACATGGACTAAAATTTTCATAAAGTGGAAAAAAGGTGGGGGGGAGCTTCTTGTGAAGACTAGTTAAGGATAAAGTTGTTGCAGCTGCTTTACAAATTATGAAACACTGTATCAATTGTATGTCTGCTGCTTATAAATAAGACTCACGTTTAATGAAAATTTTTCTTGGTTTGGGTGTTGGACTTCAATTCTGGTAAAGACGATGTCTTCGTGAAACTTCAGAAAATAAGCCCCCACTCCCTGCAACTCTTTCCTCTATTACTGGATTATTGTTGCACATCCTAGCCATCAGCAGGCAGTGGCTCTTCCTGGAGCCCTGAAAGAGCCCAGCTGCTCACAGCTGCATGCCATAGCATACCAGCACTACAGAAAAACATCCTCTGTGTCCGCGGTCATCAAGCTTGAGAAGGAGCAGACACACACAGGGCCTTAGAATGAGGCTGACTACCAAAAAAAAAAAATTACTCCCAGGGAAAACCAAACTCAGAGGTGGGCACAAACACAGGGGCACTGAGAAAGCATGTGTGGGGGCCTTAACAAATGCCTAAGCATGCATTCATAATTTATCCGCTGGGCTGTGCACGCTCCTGCACCCAGGTGGAGATTTGCCTCCGCTGAAGATTCGAGACGGCCTCATCCTCCTTTGCCACCTCAGCAATGTGTGGGCTGGAGCAGATCCCTTCTCTATGTGGCCAGTCATTTTTCAGTTGTCTCCCTTGGCTTCCATTCATGGGCCCAGGACAAGGCTTCCTAAAACCAAAGGCTGACGCCTCAGAACTCACACATCACGTTAAAGTCAAAGATCAGTCCAGGTGCAAGAAAGTAGAGAGAAAAACTATACCTCCTGATAGCATATGATATGTCCAGCCCATAGACTCAACATAGGGTGTTGTGTATTTTTACATGCACTGTCATAATCTTACGGCAACGTTATGAAAGCAGCTATTGCTTTGTCAACATTGGAGAGGAGGCAAAGAACCTAGGCTCTCACATTTGCCCCCATCAAGAATGAGACCCCGGTCCACCTTCTTCACAGGTTTCCCCAATCTCCTCCTCACGCTCCTGACACCACACACTGCTTCTACCACCAGGCAGGCCCCTCTCTTGCTTTGTCCCCACGCCAGTGTGCCCCCACCTACTTCGGCAGGTGGTGTGAACTCTACCTGCTCTTACCAGGACCCCGCCTCCAAGAGTATGACACAGTCTTTCCAGTCACACCAAGTCCAGAAGGCCACCCCAGTAAGAGACCTGACCCAATTTTACTCTCAAATCCATTCTCTCTCCCCTAAGGCGCTCTCTCTAGGCACCCAGACTACAAGGCCACCCTGATTGTTTTGACCTTTTCAAAGCTATCTAGTAGAACACCTGACCTTAGAAAACTTTATAGTAGCTCAGGCTTCTAGGAATAGGCCTGCTACTGTCCACTCTGTCTCCTTCCTCAAGACGTCTACCCAGATCACTGCCTACTGATGTGCTTAGAAAACTAGACAAAAGATACAGTCAAATCCAGATGCCTAGGACACATCACAAAAACACAAGAAATATGAAAAAAACCCAAAACGATACATCTCCCCTAAAGATCACCAAACCTGTCCAAACCTGTAGTAAGTATCTCTAATAAGAAAACAAACAAAAAATTTAGAAAAAACTCAAGGCATAGAAGTCAAAGAAAAAATTATAAATATGTCTGAAGAATTCAAAGAACTCAAAAGGATGCTAATAACCAAGCAAATTAACCTAAGGGGTTTTCTGATAAGACAATGGAGATGCAAGCTTGAGAGCACAGCTTAGGAGATGCAGAGGTTTGACCCCAGGAGATACTGTTGATTGACCCTGGAGATTCAAGTTTTGTAATCAAACCTCCACAGGAAATAGCACTCTTCTCTGTCCCCAATATGTCAGGACTGGAGCAAATTGTTGCCTTCCCCTACATTAAACTTAGTTTTCCCTTTAGAAAAATTTAATGTCTTCTCCGTGATCTCCAGTTTCTATAAATATTTATTTTCCTTCTGTTTTCTGGGATTCTACTCAGAAGACATGAGTCGTTAAATGAAAACTTTAGTGTTGGGTATGTGGGATGTCTCCTTACAAGTTATTGGTCAGGAAACCAGAGATGTTCCCAAAACAGCGTGGGCTATTTATTGCCTTTGCCCTTGGTGGTTGCCTACGAAAACTAGACGGTAAAACTCTATTGCTGAAGCCACAACACACTTTGGTTACAGGACATACAGAAACCAGGCTGGAACTGACTTATAGACAGCATTCACAATGCTAGAAGCAGGCTAGTGGAGAAGAGTCACCAGTGGTCTTTCCATGTGCTTGATACTGAAGGCTGCAATGGTGACAGGCCAGACTAGATATGCCCCTCAGGAAAGCGGTCACATAAAGATGATGGAGGCAAGCAACTGCCTTCTATCAGATGTGAGGTTCGCTCCACAGGAGGAAATTCGTGCCTGGTACCATACACTTTCACAAACTCATGACTGACTAGGGAATTCACAATTCCTAGAAGGAAACCTCCTAGCAATGTTTTGCTCTCTCTTGGTAACTCACTAAGTCTAATCAGTGCTGTCTTCTGGAATATCAGTTAATCTTGTTGGCCTGAACTTGCACAGGTCCTGTGTAGGGCACCTTAGCTGCAGTCAGGTTATAGCACAGCAGCCATGTCAGGCCCAGATGACATGTTGTCAAACTGCCTTCTAAATAGTTCAGTTTCTACCCGTAGGTTAGTCCTCCTCTCAACCTTGGGCCGAGAAACTTCTGCAGCCATCAGAAGTCAATGCAGACACGCTTGACTGGTCAAACCGACGGTATGTGTGAATCTAGTGGTCAGCTGTGAATGTCATGCATATCAGGTCTCCTTCCTCCAGGTCCCTAAGAACATCCTGAAAGAGGGAACAGAAAGAATGTGAGAGCCCGAGAAGAAGAAAGAGGGCTGTGGAATCCTGTCATCTGGACAGGACATGCTGCTGTGTTATTAGCTGACTGCAGCTACAGCTCCCTACACAAGACCTGTGTAAGGTGAAGCCAACAAGATTGATTGATATTCCAGCAGACAGCACTAACTAGACTCAGTATGTTACCACACGTGCACGGGAGAGAGAGAGAGAAAGAGAGAGAGAGAGAGAGAGAGAGAGAGAGAGAGAGAGAGAGAGAGAGAGAGAGAGAGAGAAAGAAAGAAAGATATGACAGCAGAAAGGGAATTATTAAGGGTGTCCAGGTAGATCGGGAGGGAAAAGTTGTGTGTGAATATGACCAAAACACATTGAATGCTTGTATGAAATCATCCAAGAATAAATAGAAGTTAAAAAAACAAAACAAGCATATTTAGTGTACACACACCCACACAAGCACATACACATATATGTACAAACTGTATATATATATATATATATATTATCAAAGTCAGTATTTCTAGGTGATAAGTTAGGGTGACTATTTTCTTGTATATTTAGGATTAATTATAAGGAGGTGATAGAGAAAAATATATCCCCATCTCCATGAAAAGGTAAGAAAAGGATGGCAATTACAAGGTCAGATTCACGAGAACTCTGCCCATGGCCAGCTCTCCGCTCTCAGGCATGTTGTTTCAGCAGTTTGGGCCCAATCCTCTCTTTTCTGAAATGAGAGGATGAAGTTGAATACCCTCTCCGCTCTTTCAGCTCTGACATATTTGATTCTGGCGCCAGAGTATAATTTCATCATATTCTCCACACGATTTTGTTCCAAAACACGTTGACATCATGTTCAATTAGGTTGACTCATGTTCCCCATGTAAACAGTTGTGGTGATTGCCAAACTATGCCAACAAACAAAAAGACGGGTTTCAAGTTCTTCCCTCTAATGCTCCAAAAATATTTCGGATGTGTTGAAAATCTGCTCTTTATTTGACTCATTAGTTCTTACCAAAAAATTTTTAGTGGGCTTTCCCCCTACTTCTTCTGGAATATAATCCAAAATTGAACAAAAATATTTGAACACGATGTCTTGATTATGTTTTCCAAGTACATCTGTGTTCAAGCAAAAGCAAATCCACAAACTAGATGTTAATCTTTCTGTTTGATAAGCCAGAGCACATTGATAAGCCCGTGCCAAACAGTTTAGATGTACTAGAAATGAGCAGAACTTTTGCTGCACTACGTGCTGACTGAGCTGTAGAATATGGCCTGGGGGCCTTTATAACTAGATTGGGATACCATAGGATAGCGTGTTGTCAGGGGGAAAAAAAAAACCACATATGAAATTGTGAAATGTTTTGGAAAGTAAGAATCCCAAACTACCCTCTTCCCAGCAGATCTGATTACTCTCATGTGTTCTGATTTCACAGCAAACACGGCTCCAGTTGACGTTTGGGGAGGAAATTTCCCAAACAAATCATTATGGCATCTTTGGAAAGATCTCTGGGAGGTTAAACATGATGGGAAGACCTAGCGTCATCAGACTGCAGGTTTATATCTAGGGAGTTTCTTTAATTAGAGCACTCTTGAGCGAAGCTATGAGCTCAGCCTGTAGCATGCAGAAGTCGGGGATCTGTCTGCCTGCATGACAAGGATCAGAGCTCTTTCCTCCTCCCTTCTCCGTCTGCCCCCCCCCACACACTCCCAATTGTTCCAGGAGATCTTATCTGTTCCTCTTCTCAGGGGGATCCATGTATGTCTCTTGTAGGGTTTTCCTTGTTACCTAGCTTCTCTGGGACTTTGGACTATAGGCTGGTTATCCTTTGCTTTATGTCTAATATCTACTTATGAGTGAGCACATACCACGTTTGGGTTACCCAGATGCTTTTTTCTAGTTCCATCCATTTGCATGCATATTTCAAGCTGTCATTTTTTTTTTTTTACCACTGAGTAGTACTCTATTGTGTAAATGTACCACATTTTCTTTATCCATTTTTTGGTTGAGGGGCACCTAGGTTGTTTCCGGGTTCTGGCTATTATGAATAATGCTGCTATAAACACAGTTGAGCAAATGCCCTTGTGGTCTGAGTGTGCATCCTTTGGGTAGATGCCCAAGGGTGGTAGTGGTCTTGAGGAGAAGTGGAGAAGGGGGAAAGATGAGAAAAACATGAGGGAATATGATGCTCAAGATGGGGGAAGGACAGAGGGAAAGAAAGGAAAGCAATATCTTGATTGAGGGGGGCAATAAAGGGCTAGCGAGAAGCATGGCACTAGGGAAATTCCCAGGAATCCACAAGGATGACCCCAGCTAAGACTAAAAGCAACAGTGAAGAGGACACCTAAACTGGCCTTCCCCTCGAATCGGACTGACGGCTACCTTAATTGTTGTCATAGAACCTTCATCAAGCAACTGATGGAAGCAGATACAGAGATTTACGGCAAAGCACTGGACCAATCTACCGGAGACGAGTCCAAGAGAGGGAGGAGCGATAATATGAGCAAAAGGGTCAAGACCATGATGGCGATACCCTTAGAAACAGCTGACCTGAGCTATTGAGAGCTCACTGACTCTGGACTGATAGCCGGGAGCCTGCATAGGACCAAAGCAGGCCCATTGAATGTGGGTGACAGTTGTGAGGCTTGAGCAGTCTGTGGGGCAATGAGCAATGGGATCAGAATTTATCCCTAATGCTTGAACTGGCATATTGAAGCACATTCTCTTTGGAGTGATACCTTGCTCAGCCTAGGTATAGCAGGGAGGGCCTTGATCTTGCCTAGAAGAGAAGTGTCAGACCTTTTATTGGACTTCCCATGGGAAGCCTTACCCTTTCTGAGGAGTGGATTGAGGGGTCAGTTGGGAGGAGGGAAGGGAGTGGGTATGGGGATAGCTATGCAAATTATATTTAAAAAAGTCAAAGGGAAAAAAGAATGCAGAACTCAAGAGAAAGAAGTAGCACAGGAGCAGTGGTGACTGCAGCAAGAAACCCTCTAGACATTGTCACCAGCATCCCCAGAGCCGGGGAGCATCTCAGGGACTAACCAAAATGGTTACATCTACCACACAGCTCTTGCACTTAAGGCTCAGGGAATTTTATGGAAACGGGCATAGAAAGATCCTGAAACCAATATTTTTCACCCAGGTTTGGGATATAATATTTATTATTAAATAATATATAATGCTGAACCCTGTACCTTGCAACCAAGAGAATGCCTATCTTTCCTTTCTGAGAAAGGATAAGATCATCTTCCTCACCTGACAACTCCCGCAAATAGCAGCAATATGACTCAGCTCAGCTCAGGACAGTTCTATCCCTCATACCTCATGCAGAGGCCGGAAAGCTGGAGACCTGACTCAGTGTCTTTAGAAGAGCTCCGGGATAGCTGCTGTAAACGTGTGCCTCTCAGAAGCGCCACCCAAGATACCGTAACAATATGGCTGCCCATTCAGGACCTTGAAATAAAGCTCTAATAGATATGCTATCATGGAAGCAAGACATCTCACGGGCCCTTTCCCTAAACAAGACCCACAGGCAACTAAAGAATGGGAAGAGTGAGAGAAATAGTCTCTCTCAGGGATTAACCCCTGATTGGTTATTCAAGCTGTCAGTCCTGAAATCATTTAGGTAGAAGCAACACTAAACAGACTGAGCAGGTTGTGTTTCTATATTTTTTTTATCCATACATGAAAAAGAGGCTATGAGCTCAAGAGGGAGCAGGAGGGAAGGATGTTGGAAGATTGTGAGGAAGGAAGGGAATGGGGGAAATCGTGTAACTATATTTTAAATTTTTAAATGTTTAAAAAAATAGTAATAGAAAGGATAAAAACTGCAAGACAAAATGTTTGGATGAAGGACAACGTGTTTCCTCAGGGTTCAGGCCTAGTGATCCATAGTTAGCACTGACCACCTGCCAGTCCCAAGTACTTCCCCAAAGGACCCAGAAAAGCTGGACCACTAGATTTCAACACATTCACTGTGGCCATCAATATCAGTAATCCCAGACAATGATGCCTCTGGACACCAAGTCAGGTCTCCCGCTTTCTGGCCTCTCTTGAGGTATGAGGAACAGAAATGTCCCGTGCTGGCTGAGTCATAATCACTGCTACTTGTGACAGTTGTCAGAGGAGGAATATGAGCTTATCTTTTACCAGAAAGGAAGATCAGCATTCTTTTGGTTGCAAGAAACAGGGTTCAGCATTACATATTTTAGAATAATATATATTATATCCTAAACATGGGTGAGTAAAGTATGGGTTTCAGGATACTGTCTTTGTGTATTTGAGGTGTTATGTAAGAAAATAATGTAAAGAGATAGTTTAAGCAATCGTCTCTTTTTTCTCAAGTCCTAGAGGCTCAAAAGTCTAAGCTTGAGCACTAGTAGATTTGGTGTGCTAGAACTGCTTCCTGATTGGCAGGTAGTGCCTTCTTGCTTGTGTTCACAGAGTACAGGAAGAAAGCTACCATTGCCCTTCTCTTATAAGGGTACCAACCACACTCGTGAGAACATCACTACCATCAGGACTGAACCACCTCCTCCCTAACATCATCATCCTGGAGGTTAGAATTCTAGCATGTCAGTGGGCAGATCACACCATAGACTTGTGAGGTTCCAGGTCACTGAATCTGAAGAAACTGCGTGGCTTCAGTGAGTGAAGTCAGGAATGTCAGTCAGGAATATCAGTGTCACTTGAACTTCTCATTGTCCAGCATCTGTTCTTTTTCTGTCACCACTCTCTCTATGAGAACACGCTGTTTTCTAGAGATACCAAGGTAGTCATTGTCATAGCCCATGTCATTCCATACCCAAGGGACAAACGTAAGATCCATTTCAGCCAACTGAATGACCTTTACTAGCATTTGAAGCTGATCAGACAGTTAAAGGTACTGGTAGCAAACAGAACTCACTCCATCTTCACAACGGCTGCTGCTCAGGCCACTGGAATAACCTGCTTCTCTGTTTCTAAAATTATCTCATGTCTTTTCTATTGAATTTCATTTCATTACATTTATTTCCTATTTGTTTCTTTATTTCATTTTCTGTGTAGGAAGATTCATGCATGTCTAAGAGCACATGTGAAGGTCAGAGAATGACTTAAGGAACTGACTTCTCTCCCCATCGACCAGACAGGTTCCAGGGATCAGACCCAGATTGGGAAGCATGGGTGCAAGAGCCTTACACACTGAGCCATCTCGTCAATCCATAGCTATCTAATTTCTGTTTATATCCACAGCATCTTCAAACCTCTTGACAATTCAATGAGTGTCTGAGATCCTTCTAATAAACTCATTCTAGCTCTACTTAGCCACAGTTTATTTCTATGGCTTGTAGTCAAAAAAATGTAATAATGCATACACATCAATATTTAGGCAATGACTGACATTTCAGAATGCGTTGTTTGTTCCCCATTTACTCTTACCATAATATATTAATAGGCCAGTTATTATTTTCGTTTTATTTGTTAAAAAGTTTTCTCAAAGATCTTAAACAGTTTGCTGTTCTTACTGCAAGAAAGTTTCCTCAAGGCCAAATTCTTTTGGCTTCACACCTAACGCTCTTTCTATGATAGTGAGGTGTAAGTCTTTTTTCTGTTCCCCATAAAATAGTCAAACGAGGACAAAATTAATTGGAAACACCCACACATTCATGTGACTAGTGTCAGGGTTTCCTTTCAATTTTCCTCTTGCATGCACAGCGATCTGAACGTAAACAAGCCCATAATGTACCTCAGCAATTTTCAGGAAGTCACAGCAAAACAGTGTGACGTATTCACAATCAGAAATGTTGATAGGGGTGGCCAGTTGGCGGTGAGGCCATTTCAAATTGCTGCTTCTCAGAAATAAGATACCCAAGTTTTTCAGCACTGTGGCTGATAGCTTCCTTGAAACAAAAATATACATAGCTATTCCCCCATGGGTACCAACAGTAATCAAGAAGAACTGGGAAAAGGCCACGCATGAGCAGAAAGTGTCTGGCAGCTATTTCTCTGACTAGATGTAGAAAATGAGATGCTGTCCTTTATCCAAAGAAGGAATGTCCGTGAACTTGGTTGGTTTTAATCAGGACTTTAAAGTATATTCTTAACTATCATTGAAAGCTTAGTTGATTAAAGTCAATAGTGTCCACTTGGAATTTAAACATCATCAATTTCTCTGAAGTCACATGTGAGATTCTCAGTGATGTTTATTGAAGGAAGAAAATAGTAGAGACGATAGTTATAACCCCAAGGGAGAACCCAAAGCAGAGGCTTTCACTACAGCTAAGCCAGAAACTCAAGAACTTTTGGTTCCAGCATCTGAGGCTCCTCCCTTAACCCAAGTATTTCTCACGGAAAAACCAGAAAATACTGAGAATGTGTTTTCTGCTTTACAGTTTCTCTGTCTCTGTCTCTGTCTCTCCTCTTGTTTTGTTTGAGGCAATGCCACCATATAGCCTTGGCTGTCCTGAAACTCACTATGTAGACCAGGCTGGCCTCAGACTCACAAAGATCCCCTCTCTCTGCCTCCTGAGTGCCAGGATTAAAGGCATGCCCCCCCATGTCTATTTTTTACAATATTTCTCAACTAAGGAGAAAAAATTATTTAGGAGACCTTCTGTACTATAAGCTCTAAAGAAACAGACACGACAGGATCAAGTTCATGACCATGTTGAATTCATGCAGGCTTTACATTAAAAAAAAACAACTATGTATAAATAAACCCACTTGACAACATTCAGTCTAGGTGCTGTCATAATAAAAGACCCCATCAAGCACAAGAAATAAATGAAGCAAAACACAAGCAAATAGCAGGATTTATAAAAAGCCAAACAGCCCCATGATTATCTGGTTTATCAACTGAAATGTCTCTAAATAATCATGAAACCTAAACCATAGTACCTGGTCTTTCAGCTCCCAGTGAAAGTCAAATCTAAGATATTTCTCAAAGTGATGACTGACTGGCACTCACTGACTCAAATGTGTTGCCTCTCTTCGTGTGTGTCCCTTTAGTGAGTGCCCTCGCTCTAGCTGGTGACTTATTCATGCTTTGATTATTGACTTCTACACCAGTTGCTTCCTGTTCTTCAGGAAGCTTATGTTTACTGCATCTGCTAGTAACAAGTGAGACCCTTCATTAAGTGAAATAGGCAATATCAAACCAGAACCAGTGCCTGGGACACTAAGGGGGCAATCTGCATAAAGTGATGGAGGTGTGTAAGGAGGGGATGAAAGGAATTGTGATGATTTTTCCCTTAAGAATTCTCTTCTAAAACAATTATTTTGATATTATAAATAGAGTTTTTGAAGTGTTCTAACTCTCTTGTTTCTCTCTCTCTAAGTGCTGCAAGCAATTACTTACAGGATACATAGGTGAATTCAGAGTGTAACTGAGTGCTTCATTTGGGAGAAAGGGAGGTGGAAAAGAAGCAGTATCTACAAGGCGCTGGGCTGTTCAGGCCTTTCTGATGGCCCTCTCCTTTCTCCACATCTAATGAGCTCTGTCTAAGCTCCTAAAATGTTGAAGTAGGTCAAATTCCTCTGTTCTTTCCCAAGTCTTTTTAAGAGCATTCTCTCTGAAGACCAGCTGATTGCTTGGAAATTGGGAACCAAAGACACAGAGCCAAGAGACTGTATCTGAGGAATAACCATCTCCATTTGTCTGCAGAGAGCATTGTGGGAGCCCAAGTCATTTGTCTGGATAAGTAGCACTGCCAACACTTGGCATTTCCAAGGCAGGCTTCTGATGGCGTCGCTCTAGCTTCTACAAAGAACAAATTAAAGCCCTGTAGCAGTCGCCTTAGGCTGGCATACAGTGTACTTGTCACAAAATCACCATTGGTAAAAGGAAAAGAAAGCAATTTAAAAAAAAAATCAGTTTAGCTTAATTTTTCTTTTTTAATTTTTTTCTATTTCTGTAAACATTCAATTTCCCAGTCTCATCACCCAAAGTTTATTCACCCAGATTGACTCCAAATACATCTTGACAGTCAGCCAAGTCCAAATACTCACTCAGAGGCAAAAAAAAAAAACCAACAACAACAACCATGGATCACATTCTTCAAGTGTGTCAGAGCCTTAAAAAACATGCTTGCTAGAGACTCTCTAATAATGAGGTTTGAGGTTATTTATCTATTTATTTATATTTATTAAAATGTTTGTTTTTATGCATTTATCATTGTTCTGGCTTGAATAAGAATGTGGCTCCCATAGACTCATACATTTGAATGTTTAGTCGCCAGGTGGTGAATGGTTTAGGAAGGATGAGACAGATGATGCAGCATCGCAGAGCAGGGTGTGGCCTTGTTGGAAGAGACCTGTTACTAGGAGTAGGTGAGCTTTGAGGTTTTAAAGGTCAATCCAGGACCAGTCTTGTACACTCTCTCTCTTTGACACCTGTTTGTTCGTCAGATGTAAGCCCTCAGCAACTGCTCTAGCCTCGTGCCTGCCTGCCACAACACTTTCTATCATGATGACCATGAACTAATCATCCGAAACTGTAAGCAAGCCCCCAATTATATGATTTTCTTTTATGCGTTACATTGGCACACTGTCTCTTCACAGCAATAGAACAGTGACTAAGACAATTGCACATCAATGTGGTGGCTTCCCTGTTATTTTCACACAAGTATATTTTTTGACCATGTTTACCATCTGTTCCCCTCTTCATTCCCATCCGTTTCCTCTTTCCAAATAGAGCCCTTTTCTGCTTTTGTGTGTGGATATGTGTGTTGTGTGTTGTGTGTTGTGTGTGTGTTGGTGGGAAATCTCTGTCAGCCAATGGACTATATAAGAGTGGGACCAAGTTAGGGCGTAACTTTTAGGGTACCCAGAGAAAAACGCCTAGCAGTCCAGGGTTCACTCTCTCTCTGTGGTTCCCGCACTAACGTAGCTGAGCTTGAACTTCTCATTCCTGTTTCATGAGTTTGCCCCTTATAATAAAGAAAAATATAATCAGTCTATCTTGTAGCTAGCCTGGTATTTCTCGATCCATGATAATTCAACAGTTGATGTTGAATTGTGGGGTTCAGGTCCCCAGTGGTGCAGCCAGCCGCCACCAGGCTCTGTGTGGATAGGATTTGGGTAGGATCCCCATGTGGTGGCCCTGAGTGGCCGCTAGCCTCTGTAGCATCTTGGAGCCACTCCGGGTCCCCAGACACCTGCACCTGTAGACTGCGCAGCTGGCTGGGGGGGTCCAGCTTTCCCAGGATAGTAGGTAATTTAGTGTGAACTTCCCCATAATAATAAATAATAGTGGGTAATAGAGTGAATACTTGTGAGCTATTATTTATGGACAATTTACATTGGTATAGTTTTTTTATATTGATACAAGTTCAAATTATATTTGTTATTTTTGTTTACAATATTTGTACACCTATGCAAAGTTATTTTGTCAGATTGTATGCATGCATGTTTCTACCTCTGTTTAAGACATTTTGTATATTGTTACAATTTTTGGGATATATTTTCATATTGCATTATACATTCCTGCCTCTGATCAAGATACTTATACATTATTTACATTTTGAAGTTATTTTTTTTCATTTACTGCAAAGTTGTTTACATATTATTTAATATTCTGATATAAAGTCTTGGTCTTTAAGTTATACAGGTAGTAAATATTATAGGTTAATTGTTATTCATGTTTGTTATACATATAGTTAGATTAATTAGGTTCTTTACATACATAGAGATTGTATTCTGTCTAGATAGGCAATCTTCTACCACTTCAAGGATCTGTAGAATATGGCATTTAAATAACTTAGGATTATGTTGACAAGAGACATGATTGCTCCTGACAGCACCAATCTATTCCTGAGAGAATGTTGAGCACAAAAACACTCCATTTGGAGTTTGTTTTCTTCTTGGCACAATTAGCCTTTGGGCAAGGTGCTGCCCATGCCTCAACCACTGACAAAGTACATGGTGTCTGGATTGAATAAGCAGGACACAATGAAAAAGACTGCCAAACCTTGCCAAGGCAGGGTAAGACAGTTCTAAATATTTTCCTACCTCTGAAAATGGTCTGTCACTTATGCTAGGCCTTAGTCAAAGTTGGTTTCTTCAACATTGCAAATGAAATTTTGGGTGATTGCTTAAGGTAGCCAATTATACTGATTGCTTTGGAAGCTGCTTGTTTGCACTTCCTGCCTACTCAAGTAATATTTTCTCTCTCTCAGGCCTTCAATGGGTTTAAAGATGATTAAATAGTCTTAGTTACCTTCCTCTTATGATTTAGCCAAGCCATTTCTGATGCAAGACTTAGACTCTTTAAAATAGAATATTTATTAAACATTTATCACATGTTCCTTTCTTAATATTGTTTATGTTGGTTATAATTCTAATTTTATACTTGGTATCTGTTCCTATTGTTTATGCTTTTGTATTGGGTTTGGAACTCTCTTATTTAGATAAAAGGGGGAGGTGATAAGGAATCTCTGTCAGCCAATGAACTTTAAGGGGTGGAACCAAGTTAGGGTGTGACTTTTTGGGTACCCAGAGAAAAACGCCAGGTGGCCCAGGGTTCTCTCTCTCTCTCTCTCTCTCTCTCTCTCTCTCTCTCTCTCTCTCTCTCTCTGTGTGTGTGTGTGTGTGTGTGTGGTTCCTGTGCTACATAGCTGACCTTGAACTTCTCTTTCATGTTTCATGAGTTTTCCCCTTATAATAAAGAAAAATATAATCAATCTATCTTGTAGCTAGACTGGTATTTTTCAACCCATGATAATTCAACAGTGTGTTGTGTGTGTATATTGTGTGTATGTGTGTGTTGTGTATATGTGTGCTGTATGTGTTGTATGTATATTGTGTGTTGTTGTATGTATGTTGTGTATATGTTGTGTGTGTTGTGTGTATATGTATTGTGTGTGTTGTATGTGTTGTGTGTATATGTATTGTGTGTATTGTATGTGTTGTGTGTATGTTGTGTGTGTATATGTATTTTATGTGTTGTGTATGTATGTTGTGTATATGTATTGTATGTGTTGTGTGTGTATGTTGTGTGTATATGTATTGTGTGTGTTGTATGTGTTGTGTGTGTATGTTGTGTGTATATGTATGGTGTGTGTTGTATGTGTTGTGTGTGTATGTTTGTGAGTGTGTGTTGTATATATGTGTGCTGTATGTGTTGTGTGTATATGTGTGTGTGTTGTGTATATGTTGTATGTGTTGTGTGTATGTTGTGTGTATATGTATTGTGTGTGTTGTATGTGTTGTGTGTATGTTGTGTGTATATGTATTGTGTGTGTTGTATGTGTTGTGTGTATGTTGTGTGTATTTGTATTGTGTGCGTTGTATGTGTATGATGTGTGTGTTTGTGAGTGTGTGTGTTTGTGATCTTTAGATTTGGTGAAGAGTAGGACATACAGAATGAAAGAAAGGTAAAAAGCCCTGAGGCAAACACAGATGACGAGAAGCAGGTTAATTTAATTTATGAGAGCTAGTGAGACAAGCATGAGATAAGGTCGAGCATTCATAACTAATAATAAGTCTCCGTGTCATGATTTTGGGTCTAGTGATCCCAGAGAGCCTGCTACAGACATAAAGTTTTACGCAGTATTTTGCCCTTCTGCTGCCTTGTCCTAGCAATGAGTTTGTTTTCTTTGCTTTCTTTTCCGCAGAGTGTTTAGAGCTTTGTAGAGCACTGTGTAAATCTGAAACATCAAACAATAACTACAAGCTTCCTCTCTGCCAAAAGAGTGATAGCAACAGTGTTGTCAACTCCAGCCTTGACAACAAAATTCCTCCTTGGTGAAATAACCCCAGCCTCTAGAAAGAAAAGCCCGGTCCAGAGCCAGGACTTAGCTCCAACGGCTACCACAGCCTCCATAGAAGCTCAGGCAAGCTTCATAATAAGAACAGATAAATATGCCTTGAAAGACTGGGAACGCTAGGAATTTCTGAAGTTGGAAGCTGAGTGTGGGTTGGTATCCTCTCACTTAATCCCAGCTAGAGGTGGGCAGAGGAGAATGCAGGAAGAGAAATCAGGGGGCTTTTAGAGTTCCCCAACTCTCTCTTATCCTGGCACCTCTACTACCCAGAATGACCCGCTCTGTGTGCCCACCAACCCCTCTCTCACTCTTCCCTTCTCTGCATGCCTCCCATACCCTTGACCACTGGCACTGAAGCAAAAGCATCCTGCAAAGAAAACAGCTCTGGGTAGCAACACAGATGACAGGGTGGGAAGGGAAGTCACGTGTGGAACCCAGGCAAATCTAAAAACCTGGCATGCATTTATATAGAGAAGCAGAGAGAAACATTAAAATAGCCTTCCCAGAAATGGCCTGCTCTATGCTTCAGAGTTTCAGAATCTGTTTATAGCATCTAACCTCGGGAGGACCACAAGCTGCACACTGGCAAGCCTGAACCTGTCTGCCAGGGCCTGTCATAATGCTGAGGAGACACCCTGAAGAGGGCGGGGAGAGGCCACTGCCTCGTCCCTCACAGAGGGCTCTCTCACCCGTCTTTCCGATCTGAAAGTGCCCTTCCCAGCACAAGGGGCAGACCTGATCTCATGTCACAACCTCCTAATTCACTATGCAGAACTTCTTGCCTTGATGCAATTTCAGGGCTTTGTCTGCCACGTAAAACAAAATCTCGCCTTCGCAGCTGATAAGATGAGAACTGTTTCCCTTCTTTCTCTGGTTTTGACTGAAACTGGCAAAGAGAAGGGAGTTTCTATCCAGCAGCTGTGGGTCACCTGCTTTCAGGGTCAAAACTCCAGCTTCGAAGGAGCTGTTCCAAGTTCTACTTGCATCTACAGTATGGCCTCAGCTAAGGGGAGGGCTAGGGCAGCCCCTGGCTTGCTAGCCCGGGAAAGCCAGGGTCTTTGCCTCTCTTCCCTTTTTCTTCCACAGCCCAGCTTAGCATCCCACTTGCTCACATCACTGAACTCTCTCCCGCTTAGGTCCTGCTTCCATATTCTACTTATCATTCACCTTGGGGCTTAGGATTTGAAATGAATGACTCTCAAAAATAATTCCTAATGAAACAGCTGACCCTTGGAGAAAGTGCTAGTAACACAGCCATTTTAACCCAGGCATTTGTAACCTTTACCCCCCACCCCCCCCATTTCTGTTTAGTAGGCTGCAAAACTTTGTGCTGAGCTCTGTGGCTGTCAAGGTCACTCTCAAATACTGAGGGGCTTTGAGGAGTTTCACAGCCATGGCCCCTGTGGTTTGTTTCTACAGTCTTGCTGCCAGCAAACCAACAGCTCCTCCGCCCCTCTGCTGTACTCTAGACGCGTGTATCTTTTCGGTTTTTGTTCTTGTTTGTTTGGTTGATTGATGTTTTAATGTGTTTGTGTGTGTGCATATATGTGCACCACGCACACACAGTGCCCAAATAAGCCTAAGAGGACATTCTCTCCACCCCGGGAGCTGCATTTACAGAAGCTATAAGACCCATGACTTGGGTGTTGGGAACAGAACCTCAGTCCTCTTCAAGGGCAGTGGTGCTCTTAACAGATGAGCCATGTCTCCAACCTCAACACTTACTAACTGCAACATTATCACTCTGATTCAGGGCAGATTCCTGACAACCGGGTTTATGACAAGCAGACTGTAAAGCTGTATTTCTGAGATCTTTCCTAAATCGAAACCGTCAAGGCGGTGGGGCACAGTAACCTTTTCAACCGGACAATTCCTGGGTCCAGTTCCACATTGGCGACCCTCCTCTTTAATCACAGAACCCTGGCAGGGAAAGCAGCACTGGGCAGTACTGAATACAGTCGCGGCTAATGTTTGTGCCCATCTCCCTGGGCTCCCCAGAGCCACAACTGAAGGGCAGGGGCACCTGTTTTGTTCCCTTTATCAACTCATTTGGTTTCCAACAGGAACTTAAGCCAGCAGGATGGGGAGTGCACACGACACAATAGCAAACCCTTCAATGGGGATATTCGTTTTCAGACGGAAACAGTCAGCAGGTGGAGATCCAGAGACATCCATTTCAGCACAGCCTCCCAAGACTTAAGTTTGAGCTGAGGTCAGTATTTGCGGTTGCTGGTTGCTGCCGGTTGACTTCCTCTCCCTGTTGCTCCACAGGCGCTGGCTCACTGACTTTTGCATATGCAAATCCACTTGGAGTAATCTGATCCAGGAAACAATACCTGTGTTGTCACTGAAAGTTCCCATGGAGATTAGCAGATGTTGGCACCCTACAAAGGACTTTTCTGAACTAGAGGGGTTTGTACAGACAAGGAAAGAAAACTTTGGAGCGATACACTAGTTGAACTGACCTCACAAGTTTGTAATGCATCCATAGGTCCACAAAAAAAATAAAAAAAAAAGGAAAAAAAAGAAAAAAAAGACAAAAAGCAGTCACCAGCAGTACAAAGCAGGAGAGGAAGCAGCAAAAGCCATGGTTAACCACCTCACGGACTCTGTCTTCTGTGAGGCATTCTAGTTTTGTCTATCCACAACCCAAGAACTAGAAGCCAAAATACCCACTGTCCAAAGAAGGGGTAGAGGAAACAAAACCCCACACATTCCCAAAGCGTAATTAACAGTTCCCACCAAGAAACTCAGCATATTTTGATGGAACAAGAAACTACGCCAAAGGGAGAGTTGAGATCTAAGAAAATCGAAAGGAAAGAACGGAACAGCCCCAGAGAGAGTGGTGATAAAAATCCCCCAGCAGCACAGGCATGGGGTAGGTCACTTCTCGGTGGTTGCTGACATCTGTTTTTATTTTTGTTTTTGTATTTTTATCAAAACCGAGAGCCTCAAATAACTCTTTTCTGCCTTCTTCCATAACCCATGTACCTCACCTAACTCCTTTCCCAAAAGCTGTACAAAATGCATTTCCTCTGTAAGTACACTGGATTTTGTAGGGCTCACAACCAGTCCTTTACTCTCTACTTAAAGAACTGCCAAAGGAAATAGAAGAAAATTTAAAGAGAAACTTGACTGCAACTAGGAGAAATTATATTTTGATAAGCGCAAACGTTACATAAGATTGCGATTCTCTGTACAGATTTGGCTTGAAGGCTATCCTCATGTTTGTGTGTGGGGAAAAGGAAGGAGAAAAGACTTCTTGCTTGTTTAAACCACAGACCAGAAGCCTGGGTCTGGATCAGGGCCTTCCCAGCATCCTCTTCTTTTTTTTTTTTATAGGAAAACATTTCATTGTGGTGGCTTACAGTTAAGAGGTTCAGCCCTTTATCATCATGGTGGGAATCAAAGCAACATGCAGGCAGACACGATGCTGGAGAAGGAACTGAGGGTTCTTTGATATTGACATACAAGCAACAGGAAGTGGTCTGAGACACTGGGTGTATATTGAGCATAGGAGACCTCCAAGCCCACCCCCACAGTGACACATTTCCTCCAAGAAGGCCACACCTACGCCAACAAAGTCACATCTCCTAATAATGCTACTCTCTATAGGCTTATGAGAGTCAATTACATTCAAACTACCACATTCCTCAAGGTTTGGAATCAACATTACAAAGTGATATAACAAAAAGAGGAAAAAACTAAAAGGAAAATAACTATTTTTAGGTACGGGCTCATGATCTATTCCCCATTCCATGTGCTGACTGAAAAAAGGGCTTCCTGGTTTGCCAGTATGTACATGAAACTTTGGAATGGTAATGAAGAACCAGCATCCCCTTCTGGGAATGTTCTAGCTGTCTGTATCCTCCACGGGGAAAAAACATTTGTGTTTCGACTCTATTTACGGCAGTGCAAACTCAATGATGGTGTAAGTACTTAAGCGGAATCTCCTCAGAGAATTAAAGGGCATTATTTCTAACCCCTACTGGGCACCTCACGCCGACATCAACTAGCCAAAACTTGATGATGGAATGAAGCTCTTAATAGACTTTTCATCAACGAAAGAAGTTATTTTCTCTGTGGAATTCTGTGAATGAGTTGGTTAGACTCCCCGTCTAAGTTCTCGTGTGGCTACCATGACAACTAACAATGGGGTGATGTATTTTAAGAGAAACAGTAGAATTTCCATAATTTCTCAGCCATGTCTCCAAAATGTACTATTGAATTGCTTAGTTAAACATTAATTCCGTTGTCTTCATGTAAAAGAGTGAAGGCTCTAGGCTTCAGAAGGAGAATTTCCTGAGGAAAATGACAGGATTCAATTCCCCGTGGGCTGACTGCCTGTCACCTTTAGGACTCGGGGCTGAAAATGTTATCCGGCCACAGAAAGTTCGAGAGAGCTTGTGATGCCGAAGTCACCTGTGCTGCTGCTTGCCTCTGTTGTCCTCTGACGTCAGAGTTGCTCGTATGCTGCGTCATCCCCGTTCCTTACATTATTGACAAAATAGTGTATTTTCCAACTCGAAAAGTACCGACGTGAACATCTTGTTCAGAAGTAGAAGAAACACTTGAGTCTGGGTGGAGTTGGCTCATCTTTAGCAGGGTATGGCATCAGTTAAAATGGTACTGAAAAGCGATCCCCTGAGCAGTTAACTTGAAGATCTTTCAAGCATCCGCTTTAAGTATTGGTGGGCGGACGGTGAGTCATGAACTTGGACTACTTCGTAAGATCAGGACTCTCTTGAAAATAATAAAATGTCCACCTTCCATGTTATCATGGCAAGTACTAGGATGGTTTGCGTCTATTGCATGAACAGTAAATCTCATCTGTTATTTTGTGGAGAGTGTAGTTGTACCTAAAAGGTCACAGGAAGCCACGGAGATGGTTCAGCAGGCAAAGTCACCTGCCACCAAGCCTGACAACTTGAGTTCTAACAAAACCCATGGTGGAAGGAGGAAAATGGATCCCCACAGCTGTCCTCACGCCACCACACAGTGACACATGCATGCATACAAACACAAACCGAAAGAAACACGAGCTAAACAAATAACAAATAAATGAATGTGTTCTGTGCAGATGCAATGAAAAAGATTTCACTAGCTAGGATTTAAACTTTCTTCTATAGAATTTTCTTGCTTAGGAATTCCAAAATCAAAAGGGCAGAAATTCTCTTATCCCTGGCTAAAGCGGCTCTTTGTCTGCCATCTTTCCCAGGCAGCGTGGGTACCCAAGAGTCAACCAGGGGGGACTGACAACATATTATTTTTTCCCCCAGATTGATTTGGTTCTTCGTCTTTATGTACTAAGAGAAACATGACAGGGAAACAAATGCCCTTGTATTGTTTACATTTGAGGTTTACAGAAAGAGCCATCAGCAGATTTTCTGTAGGATCCATCTATCTGTCACCGTGTTTTATTGAATGCAGCTGCTGCTGAATCAAAAGTAGGCGGAAAGGAAAAGGAGTAAATGGCAAAGATTGCTATAAAAATAGCAAAGGGGAGCGAATTCTCTCGAGTGTGAGAATGGGCCAGATACAGCTGTGCGCAATATCCCTCTGTTTTTATGAAGCATGAGCAGGCTCTGTTGCCACATATGAAAGAAATTATGAGCGCTAAGCATATTTTGTGTTTTGGCATTGTTTTCAAATAGAATTCTCCAAACTTACCAGATACAATCCACACGGTGAACAATAAGAGCCAAGCTACGTCATGATTAGGTCATCACCACGGTCCCGAGCCTCGTTCATACATACAAAGATAGGCAGCCATCAGCTCTTCTTGTCCACAAATGGAAGGCCATCCCCGGGTGATGATTTAATGATCGCAATTGTTTGGAGTGCCTTTTGTCTACAACTTAATTCTCTTGGTCTCTTTCTGTCCCTAAGGAAAGCAGTTCCCATGTCCTCTTCCCATAGCATGCTCACATAACGCGATGGGTTCGGGGAGTCTGGATCTTCCCAATGTCCCTTACCATGTGGACAATGCTACTATTGCTGCCACATTGATTATATCTTACATTTAGAAAGCATAGATGAAACTGAAACAATGGTATAAACGTTTGTTAGACAGGAATAAGATTTTGTAGTCATTCACTTCGTGGTTTGAAAGAAGCGGTTATTCTATCTTCCTCTCTCCCGAGTGCTAGAATTAAAAGCACTCCCATGCCCTGAATTATTTTGTCTTTTTAAAAATTTCTGTGGGTTACAAATGAATCTGAGTGCTTCTGACTCAGTCTGTCTGTGATGGGGTAAGAAAGGTAAGAAGTGAGCTATCTATGACCTCATCTACTTCTTCATGCCCCTCCTCCTTACCATCTCTCTCTCTCCTTGTCTGTCTCCTCCACCACTCCTCTCCCTCATCTCCCTCTCTCATTCTCCCTCTTTCTCTCCTCAGACTTTATCCATGTGCTCTCTAGCTGGGAAAGGTGAGATTTCTCTAGAGCATGGCTCTCTACCTACAGGATTGATAGAGTTAAATCACCCTCTATGATTCCTCGTTGGAATTCATGTAGGATCATCCTCACAGCCCTGTGTCCAAAAGAGAGCCTTCCCAGCGCCAACTGGCAGCGATACAGACTCCAAGTTCTGTTAGAAGGATGCCAGAATTGTCAGAACCACATATTGTTTGGGGGGGGGGGCAAAGGAAAGGACAACATTTCTGAATTAAATAGCAGAATTGCAAGATAGCTAGTCAATTTTATTTTTACATGGCCTTTTTTTTTTACAATGAATGCTTTTTAAAGAGTATATTTTTGTAATATTTTCATGGTTTTAGCAATACTTTAAGGTTGTAAATTATCTTTCCCAAAACCACTAAGATGTGCTTAGAGGTGATCAAAACCTGTCACCGCTAACTCTTTACTATTAAGTCTTGTAAAGCATTAGAGGAATTTGCTACCGAGACACTGGGATGGAGTTCCACAACTAGCTAATGCTCCCAGCATGATGCCCCTTTCTTTAGATTCTAGCAAATCCAAGCAAAAGTAATACAGTCAAAGGGAACATCATCCCAGACTCTACTGGAATCACCGTCTAGACTGAAGTCACCCCAGACATGTCCCATGCTGGGCAAATGTTTCACAGGATTGAAGCAGTCACAGTCTTCTACTTCTTGAACTTGACAAGGGTGTCCCAAGGTCTAATGGTTGACATGTCTATTGACTCTGTGATGGACGTAGTCAGATTCAGGATTGGTGCTGTCCTCCGAAAATGTGATCCCAGGATTAAACCACTTTCAGAATAGCTCCTGTTAGTCACTTTATCCTACTCCATTTGGCTCTTTTCCATGATTGTTCCTCATTTATATCCCCATTTATAGAAACCCAAAAAGATGCCCCTGCCTCGAGTAAATCTGCCAACTGCGCAGCACACACTTTTTCCTCCACATTTGATGCCATTGTCATTTGGTAACACCATACCTCTTCCATATAAGCCAAAATACCCAAGTGGTCAACGTTCAGATGTTCTCCCACATTAACCAAATGTAAGTATTTACTTCCTGAAAAGCACCCCTCAGAACACATTATCACGAGGGCCCAAAACTTTAAGTCCTTAATGGGTAAGTGGAGAATGATCGTATCCCTGGAGGATAACCTGGCATCCGGTTCTATTTGCAGCTCAGGATTCTGCGTGAAGAGTGGATAGAGTTTGGACATGCATATTGACATGAGCACAGCCATGTCAAGGACCCCAATGCTTCAGACTCATGGGAGTGGCAAAGCCTTCCTTGGCCAGAATAAGGATGTTTATGAGCAGATGGACCTTGAGCTGAAACCAATATGCGCAGAATCTCTCGACCACCCTTTTGATATCCATAATGGAGCTGCTTTCCCACAGACCCCCTACTTAGATTAACTCTCATCCTCACTCCTAGTCTGTATTGTATGTAATAAATAAGTTTTGGGGTTGTTGCTGGTATGTGTCCATCAAAGCCCGAGCTCAGCCAGTCCCAGCATTTCTTGTTCATCTGTATGTTGTTTCTTCATTCTCTGTTTCAGTGAGGGCAGTCCTTAAGCTGAAAATCAAGTCCTTACTAGGTAAGGGTTGTGAGGGCTGTCTTAGAGGGGCCAAGGACTTGTTTGGAAATCTCTCTTCCTTAAGTCAGTGTGTAAATTGCTTGTTTTCATCTTTCCGGTTTTCTGAGGATTTTCTAAGACCCGAGGTGACTACGAAACGACAAAGAAACCCATGGCCTCTGCCAGTGAGGGCAGCAACCACAGAAAGGCCTGTGTCTCACAGATGGGCTTGAGAAAGCAGGAACCAGGGTGTCGTTTCCCTTCTATTCCCTATTCATCTTTGCCCCCAAATTCCCACCTCGGCCGAGGTTGCCTGAGTTCCACTGTCTACCCAAAGCAGAGATTGGCGAATTGAGAAATAGAACTGTCCACACATCAGGGGGCAGAAGACACCCTCACAGTCTAAACTGTGAAAGGAGTGTGGTCAGGCCAGGAAAGGAAACAGGAAGGATGCCTGAGACAGAGCCCCGCCTTCCCTTCTCATTTGGTTGGGGCCCAGCTGCTGGGCCATTCACTGCTTTTCAAACGAGCTGGCATTAGGTGAGCAGGTGACTTGTATTAAACCTTGGTGAGCCGGTAAGGCATGTTTATTTGGTTTTGTTTAATCCTGGATTAGATCGTTTTCCTTTTGAAATTGCACAGGGAGGGGGAGAGATTGTCCTTTATCTGACTGTTCTCGAGAGCACAGGTGTGAAAAGAATTTTGTTGTGAAAACTTACAAGGGCTATTGAGCTTTCAGATTAAACAACATCTAACTTGACTAAAGAGAAACTCAAACATTCGCAAGCAACCACGGCAGCGGCTCGGCTTCTTTGTTGAACCTCCGCGTTCCTAAGTCACGGGTCCCTAAGCGGAAACAAAATCAAGGTGCTTCTCACATTTCTCCTGTCCCACCCCTTGCTTCTGCCACTGCCTGTACTTGTCCTTCCTTGGAGGGGCTTAAAGGATTTCAACAGAACCTTTTGTGAGTCTTGGGAGGGGGTGCCTGCTTGCCTTATTCACCTCTGTAATTCTCGAGTGCTCTGACCTGATGACCCAGCTTTGCCAGGAAGAGACCCACCCCTTGCCTGGACTCTGCCGCCAAGAGCTCTGCTTCTCTCTACCTACTCTCTTGACTTCACAGGACAAATATTTTCTAAGGGAGGCCCAGAGTCAGAGCCTGTGATAAAACCATAGTTGCGGTCTATAAACATCAAAATGTTAAGCCTTTCCAAACAGACCTTGACAAGAACAAACCTAATTGCAGTAATGACCTGCAGCTTGGATGCCGCCCCACATTAATCTCTCTGGCCCTAGCGGAGTCCTTGGGAAGAACACTAGGGCTGTGTGTGCAGCTTCCTCACTAACTAGGGAACTGAGACTGAGTGCTGGTACTCCTGGTACAAGAGCTAAGTTCCATTAAAGGCCCAAAAGATAAAAAATATAATTGCTTTTAACCACTTTTCAAACGCTGAACATTATAAGAAAACTTTTTAATGGAATCATTATTCCAACAATCTCTCATCTATTTTAATTTTTAATGTTTAATTATAGAAACTATTCTAGTTGGATGAAATGTTTTCATTTGTATTCATTGGAAAGTGTATATATTTATTTAATACCCATGCTTGCTCCCAAAGGCACCTGAGGTGTAAGAGAATTCCACTTTGATGTACTAAAAATGTATATAACTATTAAAAAGTTATTATAACAAGAATGGAAGCTTGCCTTATGTCCTCCTCTTTCTTCTTTGATGACTTCACCCTAGGACTCATTCCTGGTCTATAAACAGGTGCAGTTTGCAATCATGACCTTTTGGAGGAAACACACACACATACATACATGCTCACATGCACACACATGTGTACATACACATTATCATCACCTTACCTTCATTTTTTCTAACAACCTTTTCAATACTTGTTTTCTGTTTGTTTACAAGACGTCTTAATTTCCTGAAACCCTGAACTTTGGTCATGTCCTTCCCTTCTGGCCCCCAGTAACTAGAATGGCGTATGACTTGCAGGAAACCAGTCTTATTGCTACACAGTGGTTCACTCCTGATTCTACCCAGTCCTTAGAGTCCCGGCTCACCACTCCAGCTCCTCCATCCAGGGCAGTGTGCAGAGCTGAGAATGAACAGCAGGTGATTCATGAGGAAACGTAGCTTTGTCACTGTGTGTCCGAGAAAGTTAGAGATGTGTTCAGGGCTATGATGTCCTCTAATAGATGGATATATCCGCTTGTGAAGTGTTGTATTAGTTTAATTAAGACACAAAGAATCATGTAAAATTATTAAATGTATCTAAAGATTATTTTAAAGTAAAAGTCAAGGCTTTTCATGTGGAATTATTGTAATGGTTATCTTTCTGAGGAAAAATAGAGAATTAGTATGTTTTTATTTTTTCAGTATTAATTTATTCTGACTCATTATGGAAGCAATACAGAGAAAAGGAAAACTGTACATATATATAGCTACAAATTAGATTTAATAAATATTCATACTTTTCCAGATTTTTAATTCGTAGAAAAATAAGGCTTCTTCATGAATGAAAATATAGTTTTGAACATTAAAAATGTTTAAGTATTACTGTGAAATAAAATTTGGCAAGACTTGCTGAAAGACGTTAAAGGTTACCGAATTGGAGCTGGGGGGAGGCTCAGTGGCTGTGATAGTTTGAATGTAATTAACCCCATAAGCTCACAGGGAGTGACACTCCTGGGAGGTGTGGCTTTGTTGGAGTAGGTATGGCTCATTGTGGGAAATGTGTCACTGTAGAGATAGACTTTGAGGTCTCATGTATGCTCACACCACACCCTTTATCTCAGACCACTTCCTGTTGCCCGCTGATAAAGATACAGGGCTCTCAGCTCCAGCACCACCTCTGCCTGCATGTTGCCATGTCCCAACATGATGCTAATAGATTTAACCTCGGATCTCTAAGTCACCCAATGAAAGTTTTTCCTTTATAAGGGTTACCATGACCATAATGTCTCTTCACAGCAATAGAAACCCTAACAAAAAAGTGGCCAAGAGCCCTCACTTCTCCAAGGATCTAAGTTCAGTTCCCAGTACCCTCCTTTGGTTTATGACCGCTTGTAATGCAGCCCTCTTCTGGCATCCTCAGGTACCTGCACTCATGTGCACAAGTCAACACACACACACACACACACATGCTCACAGAGACACACACTGCAAAAACATAACGAAAAATAAGAAATCTTTTTAAATAAAACGTTAATGAGTTTCTCCTTGGAGCTGAGACATAGAGGCAAAAGCCCACCCACTTTGGTCATTTTCACTGTCTTTGCAAATACTGCACCATCAAATAATGACACTGGGATCCTAGAAGCAGGATACTTTACTTGGTATATAAAAATATCTTTCCTATAAAACACTGTGTAAGAAACATGAGTTGAGTTTTCTGTCAGGCAGGCTGCTGTCTACCACATTGCTCAATATTATAGAGTCTATAAGAAGCACTAAGTAAATTAGAGCTATCATGGACTGGAGAAACTTGTATTTACCCTGTCTCTTTTTAAGGTGGGTGTGGGATGTGGGCATGAATCTGAAAACTCAAGAGGTACTATTTGGTTCTGACTCTCAAAGCCTGTGGCCTGTGAGTCAAGGGCATGCCCTGACGTATTCAAGTTCCTAGGGTTGCACAGTTTGAGACATGGAAGGGCACATGGAGGCATCTGATGCCCCCCCCCCAATCTATGCATAGCACAGACTCTCAGACTTTCTTCTAAATGAATGTGGAAATATTTTTAAAACTATGACTGCTGACTCAGCTTTCCATTACATCATTTTACAAAGAGAGAAAGGGCTATGTTGTAGAGCTTCAAGCCTGTGATTGGTTGGCACCAATGCTTTGGGTAAAGTGGATTATAGGGAAAATATATGAGTGCTAAGCTGTTTATCTCAGCAAAATCAAAATTGAGGAGGTCACATGCCCTCCAGATATGTGTTTCCCTCCCTCCATGACCTAAAGGGTTATGACCTAAGCCCCACCATATTGCCTCTTGATACCACCACCCTGGGGAGCATGCCTTTACCACATGGGCATTTGGGGAACACTTAGGACCCATGTTATAGTAATGATCCTATAAGAACCCCACCTTAACTGCCCAGATGCCTCCGTTTTTCTACAAGTCACAATGACAAGCATCCCTCCAGGAAATGGCTCAGTTCAGAGTGAGCTTGGTTCTCATGTGACCATTATAACTGGAGAATATTGGGTTAGCAGCTGATCTTTATAGATGAGAATTGCAATTAGAAATTTTTTTCCCAATGTATAAGCTGGTTGTCAGCAAAGAAGAAAATATTTATTATTGTTGTCGTTATATCATATAGCCCAGACTGGCCTTCCACTCACTCCCTGTTAGTCTGAGGGTGGTTCTGAACTTCTGATCTTCCTACCTCCACCTCATGAGTACAGGGATTTAGACATGCACCACCATGCCTGGTTTTGTGCAATGCTGGGGATTGACCCCTGGCTTCATGCAAGCGCTCTGCCAGTTAAACCACTGCTTACTCCTGTTGCATCCTTCTATAAACTACATCTCGTTTACTCCCAATTCTTCTCTCCTAATAGCAAGGCTGATCTCACTCCCCCACTCCCCCCACCAATAATGCCATCAAATTCTTGGTTCTGGAAAGGCTTGTCCCAAGTCTTACATACTTTCCTTACCAGGACCATAAATAAATAAATATATACATACATACATACATACATACATACATACAAATGCACATAAAACTGACTCTGAGAATCTATTTTGGCATTTTTTTCTTTGTATCCTGTTCAACTAAATGGACATAGAAACATCTTTAAAACTGGACATGGTATCTCAAACTTGTATAACTCCAGGAGACTAAAACAGGAGAACGGACATAAGGTTGAGGCCAACCTGGGTTAGTTCTAGTCCAGTCTGGGATATCGAGTGATCCCTTCTCTCAAACAACAACAGCAAAAGGCATCAGCCCCAGATAAAGAAGAATAATTACGAAGCCAGGTGAGTCTGAGACATTGTGAAGATGGCTTGTGGTGTTAGTTTCACAGCCGTGTGAGGAAAGGTTCTTCATTCACCACTCAGATACAACGCCATGATGGGCCCTGACCACAGCAGAAAACTACCTGTGTCCAATCAGTCTCCATTTGTAATCTGATTAAAGCATATATGTTGAAAGTTGAAAGAGAGGGTCTTCCCAGCTATGCTTTGTGAAATGGGTTAGTTCGTGGGTGGAAGATCTACATTGGTCTTGAGCCGCTTCATTTTAAGATTTTTCTGAAAATAAGATTCTTTGTTTAGTTCCCCTTCGCCGCACTTCTGTGGCAGTGGCCCCTAGATTGTTTGTGGGGCTCGATGGGGGGTATTATAAACGGGAATAGTTAGTTGCAGACTGTCGGAATCTAGAGTAAGTGTATGATGAGAGCTTAAACTTAGACTTTAGCCCTAACATTCAGCCAGATTGGCTCCTATCATTTCTCAGTCAGCATTATCCCATTAACCCAATACAATGGGGTCACAAGCCAGGAAAGGGGAGGATACTTTTTGTTTATTTGTTCTCCTACTTTTCTTTGAACTGGAAGCAGAAGTTACATGAAAGCATGTCATTAAAAGGTACTGTGATATGATCAAGCACTCATACATGTCTCCTGTGTCAAGTGTCTTTCCGCTTGAGCCTCTTCTGCTACGCTCACTGAAGTCAACAATTTGGTTGGTTGAGATCTGTGAATTAGGGCTGGGCTTCTAGGGATCCTGAGTCTTTAGGTGCATGGTAACGTTTATGAGAAGTTGCTTACCTGATGCATCATGGTAATAACTGAATCCACTCGTTCGGGATTGTGGCATGCACACCAGTTGCTCTCTGTCAGACCATTTTCCCTTAAATTTTTTTCCCAAATAAAATGCAAGCTGCAGCTTTAGCTTTCAGTATATCAAATATTCAAGCATACACAGTTTAAAGTGTGTACATTAACTATGAAACTATACTCTTTCTGCTTTAGAAGTATTTACTTCTTTGCCATAGCTATCCAAATGTTTATCTTTCAAGTATATTTCTTCTGACTGGGCTGACTGTACGTATTAATCAACCTCATTCGGACAATATTATGAAAAAGAAAACTTACAAAATGCTACAATCAGTACTTCATCTTTGTAACATTAAGTGTCTTGTGATTTCTGTAAAAGTCTTGTGACTTCCATAAAACCTTTTGGAGTGAACAGAAAGACATGAAGACTCGTTAACTTCTTACTCCTGAATATAATTATGCCCTAATGTGATACCCCAGGCAGAATATGTACATGAAACAAAGTTTCTACCATTCGTCTTCTTGAAATAAGTTCAAAACTGTATTTATACAGTAACAATTATTTACTCAACTACTCCTACGGATCATTACTGTGCATGTAGGATGGATTGCGGGGGTGCGTGCACACCAGGGCACACATCTGGAGGTCAGAGGACCACTTTGTGCAGCCGGTTCTCTCCTTCCATCATTACGTTGATGCTGAAGATAGAACTGAAGTCATGAGGCCTCATTAGCAAGTACGCTCCCCACTGAGCCACCTCACTACCCCACTGACTTTATAATGACCGAATTCCCAAAACTTTATAAATCTAGAAAACTTCATTTGAATCACTCAGCCTTAAAATGGAAGGGGATTCTGACATACCTTCTAATATAGATGAAGTTTGAAGGCATAGTAAGATAAATACAATATTCCCTTATATGAAACATTTACAATAGTCTAAATTATAAAGAGAAGAGGTAGCATGGTAATTGTCAGGAGCTGGAGTGGCAATTTACCCTTGATTATGGCTATAGAATTTCATTTTTACGAAGTAAAATCATCTATGGAGATTGATGGTGATAGCTAGCTGGACAACATTATACATGTATTTAGTGCAACTGAACTGTACAATTAAAAATACTTAGGATGAGCCAGCAAAATGACTCAGTGGGAAAAGTTACAAGTGACCAAGTCCATTGGTCTGAGTTCAGTTTTGGGAACTCTGTGAAGTCAGAAGGAGGGTGCCAACTCCACAAGGTGTCTTCTGTCCCCCACGCTCACGGCGTAGCATGTGGACTCCACCCCAATGTTATGGACATGCACACAATGATAAAAACAATTAAAAATTAGTTCAGATGCTAACTTTTATATTATATGCATTTAAAACAATGAAAATATAATAAACTACTATAAATTTTTAGTAAAAAATAAAATGTATTTCAATCCTATTTTGTATAACATTATCCTAGTCTAGGCATTTTGCCTCTGGTACCAGGGTGGTTTGAAAAAGAATAGCCACCATAAGTTCATATGTTTGAATACTTAGTCCCCAGCTGATGGAACTATTTGGGAAGATCTAGGTGTGGCCTTGTTGGAGAGGGAGTGTTACTAGGGGTTGGCTCCGAGGTGTCAAACTATTTGTGTCATTCCTAGTGTGTTCTCTGATTCCTGCCTGCTGTTTTAGATGTGAGCTTGCAGTTGTTTCTGTCACCATGACATCACCCTGTCATCACTGACTCTAGCCCTTGGAACCCATAAGCCCAGTTAAACACTTTTATAAGCTGTCTTGGTCATGGTGTCTTTATCACAACAATAGAAAGATAACTAAGACAAGTATCCCAGTTCAATGAGCCACACACACACACATCTGAAACAACAAGTTCTTTGGGATTTATTGCCATCAACCAGTAAGAGTTTACAGAATGCCTTCCATGTTTAAGACAGTTCAGGAAAAGTAGGAAACACAAGGAAGGGCACATGAAGGGTTCCAGAATCCTTTGCCGTTTTTGCTTATCAGAAAATAAGTGCCCGTGAAGATTGGCAAATGAACCCAGTGGAACAGGAGTGCTTGCAGCAATTCCAGCATTGTCTGTGCAATTAGATTCATCTCCCTGGCTTCTCTCACAAAGCACAGAGCTGGGCACCAGTCCACATGAACATTGAGTTGGCTAGAATACTCAGGGCCAAGGTCAGCTTGTACAGCAGAGCACCAAGATTCTGGAGGAAAAAAAAAAGCTTATTCTAAAGTCTAGAGAAGTAAAGGGAGTGTGACTGGGGACGGGCCCACAGTGATCAGGCTGGTGAGACTATCTAAATACAAAGTGCCACCCTTTCCTTGCAAATCTGGCTGCAGGTTGTTTTGATTTCCTTTACCGGGATTCACTCACTACAGAGTCCAGCTGCTCATCTCAACAGCCACCCCTGTGGCTCTGGGACTTTTGGTGTGGAATTCCTAAATCAGAAATGGTAATGAGGGCCAGTCAGCCCTCTGCCTCTTCATGTGCTGGGGGAACATATTTCAGATACTGAATAGAATGATGGGGTTGTTTAAAGGATTTCAGAGATGCAAGATAAACATTAGGCCATGTTGGCTTGTTTTTAATGCCAGTTAAGCACGGTGCCTGGGTAGCATGCTTTAGAACAAAAGCCTGCACACCGCGAATCTTGCACACAGAGAGGCATTTCAAGTTTTTTTTTTAAAAAAAATACCCAATATACAAAGGCCTCTTGTTTGATTATAGTAATTATTCATCAGACTCCAGATGTTAGGATAGAAAAAAAAACTTTATCTTTTTCTGATTAGAAACATGAATCCTTTCAAATGAGTGTGTGTCACCGAAATGCAATGTGTCTAATCATCCACTACAGCGGAGAGGGGCCAAGCAAATAGCTGAACCAACCCAGATCCTTATTAAAAGAATTTGTTTCCAAGGGAATGGAGAAATACCTTCCATTCTGATGGAGACTGGTCCTAAAAATGAAAAGAAAATAAAAAACTAAAAAGTCAGAACTAGCAGGGGCATCCTGGCAGCTTGCAGACTTATTTCACAAGGTTAAGTTCTTGGCCAGGAGCTTCTGGGGCCTGCGAAGTGACTACGAGGCTGTGCCTGTTCCCAAGGTAACTGAGAAGTCTGGTGAATCCCCCTCATTGTGCATCTTTGAGGATTTTTTTATTGGGGGGGTGGGGTCAAGGCCATTCCCAGCAGACCCGGCTGTTTCTGTACACTAGCCTTCGCTCTGGCCAAACTCCATGACCTGGAAGAGTAGACAACTGATGTCTCCTTCTATTGGTGTCCAAAGGCAGTCACACAGTAGTTTGTGAGGTGTGCCAGCTGGCTTCTGGGATGGTTCCCTGTCATCCTCCTCCTGGGCTGTGTCACTGATGGGTACTGTGGAAATAACTGTCAATGTGTTCCCCGGGGCCAACTCATCAACATGGATGTCGTTCCCAGCCCCAAGCTCTCATCCTGGTAGACTCAGAGACTCCTACAGGAGGCAGATGGTCGGAATCAAGAGCAGTTGCCCACAACCAGCCCTATGAGTGAGTCACCTAGAAATGGACCCTTCAGGTCCTTAGTCCTCAGATGTCATCAGCCAGTCACAGTTGACATCGTGGCAACAGCCTCCTGAGAGACCTGAGCCAGCACCGCTCTGTGAAGCCTCTCTTGGACTCTAGACACCCAGGAACTGTGTGCGATAATGATCATTTGCGGTTTGACGTCACTACATTTGGGGCTCGTGTGTGATACTTTGGTAATTGTTACTTTCTTGGCCCTATTCCTTTCCCTTACAGCATCTCATAATTAAAGGCAAGTATTTCACTTTAGACCCAAGTAAGTAATTACATGGGGGGTGGAGGGGAGAGCATGCGCATTTGCATGCACATGTAATTACATGGGGGGGGGATGGAGCATGTGCAGTTGCATGAACATGCATGCTCTCACAGTTCAGCTCCAGAGACACTGAAAAATGCTGTGCCAACCCATTTCACAAATTCTCACTAAGAATAGATGCTTCAACCCCTTCTTCTTGCTGGCTTTGTGGGGAGTGCTATTTTGAACCAGGATCTCTTTCTATAGCTCTGGCTATACTGGAACTCGCTATGTAGACCAGGCTAGCCTCAGATTCACTGACATTCTGCTACCGCTGTCTCCCAAGTGCTGGAACTAAAGGCAGGTACCACCATGCACAGTTTAGCTGCATTTTTTAAAAAAAGAAGAAGAAGAAGAAGAAGCAAAAAACGATATCTTTACCAGTTACTGAATCTAACTTATAAAACATTTCTTTTGTCATTGCATATTCAAGGCAATGTGCTCAGTTTAGGAAACACCCACAGATGGAGCATGTCCAGACCTCCCACTTCTTACGTGTGGTAAATGTAAGTGCAGAGGTGTCCGCGATGGCGTGCTATTCTTATATGAAGAGGTATCCAGAGAGGAGGGAGAACTATCACTTGAAACGCGATTCAGTAGAAGACAGGACTTCAAAAGACAAACAAAGAACTGAAAAGTCTGTCTCAAAACAAGGGAGCTGGGGCTGGAGGGATGGGTCACTCTTTAAGTGGATCCGCATGGCTTCAGGACCTGAACCTGGCTGAGGCATCAAGAAGTTAAGAGCTATCCCTGCTCCTGGAGAGGACTCAAGTTCAGTTTCCAGCAACTTTATTGGGTGTCTCACAACTGCCTGCGATTCCAGAACCCAAGGACATGCGGCTCTCTCTGACCTTCTTGGGCCCCTGTATTCGCGTGCACATACCACCCTCAACACACATGCACAGAGTCAAAAAAATAAAAATAAAATTAATCCTTTTCTCTAACTGACTCTATATGCTCTATGCATCCAGCTCAGGGCTGGTGAAGAGAAATCACTTAGCCGCACGGTGGGAGTGGGCTCTGGCTGTGTTAGAACCAGGGATTTTTCTGTGAGTAACAAGAAAGACACACTGAGGCATTTGTACAAATTGGGGAGCTAATGTCAAAAGCTGAGCTTCAGGTAGGCATTAAATACATACCGAACCAATTAGCAATGGGGCGTAGCTGAGGCCAGGAAAGCCAGATGAGATGGGATTGAGCAAAGAAGCGAGGGATCATTCCACTGGAGCCGGGAGCAGAGAAAGGGAGAGGGGAGAAGGAAGTTCACACGTACGTCCAGGTCAGAACTCCTACCCTCTGCCTCAACAGGCAGGTGGGCGCCCTTTACAAGTTCAAATTCATTGATTTGCATCGGGAAGTGTCAGCTGGGCTTGCAAAGAAAGGATAAAAGCATCCCTGCGGCGGTGCAAACATTCCCCCCAGTAGACGGGAATACTGAAAAGCCCCAAGTTAGGCATTCCTGTAAAGGGAAAAAAAAATCTTTGTTTGCTTTTTGTTTTAATGGGATTTTTTTAAAACTGATTCCATCTGACCCATCCCTCCCTGGCAGCGTGTTTTGAAACACACCCTTTGTTGGGTCCTGCCTAGCTCTGCCTGCCTAGCTAATGAGAAGGCTAAAGAGTACCCAACCCAGTTTACTAAGCCCAACTTCTCAGGAGCTCCAAGGAAGAGTGTGAAACCTGCCTGCTCCCTGGTTGTCAACTAATTGCGAGTCGCGCTCCGCATCCTCCCTTGTGCAGACGTAATCTGTTCTTCAGTTGCTTCGCTTGCTTTGCCAGTCTCAGAGACAGACTGCCAACTCCCCAATGTCAATGCCTTCCTTACAAGAAGCTCCAGATCTTCAAGATCGACAATTTGAGTTTTCCTTTTTTCTTCTTCTTCTGTGCCTAAGCTTGAAGCGCATGTGTGCTAAGTACAAGCTGGAACAGGCCCTAGCTAGAGGAGTGTGACCAGCAGTCGCATATGAAAATAATAATCATGCTGATATTAATAATTTACTGAGGCCTATTAGCTGGCCGTAAGCACTTTCCTATATCAGCTCACTTCATTCTCCCAGGCGTGAGCCAGAAGAGTTTAATTAACATCTCAAGAGTCAACGGCTGGAGCTCAGCAGGCTCAGGGCTGGGGCTCTGAAATATTAAGCCTAAAATGAGGATTTTTCTACAGATATTTTTGTAGTCATCCGGCTAGGGTTTTCATAGCCACTAGAAATTTAGTGGCTTATAGGGCACGCGGATGCATCTTTCCAAGTCCCCTCCCACAGCTGGGACTCCTAGCTCTGACTTCTGCCTCACTTTTCCAGAGTGAAGACGTCAGACCCCAGGAAAACCCAAGATAGATCCCCTACATTATAATCGGCAGCCTTAGCTCTTCTGTGCTTTACATAGTGATGTGCTCATTTTAGGTATATATTAGGGTTGGTTATTTATCCAAATTCCCCCAATGCTCCAGTCAAGAAACACAAAGATCTCAAGTGCCAGAAATAAGAGTGATAAATAAGAGAAGAAAAAAAGCGTGTGGTCCGATCAGAAGCAACTGTTGAGAGAATTCATTTTGGGTGAGTTAAGGTGCATTTGAGACCCACTCCAATTCCAGACATGGCTAGTGCCCTCCTTTAGCCCTTCACAGAACCCTTATAGCAATATCCTCCTCTTCTCCTGCCACACCCCTAGGAAAAACCAAACCTGCCTGTGATGGCTCGTCTTGGTTGTCAACTTGACTGTATCTGTAATGGACTGCAATCCAGAAATGGAGGGCACACTTGTGATCCAAATCTTGAGGTCGGAAGGGACACCTTTAACCTGGGCCATACTCTCTGCTGGAAGTTTTGATGAACTTGTCACAATATCCCAAAAACAGTATTAGCAAGCATTGCATGTTCGTTATGAGGCTTTCTTATCGGCCACCCAAAGCTAGGCAGCAGACCATCGTTTATGCCCATTTCAATGAAGAAGTTTTCAGCATGGTAATCATAATAATCTGCCGCCCTTCGTAGAGTTGAGCTCCTTGTAAATCCACACTTGTAGGTGACATGCCTATCAATGTTGGCCTGACTGTCTGCTGAACAGGGTGCCCAGTTGACAGATTTCTAGGTACTTTTGCTTTGTTTCAGTCTATGACACTTTGGAATTAAGTGGAATGTACAAAATGGAGAAGAACTCACAGCCTGGAGCGATGGCTCAGAGGCTAAGAGCACTAGCTGCTTTTGCAGAGCACCCAAGGTTGGCTCCCAGCTCTCTGTAACTCCAGCTCCAGGGCATCTGAACCTTTTTTCCTGCTCTACAGGCCCACGTGGTGCACATACATACAAGCAAAGAAAATACCAAAACATGTAAAATAAAAATAAACTATTTTTTAAAGAAGAGAATCTAATTTCCATGACCCTATTAACATATTATAATTAATATTAAAACTGAGGTTTCTTTTGAAATTTTTTAAAATTACATGTGCTAATTTATTTGTTAATACTTGTGCACACATATATACATGAATGTGTGTGTATGTGTGTGTGGGGGGGGGTGCCCCGGCACACATGTTCACTTTAGAAGACAGCTTGTCAGATTTTTCCTTCTATCAAGGAGTCTATCTATAAAACTCAGACCTTCAGGCTTGGCGGGAAGCGCTCTTACCCACTGAACTGTATTGCCAAGTAACACCACATTTTCCATAGAACACATGCACAAGAAGCCAGGCAAGGCTAACGGGTTAGCTATTGGGAACAAGGAGACGAGGAGATGTTTGATGGTTTCCAATGGTGGCTGCTTTAGAGTTGAGAATGGATAAACTCAGTGACACCCTGTACCACTGGACTCACAAACCTATGCACACACCGCATTCCGATGACGTTCTCAGACGTCAGGTTTATGTAAGCAAAGCGACCTGATGGCAAAGACACGCTTTCTAGTCTCTCACTTTTCTTCCTGCAGAGGGGAAAAGTGATGTCAATCGACAGTACAGCACGGCTACAGGACCAGAAGTGGTTTCACTACAGGCTTCAGTCCTGTGGGGTCCTGCTCTTTCCAGCCTCAGCTTCCTTACTCCTGCCACATGGAGAATAATTATCTTTATCTTCTCCCGTGCTAGGCAGCCCCTATAGTAGAGCATAGAGTAACAAGACAATAGCATGCAAATTTATCCAATAAGTTTTACAAGATGCTGGAAACTTTTAAAGAAAATAAAGACCTAAAACTGTAGTTAAAATTACGTTCATGTTAGTTTTAGGAAGCATGACCAAGACTGGTGTTGTATGGTAGGGCAAGGATGGTTTGATCTCAGTAAGAACCAGGGTCATAGCAAATATTGCCGGCTCTTTTTCTTCCCTGTCATCCTGGGTCTTCAGAAACAGGGAAAGCCATTGCTCCCTGGCATAGGGAGTGAACCCTGGCATAGGGAGTGAACCTCTTGCATGATGCTTCAGTAGGAGGTTAGAAAATCCTTCCTCATTTTATGATCTACTTCAAAGGAGAAGGGTAATGGAAGGCAAAAGTAAGCTTTAAGTGTCTTCTGTGTGTTCTTCGACATGCAAATATTCCAAAGTTTCAGGTAATTTGTTCTAAGATTCTTTGGTTCTTTCTTCCTCTTACTTCTTTCCAACTCAATACTTTCCTCGTGTAAGAAACAACAATTGAGCATGCAATATACTCCTTTCCAAAACATTCAAAGGGAATTAAAGCGTCTCCATTAATTCTCATCTCTGCAGGCAACGAGGGATATATGGGTTGAGGAGATTGGGGAGAAAGAGTGGTAGGTGCATCTCTCTGGGAAAATGTAAAATAGAGAGGCCATTAAGTACTCTGGGATCCTTAAGCTGCTTCTTGGTCGGTGAGCCGGAGCTAGCCTAGATGGAATGTCAAAGGGTGCTTCAGGCAGAAGGGACTGCAAAATCTAAGCCTGGAATCTACAAGGCTCTTATGGTCATCCTTTGTGGGATCGAAACTGGCAATGACAAGAGAACCACATAATGCAGGAGGGTGGGACACCAGCACAGAACTTGTCTTCTGTCTGTGGGAGGTAGAAACTTACCTCTTAGGGATTTATAGGGTTTGCACACTGATTGCACCACTGATTGCTGAGGTTGCTCAGTTGGTGGGATGGGTTTATAAATGACCAGGTTAGAAGCTAGTTAACAGATAGTGGTTGAGCGGTCACAAGCTTTGTAGATATTTAAGACATAAAAGTGAGAGAATTAGGATTGTACAGGTATAAAGGTCCTCTGCACACTCCTCCAAATCACAAGAGGATCCCACCTTCCCCTGCTTTCCAACTTGGGTGACAAGGTCATTGGATACATAGATAGTCTCCTTTTCGGAACTCACCAAATTCCCAGACATCCATATGTGCCCAGGATGGGATCATGGATTTTGACACTAAACTATATCCATATGTGTTTTAGATGTCTTTAATTGTTATAATTCTACAAGGAATGCACCTTACCTCATAAGTTTTAAGAAACACACATTTTGAAACGCGTTCACAAAAATGGTCAGCGAAGTGCCTGGGAGTCTCAGCAAAGCAGTGTGAACGGAAGAGATCTGCAGCAGACGCTCAGGGCTTTCAAATACACAGTGCTTTTCTGTGTGATGTGATCTCCTTAGAGTTCAGGGTGTCTTTAACAGAAAAGCCAGAATGAGAATTTCCGAACAAGTGTTTCTGCCTCGCGGTAAAGTGGGTTTATCCTCGGTGCTAGGATGTAACATTTGTCTCCTGGCCGTTGGGAAATGAATGGCTTACAATAAAACAAATTGTATTTGGTAATTAAGATCATGTGCATCGATTCCTAGCACTTATCTCTTTTGAAACATCCTTGTAAGAAAGATCAGAAAGTCACACAGCCGAGCTGCAAAAGGAGTGTGTGAGGGCTGGAAGGGGGCACTGGAGGAGCAAGGGGAGAGAGAGGCTCTTGGGTTTTGTTTTTCCCAAAGTGCTACTCAAATCCAAAGCATTATTTCTGTGCCTGTAAGGTAGACAGTGTGCTTATCATCCAAGCAAGGTTTCTTCTGCGCTGCAGAGAAGTTTAAAGGCTCTGATAGCAGCAGCCAGATGCAAAGATGGATCCAGTTCCATTTCCTCTTGCGGACATATAAGCAAACAGCTCCTTTCCCAAATGGCTGAGTTTGATGGATTAATAGGGTGTGCAGTATTTGCAAGAAACCATGAAGATCGTCAATTAGCCAAGAAAAAGAAATCAAACGTCCAAATTGGAAAGGAAGAAGTAAAATTATCTCTGCCTACAGAGGACATAATCCTGTATGTAGAAAGCCCTAAAGGCCCCCCACCCCCGTAGTTTCATATAGAAATTTAGGAAAGCTGTCGTCAATACAGTCAACAAAGTACAATCAGTCGCACTTATGTGCACTGAAAAAGAGCTATGAGAAAGAGGGGACTAGAAAATCAACCCATTTCAATTAACACCATGACTCCAGCACTTTGGAGACAGACGTGAGAGAATCTCAAGGTTGAGGCCAGCCTGGGCAATGTAGAAAGATCTTTGCTCAAATGAATTGAAATAAAATATAAAGAAATCAAATAAATATCCAAATGTATAATTTCACCAAATGATAAAAAGGACCCACTTGCAAAGTTGATGAAAGAAATTAAGGTTTAAGTGGAAACATATCTCATGTTTGTGGATTGATGGAGTTAATAATGCTAAACTATCTAAGATTTAATTCAGTTCTTGTCAAAACTATCAACGGCAGATTTCACAGAAGAAGAACAAATAATTGAAAAATTTGTGTGTGAAAGATGCTGATTAGTGAAATCTATCTTGAACAAGGAAAATGGCATGTGAGGAATCACACTTTCAGACTTCAAGCAAAGCAGAATGGTCGGAGAAACCAATGGCAGAGAGCACAGCAACCCATGCCTACAGTCCTCCAAGCAAAGGTGCCAAGAACACGGTGGCAAGAAGATAAATGGCTCTTCCGTGAAAGATGTTTAGGACACTGGAAATCTACTTACAGAAGAACAGACCACAGACCTAAACCTAAAGATGTAAAATCACCAAGTTCCTAAGAGAAAGCAGAGGGGGGAAATTCTGCAATGTTGATGTGGGTGATAATTCTTTTGATTAACTACAAAAACTACAAAATAAAATCCAAAATAAACTAGGTCGAGAAAGAGAGAAAGAAAAAGAAGTTTCTCTACATTGAAGGAAAAGAATCAACAGAATCCAAAGGCACCCTATGGAAACAAAAGAAAGTATTTACAAGCTAGGAATCCAATAAGAGTCGAGACCTAAAATATAAGGAATTCAGATGTTTACTTGCAGGAAAACAACTGCAGTAAAAGATGGGCAAAGAATTTAGCTTCTAAAAGAAGACATCCAAATGAACACCAGATACCTGAAAACAAATTCAACCTGGGCATTTATAAGGAAAATGTAAGTCAGAGCCACAAGGAGAAATCTATCTTAGTTTAGAAGGGAATTGTCAAAAAGTCAAAGATAGTGTAGGTGAAAATCTAAAAGAAAAGACATTGTAGCACTTTGTTGATAGGGCTGTAAAACAGAAGTTATGGAGGGAACCTGGATGGAAGCTGCCTCCTCAAATAGACTTGTCTGGACTAGTATTGGTAATCCACATCTATGTCCCAGCATTCCAAAGGCTGGAGCAAGAGGATGATAGTCATGGCTATTCTGGACTATGTAGCCAGACCAAAACATAAACAGACAGACAGATGCACCCATATAGGTGCGCGCATGCACACACACACACATGCTTCCACACCACCTCCACTTCACAAACAAAAACAAGAAAGAACCACCCCCGCTTCCCGGTTCATATCCAAAGAAAATAAAGCATTAGCTTAAAGACTTATCTATACTTCCATGTTCACCTAGACAACAAGTACTTCAAATCTTAAATCCGAGACAAGTTGAAACTCATTTTTGGACAGAGGCAATGACAGAAATGTAAAAAGTTAGGATCTAGGACAGCACCAGGATGCTCTCAAACGACCATCTCATGTGCAAACAAGCATCCAAATGCCAACAGAGAACAGTGACAACTCTGCCTCTATCAGGTACTCTCCTGCCATGGAGAATGTGCTCTTAACGCTTGGGAGGAAAGAGGCGAAGATAATTATGCCACAGTTTAAAGCCGATGAGTCCAATGAAGACAATCAGTATGGTGCATGTCCTAACTGGATTAAAATGAACTCAATTCAGAATCGACTTGAAATCTAGAGGACTATTTTGTTGTCGCTCCTGCCCCGCCTTCTTAATGCCTTCTGTGAAGCAGGTTTTGTTTTCATCCATTCGGCTGATCTCTGACTAATAAATTCTTTATTTCGGCCTCCTATGAGGATCGAGGCCGTCCTTTTCATCGTTCCCCTTCAACAAAACCCCTCTCAGAATCCTGTTTTCTGTGTGAGTTGGCACATGAACTGGGGCAGAAAGCAAGAAGGAGGCGGGCACAGCGTTTTAGTGATGACAAATCCACTCCATGCAACAATGCCCACCCTGTCCTGGGGCACCGTGCCCTTTCCAGTTGTCACCCTTGTCTGCTTAATCAGACTCAAGGCCCCCAAGACGTCCCTTGCATTCCCTGTCAAACAAAGGTGAGTGACTAAATAACCAGCACAGTAGAGTAGTTCTGCACCTGGGGAGGAGACAGAAGCACTGTGACTGTGCCTGGGGCACCTTGGGGACCTCCCCGGTCACGTCTGCCTTGGTCCCTCCAAGGTAGCTCTGCTATGGACTGGTGACGTCATGGGATACAATCTGTGGCAAGAATGCCAGTCTATTTTGCATACACAAGGGACACGGAGCACAAGGCTTCATCTATATAAATATATATATTATATATATAATGGGGGAGATTTGTATTTCCCATGAATATTTAATTCTTCCGAAAGCTAACTAACTGTGTATCACAATACCCCCATGCCTGTGTGTGATTCTTTTTCCCTGTTGTCTTTCAAAAGAAAGCAATTTTTCTCTTCCTGTGCTGCCTTGAAAGTTGCATAACTGTGCATCGATCCCTTTGATCTACTGAGTGTGTGTATTTTAAGACAAAGTCAGCACGGTTGCTCTGTCTGTGTGGAGGAAGCAGAACAATGAGGGGAAACCAGGTCTGCCTCCACTGTTTCCCTAGTGACCTGGATCACCCTTCACTGAGGTCTTGAATGCTGCCTGTCTTTTGCTGGTGTCCTTTTTTTTATCGCAGCGTTCATGCGAATTTAAAAAGAGTTGCTTGGTATGCAGCCTACTGTGTATGATGATATCCTGCCCGCCCTGTTGCACTGCAGAAGCCTGCAGCTGCCTGCAGCTGCCTGAAGCTTAATTATGCATGCGTGCATGCAAAGCCCAGATGCTCAGCCAAGAGTGCCTGGACTACAACAGTTTTGCACTTGTTTTTGTTTGAATTATAATTGGGCAGATCTGTATTTCTCTGCCCATTTTGTAGCTGGAACATGCTCCTCTTTGCCTCGGTTGCTGCTTCCGCTTGACTGAGCTTCTTCACCAAGGAGCCCTTTGTTGATGCCGCCATGTGCCTCTGAGATCTAAGAAGGGTCATTCATGGGCTTGATACAATCTTTTTACCTACACAACAATTTTAAAAGGTACGAAAATGACCCTATCCCTAGAAGGTTTTCCTCCAGATGGTTTGTAGCCGAAAGAAAGAAAAAGGATAGCGAACTAGAAGCTGGCATCTGGATAGAAACAAAGAAGGCTGCGAGCCAGGCGGCCATGCTAGAAGGGAAGTTTACACCTGGTGGAAGACGGGGTTGGGGACCCACAGAAGCTGACTTGTTAGCCATGCACATCTTCTATTCAGAGAACATTTGGGGAGCTGCTCTATGGCTGCTCAGGGATCCCGGGCGCCAGCACGAACAAAGGCTCCTGTGTCAGTGAAGCTGAGTATGTCGTGGCACCATCCACCCTGCTTCGGAGCTGCCCAGTGCTCTCCTTTACTGACAGCTGTGCAGAGTCAGGAGCTGGCTGGGGAGGAGGCTCGCCGCTGCTTACACTTTTTCTGAGGCTCATCCAAAGACATCCACTCTGGGTTCAAACTGAGCAGCAAGTGAAAGACAAAGGTTGAGGTCACAGCAAGTGATGGTGCTTTTGTGATATCATAGTGATTTTATACAGGCGTGCAGGTGTGTGTGTGTGTGCATGTGCACGTGCGTATGTGTGTGTGTACTAACTACAGGCTCACAATGAAGATTCAAGAGTAAGCAGGAGTATATTGTAGAATATACAATATATAGAGAGAATATATATATGTAGAATCTTAAGAATCATATAAAACCAAAAGATAAATAGATAGATGGATAGACAGACAAACAGGTAGGTAAGTAGGTAGATAGATGAATAGATAGATAGCCAGGCAAACAGACAGATGATAGATGATAAATAGTAGACAGACAGATAGATAAGCAGATAGATAAAGACATCTACATATTCAAGACATACACAAACACATGCTTTCTTCACCTCTGTTGCTGTTTATGTTCAACTCAGCTTCTTTTGTCAACACCGTGTGCCTCTGAGATCCGGGAAGGGTCATTTGCCAACTCATCACATCTTTTACCCACACAGCAATTTTAAAGATAAATAAATGACCCTAGCCCCAGTAGGTCTTCCTCCAGATGGATAGTAGCTTTTCTGAAAAGGGAGGGAGGAAGGAAGGGAGGGGGGAGGGAAGGAGGAAAGAAAAATATTTAATTAGAAACTTATGTGTGCATGTATGCATGTATATATGTGTATGTGTATATGTGTATACATATATATGATGTCACGTATGAAATGGAGGGTAATAAATAGCTCTCCTTTATGAGTATTTAAAAATATGCAACAGTGTTCGGCATGTAATATGCACCACACAGTCATTGTCAATAGATTTTTATAGTTCAGGAGCTAAGAGTTTATATGTCAGAAAGGATATCTGAGTCACACATTCTGAGGTAAACAAACAGACTGGGACTCGATGTCTGCTTTTCAAATCCCAGCTCTGTCATTTCAAAGACTTTGGTGCTGGGACGATCTCAGTGGCCTTACCTAGGAAATGGGAATCACAGTGGTTTCCATCTTAAATTATTAGGATGGTGTCATACCACGCTTAGCGTGTGCAGACAAACAGTCTCCTTGGCTTAACTTCACTCTACTCAACTAGGCCTGAACTAGAGCTCCTAGCAACAGTCTAACAGAATCAAATTTCAAGAAGAATCCTGAGATTCTTCAGTTTGGGAAAAGCAACCACCCTGGATGTCCAACCACTTTTCTTACGAATCCAATTCTTCCTGCTCCACCGTCACTTTTGGGAATCCAGTTATGCTGGCCAACTCTCAACAAAACTCCACTTTAGACGGAGTCCCCCCCAGTGCTGTTTCCTCCTAGTGATGTCCGTTCCTGCTCCTATGCCTCTACCTTTCTTTAATTGACTGAGAAGCAAGTCTAATATACCCCAGCACCACACAGGCAGATAGGAGCAGCAGCTCCTACAGCCACCGCAAGAATCCTGTAGAAATTCAGCCACAATCACCTTGAGAGCATGAGAATAATTTCTTCTCTAGTGGTATCTTGGATGAAACAGTTAGTGTTTTAAAGAGTCATTCTTCAAGCTTAGGAGATGAAGAAAATGTGGTGTGAATGTAAGAAGACCAGAGTTCAAATCCCCAGCCCCTAGAGAAAAGCTGGGCATGGCTGTGTGGTCCTGCCACCCCAGCATTAGATGGAGCACAGCAGCTCCTGGGAACTTGATGGCCCGTCAGCCTAGTCCTGTCTAAAAGACTTAGATGGAGAGTGACAGAGGAAGTCCCTAGACATTTCTCCTGACCTCCTCCTGCACACACACAGGCAGGCACAGTGGTACACACATGTGTGTACACACCACATCTGCCGTACCCCACCCACATCACACCACACCACACCGCACACAACTCGCAAAAAAGATTCACTCTTCAAATAAAGTCATTCAGCAGGCTGACCAGTGCTGTTTGTTGCTATTGTTTTGCTTATGAATTTCCTGAGGTACAGTCTCCCTACCACAGAGGAGGTGCAATCTTGTAAGTTATATGCAAGATGACAAGATGAACAGAATTTTCCTGACTGAGGGGCTTCTCAGTATTGAAAAGATTTTAAGTCATGATCTTATGAGAATGAATATTTATGGAATCATAATTCTATATAATTACAATGATATAGACTTAGAATTCTGACTTTCTAAACAGAATTGGAGTAATTGAAAGATCCTTGGTTCATTCCTTTTTTAGCTCCCCTCAACAACAATATTGAAACCATTAGTACTGTCCAAAGAACAAAGAACACCAGAAAAATACACACTCCTTGGGCATACACAGGAGAAGACAAACACTTCCTGACAGAGGTGAGCATCTATCCCATGCGCTAACAGCCTTCCTTGTTCCCCATTGGAAATTAATTATACTCATAGCCAGCACTTTTATTGGCCTCAAATATGTTAACATAACACAAATGCTAAGTCATCACCCACTAGGATTTAAAGCAATTAGATCATAGAGCATTTTGAAACTGGAATTTAATGCAAGTTTACAGAAAATAATTATTAAACAAATATCAGATTCCTTGTAGTAATGGAAAACATCAGGTTAATGTGCCTAGACAAATATGCTTGGATTTTCCACCTGATCTCCTCTCCCTAGTCTGCTCCTTACTTTTAGGGAAGGAAACAGGTTAGTTACTTTTCACATAACTATGACAAAATGCCTTTTGGTTGGTATGGCTGAGCAGACAAAGGTGTTGCTTGCCAAGCCTGAAGAGCTGAGTTCAAACCCTGGGACTCACACGGTAGAAGTTGTTCTCCAACTTGCAAAGGATCCCTAGGATACAAGTAGGCACACACTAATGCTCTTACACAAACACACACAGTAAATTATTTAGCAAACAATAATTTAAAAAATACATTTGGGCTTCCAGCCTGCAAAGAGCTCCAGTCCATTCCAGCTGGAACACTCAGCTTTGGGCGTGAGAGGCGGCTGTTCACACTGAACCTGCAAAGGCGGACAAGTGCTGGCTGGTGCTTAGCCTGCTCTTTGCTTCCTTCCTTTCTGTTTAGCCCCAGATTGATGGTTAAGTAATAAACAAACTGCTTGGCCTCATAGGTTAAAACATAGGTGGGAGGAGTAAACAGAACAGAATGCTGGGAGGAAGAGGAAGTGAGCTCAGACTTGACAGCTCTGCTCTCTGGAGCAGAGACGCCATCCTCCCCTCTCCTGGGCAGACACAGGGATAGCTCTGCGCTCCCAGGCGGACACACGCGATGAAGCTAGAATCTTCCCGGTAAGCGCACCTAGCGGTGCTATGCAGATGATTAGAAATGGGCTAAATTAATATGTGAGAATTAGCCTAGAAGAGGCTAGATAGAAATGGGCCAAGCAGTGTTTAAATGAATACAGTTTGTGTGTTGTTATTTCGGGCATAAGCTAGCAGGCGGCCGGGGTGCTAGGGACGCAGCCCCACCGCTCCAATTGCAACACCAGATCCCAACCTATAGGGTGATGCTGCCTTCAGTCAGAACTGGTCAGCCTCTCTGTAAATGCCCTCAGAGACATGTGCAAAGGTGTGTCTCCTGGCTGACTGCAAGCCCCGTCAACCTGACAGTGAAGATTTAGCCACCACAGGTAGCTGTGCCTCCATGAATAATGTGGAGGTGTATCTGCCATGGACTCTTGTAGAAAATTTGTGAAGGCCCAGGAAATAATCCTTGGTAAATAATAATCAATTGTCCTTCATGCCATAAAAATTTACTTTTGTGATATTATATTGGTGTTTCTTGTTTAATTTATACATATATATGTATGTATAGTTATAATATAGTTTATTTTTTAATTAGATGGCTTTTTATTTTTTATTTTATTTTGGGCATGTCACCTCATTTTGGTAATGACATATTATGAGCTGTTCTTTGTAAGACTCCAGGGCAAAAAAATAATAATTATAGATTAGTCATTCATTCAATAAATATATGTACGTGGGTGCTTTAACTATCCAGTCAGGCTTCTTTACAGTCTAGGAACACAACCATGAGGAAGATTTCAAAATCCATGCCTTTGTGTAACTATAATCTGGTGAGATTTTAAGTGTCATGAGAACAAAAGGACGAAAAAAAAAAAGCACAATTCTCAAGGAAAAAAATGTGATGGTGACGGGTTTTATTGTCATTTTGCCATAGATTACCGTCATCTGGCAAGGGAGACTCAATGTCATCATTTTCTGATTGCCATCATTGGTGTGAAGATCCACCTCACCTTCTGGTAGCAGTCCTGATGAAAATGTACATGACAGAAGGAAACTGTCTTTTGCTCCCTCGGCCTTTTCTCTGGCTGCTGAGTTGATTCACCCTGTTGCTGCTGTTGATGATTTGGTCAAGGACATCAGAGCCAGCCATCCCAGTTCTCCATCACTAACTGAGGACCAGCCCTCCCCAGAAACCCTTGGGTCTTTGGCACTAGATTGTGATTGTTGAAGTACCCAGCCTCACGGGCTAAGCAAATACTAAGTTGCTGCTTTCTTCAGGGACAGATAATTGCTATGGGTGTAGTCTGTGTACGAGCCACCCAGCCTCAAAGACTGAGCAACTACCGGGTTCTTTACCTGCAGCTGTTGTTACTATTTTAACATTAGTTGACTCAACGTGTATGTGTATGTGCACGTCTGTGTTTACTCATCCTATAGGTTCTGGTTCTCTGGCAAACTCTAAATGATGTTGCCAGCTTAATTTCCCAAGCATCAGACTGGGTTGCCTCACAAATCCTGTCCTACAGCCTTTCACTTGATACACCCCCCCCCCCCAGCCTGTGTCAACTCCCAGAAGCCATTGCTTTGCCGCGCAGGCATTACATTTTGGTAGACATCAGATTAAGTCTGAAAGAGTAATCACAGTCCCTGACTTGCCCTCTGTAACCACCCAACACACTTTGTTGTAAAAAGATGAAGGTGCCAGGAATCTCCAATCAGGGATGAGCGGTGAGCCTGGAGAATTATGGCTCTTCCCCTGGGCACTGGTAAAGAGAGCCTCTCTCTGACCCTGAGGTGGACACTGTGGATCTCCAGGACAGCTGTGTTCCAGTTGGTGCTCTTTGTTCTCTAGGAGCTCCATTTCTTTTTCCCTTTCACCTCAATGAGTGGCTGTCAGTAATACGCTTGCTGTAAGAATTCTGCCAATAAAAGCCCAATTTGTCTTCCACCAGTTTCATAGTTTCAATACTGTGAAAAAGGCTGGGGGTGTAACTCAATAGTGAGGTACATGCTAGCAAGCACCAGGTCTTAAGTTCAAGACCTAGTGCCAAAAATAAATAAACAAATAAATAAATAGCAAGAGGGGTCTAGAGGGAACTGTGCCAAAGGTAGAGAGACTTTTTTTTTTGACTGTATGATGCAAGTTATGGCAGTCCCAGCATATAACCATTTGAAACTTGTGTTTGAGGAAAGTATATGATAAGAGTGAAGAAAACACACATGCACATATATGTGCGTGCACACACACGAGCGTGAGGGCTGTCAATCAAAACCAAATAGTTTCCAAAGAGTAGAAAAGACTATCTGTGCAGACAATAGGTAGGCCCCTGCCCCTAGCAACTCCACAAGAGAAAGCGTGAGCTTTATCTTGGCTTTAAGAGGCTACTTTCACAACGGCATTCACATCAGAAACCAACAACAGCAACAGAAAAAGTACCAGTGCCAGGGAGGGCAAACAGTGTGCGTGTTCCGCAAACACAAACGAATTTGTTTTCCACCAATAATAAACACAAAGCTTCATATGCGCTAAATGAAGCGCGTTAAGTGCGATCCTTTCTCTGGGAATCACTGAAGGCCAGAGTGAAAGATTGTACACAGACACACGTTGTGTGTATACATGTATATAATTATGTGTATATATAATTAATATTAATATAATTAATATTAGCCACCACACAGGAAGGTTAATTGTTGCCTCTCTGAGCACTTAATCTGTTAGCAGTTGATAAATCCCACCCGGAATAGAAGTGGCTCATATTTAGGTCACACAAAGTCATTGCCGTTTTTTAATTTAAACTGTGCACTAGATTAAAACACCAGAGTGTTCCGGGAGAACCAGTCAGAGGCAGCAGCAATAGGCTGTCATTTGGTGTAGAAAGTTTCCCCCAGCACACCCCAGGGACATGTTAATCAAAGCTTTTAATGGATTCAGTCTGATCTGTGACAGGCTTTGTTCCAGAGATGGCATTTGTTGGATGGAGCTGCTAGTTATCAATAAGACACAGTAATTGCGGGGAGCGGGTGAGCCCCGGTTCCAGGCCTTCCTACCATAACGCTCCTTTTTTATTATCAGTCAAGGCAGAGGTGTCTTGCCCTGGGAATCACAGAATGACTTGTTTCTTTCATCTTGCTACATCCAGTGATGAAAATTAAACCAGAAATATGGACATTAATTTACCAAAACAAAAATCTTAGAAATCTCTTGCTTCTCCCCCTTAAGTCTTTGTTTTAGACTTCTAAACCCAATCTGGGCAGCAAATCTTTTAAACTGAACAAATAAATCCACTTTAACCAGAGGCAGGCATTTGAGGCTCCTCTGTGAGTTCAGGCTGCCTAGGCAGTGGCTTCATTTAAAGGTCTTTGTTATCATTGGGAAATCAAAACAGCCAGAGGCTACCCTGAAGAACGGGGATCACACTAGATCACCTGCAGGGGTAGTTAGCTTTGCAGCCACTTAGGAAGGTTAGGGCTCCCCATCTGACGAAAATGTCTTGGTGCCTCTTCAAAACCAGACACCAAAACGGGATGCTAACAGCTTGTTTTCTTTAGTAAGTCACAGTCCACACTCCAGAAGACCAAAATTATCCCCTTGGTAAGAGATGTCAAGGTGGATGAGGAGAGGCAAGGAGGAGACAGTGTGCAGGAAGGAGCTCGTCTCATTTAAGGGTCCTTTTGACAAAAATGTAAACAAAACCTGGATGACCAATGCCATCACCTTCAGAGGCAAAGGGAGAGCAACCAGTCCTCCCCAGCTGAGCCTAGCACAGCCCTGAGCATTTTCCAGGGTGCTACCGTGGATGTGGCTCTCACCCTCATTTCTCAGGTGAAGGGTCAGGCAAAATGTACCGTGGCAGCAATTTTTCTTTCTCTGGGAAATAGAACCACAAAATGGCCATCTCTGAGACAGTAACATGTAAATACTCCTAACACTATGACTACCACTTTTTGTGGTTTTTCCGAGACAGCCCAGATTCCTGGCTGGCTCTTCAAGGCTGATTACACACTACTCTCACAGGCTTCTTTCTTGTGCTCAGCCTGTTCCCTTCTTTTGTTAGTGGCTTAATAGATGTAATTCCATCTCTCTTGTCTTTGTTTTTAACATTCCTTCAGCCTGAAACACCTTTCCTTTCATTCCCTGTTGCAAAGAAGTCCGCTTGTTGGTTCCCTGCCACGTAGCCCCAAAATAATCACACAGAAACTACATTATTTAAATCACGGCTTGGCCCATTAGCTCTAGCCTTTTATTGGCTAACTCTTATATCTTAATTTAATCCATCTCCATTAATCTGTGCAACACCACGAGGTTGTGGCCTACCTGCAAAGTTTCAGCGCATCTGTCTCTGGTGGCTCCATGGCTTCTCTTTGACTCCGCCTTCTTTCTCCCAGCATTCACTTCAGTTTTCCCTGCCTACCTCTATCCTTTTGCCCTATCAGGAGAAGCCAGTTTTCTTTATTAATTAGCCAATTGTATTCATAGCATACAAAGGGGAATCCCACATCAATTCCCCATTTACCAAATTCCTCCTGAACCCACATGCCCCTCTCAAATGCCATCTACCTGGTAAAGTCAGAGTTAAAACTGTGACAAGGGACAGAGCTACAGAAGGTTGGAGCACAGCCTTCTGTGTCACAGGGTCTGTGCTGTCAAGACTCCTTACATACTCCCAGCTAACAAAGAACATTTGTTCAGAAGAGTCAAGTGGTAGCCTATTGCTTCCATTGTGAATAAACACTTAAAACTCACTGGAAGAAAACAAAAAGAAAAGAAAATCTGATTTTTGTTCTGCCCACGAGACAGTCAATAAACCAGGTAGGTTCTGCTAGTCATCCAAGAAGCCTTAAGAGCACTTTAAGAGCAAAACCCTTGACTGGGGAAGATGGCGGGAGCTAGAACTGAGTAGGAGGCAAACTTGTGCTTCCCGGCATCTAGTTCACATCCCACAGTTAATAGGACCTTATTTATCTTTCAGGATAATTCTAAAACCCTTGAACAGCAAAATTACTTGAAGACTTTGGTGAGTGCAAAGTGAGGTGTTTCCAAGCTCTCCCAGCATCTTTGCTTCCAAGTTCACTGACCATTCTGGAGTGCGCACGCACATGCATCCATGCGTGCATGTGTGCGTGCGTGTGTGCATATGAGATTGGGGGTTGATTTCCACCTTATCCTTCTGCTGGAGCGCAGACTTAAGGACAGTAGACTAAACAAGAAAAACAGTCGAGGGGTTCTCATGGTCCCAATGAGAATGAGGACCCAAACTAAGGAGGGCTCTGGAAGGAAATGAAGACAATATGAACCTTTAAAAAAAGAAATGAATTTTGCAGTGTGAGAGAGAAAAGAGAATCTAGGATGCTACTGTATTTCAGGCTTCAGAAACTAGGAACTTTACCCACAATATATAGGTAATCTCGTGCAGGGCAAACAAGGATGCCATAGAGGAGCCAATGGCTAAAAGATGAAGCTTGATGAGGGAAGGGGTGTGAGAGTGTGTAGGGAACAGGTCTTGCCGATGGTCAAAAGAGAAGCAGCCAGGAGCGACAGTGGGGGAGGATTCAGGAAGAAGACTTGTGAAAACTAGGAAAGAGAACAAGCTGGTACTCGGTTTTGTCTTTGTGGGACAAGAGTTTCTGACAGGTGTGACTAATGGCGGGCCTGATTAGGGAAAAACAGACTAGGGACAAGTCAGAGAGCTGAAGAATGCTGATGGATGTGCATGACGTCACCAACTCTATCGGGATCTATGATGCCAGTTTGGATTGTATAGCATCAAGGTAGACTCTCAGCTGACTTGTCACTTAGTGACAGATTCTGAGTCCCCATGTGCCCAGAGCCTTTTTAGGATGTTCCTTTATACCCTTTGTGTGAACAACCTTATATCCAGCTGCCTCTTCATGACTGAGATGGATAATAAGCCACCCTCCTTTTCTATTGGGGGGGGAGGTCATCAAAACACCTCTAAGCAAAATTAATTTCCACAAATATTCAAAGTTTTGCTATCAGAGCCTCCTCTGGGACATCTCTTTCCACAAAGCAGGATGCTGTAGTTCCCCATGGATAGAAATCACTATTCTGGTCCATTTTACATCCACATGGATCCCATTTCAAAGCTACATTTTATGACGGCTTTTGTAAAGGAGCCTTTGGGGTAAACACACTCTCAGGAGCATGAAATTGCCTGCCATAATGGGCAGAGAACATTAGAACACACTCAGAGTAGGGTTAAAACGGCCGGGCCCAGAAAGGCTTCCTCTACAGGTAACCTGAGAAGAGAACATACTAGAATCACTGAAGTATGTGCACACGTATGAAAAGAACTGAGGTTGAGAACACTTCATTGTTTTCCACAATGAGGACAGCCACCACCCACAAACTCACATGTTTTCAAAGTATCTCTTTCCACTTGTATGCACACAGTTTCAAAGGCTGCCTTCCTACTTGTATATATGCATTCCTGGGAACTAAGCTGAGGCCAGTTAGGAATCCTGTAGACAGTTAAAGCCGAGCAGTGGCTTTGCCACAATTAAGCCTGATTTTCAGTTTGGAAATTGGCCCACAGAGACATAGCTGATCCCTCAGAGCATCCCTCTGGCCCCTTTCAGAACAGTGGCACCGTTTCAGTGACTTTTTGTGGAAGTACAATGCCTTCTCAGAAAGTCACATAGTCCCAACTATCTCAAATCCCTGGAAGTGACTTTTGGAAGTGGCTGTTGGAGCAATCTAAAGCAATGGAAGTGTGCTCATGTCTTCTGTGAAATTTCAAAGCTGCTCCCTTGGATGCATGTGCCACTGGTACAGACGCAAGGGTTCCCAATTAGGATGCCACCCCTGAATTTGAAGTTCACAGAACTAGCCCTATATTTATAAGATTCTGAACAACTGAATCCTACAAAGAAAACTGACCAACTGAGCACAGCAGCTCTTTTGGAAATGTAGAATTTTCAATATCAGATAGGGACTCAGTCAGCGGCCACACCCTGTTTTCTTGCATAGATTCCCAGTTTCCAGTGTGGTTATTTCATACCTCCCCAAGCCTGAAACTTCCCCATTCCACACTCTTCCTTTGCCTTCATTCCTAGCTGACGACTTTGCTTCCAAGTTCATGACTTACATAGTATTAAGGGCAGGAAATGTAGCTCAGTTGGTAGCAGGCTTGCCTACCATGCACAAGTCCCTGGGTTCCATCCTTAGTACCACATAAACCAGGTGTGATGATGCACACCTGTAATCCCTGAATCCAGGAGGTGGAGGCAGGAGGTTTAGAAGTACAGGCTCTTCCTTGGATATGTAGTGAGTTTGAGGCCACTGTCTCAAAAATAAGAAGAGAGGAAGGAAGGGAAGAAAGAAGGAAGGAAGGAAGGGAGGGAGGGAGGGAGGGAGGGAGGGAGGGAGGGAGGGAGGGAGGGAGGAAGGGAGGAAGGAAGTTAGTTCAATTAAACACAAGTTGCTCATCTAACAACTCCACAATGCCTTGTTATTGTTCTCTTCCTGAGTGTTATGCAACCTCTCCTTAAAGGCCAGAGCCTTCCTGTTTGCTGTGGCCTATCACATCTGAACTCCGTCACTTCCCAAGCCATGCCCTACCTCTCCGTGATGACTGGCTTTCCATTTGTTTCCTCCACCTCTGCATGGCTGCCTAGCCCCTTGTGGCCCTTTGCAGGGAGTACTCTTCAAGAGTTCCCCTCACTCTACACACACTCAGTTCTGCCAACTTGTCCTCCTCACCCAACTGCACTGGCCTGTCCTCCTCATAAAAGTGGCCCAATGATCTCTCCATGGCACCAGGCCCCATGGACCCCTTCCTCAGAGATGCTTCAGCAATGCGCCAAGCTGAGAAGCTTCCTTCTATCTCCTTGTCCTGTCTTCTCCTGCTTCCTCTTCTCTCAGAGTCTCCCTTTGTGATACACCAGACACTTTGCCCCTGGTTCACTTTCTGGGTCTAACTCTCCACCCCAAGTTGGACTCAACGATTAATTCTGGACTTTGCCTCTCTATCCCCACACCCCGCCCTGGGGGATATCCATTTACATGTTTCTAAATCAGCTATGCTGGTGATGTCACATTGTGAATTTTCTGTCTAGGGCTCTCCTCTTCACTCAAGATGGTGGTCTTTTCATCTGTATTTTCAACAGACAATCAGTGTTTCATTAATGAAATCTTGATCGGATCCCTCCCAGCTGCTGTTCTATTGCCTTAGATTCTAAAGCCTCCCCAGCCTTTCTGTTTCAGACATAACAACAACCAACACTTAGTCAGGTTTGCTCAGTGCCAGCACACAAGTCATCCTGCCTAATCTCAGAGCTTGCCACAGCCCTGGCGGGAAAACAGCTATGTCACTCCCATTTTGGAGAGAAGAAAACCAAGACACCGCAAGTTCATGTTGCTAACACAGAAGGGCTGTTGAGAATGTGGACTGGTATTTGGATTCAGACAATTTACCCCAAGGCCAGTGTGCTCACCCCAGTATCACGGTGCTCGCTTCCAGGAAACCCACAAGTTTTGTTGTTCATCATTCCTTCACATACCACATGGAACTCATAGGCAGATCTGCTTAACTGGGGCTCTGAAACAGATCATGTGGCTGCCTGTTTCCATGGCTCATGCCACATTCTGGCCTCACGTAGTTCCACTGCCACAGCCTCCTGACTGATACTTTCTTGGGGTGGGAGGTCCTTCTGCCTCTGTGTTGCTTTTATTGGTTAATGAATAAGGAAACTGCCTTGGCCTGTTGATTGGGCAGATCTTAGCTAGGCAAATAAAGCTAGGCTGAATGCTGGGAAGAGGAAGGCAGAGTTAGGAGATGCCATGGATCTGCCACTAGAGATAGACATGTTGAAACTTTGCTGGTAGGCCACGACCTCGTGGTTATACACAGGTTAATAGAAATGGGTTAAATTAATATAAGAGTTAGCCAAGAAGAAGCTAGAACTAATGGGCCAAGCAGTGTTTTAATTAATACAGTTTCTGTGTGGTTATTTCAGGTTTAAGCTAGCTGGGAAGCTGAGCGGAACAAGCGATCCTTCCTCCTACACTTTCTTACCAATCACTCAACTTACAAGCAACCGTGTCTTAAGGTGGGAATTATAGCGTAGTCCGGGCTAAATCACCTTGAGTGGCATCCCCCTGCAGCCAGACCAAAGTGGACAACATCTGCCTGCAGCTAGACTGAAGTGGGCAGCATCCCCCTGCAGCCAGACTAAAGTGGGTGGCATCTCCCTGCAGCCAGACTGAAGTCGAGTGTCCTCTCCATCATTTGCAGGGCAACATACTTCTTTCAAATCCCGTCACAAGCCCTTCTTCCCTAATTCAGTATCTCGGCCCTCTGGCTGCCATGCACACACTGGGCATTTCCTTCACAACCCAGGGCACTCAGTCCTTCCCCTACTCCCTGAGTAACCCACCCTGATTGGCCTTTCTGTTCACCCTTCACTCAGCCCTCAGAAAGGGCTCCCTTGGCCACTCTTTCTCCATGAGGGCCCCAGGGCATGCTTTGTCCACACAGTTCACAGCTCTCTTGTTTTCTGTTTTCTTGATTTGTAAAAATTTGTCTGATGCCTCCAAGAATGTGTAGCCATCAGGTCCATTTGTCACTGTTGCTGGCACGGTACCCAGCAAGGTGTAGAGTTAGAGTAATTCCAGTTGGCCCACATGCTCACTGCAGTTGCCTGGTATATCTTAAGTACAACAAGAACCCCTAAAATCCATGGTTCAATACTTTCTAAAAGAAAACTAACTTTGGTGAATCAAAATTTAGAAATAACCCTTCCCAAAAGTTCAACTCAAAGGCAGTTGGAGTGGTGAAGGAAAAGAGTGTAAACAAAATAAAAACTTTTCAGAAAAACATATAAAAAAATAGACAATTTGTGGTCTCTATGACATCTTTCAGTTCATGAGGTATGTTGAACCAACTTGAAATGTAAAACGAATTTAAAAATTAATTTAATGTTGGACATAGTAGCACATACCTTTAATCCCAGGACTTGGGAGGTAGAAGCAGGCAGAGCTCTGTGAGTTCAAGGCCAGGCTATTATATATAGTGAGTTCTAGGACAGCCAGGGCTATGAAATGAGATCCTGTATCAAAACTAATAATAATAATGCTAATTTAATTAAAATATTTAAAAGTTTGGTCAAAAGAACCATGTTACCAACACTCTGTGATACAGAATCACAGAACTAGAAACAGGGTGGTAGTTAAGTGTGTAAAAGACACGTGACCATGTCACCTAAACCACCATGCTTTCTTCAGAAATGTCTCTGCCAATTTCATCCCCAATGTTTCCAGCTTCTCACAGAAAAGACCTGCAGTTTATGCCTCCGACAGGCAGCAAAGACAGCACTGTTGACATGCTGGGTTCCATGTTGACTGTGTTTGCTGTGATCCTGGAGCTGGTCGACTCAGCACAGGAACGGTCCTGTAAAATCCCAATGCTCCTATAGCTCCCGCATCACTACAAGACCAGTTGCATGAGCCAGGAACTAAGCCTGGAGACTTAAAAACACACATACCCACAGACAGAGAGCCAGGGAAGCAAACACAGGTCATCTTTGATACGAGTAATGCTCCACTTTAGTGTGCTCAGGAGCAGCCTATATTGGGATCCTTAGCCATGCCCAGCTCTCAGGAACTTCCAGCTGCAGGCCCACCAGCCTGCCATCAAGGTCTCATGCTCAGAGCAGCTGCAGGAAAAGAAAGCCAAGGGGCCAGGGATCTACAGCTCCCAACAAGGCAGCCCAGAAACAATTCTGTGTGGCCACAGACTGCTGTGTCTCTCAGCCCAGTGCCCACAGATACCACGTTTATTTGGAATGTTGAGCCTGGTAGCCAGCAAGTTGTGGCTCCCTTACTGTCTCCATCCTTCATTCCATGTCTGCCAAGTCCATCTGGAGAGCCTATGATAGGCAAGAGCTCTTGCTGGCTCAGGATAGAGCAAGAGACACACACAAGACCTTGCTCATACTGCTGTCAATACACACACAGGGTAGTTAAGGAGGTGTGTGTGTGTGTGTGTGTGTGTGTGTGTGTGTGTTCACCACCTGAGAAACTAGAAGATACACAGAGAAACCAACCACCAGGGTAATAGGGAAGTAAGTAGGGCTCCATGTGGGTAAAGATGGAAAACTGGCTGTAGGGTAGAAACTCTGGGGGAACAGGAGTCTCAAAAGGGGTACTTGATCTGAGGAAGAATAGCGCTAGGCCAAGGACAATTCTGATGGCCAATGGACCAAGAGCAGTGTGGTAACCTGAGTCAGTGACAGCAGACTGAGCCCAACAAGGCCTAGGGAGCAAAACAATGGGAATCAAACACCCTACATCACAGATGGAAGGCAGAGAGAAGACAGGGAGTGGGACAAGCTGAGAAATCTCAAGGCCCATCCGGAGACCCGTTCAGCTAAGCCCCACCTCAAGGGCCACTCCCAGCATGAAGCAAGCGGTTAAGCAGATGAACCTATGGGGGTCATTTCATGTTCAAACCTCGACAGAGTAATCCCTTCAACTTGCTCATCTAGATCCACTTCTCCGCTGGGCATGCGTACAGAGTAGGCTGATGAGAGGGGGGTTCCCTTGGCCTTTGACTTGTATTTGGGTTAAGTAATGCTTTGAATACTGAATTAAGCTGTACTTTACAGAAATGAGAGCAGGAGAAACGAGCCACACCCATCAGCCTGTGGCTCTCTGCCCTCTGCAGTTTTTAGGGCTTCCGTTAGGGACCTGCCGACCCCGCCCACCCCGCCCACCCATGCTCTCCAGGCTCCTAACAGCTCCTTTTTCCACTTCAGACTGAGAGTAACCCTGGAACTGCCCCTATAGTGTTCCTGTGGGGTACGCTTACATCCTCAGAAGCCTTTTGAAAGTCCTGTTCATGCTCTCCTAGAAATTCCCATCCAACAGCCAGCCTGAAAGTGTTCTTCCTGCCAGATAGAGTTTCTTCCAACACCACTGCAAGGGGTTGTGTCTTTCTCTCCCAGCTGGCATGGGTCACTGACTCTCAGCCCTGGTGAGCCAGCTGCTACAGGTTGGTTCCTGACAGTAGCAGGTAACTCTGCATAACACTGACTTTGGAATTTGTAGAAGCTTGTGGGTCGATTAAATGTCATCCAACTCCCTTGGTTCCCTTGCCGCGCACAAAGCTTTCTGAGATCAGAGCTCTCTTTAGGCAGATGGAAGAGCCGCACCAACAGGGTGAGACAGCACAGGACTTTGAACCTGAAAAGCGATGCTCATAGAAAGATCGTGGGGTTTGGTAGTGTAAGTTGGACTCTTGGCAAGCTGACTTCTCAGTCTTTCAAGCAGGCGTGATAGAAACATGCAGTGGTCAGCCTACTCGTCGGCATTGTGGCAACAGAAGGGAGGTTACTCCATTCCATTTTGGGGATCACTCCAGCATCTCGACTCTATTTTGGGGATCACTCCAGCATCTCCATTCCATTTTGGGGATCATTCCAGCATCTCTATTCCATTTTGGGGATCACTCCAGCATCTCTATTCCATTTTGGGGATCACTCCAGCATCTCGACTCCACTTTTGGGAACACTCCAGCATCTCCATTCCATTTTGGGGATCACTCCAACATTAACTTTCTGGCTTCACTGGTTCTAGGGCTCGGACAGCAGAAGACTCTTGTCACTGTCTAAAACTGTGATGCCCCCATGAATATTAAAATGTACAGACTGCTCGATTTGTCAGCACAGGCTGCTGAGAGCAGACACCATGGACCAGAGTCGGAAAGTCCAACTGGAGGCTGCCAGCATGACAGGGTAGCTGCTGAGAGCTGGCTTCCCAGCCTGCATCCAGTCATCTTGCTGGGAGAAAACAAGAATGCACCTCTCTCTCTTCAGAGTCTCACTATGTAGTCTAGGCTAGTCTCAAACTTGCTGTCCCCCAAGTACAGGGATGAGAGAGGCTTGTGCCACTGCAACAGGCTAAAGGGTACTTGCAATTTTATTTAACTTTTATCATCTCATAGGTCTTTAAGAGTTACACTGTTGATTAAGGCTTCAATGTATGAATTCCGGGGGAGCGTTGGCATTCAGTATGCTCAGTTATCTTTACCAGCTGGTTAGGAGTCATTAGCCAAAGACCATTTCTCTCAGGAAGGAAGTGCAGATGACTGGAATTTCTAGACCACCCGTCTTCTACAATATGTAATGGCATATGCTGAAGGTTATGACCTAGAATGTTGAGAGATGGGTCAGTGAGATCACCACCTTACTTATAGCACGTAAAGGTGACTGCCACCAAGCCTGACAAACTGACTTCAGTCCCTGGGATCCTCATGGTGGAAGGAACGCATTGGCTCTTTCCACTTGCCCTCTGACCTCCCTATGCCTGCATAATGATAATGTACCCTTTCATGCATGTGTGCATGGGAGTGTGCTCATGTGCACACACGTTCACATGCACAAGTGTAAAATGCAATCAAATATTTTAAAAAACCAAAAATACTAAGTTTAAAGTCAAAGTACCTAAGATTATTATCACTCTGGTGGAATTTTAAAGAAAAATCATGATCAGCATGAGAAATGTTGTTGCTTTTGTTTCTGTTATACAGTGGGGAATTAGAAAAGTTAAACATTATAACAAAATAAAACTTTTAACTGTTAAAAAGGTAAGAAACTTGAGAATTTATTTATATAATAGAATGATAGACAGTGGTCTTTAAAGTAACCAAATCTACATGTTGCAACATGGATAAAATTTTAAAATAAATTCAGAATGAAAAAAAATCCAAAAGGAAGAATCATTATCTAAGATGTGTTGCAATTTAACCCGTTAAAATGGAACCATGTGCTGATGAGATAGACCCACTGAGTAATCTTTCTAAATTTTTGTGAATTTTCGAAGTATTCAAAATTAAGAATAAAACACAAGATAAAAGCAATATGTATCACAAGAATGACATACAGATAATGAAGCACAAAATAGAACGGTTGTCAAACTATGCTACTCAGAAAGCCAGCGCACCAGCCAGCGCCTTTAAGAAAGGTAGGTAAGCGAAGCTCCACAGCTTCTTCCCCAGAATGAATTCCTTTTCCCAGGAAGAATAATGCCAACAGAGCAGAAACCATATCTGCAAAACGCAAGCGTATCTCTTAATGTTTGCAGCTCTTTAGGCAGGCTGTCAAGGATAGCAGTTTTCAGGCTTTGTGGTTCCCAAATCCTTTATCCTTCGCACTGTGGAAGTTCATTAAATCCTCAAGAGATACGGCATACATACGCCGTACCTGTCAATACCCTACAAGACGCCAAAACCGAAAGTTTTAAAAATGTTTTATAAATTATTTAAAAACAACAGCAATATATGCACTGCATGCCCATAATCTTAAGTGGAAAAAAAAGACTATGTTTTTCTAAGTAGCGAGGGGAACAGCATATTTCTGAAGTTTTACCAAATTGCTTCCCCATCCAGAGTTTAACAGAAGACAGCTGGATCCGCGTGTCTGTTTCCGTCTCAGTCGATGGCAATTTGCTTTTCGGGCTGAAACATCTGAAGTCAATCCAGCCTCACGCACACATGCACTTGGAAGAAGGAAGAAGCATTTTACTGACTTGTGTACCCAGTTGTGAACATTCTCCTTGACTATGACTCCAAAGCTTATCAAATAGCAGCCATTCCTTGTAAGTCAATGATCAGAAACTGGAGAAGAGGCCTTCTTTTGTTTTTGTTTGTTTGTGGGTTTTTGGTGGGGTTTTTTGTGGGGTTTTGGGGGGTGTTTGTGTTTTTGTTTGTTTGTTTTTGTTTTTCAAGACAGGCTTTCCCTGTGAAACAGCCCTAGCTGTCCCGGAACTAGCTCTGTAGACCAGGCTGGCCTCGAACTCACGGAGATCCACCTACCTCTGCCTCCCAAGAGACGGGATTAAAGTTGTACACCACCACCACCTAGCAAGAAGAAAACTTTTGAACTCTGGTTTGGGTCTAATTAGGTTTCACCTTGAGTTAGTTTTGAACATACACACACAAACAGAGAAAGAGTTTTAAATGCATTGACTGGGCTGGAGAGATGGCTCAGGAGTTAAGAGCCCTAACTGCTCTTGCAGAAGCCCTTAGTTTGGTTCCCAGAACCCATTTCAATTGACTCACATTTGTCTGTAATTCCAGATCCAGGAGGATCCAATACCCTCTTCTACCTGGGGTCGCCTGCATTCACAAGCAAAATCACAAACACAGACACATGTGTAAGCATACAGTAAAATAAAATAAATACAATAAAAATAAAATCTTACAAAAAATAAAAGATGCCTTGGTCATGCGGAAATATCCAGCCTTCCAAAGGTTAATGAGTTTCATGACACAATATCAAATAATCACAGTTGTTAAGATCACCGTTGACATCACCACAAGCACCTGGAAGTATCTGGAAGGCCCCAAGTTCATAACGGCAAGTTTGAGCTTTCTAAAACATCGCTATTTTACTTGAGAGTCTCAATTTACTTGCTGCCAACTAACATTGCCAGTTGTTTTTATTTTTTCTCAAATAACCAGATCGCTTCTTTCACTTTATTTTTTTAACATGCTTGCTAAAAGCTGAACTCTGAAGAGACCCAAGTCCAATGTCAATCGTCTATCAAGTAAAAAATGGTGCTTCCGGACCAATGCAGAAAGTTTAGCTCCCAACTCCTCAGTCACAAGGCGTTTTCACACAAGAAAAGCAAGACGCTTCCGTGGACCATAGCAGCTCCTCATACCTGCACTAGTCATGGAGTCAGGATAATTAAAGCTGATCATTTTAGTCCTTCACGGAGGACATTCTTATGGGAAACTGGCTTTGTTGCTTAGGCTGCAGCCTGGGATGCTGGGAGTCTACCCCAGGACCTTGTGTGTACTGGGCAGGTACTCTACCACTGAACAACTTCCCCTGGTTTTTTTTTCCATTAAGTTGGTTAGTTAATGCGATTTTTTTTTGTTATTATTATGATTAATGTAACTTGTTGTTAGTGAATGTGATTGCTTGTTTGTTGGTTTGCTGTAAACACAGTGCCGCTAAGGTAGGCAGCGAAGAAGGCTGAGAGCAGTCGTCCCTGGAGCCCTGTGGTGCGTTTGTTAGGACTGCTAACTACTGCATTCTTACTTACCATTGCTTTTCAAACATTGAGTCAGACATCAGCAAGTGTTACAGACAAATGAAGAATCCATGTTCTATAAGAGAGTTTGACCTCACAGTCTCTTGAAAGATATTAAGGTTTGAATCTGACCGCCTGCCCAACAGGCTTGTTGTTAAGTGCTCACTTGCCATCTGATGGCCTTTGGGGAGCTGACTGGACCAAGAGAGTTCCAGTTTTTTAATGGACTAATCATACCCATGAATTCCTATCAGAGCTTGGGGCCTGGTTGGAGGAAGTGGGTCACTGGGAGTTGTGCCTTCCGAGAATGTGCCTTATCTGTGGGCCCTCTCTCGGCCCCGATTTCACAGTCACCATGGGGTGAGCGGGACTGTCTAATCACTCTCTCTGCCATAAAGGTTGCCTCTGGGGAGATCTGAACCAGCAGAGATAACTGACAACAGAGCGGAAGTCCAGGAACTGTCAGCCAAACGAAGCCTGCCTTTTCCATATTTGTCTTCTTTGATACTTTGTCACGGTTACGAAAAGCGACTCACACACAGCAGAAGATTCCACTTTGTGAGCTGCATCTGAGGGTTTACACCTGTAATCCCAGCACGCGGTGGGTTAAGGCGAGAGGATTGTGAACTCAAGGCCACCTTACCTCTGTGTAGTAAGATACTGCACACAGCCGGGCGGTGGTGGCGCACGCCTTTAATCCCAGCACTCTGGCAGAGGCAGGCGGATCTCTGTGAGTTCGAGACCAGCCTGGTCTACAAGAGCTAGTTCCAGGACAGGCTCCAAAGCCACAGAGAAACCCTGTCTCGAAAAACCAAAAAAAAAAAAAAAAGATACTGCGCACGTACAGCCACATACACACTCATACAAAACAAACCGATAAGCAAAACCCCACACTGAAAAGCACTAGAATAGAATTTAGAATTTAGGACTATGATAACATTGACGGTATTGAATCACTTAAAATTTTTAACAGCAGGGATCAATTCTTTCAGATGCTGCAGTCCCTTAAACACTGGCTCGTATACTTCTGCTTCATTAGTCAAAAGCAAGCTCACTGCCTCCCTAACTGCTTCATATGATCGCATATGCTGTTATTCTAACCCCTTGCTATCTTCCTGTCCCTTTCGTTTCAAAAACAAAGATAGTCGACATTAAATATTTAGCGTTCTCATTGAATGTTTTTATACTGCCAGCATCAGTAAAAGGAAATCATGTGACTTTTACAACATAAAATTGTTTTGTGTGTAAGGCTTTGTAATTTGACATATCAACTAATATTTATTTAATGCTGGCTATAAGCCCTGTGTTGCAATAGAAGTGTTTTCTTCAAGTTGCATTGGTTTTTTTTTTACAATGACTTATCAAGTATTCATGCATTTTGCAACTAAGGAGAGTAAGTTGGGGTTACACTCAGTATGTCTTAGGAGATCCACCGTGATGGAGCCATCACACGGTGCTTTCACTGAAGGAGTTTCTTTTCCAATATTGCCCTAGAAAGTAAGGCTGAGGCAGTAAACAGTCTAGGTCCTTGTGAGAGAGTCATAAAAACAGCCTTTCTTTCTGCCCAACTTTCCTGCCTTTGCGAACTGCTGTAGGCCGCTATCTTCGGTGTAGAATAGCAAATTAAATCAGAGCCTCCGTCAGGGTGACACACCACTGTTGAGTCAAGAGAAAGCCACAGTCACTCTTCTGTATCCAGAACCACTAAATTTTCCAAGAGCAGGAATTTCTTATATACCCTATAATCACCAGTGAGGCAAGGCAAACAGAACCAACTGGGAATGTTTGCAAGGAAATACCATGAACACTGGCAAGCCACTAAGGTGAAGAATGTTCCACTACACCAGTAGAAATCAAGGACGGCTCCTGAAACCCGCCAAACTGAAATTTCTTCGTTATTATTGTTTCTGTTGTTGTTTTGGGGACAGGGTCTCACTCTGTAGCCCCAGCTGTCCTAGAATTAACTATGTAGACCAGGCTGGCTTCTAACTCACAGAGATCCACCTGCCTTCGCCTCCCTTAAGCTGGGATTGAAGGCTTGGGTCACCTCACCTGGCTCAAACTGAATTCTTAAATCATTCCATAGTTTAGCACTCATATTGAGTTTCTCATCAAAGGTCTTGGCATCACAATAATTGTTTTGAAAGGTCCAAACCCTATCTTGCAAGCCAGAAGATCAAGGAACATCCCACAATGTTTGAGACTAAGAAATTCTTTTCTCGATTTACAGGGTTCACCTCAAAACATTTGCAGCAAGAGTCGCTTTATCTCTGTGCCTTGGGGACTTTATGAAGGTGGATGACCCCGTGTGAGTGGAACACTCCAGCCAGCTCACCTTCCGTAAAGAATAAACTGCTCACCCAGGTAGGTGGAGCCGGGTCATCAGGGAGAATGATGTGTGTGAAAGCCGGCTGTCTGCCGGAGGGAGAAACAACTCACGCTGTCTCTTTTCCTCAGCTGAAAAAGGTTGGCAATTGGAGAACCCGTTTTCGGATTCCTTTTCTGTGTGCAACGGAAGATTTTTACAATAAAGGGGGGCATTTTTTCATCTTTTAACAGGATGTCTGTTTAGTTTTTCAAATCCACCAGTGATAAAGGAAGACAGGCAGCCTGTATCAATTCCTTTTCTGTTCAGCAAGGCCAGAAAATAAAACTTGAAATTATACCAGGGCACCCTGTTCCCCTGAGGTTAGAAAAGATGTGGTAAAACCTAGAGACACAGTAAACAACCCCTGTGAACAGTATTTAACCAAAGACGTAGGTCAAGGAATCCTCATGTTTTCTCAAGAAAATATCCTACGTATTCTGGAAAATCGTTCGTAATCATCACTATTTGCGACAGCTTATTTTAATTCATTCCTTCAATTTTCAAAGCCACGGGAATATATCAGAAATAACCACATCATGAATGTTATTTACTTTATTCTAAATGGATCTAGACCGAAGGAGACATTGCTAATTACAAGTGCTGGAGAAAAGCAGAAATCTGTTCATGTTTCATTTGAGCAGCGGATGAGATAGAACATTAGTTCTGTGCAGTCCCTCTGGACTACATGCATTTGCCTTCATGCAGGAAAGGCTGGCACATTAGCCCTTCTGGAATATCCTGGAGAAGCCCTAATAACACATCTGCTGTGTTGGTTTTGTAGTGGAAATGGCACTCAAAAGCACACTTGGAAAATCAATTTCAGCTGCAAAACAATAAACATTACTAAATCCAAAGTTGGTTTCTGCTAACCATTATTTCATGACATTGCTGGACGTGGGGGAAGGAACTCGTTGACACATACAGATTGCAGCTCTGAAATCCCTTTGAAATCAAACAAGTCCCAACTGGATGGACTTCTCCTCCCAGACAGGAGAAGGAAATGTGGGTACAAACTTGCTTGGTTTTTCAGGACTTTGTGAAGGCAGGAGCAAAGGCTTTCTTTGGGTCAAGGCTGTTTTCGCAGTGAAAAGAAAGGAAATTAACTTGCAACGATTGGATTGAGACAAAAGAAGAGTTCTACAACGCTTTTATGTAAATATACTCTTGCGTGGTGTGGACAATAAAAATAACAAGATGCTATTTGGCTCTCACTCCTTTCTAACTGTCTTTTAAACACTGGAACAAAGGGTGTTTTCTTGACAAGTCCCTAAATCTAAAATGATCAAGCGGCAATTAAGGCCCTCTGGTTTATGACATGAATCAGAAGTGGTCAGCCTACCCCAATGGCTGTAAAAGGCAGATTGAAGCATTCAGTGGGTTCTGTGAACCTCAGCCATCTGTTTACACTGTGCAGTAAAATCACAATGCTGGGAATGACTTGGTTCCCCTTAGCAGGGCCTGCAAGCAATCACCCTGGAATGCTGAGCTCTGTTCTGTGCCGCAGAAGAAGAAAAATCACCCTGGTGTGAGCATACAGAACTCTCTCCCTCTGTATCCAGCTACGGACCCTGAACTTGCAGCCTGGACTAGTTGTAGTCAGCTTCCCCACTTGTGAATTGATAGAATCAGTCTGCTTCTCCCCTTGCGCCTCTTTAAAACTTTTACTTTCTCCAGAGATGACCATGAAATCAGAAAGCTAAAAAAAATGCAAGCAGGAAAGGTTTCCAGGGACAAACCAAGGGTGGGTCTCCCCTACCCTTACAGTAAGTCAAACATCTCAATGGTATTAGCCTACGCAGGAATTTGATATATAGACATCGGGGTGGGGAGGGGGCGCTGACTGTATTTAGTTAATTGCCTAAAGGCTCATGATTATGAACAACTGGAAGGATCAGCATGTAGGCCATACATCTTTGTGTTCTTCTCTGACAGCCAGATCAATGGCTTGTAAGTGACAGGCATGCTTCTGTATTTATGGATGGGAATGGGACTAAATTAAATTGTATGGAAGTGAGGTTGAAAACATTGCACTCATTCAAATACTTGTGAGCTTATAAAGGTTTAAAGACATGAAGAGCACTCATCTGCCCAGGGAAAAGGACTCGGAAGTTAAGACAGCTTCGCTCTACCTTTATTTTTGTGTTGAAAGTGCTGCATACGGGCAGAACACACAGCATTGGGGAGAAGAGCAGCTGAGCTGGGCTAACTGGATCCTCTCTGGAAATAACTAGGGAGGCCCAGGGACTAAGGCGATAAGTCATGCTTCTCTTTTCCCCTTTGCATTGGCTACATGTACACACACACACACACACACACACACATATATGGAGAGAGAGAGATCAGAAAAAGTATAAGAAGTTGTAAATTTTCCCAAGGGAAAAATATGAGATCGTTATTGTCGAAAGAGCAACAACCCTTGGAAGACAGCAAGGAGGTAAAACAAAAAACAGAACAGCCACACTTCGCCTTCTCCAATTTCATTGGAGATATCTCATATAGAAAGAGTTTAAAGGAAAAGCAAGACTCTTCTTGTGTCCGTATGTGTCTTGTCCCGGCTTCACATCGCATGGCTGGGTCAAGACCAAGATTGGGACTCCCAGAATGGGCTCAGGTTCCATTTCAGAAATTGGTTTGTTAATGATATTCTAATGTCTATCATCATATGGCAGAAACGATATGAATATTTTTCCTTTCAGGCACTGTTTCACAGATGTCAGCTCTAATCCCTGTAGAAGGCTGCTACAAGTCAATCTTCATGGAAATATATTGGTAATGCCTGTGGAGTTCCCAGAAATACAAGAAGTGTGAAAATTATAATTGGAAAGAGGGGAATCTTAAAAGGAACGTAAGCTTACCCTGGAATACGTGAAATTATTCAGCTGGTTGACAATAGCTGGCCTGTAAATTTTTCATAACCACATTAGCTTAAAATAAACTAATCGCATGTATGTTAAAACCATTCAGATTGCCTCAATGTATCAACTGTCTTGGGCAAATCAATCACAAGGGACATTCTTGTCCTAGCTGCAAGTGATTCCCGACACTCATATTTCACAATTTATGAATCAATGAACACAAACCCCGTTTGTAAAACTCTACTGATACTTCTCTTTCAGCATGACCTTTATGCTCCTTTCAGATGGCAGGAATACAAATGTTCCCCGACCTGCAGGACTAAGCAAGCTTGCCTTTGAAGGACACAATCGTAAACCCACGGAAGGTGTACAAACAGATGACAGAGACCCTTACAATGTGGAGTTGATTAGGCTCTCAATTACAAAAGGCACGTCCCTTGCGTGGTGCTTTTTCTGCTGCTCTTTGATGACAAAAAGCATGACTAGTTCATCAGCACTGCATATGCCTGCTTTCTGGACTCTGCTCAGTCAGGGAACATCTGTATCCACAGCTGGACTTTAGGGAGGAAAAATAAAGGAGTCAGTGTGAATCACACTAAGTCAACCCATAGCAAGTGTTGGTCACTTTTTGAACTTTCAGAATGTGTCCCCCCCCCCCCCCGCCAAGAACAAAGAAAAACTTAGATAATGGTAACGGTTTTATGGAAAGGGAGAGGAGCTGGGAGAGTATAGGAAGGACTTCCGGCATACTAGTTGAGGAATGCAGGTGCTAACTGGGGCAGAACTGCCCAATCGAAAGTTGTTAAACTCCCACAGAAGATTGAACTGCAGCTGTACCCACACATCTACACAGCTAACCTTTGGATCGCCCCTTGTTTCTTTTCCTTGTTAGTATTTGGCCTTTTCAGTTTGTCTTACAGATGTTGGAGCATCTCCTAAAGTAGTAACAGTTGCAATTTTAGTAGTAAATGTTCCATGAAAGGCTGGATTTATTTCAGTCATCTCCATTTCTCCCATCTCCCCCATCCTGGCCCTAGCATCCAGAACCCCCAGGGATCTCTTAAAATGGCCCAGATTTCTTGAGCTGCCGAAATCTCTAGTCTTCATGGTGCCATCAATTTTCTCCAGTCCATGCCTTCGTGTGGTCAGGATCTCCAGGCTCGCCCTGGGACACTGCCCATCCCTGAGGTGTAATCTTAGAAACGATGACTGTTTCGCTGGCTGTTCACCTTAAGACAACAGATTTTCCCTGTAGGGAGCTTTTTTTTCCTCTTTGTTTTTTGCTTCTTGTTAAGTTTTGCTTTTTAAAAGCAACAAAACAGCCAGCCTGTGACCCATACCAGAGATGTTCAAACAGAAGGATTAATTCTAGACTTGGCCCTGCACGCAGGCAGATGTTTTTGAGCATGGTTTGGACGCCACTTAAGAACACCAAGAACTCAAGCTTGTAACATGCAGATGTGGTGAAACTGGAGGAAGTTCAGAGACGTGACCAAGATGATTAAAGGGATAAAGCATGGTTTCTGAGGGAATGCTATGGGGATCTCTTTGCCTTTATCCCAAGAAATGGGAAAATAATGATTATTAACTTCAAAGCCAGTTTGCTCATGACAAACTCAATGAATGAAAATGGGCTTCAATTAAAAACAGGAGAGAGTCTGGTGAGAGAAGAGGAAGAAGCCCTTTGCCTTTGGAGAAAGAAACATGGAAATCTGAGGTCGCAGAAACAACATTTATATATTATACATTAAAAACAAAAAGCATCGACTGATTTTTTTTTCCCCTCTGAAGTGTTTTTCCCCCCCTTGGTCTTAGATTTTTGAAGAACAAAATCTGGATATATGTAACCGCCTCATTCTGTTGTCCCATCCCTGCCCTCTAAGCCCACATACCTATGCCCCATGACAGGAGATTCATGGCTAAGTCTTTGTTATCAGTGGTCAATATATTTCTTGATTTTTTTACTATTTCAGCACTTTGCAGAGACACACGGGGGCAAAGGAAATGGAGGATTAGAGCTAGTCAGGGGGGCTTAAAGCGAAGAGAAATAGGCCCAGCTCTGGAAGGGAGCACATGCCATTGATCTTGTCCACAAGCTAATTGAGAACAATCCCAAACCTTGCAAGACCAGTTCTAGATGCTCAGGACTTAAGAAGGGCTCAATAATTCGACACGAGGCAGTGTGCCTGCTGGATGCCGAGTCTGGTTAAGCAGTGATGCAGTCTGTCTTCTGAGCCTCTGGTGCAGAAACAATAGAGGCGGCTTTACTTCTGCTTAGAGGCGCCTCCGCAGCTACTACAGAGACAAAAAGCTTGGGGCTTTGTTGGAAGCCACCAAGAGCCAACTGCTCCCCTCGTTTCTTTTATACGGCCCCCATATTCTCTTCTCAATATCCCTCTTTCAGCAATCAATCAGGCCCAGTGTCCCAAATGAGGCACCAACTACATATGAAAAGAGCAAAAGCCACCGTTGGTGACCTTCAAGCTGGCTAAAGACCCAGCCAAAACTTGTCGCCATATGGAGTTTCCATTTCCCTATGAGAAACAGCAGGGGAGCATGGCTGGGTGACATCAATGGAGGTGCTCGTTCGTAAAACGTTATTCACATGCAACAGATCATTGTTATTGTTTCCTGTAATTATTCTGCCTCATAACAAAAGGAAAATAACTGATTTTGACACCCAAGTTTTGCTGTAAATAGGCAGAATGTTGTCATGAATATGCAAAATATTATGATCATTGCCATACCTAACTAATTGCATTGGAAACATGCTGGCCATAAAATAATTAATTAGCAGTGCAGGAAAGCATCATGATACTAGCTATAAATACTAAACATAACTAATTATTTCCGTCATAAAATGGTCCTGCCAAGTAATTTATAACAAACGCCGGGAAGAAGGCGAAGCCGGGAGTCCTATGCAGTTTGCAGTTGGAAGGGCTGTCACATAAGGCTTTTCTATCTTGTGATATTGTTGGATGAGTGGATACCCATTTGAACATAAACTCAAATGAAACTAATTTAGGATTGTTCCATGTTCTCTGGGCTGCTGGGTGATGGTGGTGGAAAAATTTCCAGCAGCCCCTTTTGTTGTTGACATCAGAAAGTGGTAGGTCATCCTGGACCGACGGAGTACATTCTGAGCTCAAGCAAAAATTGATTTCCTTTTTTTAAGAAGCAGCTGGCATTACAATGACTAGCCTTCCTTCGATTTTTCTTCTCCAGCGAAGCATTCAGCGAATGCAGCAGGCATAATAGGCTGAAGTAAACAGTGTCAGGTCCTGTTACATCAGAGGCTCTTTTAAATCGAGCAGACAAGCTATCATCAGTGCCTGAAACCCCGCAAATCACGGTCGAGCTGGAAAGCTTGTTTGTTTCCTGACCAGCGTGCTGATGATATTTTGAAGAATGGAAGGAGACGCTTTGCTAATCACTCTGACTGCTCCGTGCTCCATTATGGGACCATGTCGTTAACGAGCCAAACTAATGTATGCACAGGAAGCGGTAATAGAATCGGAGTCTCTTCGAGCGGGACGCAGGACTGTCCCACACCGTCTCTGGTCCTCTGTGAAGCATGTGACGGGACCTTGGGATTCACCTCTCACAACTGCTTATCCGAATCCTCTGGCCCCATTTCTCTTTTCTAATGTTCTGAAAACAGGAACTTGGCGTTTCACATAACAGAGTATCTTGTCCTAGATTTTAGTCCTTAGGGCAAAGACCTCAGACCAAGCTCAAAGATAGCAGCAAGTTGAAAGTACAGCTTTTTTGCTTGCTTTGCTTTTTCCTACCATCCCAAATGACTGGAAGAAAAAGAGTCATAAACAAGGAATTTAAAAAAAATACATATACTTCTGTCCTAGTACAATCCAGCTTGTTATGATTCAACCACATACCAAAAAGCAGAAGGGGACCAGCATATACTTCATTTTTCGAAAGATTCCTGAGTATGTAGTCATCTTATTCTATATGACTATCATTCCAGCAGTCAGGCCCATTCAGTTCTCCGTTATGCAATCCTAGAGTCGGGCAGCGGTAACTACCTTAGATCCAAGTCCCTAGGATTAAGGCAAGTGTGTTTCCTAGATTTTCTGTGTCTAGAGTTCTATCCTCTGCTCTGAGAGTGTGCTGCCGGGCAGTAACTAGAGAAACTCTGTACGCATGAAGGGTGAGTGCCAAAGACAAAATGGGGGCAGCGCATATCTACCACGTGGTACTGGGAACCCCTTCTCCCTGTCCCTCACTAGAATAAAAATGCTTTCTCTCCAGGAGCCATAAAGGTGTTTCTTAGCAATCACACCTCTAAATAGAATGTAATTACGAAGGAAATTAACTTCGCAGCCAAGCACTGTGTTGTCATGATGATTTAGGAGATGGGGAAGGATGTTTTGTGGGCAATCTCTAATCTTTTTTTTTTCCCTTCTTCTTCTTTTCTCTTTTTGGTTATCACTTAATGGTATTCATTAAAACCCATAACAGAAATTGCTTCTCTTTAAATTTCCTACTGAGTCTCGATTTAGTTGAGTTAGACTTTTCTTGAAACAATACATTAGTGTCATGCCCAATTGACTTCTGTTGTAAAAGAAATAAATCTATGTGACTTTGTAGCCCACATCTGGACATGGTTAAAAACAAGCACCCGTCAGTGCAGTTTTAAGAAGAACTTAGATTTCAATGTCCCTCAGTCTCTGCACAGTCTCCCCTGTGGTCTGCTGCGGATGAATTCACCTGGATCCTTCTGGCAAGCAGAGTTTACTTTTGGAAAAAAAATCCATGTTTAAAACAGAGTACAGGTCATCATTAGCACCCATGTCACAAGGCTCTAACTTACACACACTCTCTACCCCTGAAAGATAGCCATGAATATTTGCCATAATTAAAGCAGAGATTTTAAAAAATGCTCACAAAAATGATAACGAAGATTGGTGCTCACAATCAGAACATCAAAAATGAGGAGATTCAAAAGAATGGGATGTGCAGAACTTCCCAGAGTCCTGACACTATTGGCTTTAGAACTAGCAGTAATCAAGTCTTCAGACCCAAAGTCTCATCAAGAGACTAGAGAACAATACTTTTACAAAATTCATTATTCACGATTTCTTTTGGAGAAAAAGAATACATACATGGATTTCCTGTAGTTGTTTAGGTTTCCTGAGATCATGGCACCCATCTGCTGGATGATATAGAATATCCCATGAAAATAGCTAAGCACACTAGAAGGGACAACGACAACTTGTCACAGACCATATTTTCAGTATTTTTTTGGTGTGTGATTTCTTACTAGTCAAAGTCATTGAGCCCCTGCAATCTGCCTTCTCTGCACATTCAGCAAACTGGCAAAGGTTTCCAGCTTTTCGCTGTGGCTTTTTCTCTGCCTCGCCCCCTTTTATTAGAACACTTCTTTAGAAGAAAGTGACAGATGCAAACAAAATAGGATGCTCACTTTTGCCGGCACAGAAAGGGTTCTGTGGAGTACATAGCAGACACACACTGCAATAAACCGATGAGCACAGCACAATGGATGAGAGCCACAGAGTAAACGGCTTTTGTATTTTTAAGGTCCTTCTGGTTAAAGCAGTAAATAGTCCCATGACGTTGGATCTAGCCCTTAGAATTGCAAAAGAGCCGTTTTTGACAGTACTCCAAAATACTACAATTCTGGAAAGATGAAAATGTACTAAAACTGATCAATGCTCCAGAAAGAGTGGGTGAAAGCTTTACATAAGAGAAAATAACCATCTCAAACTGAATATCACATGTGAAGGTTCAAGCCAACTGGCCAGACTAGTCGTATTACCAAAATAGAGTCATCCCACTCATGAATTATATGGCCTTATCTTAAAATTGGTTACAAGATGTAACTCCAAGTATTATTCCATATACGGCTGTAAAATGTTAGCCAATTCCAAAAGCTAGAGTGCCTAGCCTGAAGGCACAAGATTTTACATGTGTGCTTATGCTGTTCTTAGCAAATGGTTTCAAATACCCTTGGGGGAGGGGGTTTTCGAAACATAATTGCCTTCAGTCTGGAAAGTGTGCAATGTTTTAAATACATTATGCTTTTGCACTCCCAAGCTTGTCATAGAGCCAAGATGGCTGGAAGTGGAATTCTTGAACTAATGTGACAAAAAGACTTCCAGTACCAGCAATTTTTCATCTTGTTCAAATAAATTTTATTAGCGTATGCAGCCTTCAAAATGGCAGAAAATGTGGCTGTGATTTCTGTCTCAGATTAGCAAGACCAAATGTTTGATGTCTTATGGCTTCAAAAAGAAATTTCCAGGGAGTAATGTCAGCAAGATGGCAGAGTAGAGGGCTCCATTGCTCATCTCCTCCACAGAAAAAGGGGTGGGGGGTACCCAATTATATTCCAACTAAAATGCTTACAAGTACAATCCGGAACATAGGAATGGTGGAATTCTTCAGAACAGAGTGTGGGGTAATACTCCCATAATCCATTGCCACTAAGTCTGGACTGCACAGAAAGGTTAAAGCCAGCTTGAATTAAGTGGTGAGACTGTCTTCAAAACAAAACAAAACAAAAATAAGGGCTAGGGAAGGTAACTCAGTAACAGAATAGGTTCGGAAAGGTCCTGAAATTGGCCAAAAGAAAGGAGAGAGTGGGGAGGATAAGAAAGGAGAGGAGGCACGAGAAGAGAAGAGATGGAGAAGGGAAAGGGACAGATGCAAAGAGAAAAACTGAAGTTCTCTGCACAGAGAAGACAGCGCCTTGTCTGGGCTACTCTGACTGCCTGTCAGGATCTGTTCCAGGGAAAAGGTAAGGCATCACAGCACCCCCCTCATCACTGCCATGTAGCTGTGCAGCCTTTGCACTGGGTCCCCTACAGCCTTCACCAATAGAGTTCCATTTATGACCACATAAGAAGTATTTCTGGAACATGAAGTCGGCTTAGCATGTTTATCGTGTGATGTAATAATTTACACACTAAAATGAAGATTATAAACTACACATATATTTCAAGAAAGGCTTATAGAATTCAATGTCCTTTACCCTGTTTTGATTAAAAACATTCAATAATTTGTATACAGAAGAAAATTTCCTTAAAGTTATAATGACAGTCTAAACCAAGCTCAGAGGTAGTATCAAAAGTGATTCTGTAAGTTTTTCTGCTAAGAATAAGTGATAGGCTAGATAACTACTCCTCCAACTTCTATGATACAAAAGATTTAACACACCAGCAAGACACATCAGGCAAGCAAAAATCATGCAAATCAAAAAGAAAGAAAATAATCCCTGTTTTAGATGCCATGACCTTTAGGAAAAAAAGCCCTAAAGATTCCACCATATTTTGTCAAAAAAAAAAAACTTCAGAACTCATAAATTAACTCAGTAACATATGATTTCTAAAGATTATCATGCAGATTTCAGTTGCATTTCTTACCTTAACAATCTATCAAAAACTGGAATCAAGAATGCAATCAGGTTTAAGATGGGACAGACAATATTTAGGAATATTTGTGTGAGGTGGCAAAGGCTCCGGTCAATGAAAACTGAAGCACATTAATGAAAAAAGCAATGAAGAAAATACAAATAAATAGAGAGATGCTTTGTTTTAATGGAAAAATTCATTTATTAAAATGTATGCACAAAGAAATATGTAGGTCTCCAATGTAGCTCTGTAGAAAACTCAGTAATATTCTTCACAGGAAAACCAATCTTTTTTCTTTTTTTAAAGTACATTGGGGTTTTGCTTGCACGTATGTCTGTGTGAGGATACCATATCTCCTGGAACTGGAGTACAGACAGTTTGAACTATTACAGACAGTTTGAACTACCATTGAGCCCCGGTCCTTTAGATGAGTAGCCAGAGTGACCAGTGCTTTTAACCACTGAGCCATCTCTCCAGTCCCAGGAAGACCAACATTAAAATGCATATAGAGTTACAAAAGACTCTAAAGAGTCACTTCAATTTTTAAAAAAGATTGGGACATCATGCTTCCCGATTACAAGTTATGTAATAAACATATAGTAATAAAAAAGAGTATAGTAATGGATAAGAATAGACATGTAGACCAAAGAAACAAAAAAGAGAACCCAGACACAAACAAAACATATGTAGTCCACTAATTCCCAGCAAGGGAAACAAGCTGACATAGTGGGGAGATGTAATGTGGTCATTAAGTGTTAGAAAACCGATTATCTGTAAGAAAAAAAAAAGACTTATCTTACAGCATACATAAAATTGCCACTCCCACAAGCAATGGCGATTTTCCTGGAGCCCACAGGACCTGGACAGCCAGATCTGAGATTATACCCAATCAGACCAGTCTCAGCAAAACTGCTTCCCTGTGTGAACCTCTTGTCCCCTCTTTTACCCTTTTCTTTCATATGCCCTGATCTAGTCACAGTTTACTATGGCTGTGAAATGACCCCATGCCCACAGGCAACTCTTATAAAGAAAACATCTCATTGGGATGGCTTGCTTTCGGAGGCCATCATGATGGGGAGCGTGGTGGTGGTTGGTAGGCCGATGTGATGCTGGAGCCAAGAGTGCTATAGCTTGACTCAGAGGCAACAGGAAGTCGACTGACTGCCACATGCAGGGAAGCTTGAGAAAAGACTTCAAAGCCACCCCCCCAGTGGCACACTCCTGACAAGACCACACCTCCTGATAGTGCCACTCCCTTTGGGGGTCATTTTCTTTCAAACCACCACACGCCCCAAACTCTTGTCAGGATTCTGATTACAGAACTTAGGATCTGGACCACACCCACCTTCCATATTCCCACCTCCTATCCCCCCACCTCCCACCTCCCATCCTCCACCCACCCAATCCCCCTCCCTGCTTTTTCTTCTAACTGGGACCACATTCACTGTCACCTATGAATCTGATTGGACTTGGACTTGAGATGACCGAGCTTGGTTTGTCAGGAACCATACGTACCCGAATTCATCGAGCATAGTCCACAATAGCAAAATGATAATAACAACCTAGGCATCTGCCAAAGGATGAGTGATTGTACATGCACACATATGCATTCATATGACAATAGGTAACAGACAACATAATATTTTTTTTGCCTTGAAAAGAAAGTCTTACCATGTACCAGTATGTTGAACCTAGAAGATATTGTGTTATATGAAGCAAGACAAAGACAGAAAGACGAGTATTGTGAAATCACCCTATTTTTAAATGTAAAGTTATATAAACAAGGCATACATTTCAAATAGTTCATATGTGAACAGGGAATACTGGTCATGACACGTGACTCCGTGAACAGAATGTGTACCTAGCATGCACAAACCCCTGAGTTGTGACCCCCATTGCCGCACTGACCAGCCGTGATGGCAAGCATCTGTGATTCAAACACTCAGGAGGTGAAGACAAAATACCCTTGGGTTCAAGGTCATCCTGGACATTTTAGCATCAGTTTGAACATGCCTGGGCTATGTGGACTCCTGTCTCCAGTGGAAAGGGTGATGCTACCCAGAGAGATAAAGTGAGGAAGAAGGCAGAGATCTGAGATGGTGGAGCTATGTGGAACAAAGGACACTCTAGGCCTGTAGCGTGCAGCATAGGGGTGATTGTTACTAATGTTGTACTGGGCCCCAGAAATGCAAATACTCCTACCGCACATCATTTTTTTGAAAGGGTAACTAGTGAAATGATAAATAGGTTAATCGGCTTGACTGGTGTAACCATTTCATTGTGCTTAAACGTATCAACACATCAGGCCACACACCTTAGACGAGCACAATAAAAATCATCAAATGAAAACACATTACAAAAGAGAGAGAAAATTCACATTTCCTGTAACTCCTGCATTTTTACCCACTCACACTAACATGGACAATGCTGACAGCCACAGTTTCACAGAATTCAGAGAGCGGGATAAAGCCGTTGGTCTCTCAGGAGGAACTGTTTCCTCGGATAGAAAGCTCAATCTTATGTTAATTTTTAAAGAGTGCTCCTACTGAGCAGGAGGCAATGGGATCTTCATTGTGCATGTGAATTTCCTGCCTGTAGAGCTACATGGGAGACAGTCTTGGAGGCTGTTTATTCGCAGCACAAGAACAGACAAGATAGCACCCCCCAGCATCCCCACTGGGTGCCCCCTACTCTTAGTCTCCTCCCCCACATGTATGACCTCTGTAGAGAAAGAAGACAGTTGACCCCTTGGGCATTGGCCTGATTCTGTAAATGCAACATCACATTTGGAATGCATAACTATGGATCTCAATCCCTGGATGCTCAAAAGCCTTTGAAATACAACTTTGTTTCCTGGGATTGAGGCTTCCCCGTCTTTCATGATGGAGGTGACGGGTAATGCTGACCTACAGAAATTAATTAGTATAATTCACTTGAAGGCTTATTGCTAGCATCATTATGATTCATCCCCATAGGAGTCATTTGATTACTGCCTTTCTTGCCAATAAAAATTAAAATAGCCAGTTACTAGTTGCAAGCCATTAATTCATTTCACTCTTTCCCATCATACAGAAAAGTGGGGTGAAGGACATGGAGACCCTGACCCCTATGACCCATCTCTTTTTGCTGCATAAAAAGAAGCCCTATCAGGTCTTTGAGTAAAGCTTCAGTTCGCACAACACTGTGGGTGCATTGCGCATGACATGGCGTGCTTGTGCAGGTAGTTTGTAAGCAGGCAAATAATCATATTAATCAATTAATTAATTAGTTAATTCATTAACTAACCAACTAAATTTAACTTCCAAACACACCACCATCCACTGGGGACACCTGAACCACACTAAAGTTCATTCTTTATATTATAAAAAGCATAAGCTACAAAGCTTTTGAGACAGTGTTGTATGTAGCACAGTGATTTGGGATTCCCCTCTGTGTGGTATGAATATCATTGGTTAATAAAGGACTGTCTTAGGTCTGTGCAAGGTAGAACTTAGGTAGGTAGGGAAAACTAAACTGAATGCTGGGAGAAAGGAGGTGGAGTCAGAAGAAGTCACATAGCCAGGCCAGAGATAGACACCATGCGAAACTTTACCTGGTAAGCCACAGCCATGTGGCGATACACAGATTAATAGAAATGGGTTAAATTAAGATGTAAGAGCTAGCCAATAAGAAACTAGAGCTAATAGGCCAGAGCAATAATTTAATTAATACAGTTTCTGAGTGGTTATTTTGGGTCTGAGCGGCCGGAACGAATAAGCGGTCTTCCTACAACAGCACAGGCAGGCTAGCCTTGAATTCATTATGTAGCCAAGGCTAGTCTTGAGCTTCTGATTCTCCTTCTTCTGTCTCTTAAGTACTGGGATTAGAGATAAATGCCACCACACACAGCAAGTTAAATTCCTTAGTTCACTCTTCTCTAACAATCTTACCAGACAGCATATGTCACCTGTCAAAAGTACACCACAGTTGGATTTTCATGAAGAAGCGTTCACCTATGAAGCTGATTGCAATGGCCTCTATCCCAAGTGGTGTCTAGTAGTCATTATTGGGATGAAGCAAGCTGTGTGCCAACACTAGGTATCCATTGCGTAAATTCCAAATGAAAGTGTAAGAGTATGAAAGGAAATCACATTTGAATCTGTTTCTGGGAGAAACTAATCTAAATGGTTCTTCACTTTTACAAATAGACATGTGTTTATTATGCTAAGGCTGTGATGAGTGTAGACTCAGAGAAAATGACTTCACTGGAAAAAAAATCAAAGGCATCTCAGCAGGATTATGAGAACTTCTAAACTTTTTGTAATTTTAACATTAAAATCTGGGGAGAATGGGGAGGCTGGGTATATTGTGTAGTTGAAAGAATACGTAACGATGTCCTGAGTTCAGTCCCCAACAGTATCACCACCACTTCCACAACAATGAAAGCCTTGTGTTTGGCTAAGGACTTAATTCAGTGAGTAAAGCGACTGCCTTGTGTGCCCGGAATCCTGTCTGATTCCCAGAACTATAGAAACTAGGTATGGTGGCATTGTCTACAGCCCCACTATAGAACCTGGGTATGGCGGCATTGTCTACAGCCCCATTATAGGAAATGACTGTGGTGGTAATTGCCCATAACCCCAGAGCTTGGGAGTTAGAGGAAGGAGGATCAGAAATTCAAGGTCATCTTTGGACACACAGCAAATTTGAGGCTAGGTTGAAATAGATTTAAATTGTAGTGAGCCGGACAGGATCGCCATTACAAGATGGCGCCGACATCCTGTCTTGTTGGCTATAAACAACTCCATATTTGGCTTTGAGAGCAGCGTGTCTCCCCGCTTCCCGCATGCGCAGTGGATGTAGATTCTTGAGCCTATCCCGATGCGGTCTGGTATCAGCTGTTGGTGGCAGCCAATCACAGGGCGACCCGTGTGCCAATTCCCTATTTAAGTGGCTGCCTAAGTGCACCCCCTTCCCTTCGCTTCCTGCTCCCCTTCGCTTCCTGCTGCCTCTCCCCTTCGCTCCCTGTCCCTCGTTTTCCTGCCCGCTCCTTTCCTGCTCCCCATCAATCAAGGGCACTTCAGTAAAGCGTGATCTGAGTAGTATCCTGATGTGGTGGTCATTCTTCCGTCACCAGTCAAGAAGTCCGCCACATTAAATCTGTTACAAACAAGAGGGACAACGAGGACGAAGGAGAGGAGAAGGATGGGGAGGGCACAACATTAGGCCTACATGGGCCTCACAGTATTATATAAACTAGGTCAAAACTACTTTTATTAAGATATGTATATGGCCCTGATAGCTCTATGGGCTGACAAGGGAGGGGAACTTGATTGGGGGAGGGGGAAGGAAATGGGAGGTGGTAGCGGGGAAGAGACAGAAATATTTAATAAATAAATAAACAGAAAAAAAATAAATAAAAAAAATTTACTTAAAAAAAAAAGATATGTATATGGCAAAACCGACCAGTCTTGGCAGTTTGAAACTCGGGCTTTAATCCTGGCTACCTGATTCTCCCCCTCAGTTGATTCTGTCTATTTGTGTGTGCAGTTTTTGACGTGAGAAGAAGGTCCTCTGGGGATGGCAAATCTGAACCTTTGAGTGCCTAGGGCCCAGGTATAGAGGGGCAGAGCCACAGGCTTGTAGCTCCATACCCCAGGGATCAAGGGCCTAATGCTTAAGGCTTTAGAATCCAGAGACTTAGCGCTCCCACAGTCTGGTTGGAGGCATACTGCTCTGGGCTTTAACCATCAGCAGACTAGGACCTGACAACTATTGTTGTCCTTGGTGTCCTGACAGCAAGATGTAGCAGACAGCAAGAAGCATCTTTTAGTGTTGTAACGTTCACGTAAGTCTCGATAAGGACAATTAGATCTACAGAGACAAGGGTTTCAAGCTTAGGTTTATAATGTCAGGAACCACAATCTCTAATTCAGTGGTTCTCTAACTTTCCAATGCTGTGGTCCATTAAAACTGTTCCTCATATTGCGATGACCCCCAATCATAAAACTGATCTCATTGCTACTTCATAACTGCAATTTTGCTACTGCTATGAAACATGATGTAAATATCTAGTAAGCAGGATGTATTTTCATTGTTACAAATTGATAGACTTATTATTAATTAGTGGTAATGTAACAGTATCTAATGGTCCTCTCACAAGACTTACAGCCTATCTGAATGCCTCACAGGAGCTCTAATCAATCTCAGATACTTCATCTGGGTGGTGATTAATTTTTGCAAATGAAACAGACAAGTGAATGATAAAAACTATCTATTCCAATGTTCTCTAGTAATTGCTACTAGAATAAAGTAGCAATGTATACCAACACTATTGGGACCGCAGAACTAAATCCATGTTACTGGTTTTATTGGGAAGCTGTGCAGAGTTCTGTTCTCTAGCATGGGTCTCCCGCAATGAATTCAATGACTCTCAAAGCTGCTTTAGGTAGGCTTCCACTCTACTGGACCATTTTCTTTGGTTAATTCCTTCAGGATTAGACAAATTATAGAAATAAGTGTTGGAGGAAAGCTGCTTGTTTGTTCCCGGCTGCTCAGCCCCAAAATAACTACACAGAAACTATATTAATTAAACTAGAGCTAATTGGCACATTAGCTCTAGCTTCTTATTTGCTAACTCTTACATCTTAGTTTAACCCATCCCCATTAATCTGTGCATCACCATGGGTCATGGCCTACCAGCAAAGTTTCAGCACATCTGTCTCTGGCAGCAGATCCATGGCTTCTCCCCATCTCTGTCTCCTCTCTCCCAGCATTCAGTTTAGTACCTGCCTACCTCTATTCCCTGCACAGGCCCAAGACAATTTCTTTATTCACCAATGGTATTCACAGCATACAGAGGGGAATCCCACATCACCTCCCCTTTTCTGTTTAAATAAAAAAGAAGGTTTTAACGTTAACATAGTAAAATTCCATATAATAAAACAGGTACCAAGCAAGAATTACAGTTACAATATTTATATCTACTTTATCTTTTATCATATCTAAAAAACTATAATTATAACTATAAATTCTTCAACTCCAAAAGGTTATATTACCTAAGTAAACAATAAATTCATTGTAAGCAACTTCCAAAACTCAAGAATTGACAGAAACATCTCACTGCCTGAACAGCCATCCAAAGATCTTCTGTAACATTGGGGCACCCATCTTCAGTCTTCAGGCCCATAGTATCCAGCAGACTTTTTAAGGAAGCAGGAAATTTTAAAGACAGTTCCATCTATATTGGTAGTTTGTCAGTTACTTTCTTCTTTCATGAAGCAGGACCCCTGAAGGACCATCTCACCTTTAGGCAAGTTTAACAATCATTTCTCTGTGGATCTTGCATGTCCAGTTTACACAGCATACCATCAGGCAGTCCAGGCAAGAACAGATTTTTGCCCAAGTGGCTAACAAACTCCATAAGGAGCCTCTTCAATGCCCATCTTCCTCTTGAAGTAGACTGATATAGCCAGGAGCAGATGTATCTCATGTCATGAAATGTCCTGACTTCTTAAAATATTTTAAATGCCATATTTTGAAGGTCTTTGAAAGATTTGAAAAATACCTACCTAAATGAAATATATATCTAAAAAACCTAACTAACATGACTACAAGCTTGACTATTACAGATGATTATCTATTAACCTATATGTCTCAATTATACATTACATTTTTAAATGAGCTTAACAAACATAATACCTTAATCAAGAGCATAAATACATTTACACAGTGTAACAAAATTGACCTGAAATTTGTATCAATAAACCCAGATCCATACCAAGGCAAATCTCTATTGCATATCCCCGTTTAAATGTAAACAAACATTTACAAACAATATTTGGGAATATAGGCATAGTTCTCTCTAAACTGCTTCCTGCTGTTTATTGGGTAAAGTAATTTTTTGAGGGGTGTTCTAGATGACCTTTTGAGAGGGTCTTGGTCCATCAAACCATATTAGTCTGGAAGTAATCCATAGGTTCTCATCCTCTGTGGAAACAAAAGACCCTCTTTTTCAAAGCAAAATATCCTTAGACTCATATTTTGAATTCGAGATACCTTTAAAATATGTATGTTGGTTTAGCTTAGCAGCCAGTACAATGAAATATCTCTCTGAACTTAGCTCCTTCACAGTCAAGAAATTCAAAGAAGACACAATAATATACACAATCCAGACTCTCTATGTACATTCCATCTTTATATGGCTTGTTTTTTAACTCCTTTTAGTCAATGACTGTCTGTACTTTGTCTCTTTATTATTTATTTATTTTAAAATCATTTACTTCTTTTTATAACTGTCTATATTTTTTCTTTTCTCTCCTAAGCTTATGTACATTTATCCAGCACTGTGACCCATTTAGAGGTCTTTTTCATTTGAATTTGTCTTTATTGTGTATTTATAATAATTTTCTGACGAAGACTGATTCTTAAAATGCTAAGTGCTTCTTAAAAACCTAAGATGTGGACTTGCTAGGGGAAATATGGCACTGCCCCTTGCCCCGCCCAGTCCGAGCACTTGTATTTTAAATAAACGCTGATTGACCAGTAGCCAGGCAGGAAGTATAGGCAGGACGACCAAGCAGGAAGTAGAGGTAGGGCAACAAGAATTCTGGGTAGAGGGAAGTTTCAGTCTGCAGTTGTCACCCAGATGGAGAGGAAGCCAGACACAGAGCAAGCAAAATGTGACTGCCTTGCCAAAAAAGGTACCAAGCCATGTGGCTAACACAGACAAGAATTATGGACTAATATAAGTTATAATACTTAATTAATAAGAAGCCTGATCTACTTTGTCAATCAGTTTATAAATAATGTAGAACTCTGTGTGTTTTATTTGGGACTGAACGACTGCAGGACTGGGTGGGACAGAAACCTCAATCAACAAGTAAGAATGAATATGACATCTGTGGCCATTTTGGTGGACTTGGGTTCAAACTGCAAGCTTGCTAGTTGCCAGCTGGGTGTCCTCAGTCAGTGACTTCATTTCCTTGATCATCATTTCCTTGTCTACCAAACAAGAATTCTCAATTCTGATTTTACAGAGGCATTAATGGGAATTTTTTAAAAAATGATATACTTAAGGTGCATTTGCATGACTCAACAAATGTTAGTTTGACAAATGCAGCTTTTTAGGTTAAGTTCAGCAAACTTATGAGTGACATTCAAAACTACAAAGTAGATCAAATGTTACCCTCATTGAAGATACAGAAAGAACTCTGTGGCCAAGTAATAAATTCTGCATTCTAGGCTCACAGGAAAACTTCCACTTGATAGTTCTGTGAACATATTGTAATGATAGTTTCTAGAAAACTCCTATTTTTCACTTTATGTGAGGAAAGCTAATTTTAGACACCTTAACTTAAAGTCAAAAGATGCAACGAGGTCTTTTCCACTAATGGTTTGCTTTATTAGGAAGAGTTTTACATGTGGAGCTGAGGAGTCCTGAGTGAATGTGTGCTATTGACTTGGGCACAGCCATAACAAGGACCACGTAACCTCAAACCGATGAGAATAACAAAGCTTTCCTGGACATGGGATGAGGCTCAGAAGGATGTCAAAGACTTTCTCCAGGGTCCAAGTGTAATTATTGAAGTACTCATAGAAAATGTCTTCCATAGCTTTCTTCCCACAGATGTCTACTAACTGAAGACTGCTTCCCTGAAGAGACCACTGTTTTGGACATTAGCTAAGCCTGTCTCCTTGACCCAGCTGTATACAATAACCCCATCTCTCTTTTTCAATTATATATATAATACTCACTGTATTATATATATATATATATATATATATATATATATATATATACACACACACACACACACACACACACACACACTCACTCACTGAGCTCAGGCACTAGATGCCAGCTTTCTCTGTGTCTGCTGGTTGTCTTTTCTTTTTTTCCCTCACTACCCCAGTCAGGTCCATATTCCTGAGGTCATGGAAAGATACAGCAGCTTCATATTCCACAAGTACATTATATACCGTGATCTCAGATGTCACACTAACCTGATTTATTGTATCATTCCAGTTTGAGATAACAGGATCTTGAAACAACTATGAACCCATGCTCCACTTTGTTTCTTATTTAGATATAAAGAAAAACAAACTAAAATCTCACATACAATACATCATGAAGTAAGCAAAGTGAGAATGGAGTTAGCTAGTCATACTGGCTGGTTTTGTGGATCAACTCAAAATACGCTAGAGTCATCAGTGAGGAAGGAGTCTCAGTTGAGGAAACGCCTCCATGAGATCCAACTGTAAGGCATTTTCCCAATTAGTGAGCAATGAGGGAGGACCCACCTTATTGGTGTCCGTCAATAGCATAAAGAAAATGTGACAGGTAGGCGGAGATTCGGATTAAAGCGGTGACCGGCGACTGCTCAGTTACTGTTTACCATGGAGGCTAACGGGCTGGGACGCAAGAATTTTCCGGAGCTGATTAACGACACGTTCTTGAGAGCAGCGTGGGACAAGTCTAATAGGACAAGTGGCTGCTGGTGCTCAGGCACTGCAGCTCTTTGAGTCCCATGCAGGACATCTTGGCCCAGAGCTCTTCGGCAAGTTTGCACTGCCCTACATCCGTGATGTGGCTAAGCGAGTGAAGGCTGGGCTGCAGGAGATCATCTTTGCTAAGGATGGCCATTTTGCCCTGGAAGAGCTGGCCCAGGCTGGCTATGAGGTAGTTGGACTTGACTGGACAGTGGCACCAAAGAAAGCCCGGGAACGTGTGGGGAAGATGGTGACCTTGCAGGGGAATCTGGATCCTTGTGCCTTGTATGCATCTGAGGAAGAGATTGGTTGACTGGTACAGCAGATGCTGGATGAATTTGGGCCACAACGCTACATTGCCAACCTAGGGCACGGGCTGTACCCTGACATGGACCCAGAACATGTAGGAGCCTTTGTGGATGCTGTGCACAAACATTCACGTCTACTTCGACAGAATTAAGTGTATGCCTTTCCTTTCTGCTTGAGGACCACCAACATGGGTTGTTTCCAGGAGAATAAAACTTCAAGAGCTGGAAAAAAAAAAAGAAAAAGAAAATGTGACATACTCCAGTCCATACTGCTATTCAGCCACAGAGAAGAACACAGGACTGGGGACACCAAGTGAAGTAAGCCAGATACCAAAGACAAACTGGCTCTCATTGGTGGAAATCTCGGAACACTGGCCTCCAAGTAGAATAGTGACTACTGGAGATAGGGAAGGGGAGGGGTAAAGGCAGTTGGATTTGGTCATCGAGTGAATTCCACTAATATGTACAATTACTATGTCCATAATCGTGTTCATAATGAAAAACAAAAATTGAAGAATAAGACTGAATCGCAACAAAATTACACCTACTATTTTAAAATAAATTAATGAATAGAACACGGCTGGCAGCTCCCATAGGCGTTTGTTAAAAAGTAGATGAAATTACACAAATGCAGGTGTCTTATATCTGCAGAGAGCACTTTCCTTGTGAATAACTGCATGTCATCTCCATCCAGAGTTTTATCAGTGACACAAAAGCTAACTAAGATGCAGTTCCTCTATACTTGATATACAGATTGCCAGCGTTCAGATCCCTCCACAATAGGGCAACGAAGACAAAGGACCACTTGACAGTCACACAAGGACTGTGATGACAGCAAAGCAAAACAAACAGAAATCCAGCCCTGGTCTAAATGAAGAGTGCATCTCACTGGGGGGCACTCAGCCCCCGTTGATACTTCTCCAACATGAGACCTACCTAAGGCTCAGGGCAAAATCACAGAAGAGGAAGAAAGATGGTAAAAACCAGAGAGGTATGTTGTCATAAATATAAATTATTGAGACTATAAAATTCTCAAAAAAATTTTGAACTAATTTTTATACATTGTGTTATTTCTTAGAACCATGTTTGATCACGTACACTCCATTAATTGTCAAAACACTATCTGTTGAATTATGCTATACAGTCAAACATCAAATTTGTGTCTAAATATAAGTAACACATAAAACATTACATGAACTTCAAAAAGTGTTATGAAAATTGGATTTAGTGACACCAGCTACCAATTTCTTTCATTCACACACACGAATTTGTTCTTTATTTTAATATGATTTCTTTCAAAAAAGGATTTGACATTAATATCTAAAACATGCTTTGCCCATTTCCATTTTCTCACATTCTGGAAAAAGCTAAGTCTAATGTACTGACATACACCTGTAAATCCAGTGCTTGAGAGGCAGAGGCAGGAGAATTACTACAAGTTTGAGGTCAACCTGTCCTTCATAGAAAGTTCCATACAGTCTGTTTGGAAGAATGAGATGTCATTTCAAAAAGCAAAACAAGACAGATAGGAGTTAGGTTTTAAGAAGAAAATTAGACTTATTTATGATCAACCTGAGAAAGATTTCTTACAAAAGAAGACTAAAGTTCTAGTCTTTAAGCAGATGTAAGAAGATGATATTGGAAGTATTTTTCTTTACAGAGTTTTTGTTATTGTTGTTGTTGTTGTCTTGTTTAGTTTGTTTTTAGGCAAAGTTTCTCTATGTAACAGTTCTGGCTGTCCTGAGACTCACTTTGTAGAGCACACTGGCCTCAAAATCACAGAGATCTGCCTACCTCTGCCTCCTGAGTGCTGGGATTAAAGGCCTGTGCCACCACCACCTGGCGTTTTTTGAGCTTCTGAAACTTGTTTAAGGTAAATGCAGCAGAATTCTGGCTATAGCTCTCTCACTAGTCAAGTCAACAACATTGAGAACAATGTATTTCATTAGAGACCTTCAGCTAACAGGTCCTTTTGGAGCTTTCACAAACATCCACATATTTATTATCTTACCCCCCGTATTTGTAATTGTCTGTTACAGATGATATTTTTTGACCGGTAACTAAGTTCACTGACCTAAGTGGGCACATAGCCACTAGAAGTCAACATGATACTAAACAATGAAATTGTATGCATTTATTTAATACTCAATAGCCCTACAAGCAGATATGATTTTTTTGATTATTTGCATCTTTCCGACTTGGGGTGCAGAAGAAACCATGACGCCAGGGACGAATCTAGAGACACTGGTTCAAGGCTCATCTTGCGCCTCCCATGTTAACTTTCTGCATTCTACCCAGGTATACACGCCTCTCAAGAAGTATTCAACACGCCGTACTTTCAATGACTTTGAGGGACGAGAGATGGCTTAGCGGTCAAGAGCACTTGTTTTTGCAAAGGATGGGGTTCAATCCCCAGCACCCACATGATGGCTCACAACAGTCCGTAGCTTCAGAACTAGGATATGTGATGCCCTCTTCTGACCTCTGTGAGCACCAGGCATGCATGTGATGTACATACATATATACAAGTAGAATATGCATGCACATAAAATGACAAGGTTAAATCACTTTGGGCTATGAATGAATGATAGACTGGGTGGAGGTTTTCATTTATTCTTACATTTACTCATTTATCATCCAGGTGACTATTACCAAGTAATAGTAGGTAATATTAATATTACTATTACCTACTATTATTATTATGCACAGCGGCATGGAGGAATCTCACATGTATAATGTTGAGTAAAATAAATCATATCCAATGGGGTATATTTTTTATGGGTTTATTTGAGCTAGAAGTTGTTTGAGATCAGGCATGGTCCCACATGTACTATATGACGGTTAATCTCACCACTGGCTTCCACTTAACACCTGACAACAACTCTCCCACCACCCGACTCAGAGTGATTATAAAAATGTTTCCAGGCATTGTCTGCCTGGGGACAAAATCACCTTCCAGTGACAACTACTAATTTATATGAAAATTTAAAAATAAAAAAGCAAGACTGGTCTGTAGCAACAGAAGCAAGAACGGTAATGAGGGAGCCTTTGAGAATCTTCTGTTCCTTGATTATAGTCATGGTTCTATTCAATTCTAAAATAGGTGCATCTTATTGTATGTAAGGAAAACAATACCTTTTAGAAAATTACTGGCTTAGGGGTGGAGGTGGGGGAATACAGAATTTGGGAAGTTCTAAGAAGAAGCAATTTCTGTGAGAGGAGAAGATTAAGAAGGGTTCCAGGAGGGCGAGTCTGACAGGGGAAGAGCTGAACAGCAAGAAGAACCGTAGAAAGAGGGCAGACCACTCCAGACACAGCACATAACAGCCGCCAGAGGAAAAGCAAGATCGGTGTTGGCTAAGACCATCTCTTTGGGGGCTACTTTCTAATGAAGATAAGCAAAGGAAATCCAAATGCTATGGTACCCTTCACAGCGGTAGTATCTAGGTCAATGCTGTGTTCACCAGGAGACATAATTGTCACATTTAATAATGGTGAAAATAAAGCCTTTGAAACAAAATAGAATAAAAAAAAAACGACTGTGCCTTTCAGCTCATTACCTCACTATTGCAGAATTCCCCACTGTCGTCTATTCTTGCTCTTTGTCCACCCTCCCTCCATCCCAGGTGGATGGTGCTTCCCACTACGTCTTCCATACAACTCCTGGAAACAGGAATAAAACTCTCCTGGGATGTTCCCCACTGTTTTTCCTGCCATCATTTTCTTTCAAGCTACTAATTGCTATTGGTTACATTATTCGTCATCATCCTCAATTGAGCATGAACAATGCTAAACACTGTAAAGAAAACGTGAGAGGAGAGAGAGTCATTTCACTGGAGCCAGACGATTTGGAGCTGGCTCAAATAGAAAGAATAATGAGAGGTGGCAATTGTGCCATGATAAGGTGGCCGCTGTTCCGCTCTGGGGAAGGCAGAGCTTCCTGTATGGATGAAGAGCAGTCACCCTTTGTCATTCAGTCCTAAGTACAAAAGGGCTAAGAGATAGCTGCCTGGCCAAGGACCACCTTATTAATGGATGGTACTCCCCAACATATTGGTGGCGGGGCAACCCTTACAAAGAACGCGGAGGAGAATGAACTATGATAGGCTGCTCTCTGGTAGTTTGTGGTCTATGCATAGAACTAGAAATGGTGAAGAGACGAGAGGTCAGGATCATCATTGTATAAACACCACGATCTTAAATGATTCTAGAATTCCTTTTCTAGAATAGCTGTGATCGTTTACTCTGAGTACAGCTGAGGTTTACTTAAACAAATGCCGTGTCTTCATTGTCTCAGTTCCCCTGCACCAGTGAGGATAATGTTTTAGCTACAGGTGATTTTTAAATATTTATTTATTTTACATCCAGGCTGCAGTTTCCCCTCCCTCTTCTTCTCCCAGTCTGTCTCCCATCTCTCCTCTGATCCCTCCCACAAACCACTCCTCCTCCATTTCCATTCAAAAATGGGCAGACTTCCCGTGGATATCAGCAACAAATGGCATATCCAATTACAGCAAGACTAACCATTTCCCCTTACATTAAGGTTAGGCAAGGCAACCCAGAATGAGTCCCAAAAGCCAGGAAAGAGTCCGAGACAAGCTCTGCTCCCACTGTTAGGAGTCTTACAAGAAGACCAAGAAGAAAGTAAATAGATCTACATCTATCTCCCTGCACAAAAATTCCAAGTAGATCAAAGACCTCAACATAAATCCAGATACATTGAACCTGATACAAGAGAACGTGAGGACTAGCCTTGAATGCATTGGCACAGGAGACAACTTCCTAAATAGAACACCGAAAGCGCAGATACAGGTCATTTTTAATTATGGTAAAAGACTTCTCAATGCAAACTGGTTTAAGCAATGCAGATATTTATTACTTTGTTTGCATATCAGGAAGTCTACAGGCAGGAGCGGGTATCAACAGGGTGCCTGTTTCTGGTCTGGTACCATCAGAAAGTGCAGAAGAAGAGTTGTCACCAGGGCGGACCGAGAGTACTTCAGAGCAAAGACTTGGAGTGAAGGTAGAATAAAGTCGGGGGAGTGTGCCTCAGCTTTAAGTGACAGTGACATGTTGAAAAAGGCTGTGGTTGGAGTACAGCATAGCAGTCAGGGCCACAGTTAAAAGGAAGAAAATCAGAGATGAATGCAACAGAACCATTTCCTGTCTGACTGTGTAGGCTGGTGGAAGGAAGCTGTTGGCGGCGTCTGGGTTAGTAGGTGACTTGATCTCACATATATTTGAAAAGAAGTACTGCCTTGACAGGAACCCACTATAGACAAGAAGGAAAATAGAGTCATCTCAGGAGATCGTCGTGATACTACAAGGAAGTAATAGAATCAGGCAGTTGTTAGAGGTGCTGAAACATGGCGAATGAATTCCTCGTGGGATGTCAGAATCAGAAAGGATTTAAACATGTCTCTGGGTTTGGAGCTGAGTATGGCCTTGAACTTATGTATGATATTCTTGCCTTTACCTCCCAGGTATTGGGATTGCATGGGTGCATCACAATCTGTTCTGGCCTTTCTGTGGTGGTGAGGGTAAATCAAGGGCTTCAGGCAATTAGTTCTACTAATTGAACTACATCCCTAGCCTGCTTGGCTGGTAAGATTCCAGCTAGTCAGACTGTCCTTGAACTTGCTTTGTAGGGTGGTCATTAGCTTGGGAGTTTGAGTAAATAAAAGAATGGAGACATTATGTAATGAAATAGAAAAATATCATAAGAAAGCAGGGGGTTAAGATTCAGGCTTTCTGGGCTGGAGAGATGGCTCAGTGGTTGAGAGCACTCACTGCTCTTCCAAAGGTCCTGAGTTCAATTCCCAGCAACCACATGGTGGCTCACAACCATCTGTAAGGAGGTCTGGCACCCTCTTCTGGCCTTCAGGCATACAGACAGAGTGTTGTATACATAATAAATAAATAAATAAATATTTAAAAAAAAAAAGATTCAGGCTTTCTGCCCTACCCCTAGCAGCGTGACATACTTAACAGTGGTCCAGTCCATACGGAGCCATTGGGAATATATATTAATCCAGAGTACATGTGTATATGGTATTTACAGACAAGAACCATAAAAAAGCAACTCACATTTATGTGATATTTCAAGTTATGAGTTCCAAAGAGATGACAAAAAATAATGAAGTCAAATTTTTAAAACAAAAAAAAGTATTTAACCTAGCATAGACTAGACTACTCGATGTTGAGACAGACTAAGAAAGAGCATCGGCAGAGATGTCGATGAGGCTAGCAGGTCTAGCAAAGGCAGTGACTCAATAGCAGTTCTAGCAGGCAGGAGTGATCAGCTGTAAAAATGACAGATCCAAACCTCTGCTGAAAATCTAAGGAGCTCTCAGTGAAGGAGGGAACGTGGTGATACAAGCGCTGGCCAGTGTGCACAGACGAAACACTCACGCAGTCTTGTTTACGTTTTATTGACTCAGATGTGAATCACTCATGATTTCCTACAATTATCTTTTCCCTTGGTCATTCGAGGTTTCCACGGACGTTTAGATTGCTTTCAGTGAGATTTTATGCTTTACTCTAATAAAATCTGATTTAGAAAATCTAATCAATTAGGTATTTTCAGCCTCATCATTGACATTACAAATGGACTCTGGTTTTACAAAATGATGAACCACAAATGACAAGCCCACTGATTTAATTTACACAAAGGCCCCTTATCTGTTGCCTATCAGGATCCATCTACTGCCTGAACCAAGGCGCACTGGCCTTCCTAATAGATGACATTGAATTTCTAATGGGAGCTTCTACAAAAGCAAATTCATCATGTCAAAGAAGGCCCCTGCAATATTTCATTTTGTCGTTGGTTACAATTTTCTACGATTTTCCACGAGGCTCATGAAAGCCATGGGTACCATTTTGTCTGAACCAGGAGCTTTATCCTTCCAAAGGAAAAGAGCAAATATCAAATCGCTGTTTAAATTTAATAATCTGAACACATCATTTTTGTTCCAATTTGCCATTTTTAATATCATTTCATCATTACATTTCTCCTAAAACATTCCAATTATTTCAAGTCAGTCTATATATCACTTATCAAAATTAAACTAATATATGACAATCAGAGCCTAAACGTATGTATTAGGGAGGCATGTTCTGGGAACGCTCTGAAATAATCTACTTTCTGTTATCTTGTTTTTTTAAGTCTGGGCTCCATCATATAGCTATTTTTCTTCTGCAGCTGGTATCACATTCATGAGGAGGGTATTTCTAATTTGACTTTGCTAGTGTATAAATGTGTCATTTCATACAACTTGCTGTTTTTCTTTGTTGTAACTTCTTTCTCTCTGTTTTAGCCCAAGGCTCTCCTCTTTATTTGATCAGTAGAGTTTATATGATATTCCAGGCAGCACTTCTTCCCAGGAGAAAAACAAGATTTCAAATTGCTACTCATGATTCCTCAGGCAAACTGAAAGGGCACCTCCTGAATTAATGTTTTCGTTGCTCTTTTCTGTGCTTATTGGTTTATTTCCATCAGCTGGTGGGTGCACTTATTTCCTATTTCTTAATTTTCTTTTCCTATGAATGTTAATTATTTGGGGCTTGCTTATTTATTGTTGGCTAGTTGGATGATTAAACAGAAAAATAATCAAAATGAACATTGGGTGGCCAAACTTGAATTAACCTCTCAATAATTAGCTGAAAAGTACCAAGTTCAGTATTTCTATAGTCAGTTTCCAGATAAAGTCTTTCTGTAAGGGAAGGAACTGAGATTTTATGTTTTCTGTCACTATCTGAGGCTGCAGCAATGGCTTTTACCATTAAAATCCAGAATCTATTTTAAGAGTATTTCTGTGTACAGCTGTCTAACAAAACAACAAATTAGTGAAGTTTAAAATTTCTTACGCATCTTGAGCTCCAGATTGAAAAGAAAACATGTGTCATTGCAGAGAACAGGAGGAATATTCAGACATGTTATATGATACTAGCTCTCCTATTAGTAAAATGTAGAGATATCCTGAATATATTCCCATAATAATGATTTTTCCAAAAAAAAAAGAATTTCAAAATAAAGAGCTAAATTTTCCACAAATGTATATGAGGACTGAAAGAGAACAAAAGAGTGTGGGGATAAATTGCTTATTGGGATGCTTGCACAGAAGATATACATACAAGTCAGGTATGCTAGTTCATGCTCATAACCCAGCACTCTGAAGGTGGAGACAGAATGATCAGACATTCAAAGTCATCTCTAGTTACATAGTAAGTTGGAAGTTCATCTGGTAGACCTGCGACCCTGTCTAAAACAAAAGAAGCAGTGTAGCTGTAAGGACATCCTAAGTCAGACGTGATCAAGAGCAGAGAAGAGAATGAAGCCAAGGATCCCATGGCATCTTTACCAGACACAGACAGAATTCATGACAACTCCAGGCCTTGGGAAATCAGGAACACACGGGCACTCGTTTCCAAAACCAGTAGGACATTCTAGGTCCTTCTCATGCCTATATTATTAATAACAGTCATAAAAAAGAGAGAAATGGTTTCATGTGGTCCCTCCTGTTTTACCTTTCTTGATACAAGTCTATCATCAATAAAAAGAATGTCCAGAGTTCAACTAAGCCATTAATATTCAGTCAAAGGTTTTGTGTGGCTAGGCATGAGACAGGATCGCATGTGACCTAGTCTGAGTTGGCACTCTCTATGTAGCTGAGGTTGGTTGAAAACTGTTTTTCCCACTTCCTGGGTGCTGACTATGGGTGTGTGCCACCACACTTAGTTGGGCCTTTGTTTTTGAAGTAGGCATTAATTCCAATATGTGTACACCTCATCTGTGTTCACATCCAGTTCAAGCATTGAGAGCACTAGATCTCATTATACACATATTTAAGTGTAGCTTGTCCCAGGACCAAATACCATCCACAGGTTAGAAGGCCGGATAGATAACTATTTCATGACAAATCATTTAAGCACACCCACCTATAGCAATTTGAAGCCTAATTTAGATGATGGATAAACCGGATGTAACCTTTTCTCTTTAATATCCTATAACTCATAACCGCTCTGCAGTCTGAGTATTCCTCAGTTGCCATAAAATGAAGCAGATAGGAAGAGGACTTCTATTGTTTCACTGATTGTAAATTAAAATAATGAAATTAATGTCAAATGTCATTTCGGCATATACTTTATCACCATGGTAACCCATAGGTAACCGAGTTGGTAAAATTGCAAATTACATATTCAGCTATTTAAAAACATCAATGAGGTAAAGTCATTTAATCAAGCTTTGCGTTGCTTGTGCTATGTAATCAAGACGACCCGATTAATGTCAAAGTCAGAAAGCCACAGCTTCCCTCTCCTGACTCAAATTCCCACCATCGGGTTCAGCCTGCTCATGGCTGTATGCTACCTTTTGGAAGCATGTTACTAGATATTTTGTTTTCTTGGCAGGAGAGGAATAGAGGTCACAAGTAGTTTTATTTGCAAATGCAAAGTGGAGGAAAAGTTCAGCTTCTTTGCTTATTCTTTATATGCAGAATCTGCTTTTAACAGAGGGAAAACCAAGAACCTCTGGACTTTCCACCCCCAACTCTATCCAGCCCCTGTCCCTGGTATCTAATCTAGTCTATGCCGTTCTCAGACTGTGTTGGTTTAAATGAGAATGGCTCCCATAGGCTCATGTATATGAATGTTTACTTCCCCCTTGGTGGAAGGTTTAAGAAAGATTGAGAGGTATGGGCTTGTTGGAGGAGGGGTGCCTCTGTGTGTGGGGGGGGGGGGGGGTCTCTAATTTCCTCTGTTACCCACTGTGATAGTTTCCCATGCTAGAAAAGTTACCTGAGAAAAACAACCTTAAAAAAGAAGGCTTGTTAGCTACCATCTTTTCACAAGTCTGTCTATGGTTGGTTGCCTTTATCTCTGTGTGAGAAAGGCGACATATGTGTGCTTGCAAGTTTTTTGCATTTGGTTTTGTTTTGTTATGTTATGTTTTTGTCAGCTTGACACAGCTAGAGTCATTTGGGAAGAGGAAACTTTAATTTAAAAAATTCCACCACAAGATTAGCCTGTGGGCAAGCCTGTGGAGCATCTTCTTGATTAATGTGCAAGAGCTAAGTCCGTCATGTATGGTGCTACCCTGGGCAGGCGGTCTTGGGGTAGATAAGAAAACAAACTGAGCAAGCCAATAAGCACTGTTACTTCATCACCTCTGCTTCAGTTCCTGCCTGCAGGTTCCCACCTCAACTTTCTGCCCTAATTTCCCTCAATGATGGATCATGATAAGAAGGTATAAGACCTATAAACCCTTCCCACCCCCACCCCCCCCATGTGTTTGGTAATGAGATTTTAACACAGCAGGAGAAAGCTGACTAGGACCATTGTTGCAGAGGTTACTCATCTCATGGTGCCCTAGAGAGGGCTGGGTTTGGGGAGGAAGGGAAATAAAGAGAGAACACCCAGGAAGCATATATGCACTTCAAAGGTAAGTTCCCTGTGACCGTCCTCCAATTAGACCCTGCCTCTCCACTCATCAGCTCATCCACTGATAAGATTAGTGGCTCCATGATCCAATCACCTCTCAATACTTGGGCCAGCTGAGGACCAGTTCTTCTTATGGGCCTTTAGGGATGTTTTACATGGGAACCATTACATATTTTCATGCATACTGCTGGAAGGGGAACCTCCTGGAATTAATCTCCAGATCTTCTTGGTATTTATCAACCAAGATATCATTTATCCCAATATTAGTCTATATACAACCAAGCATATCAATACATTTCTTTTGAAGCAATTCGTATTTCTCCAGTTGTCTTCAATGGCCACTGACCCAAACCTGATTTTGATTTCCTGAGGACACAGCAGGCAAAGTGATTTGACCTATTTGTCTTCTGAGAGCTGTTCTGCGGTGATGCATGGGGAAATCAGGCAACAGGGCCTCTCGTGCCCAGAACTGCCGTTTGCCTGTGAGATTTACATGAGTGGTGCTTATTAACGTAATCTTAATACAAGACAAGTTGACATAATGCCTCTCTCTTATCCCCAAGTAGCTTCACCAACAGACAGAAAGAGCTCTCCAGTCTCTCCCAAAGCACCTTGAAAAGCCACAGGCGTCGTTGCCCTGGCAACATTCGATGAGAACAAATCTTGACCCAGACGAGAGGGCAAGGTAGGTAATGCTGAATTTTCAAAGCAGAATGAAGCCTTTTCAGAGGAAAAGACAGCTCAGCTGCGCTCAATTGTTAGACCCCCTCATTTCTGACTCTCAGCAGCATTTGAAGTAATTTCTAAATCCCAGGCTGACTTATCCAGGCCATTTTCATATGCTCAAACTTCCTCCATGCCCTCAGTAGGCAGAGCTCCAACCTAGCGCGGCAGCAAGATCTCCTATATGGTAGATACAGTTTACCATATAGGTAAACTCCAGAAAGTCTCCAGAAAGTGCATGTGCTAGGTACCAGGAAACTGGAGTTAGTGATGCTCGCGCACAAGCAGTGGGCACTTGTAACCCGAAAAGGCCACCTTAGGCTTAGTGCCTCGGAGGTCGGTGACAAAAGAAGCCCAACCTGTCAGAAAATGCCCAAAGGTCCCTTCTTTCAGTTCGTAAGGTCACATGCATCATATAGGGACCTGTCAGAGAAGAGTTGGAGGCAGGGAGAGAACTCTGCAGGCATGGATTTCACTAGAGTCAAAGAAGATTCTGGGTTATCTGTAGAATCATTAATGTGCGCGTGATATCTGATTGAGTTTGTTTGAGTAATTCAAGTTTGATTTTTATTCCCACAGGCAGGGAGCCGGATCCTCAAAGAGAAGATCGGATCAGTTAGAAAAACCCAGGGATAAATGTTGCTGAGCAATCCAAGTTTCTATAATTAGGGATTTTGCTCGGCATGCTTCTGCGTGCATGTAAGCATCACTCTCATGCACTTGAGTGTGTATGCACATTCCCATAACACAGCACCACAAAGGGCTGATGGATATCGCCAGAAGCAGTTATGATTCTGAGCAATGGGTAGATGGGAAGTTTCTGTTGTTGTTTGCCATTCTACCCATTCATATTTTGTCAATATAGCATAACAAATCAATCATAACTATACATACTTCATGTGCTAAGAGAATTGTTTTAAACATGCTATAGCCTTCAACTCAGGTAGCACCCTGAGTTTACATTCTAAACAGGCACTGGACCTCATTCCTGGTGTATTCTATAAGGCTCCTGGTACAAAAGGCTGATTCCTTTAGCATGTCTGAACCCCAACTAGAAAATGACATCAATGAGCCATTGGCTATAAAAATGTAGGTGTAAAACCAGTGGTGTAAGAGTGCAGATCCTGGCTAGAGAGACAGCACAGTGGTTAGGATTAGTTACTCCTCCACAACCACGTCTGCTAGATAGAACCAAAATTGTCAGGCTGTAAGAGGCTCCACCCCAAGTGAGCAGGCTAGATGCCACGTTTGGGGAAAGATCAGACGGGAGTCTTTACAGTCTCTCTTTCATCCAGTCTATGAAAAGATCCCCAGACCAACAGATTCTAGAAAATATGTATCTCAGCCTAAACTGGAGCCAATACACATAAACACTCTGAAAGATAACTTGCAACACTGCCTTCCAAGTAATTAGAGCTTCTTGGAACCGGCCTTGGTTCTAGCAATGAAGCATCCAAAGCTCTTATCTGACAGGTTAACGAGGATCTGAAATGAATACTATTACTAATGAGAGTCTTTGGAAATTAATCATATCACGCTATTATTAGCAACTGCAAAAGATGAACTCGCAGAGATTAGATTACACGGGATAATTCTGAAATGTGAACAAGCCAATATTAAAGGAACAGAAGGCTACTTCCAAGTGGGAATAAAAAAACAAGGCACTCGATAAAAATTAAAAATGGATTAGACAATTAAAATGCTCCTTTATTTAAATGTCTCTAAGTATTTAAGATGGTAATGTTTTATTTATGATCCTGTGTCTGTGTGTTGATTTTCTATCTTAAGTACCACACAAAAGAAGAAATGAACACTGGCAAAACATTCATGATGGTGTGAAAAATGAGTTACAAGATATCACAATTTGTGTTCTTCAGAAAGCTTGGGGGATGTTATTGTCATTGTTTTTTATTATTTCTCTGGGGACAAGCTAGCCTCAAACTTCCTAGGTAGCCAAAGATGACCTTGAACTTTTCACTCCTCCACCTCCAGACTGCTGGAACTACAGACAGCTACCACCGTAACAGGTTTTGTGTAGTGCAGGGAATTAAATCTACGACTTTATCCATACTAGGCAAATCTTGTACCTATTGAGCTACATCTCTGGCCCCATTGCTTGGAGAGCTTTTCTATAACATGTTAACAATTTTTATTTCCAGTTCTGTTGTTTTCTTTTGCTTGGGTACATACAGTGTTTCTAAGCTGCAAATGCCAATCTATAAATTCTCAAAGATATAAAACCCACATGGCCGTTCCCTTCAAGCGGGCCCTGTGATCAAGGACCAGTATTTAGACTCCACCCACTATTCTTTTATAGGCTTTAAGAAACACTCGCTCTTCCAGCAGGGAATGCTAGGATAGAATTTATTGGCTTGATGTCATCATTCATTATTCGGGGGAACCAAGTGAACTCCAGGTGTGCACATGGCATTGTCCTCACTAGTGAAAACAAATACAGAGATGAACAAAACAGACACACACCCTGAGCTCACGAAGGTAAAATTCTAGGAATGGAAATGCCCAAACAACAAAATAGGTTTCAGTGAATAAGAAGGAGGTCAAGAGTTGGAAAAGACAGCATGTAGGGGTGGACCAGGGTCTGCAGTGTACACATCTTGGAAAAAAAAGCAAGATCAAAATGGAAAGACCATGAGGACATCATAACATTGGTTCAGTAAGGAGGACTCAGCATTTGGGGTCTGAGAGGTAACCATGGTGAGAAACATAAATGGATTCAAGAGTCCTTAAGAAGGATAAGTATGGAACTGGATGTGGTGAAAATGGGATCTTTAATAGTCATTGTCTTGAAGAAGTCCAGGAAGAGCCTGTTGAGACTGTTGTCAACTACAGGTAAGAAATCAAAGGCTCAGAAAGGCATAAGGACAGAACAAAATTCCCAGTCCAGCTCTGGCTCAGAGCTCATGATTTCTCCCCTGAGAAAAGTTTCGTGATTGCCCCCCACCGCTTGTGAACATCCTCTCGCTGTGTCAGTTCTTGTTTTCTGGTCTCAGTTTTGCCCACGGGAACAACCCTTGTTATCATACCTGCTGTTTTAAGAGGTAGCGTGAATCCTATGACGTGTGTCTTCTCATACAACTGCTGCAGTAGAGGTCAAGCTTCCATCATTGAGTGTGTACAGGATGAGCAATGCTGTGTACCCTCTGTTCCTTCTACAGTTGCCCTGAATTCGCTAGATGAGATTCCTATTCCATGGCATCTGTCCATGGGTTTCCTTTTTATACACTGGTGAAAACAGATTCCCCCCCGCCCCCGACTCCCTTGCCTTACTCTCTTTAGCTTTCTCTGCCCATCTGTTAGATATCTCAACAACTTGTTCTAGTCCTTTGAGATATTTTAAAGTCAATTTCAAAGTCAAGGCAGGAAATTGCATTCCGAGACTTCCTCCGCCCACTGCTTTTCCTTCTTTTATTGCTTGCGCCTACTTCCCAGAGATTTACCCATCTCATTCCTTGAGCAGCAATGCCACATGTAATGCTTCCGGGTCTCTCGGAAATCTTATGATCTGGTCAATTTTTTTCAGCAACTGGAGTGGCTTTTTTGTTTGCTTGTTTTGTTTTGCTGTTTTTGAAGCAATGAAGTATATTTGCAACTTTGTAGAGAGTTCTGGAAGCTATTCATAGGCCACCAAAGACAGCCAAATGACCCTTTGGATGTTCATCAATCTTCCAGGACCAAGCTGACACATTATACATGTGAAGATTAGTGAGGGGAGGCATGGCAGCTTAGAGAATAAACTATGTGCTGGCCCTAAGAGTTCGCCCACTTATAGATCAGCCTGACTCTTAGACCCGCCACATTTTCCCCAGATCTTTTTTAGAAAGCAAATACATTGGAAGACCATTTTCTACATTTTCATTCTGCATAATGGTTGCATGAGCTCTTAACTCACAAAGGAGCCTCCCCCTTATGGAATATAGGACCCATTTTTCTAGGCAAGCAATCAACTCCTGCCCCTTGAAGGTCACAGTGACAACTTCCTACTTAGAAGTTTTTCAGCATCTACTTTCTAGATCAGTACCTCTGAAACTTGAACATGCATGTGAATCACCCAGGGTTAAAATGCAGATCCTGAATCCATAAGTCTGAGGCAAGGGTTAATGGGCTCCATTGTTAAGTTCTTGGGTAATGTTCATGCTGAGTGAGAAATCATACTATCCTAAATCATATAAAAAGATATGAAAATCCATTTTTCTATATGCATGACAATAATAGGCATCTTCTCATGTGGCGAACCTCCTTCAGACAATGGCCTTCAGGCCTTGGATGGGGTTAAGGACTAGATAGTCATAGTTACTTTCCTCTTATGACTTAGCCAAGCCACCTCTAGTATAAGGCTTAGATTCCTTAGGATACAATAATTATTAAAACATTTAATATATGTTTCTTGCTTAATATTGTTTATGCTGGATGTAATTCTAACTTTTATAGGTGGTATCTGTTTTTATTGTATATAGTTTTGTATTGGGTTTGGAACTCTCTTATTTAGACAAAACGGGGAGGAGATGGGGAACCTCCTTCAACCAATGACCTTTGAGAGGCTGGACCAGGTTGGACATGGCCTTGGGTACCAAAAAGCACATGGTTCTGCCCACTCTCTCTCTCCCTGCTAGCCACACCTAGATTCCAATCCTGTTCCCTATAGTGATCTGTGAGTCCCCTTTAATAAAGAACCCCTTATTATACCCTATTCGGAGCCAGTGTGGGATTCCTTTATTTATGTCCCCCGGATCTGATGTGTTCCTCTTCATCCTCATTTCCCTTGCTTATTAGCTGCATTTTTGTGCACTATATAATCTCTCCTGTTGGATTTTTCTCATCTCTATTCTCAAAATTGCCTAATAGATGAATTTTTCTGAAGACTAAATGAACCCATTCAGTCTACATATGAAGGGTATGCCATGGTACCTGGCATATAATGAGTGTTGTAAATTCTAGTTCTTGACTCAATTACAATTCAGTTCTAAATTCATTGACGTCAGAGGCTGTGTTTTCTTCGCTGACTGCATCCTCAAATATTTTCATCAAAGACTCTTTATAGTAACAATAGGATACAAATATTAACATTGTTGAACGATTATAGCATCTTTCTTAACTCTAAATAGGGTTTTCCTATGGCATTTCTCAACCAGTATTTGCCTATTTATGAGACCCCCCCTTTCTCCAACCTACTCATTTAAGGAAGTTAGGAATATTACCGATAGGCTTACACAATTGCATGCAAATTGTAATAATGTATTTCTCCATATTTCTCAAAACTATATGGCACGCAATATTAGATACTAACTTCAGAGATTAAAGGCAAATTGGGGTCAGAGATAGCATCCACAGAAAAGCAACTTCTATTGCTAAGTTTAAACATTTGTAGAATATAGGCGTATTAATAAGGTGTATGAATAATCCCATAACAGGATGGAGAATACCCCTGGGGACCGGAAGTCTGGCAGACAAAGCAATCCAGACTTTGAGGCGTCTTTGGTCCTTCATAACTCTAACCCGTGGACCAAATTAAAATTCACACTAAGTCACCCTACCTTCATAGACCATTTTGGCCCCCGTGGAACAATTCAGCTGTCTACTGACAAGACATGTTTCAATGATCTATAGGCATACAACAAACCACCCAATGCTCTGTGGCTTCAAACAAGTATCTTGTGTGTATTATTATATCTTGTGACTCTAGTTTGATGGGGCTTTGTGGAGTGGTCTTCCCACATGGATTCTCTCTCATGCAGCTGCAGTCAGGTGGCAGATGAGGTCTAAATTCTTGACCCAGCTGCCCAACCACAATGGCTTCTCTGCTTACATTCACTGCATTAGCTCACTGGCGCAGCAGTGGAACTGATCAACAGTAACCAGGCATTCCTCTCCTGATAAGTCCTTGCCATGTCCTCACAAGGAAAAATCCCTGGGGAGTTCATCTTCTTTGGTAGAGCTGGCTCCTCCTAGAGAAAGCATCCTAAGAGATGCAGAAAAATGGACTAAGCTTCTTTGTGTGCTTGGCAGTGAGGCCTCGGTGTTTCCACCTCTATTTAACCAGCCTAAGTTCAAGGGGTGTGGTAGCCACGGCTCATATTTCCTAAAGAAGGAGCCATCTTTGGAGAGTAGCTACCACAATCCAAGCTTCTCAGGTGAGTCTTCCCCCGTGTGCTTTGGAGGATGTATTGTAAAGATCTCCCAACCTTCTCCTTCAAGTTCATGGGAAATGAACTTAGAGGCTGCTGCCTCCACGTGGTCCTAAGAACCTTCAGTAAAATTATCTAGCGGGATTTAGAATTACACAACCAAAAGAGGACAGTCTAAAGCCAAAGAAGTTATTAAATATAAATAAAAGTATTTCATATATATTAAATAAATGTAATAATGGAAAGTAAGATGTTGAAGGAGGCAACCATATTGCCTCTTTCCTTTCTGCTCTTTGGTGGAGTTTGACTGCTCTAGCATTCTTTCTTCTGAAATGCTTACCCTTAAAGAAATGTCCAGGGAGCAAATACTATCAATTTTTAAAAGATCATCTGTTTCCTGAATAATGAAGTAAACTCAAAAGTTAAGCCCAATGACTTAACTGCTGATTCTCTCTTGCCAAAACCCCCATTAAAAGCAGGAAAAAAAATAAAAGAGGGTTCTTCCTCTGACCTCTAAGCCTCCTCCTTACTTCCTGGAGGAAAAGTAACCCAAGAACTTCAGGTTTTCATGAGCATGTCTAAGGGTTCATAAGTTAGCAGCCAAACTGTATTCGAATGAAATCACTTTGTCCAAGCAAGGGTTTTGTTTTTCAGGGAGGCTTTTGCATGCCTTATCTTTCGCTCCCATTCATAAATAGGGTAATTAAAATGGATTGCCCATCCGCTGGACATAAGGTAATATATTCAGCATTCTTTCCAAAAATCCCTTATCTTGGTTTTGCCATAAAGTAGAGAATAGACAGACACAGTTGGTTTTGCGGGTATTTATCTATGGACCACAGACAGGTGTTTCAGGCAGTTGTGGAGGTCATAACTGTGTTCAGTGTAAGCTGCTCACAGGTTCCTTCGGCCGCATACACACTTGGCCCCCACATTTCATTCCCATCCTCAGTGACAACATTTCTGCAAACTGTTTAGAGCATTTAACAAGCATTACATCACGGTTCTTTCCGTGGTTCTTTCTTCCTCTTTCTACTCAGTAGCCTCTCATCCTCCAAAGGCTGCCCTTTTCAGAGTTAACAGAACGGTCCTTATTTCCTGGACATAAGTACCCCTTGCACTATTTACACTGTTGGAGGAAGTGAGGAGGGCAGTAGAAGCCAGGAGGCCCCAGGGGAATTTTGACCCATGAGAATAATTCAGTCAGAAAACAAAGCAGCGGACACAGAGGAAAATCAAGTTGAGATCTTGATGGAAAGACGTGGAGTCCTAAGGTATCCTAACTCTAGCCGCGTCTAAAAGCGATCCCTGGGCTTTTCCATTCTAAGGGTTGATAACCCCACCCCCTTCCCCTTTAGGGACGGAATCTTTGTCATCTGTTGCTAAAGGCCTTCCTAAAGCACACAAGGGCATCATGTCCCGAAGCAAAATCAGCTCATCTACATAATAAAAGATCCAAGAACTTGAAAGATTCATCATTTTGGCAACCAGAGAAAGAATTCTCCAGAACTCTACAGTCCGTGGAGCTGTGGAGTGTTTCCGTCACTGTGTAGGTGAGCAAAGCGGCCAGGGCACTTGCCAGCCTCCTTCTGCCTATCCACGTCCCATGGTCGTCAGAACCCAACAAATGCACTTTAATAAAGTGATTCCTTGCAGAGGTGTAGGCAAGATTAGGAGGGGATGAACCCCAAGATGAGCATTAATAAGATGCTTATGGTACCCCATGTCATCAGTGTTCAGGACTGGAACCCAAGGGGCCCAGGGCTCGGAAAGCATTGGGATCGTGGAGGAACTCATTCCAGACACACAACAACACCAAGGCACAGAAGGAGCAGGGGGAAAAAAGACTTGAGCTTCTTTCTTCTGCCCTCTGATCTCCAGCCAGGGCCTCCTATTAGCCGAGCCACACTGAAAGCCAGCTGGCATAGGAGCCCGATGGTGCAGGCATGAAACAGCCCCCAGGGAGAGAGGCCTTTGCAGAGAAAGCCTAAGATTGGCAGACAAAACAGAATAATTGGGAGGTCTACCCACCCGGTGTTTGGGTAAAAATTATGTAATACCACTCAAGAGTCGTTTTGAGAGGAAATGGAAGGCCCTTTCGCTCTGATCCTGCCTTCACTGGTACCACCATGCTCTGTTTCCAAGAAGCTTCTCTCTGACTTTGCCCTTGTGAGCTGCCAGCTCCTCTGAGCTGATTTTAAAGCTTCTCCCTTTTACCGTCTCCAGAAAATGTTTGCCCTGTATTTCCTCATTTGCTCCCCGACGGCCTTCTCTTTTGGAGATAGAGACAGAAACAGAAGAGGGTAGGGGAAACTGTAGCCAGGCTTAGAAACGACAAAGAAATCCTTTGGTGTTCCTCACACTCTTTGAAGAACAAACGCGCCGAGTCCGAGCAGTCTTTAGCAAGATCAATGTACAGGCTAGGTTGTTTGGGCTTTGTTTTTTGGTAGTCTCAGCATAAATCTTCAGGCAGGCGTTTTCCCTTAATACTCTTTGCGGGAAAATTGTTTTTTTGTTTTTAAGGGTTTTTTTTTGGGGGGGGGGGACTATAAAAACACATTAGAAGCTCCAAAGGAGCAATTACACCATGTATTGTAAATGTGCGTTAAGACTAATGCACCACACTTATCAAAACCTCTGTGAATTCAGAGCTGTGGTGTCACAAGTCCAACGGTGTCGCAGATTAGTTCAGGATATAAAGTCGGGGGGGGGGGGGGCGCTCGTGGCGGGGGGAGGGGGCGTTCCTCTGTCGTGTCAATTACAATGACACAGGTGCAAAGCCAGGGCCCATTCCACTTTGCTGCCACTTTTTAAAGATGCTTCAGCACGGAGGATAAGACTGCACACAAAGGAGTATTTATTCCAGAACATTCTCCCATGGTGGATTTCCCAAAGCTCTGTGACTCGGGCTAGCTAGCCCCTGGCACCCAGAGAGCACTGTGTCTCGTGAAGGCAACACATCCATTACTGACGCTATCTATGTGCCTGGTTTTGGAGTCTACATTATTTATTACCTTGTTAAGGCGGGGTGCGGAGGACCCGAACCAGAATGCGCGCCGTCCAATGCTGCTATTGCATTCCAAAGCTCATGTGACCCACTGGATTTGATCTATTCGGGTCCATTCTGGGTTAAGAGGAAGGAAAATATGGATTTTTTTTCCTCCGTCCATATAAACAATGACGACTTGTTAGAGAGTTGTTTCTGATGTTTATGGATTTCTCTTTAGTGCATACAGCCTATGGAAAATTGTTTTTAAGCAATAAACAATAATTGTATTTGGGAACACAGAGGTACAGTACTGTGCTGTATTCAGCCCATTGATAAATTTCTCTGACCTATTTATTTTCTTATGTAGACATAAAAACACAAAGACAAACAATAAATCCCCATCCCCCCGCTGCAGCGTTTTCTGTTTCCTCTTCATTTTCCACCACGTTCCTCGTTTGATATTACCCCCCCCCCTTTTTTTAAGGGCTAAATATAAATATTCCACGATGAATGACTGTAATTAGGTTGTCTGCTCCCCTTCAAGGACTTGTTAGGGAGAGAAAGGGCTTTAATCTAAAGCAAACTAAGAGAGCTGGAAGTTAATTAGAAATTAGCCATATATCCTGGGTAAATTATTTATACTAAGCCATGTGTTACTGTAAGAATAATATACATTTACACTGACTACTGTAAACATAAAATAATTAACAATAAAGGGAAGATATTATCCCTTAATAGAATCCTTTTTGCCAAGACCAGTTTAATTTTCTTCCTCGTAATACTGAATGATAACCCAGAGCCCCTGCTTGGTGTGGGAAGCACTGAGACTTTTACAGCCTTCTTTCTGAATGGGCTCTGGCTCTCCTCAGCTCTTCTCCCCCGGTCCGTATGCACACTCGCTGCCTGATTTATATTACCCGGCAGTGTGCCTTTCTTCTTCATTTCAGCCTCCTTCTGTTTTTCCCCCTTCTCTCAGAGTTTTTTTTTTTTTTCATTTTCATTAAAAACTGGCTAGACCCCAAACAGGAAGCAAACATCTTTCTTCATCCTTTCTCTCTGCTTCCATTCCCCCCCTTTTTTTCATTTTTTCCCCTTCCTCTCTGTGGTGTGTAGTCTTCTTATAGAATGCTTATTGTTTGAGCTGCTCACAGAAAAAGAAAAGCCCTGAGGAGTTGCTATAAAATGCGGTATATTTAAATTCCATCTTCCACCTTCCTTATTCTATTAGCAAGGACATAAAGCTCAAAAATGGACCAGCCCTGGAAAGCCTCCAAAGCCATTCAGGACCCTTTAGATTTCACCCCCAAACTGAAATCCACTTGCCTCCTGTGTTGAGCATGTAACGGTACCCAATTTCACATCATTCCCCTTCGGGAATAGGGCATTTGTATTCATATACTTCTATATGCATAATCAGTATTAAGTACAATCTAATGAAGTGTCTTTGTGTCTAAACCGCAGTTACCTGAGGACTCTCCTTACAAAACAGTCATTGAATTTTTTCCCCATTCATGTCTGACAGCAATAAATGCAGTACAGTTTTTACACGCTTAGTGTAGGTGTTGTTAATATGCCTTCCACACCCATTTAAATGCAAATCTTCATGCAAATAACCACTTGGAGGAGGGGGAAAAAAGCAAGAGAATGTGTTTAGCTGAAGACAAAGCTGGGGGGGTGGATAATGGAAAGCTTGAATAGGGTGTCAGTGGAGGGCTGCACAATGAAACCCTGCTCTGCTCGGGGAAAGAAGGCACATTAGCGACAGCCCAGAGGATTTCTCAATAGGGCCTCACAGCATTGTTGTATGTAAACACGAGTCCCAGCAGGTGAAACAAAATGAATGAATTTGGAAGAAATTTAAATGCCTCCTGTAGAAGGAAAAGGTCAAGTCAGCTATGCAGAAATGGCGCCCGATCAGTGTGTGAAAGACCAACCCACTATGGGAAAATATGCACATTTTTTTTTTGAGTAATCCAAAGTCCAGAACCAGATAGATCCTTGTCCAAATGGTTCAAGTGGGAGCTAATGCTACAGGGAAGTCTTTCAAAAATAAAAATGGAAAGTGAGAAGTGAACTGGAACAGAAACATTGTCATTATACCAGAGAACAGACACTTTGAGGCTCACTTTGGCTCTGGGGAGAGCTGGGTTTCCATACCAAGGACATATCCAACTTACATTATTTGCAAAGAAAATGTAACAACAAAGAAAGGTTAGACACCCGTCTTTAAAAAACAGAATGCCTCAGTTTTTTTGGTTTTGGGGGTTTGGTTTTTTTTGATGTATGTGTGTGTGTGTGTGTGTGTGTGTTTTCTAAGTGCCTACCCAAGTTTCCCTTAGATATGAGCAAGAGAGTTGACAATAAACTAAGAAAATTGCAAACTCTCAAGGCAAAGGGCTGGTCGTAGTGTCTACAGAGGAAAAATGACCTGTTGGTGCCCCCTAATTGATAAGCCTATCTGTGGCCCATCGCTGTTTGTAGACAGGCCTTCAGCATCCCTGTAGGCTCTGTGATTGACAGACTTTCCATTTGACAGAGGCAGTTGGAGCAACAGCGTGGAAGGCTTCATCTGGACACATTACAGTAGACTCAGGAAGTATCGGACACCCACAGATTGGAGTGATTTCCGGTTTCTTGGAGCCTGCAACTAGCTAGTGTTACCTTTGACTTCCTTGGCTCAACCATCTTTTTTTTTCTTTTCCTACGAAGAAAACAGTTTATCTTTGAAATGCATTTCTCCTTCTTGCTGTAGGGGTGTAGGGGAGAAGGAGTGTAAATGGTCTCATGGATTCAGGGGGATTTAGGTCCATGGGCAGTGGGGAGAGCACTATAGAGTTAATGGTGGTAGAAGCATATGGGAGAGGCCCTTGTTGAGGGCTCAGGGCTCAACTCCAAGGTACTACAGCCAGAGGCAGAGCATCTTCCTTTGGCTTGACACATCCAGCATGAATCATAGGTCTTAAATGAATGTGTCATTTGAAAAGGACTTTTCCAAAGAGCTTTTCCCTTCCTCTCTCATCCCCCTCCTCCTCCCTCCTCCCTCTCACTCATCCCTACCTCTCCTCCCCCTCCCTTCTTTGCTCTTTAAGGTGTCAGTAGAGATTCTGAGCTTGCTCTCTTCTTCCCAGTTATATATCCCAGACGGTCTCTGTCTGTCTTCTCTTTACTCACTTTCAACACTTTCTTTCAACACTCTGACCATCCTCAGCTGACTGTTGAAAGGAGTTTGCCTCCATGGTATCAGGGAGTTTCGAACAGAAAGCCAAGGGGAACTCTGTTTCAGTGTACTTAGAAACAGACTGGAGAGAGAGAAAGAGTGGGGAGTCTGCACTTTGAACAGTCTGTGAGGTTTTTAAGTATTACATGGTTCAATGGAATAAAGAATATATAGCTAAATTTCTGTTTAATATTTTGGAACTCATCTGGAAGTCACAATGGAACCCCAGCTGACTTCAAATTCCCCATTGCTTTTTCACCTCTTGAATGATGGCAGTACAAGTGTGTAGACTTGCAATAATACATACATTAAAATTAACAACTTACGGTAAGTTATTGACTTAAGATACTTGACCCTGTGGATGAGAATTCCTGGAAAGCATTTGTGCCTACAAAGACTGACCAATTAGATCTTCATGCAATAGCATGAGGTGTTAGCATGTTGCAGACCCAGAGCCTCAATACATTTACCTTAGACTATCCTTAGCCCCCTACTTAGCCATTCCTTGCCTACCTCTGTGTCAAGCCTGATATACAGTGACTGACAGATTAAAAATTCTTTAGAGTATATGAATAGACCCCAAGTTTCCACCAATCAACAGGCTAAAAACACTGTCATCATCTGAGGCCTACTGCACTTTTTCCTGGTTTCCTATAACTTGCCTACACAATGTACCCACTGATAGACTTGAAAAGGGTCTTGATTATGTTCAGTAATAAAGCTTATAAAGGGTCTGGAGAGATGTCTCAGCGAGCAAGAGCACATACTGCTCTTCCAGAGGACCTAGGTTCAATTTCAAGTACCCAATGGTCTAGGGGATCTGACGCCTTTTCTAGCCCCATTGGACACTGTGTGTATGTGGTAAACAGACCTTCATGAAGGCAAAAACACTCATATTCATAATGATTTTTTATTAAAAACAAATTCATGAAAATGCTGCTTCATTGGAACATGCTATTTGAAGTACCCCAAATCTGTACTTTGGAGTCATGGGCACTTGTATTTGGCTCCAGAATAAGCCATGTCTTCTATTCCTTTGAGGTGAGAGCAGTTTCTTTCATAGACAACCTATTTGCTAGTTTAATTATTTGAGTATCTGTTATATGTTTAAACTAGCGAGTACAATGGTTATATTTATATTTGTGCTTTATCTTGTATGCCCCTTTCATCCTAAGAATAGGTCAAGTTGTAGAATATTCTCCTGAAAAGTGTGACAAAGCTGTAACAACATAGAAGTCCCATAATCCAATAATTTCCAAATTAGCAAATGCTTCTTCTTTTCCAGTGAACAGCCAGTGTGAGTCCAGGAGCATTTAGAAGCTGGCTACTATCCACTACTTACTGACTCTGTCCTAAGCCTCACAGGGGAGCAACTTTCTCATAACTGGACCATCTGAGAATGGCCACACCCCTATCACCCCCCATAGAGCATGAAACACAACAACTCCCAAAGCCTTCGCTAGGCAGTGACACACACAGTGTTTTCTTGAAGGCTCTTGGCCATAACTAGTCCCCAGGCAGAAAGCTGTGACATTCCTGCCTACTCAGAAAACAGAGGGAGCCAAATCTGGATGAGCCGTGGCCACCTGTAATGAAGACCACATAGCAGCCTTAGATGCATCCTCGAAACCTGTAGTTGCTAATCAGTACCTTGAAATGCAGGTTCAGATGTCCTCCAGGCCCACCTATCTCAGTTCTAAGAACTTTGGGATTTCTCCCTGTTTTATGCCTAACTGACCTCAAACAGAGTGAGTATTCCACGCTATTCTTCCTGAGATATATACACAAAGGGTTTTTTTTTTTCTTTATTTTGTCTGGGCATCAGGTCAAACCTTTAGGAAACCCTCAGTGTCTGGACACACAGACGCGATGGGTCCATGTAGGATTCAGTTCCCTGCTGCCCTGCATCAGGAAACGCTGTGCGGCACTCTTCTAAGTAGGATGTTGCCAGTCATTTCCTTTCACTGAAGGAAAATGTGAAAATGGCGCCCTTAATGGAGAGACGCCAGCTGAGCCTGGTAAACTCACTCAGCTAGAGGCTGGAAAATTGAACAGGTCCTGGTTTGGCCCTTAATGCGCTTTGGGGACCTGTGTGTTGACACCCCCTCAACTTCAGCTTCTTCAGAGAGTGGTAGGGTCAAAACTCACATGGTCTTTCTGAGTCACATGCATGGGCTGTAGGACTTAAGACATTTCTAGATATTTTCTTCAGAAAATGCTTCCATGCTTGTGAGTGAGACCTGATTTCGAAGGCTTGCCTGGCAACGGGGCAGTACACGGTACTAGCCAGAAAAATACGTTTTTAGTCACAGCTGCTTGGTGTCACCAACAACACTCCCAAAGTGTGCATGCAGCCATCTATATATTGTCCCCCAAAACTACTAACTCAATCATTATTGTTGCTAATCCTAGGAGGGCTCGGGATAGCAAAATTTGGGTGTTTTCAGCTTCTGGATGGTAAATTTAAGTTTCTAGGAGAGTCATTTATTTGACAAGGTCGATCCAATAATGAGTAAGAGGTCAGAGTTCACCACAAACTCTAATCAACCCCATTTAGACCTTTGTCTCTCTGTCTCTTTCCTCCCCCCTTTTACCCTACCACTCCACCCGTCTCAACAAGAGTTGCTTTCATGACAATAGCCTGTCATAGAAGGTCATTTCTTTCAAGCATGAAAGAAAACATTTCTAAAGTTTCTTCCAAAAAGACTAAGCCCCTTGCTGGCATCAAGGTAAATTAGCACAGCTAATACAGTCACGTTGCTACACACAACGGTGGGCCACATTCGTTCTCAGAAAAAACTGGTAGATATATAAACATAAACACTGAAGAGACCTAGAAAGCTAATGGGTATACTAACCCTAATTCCTTAAAAATATAAAACGTACTTTTTCATCTCAGTCTACCAATTTTTCCTCCATTTTTATTGTGTACATGAGTGTGCGCACGTGTGTGTGCGCACGTGTGTGTGTGTGTGTGTGTGTGTGTGTGTGTGTGTCAGTCTGTCGGCTGACATACATGTAGAGATCAGAGAATGACCTCAGTGTCTGTCTTTGTCTTCCATCTTGTATTCTGCTGTGTATGCCAGACTAGCTGGGCTGTGAGCATTCTCTTGTCTTTGTCTCATGTCTGCCTATAGCAGTGCTGGGAATACAGACGCACACACTCACACACTCACACACACACACTGCCGTGTCAGCTGCTGTGCTCTCTAGGGATCTGAACTCGTGCCCTCCACCCTCTCACAATATGCACTGTACACACGGAGCCCTGTCACGTCCCCAGCCAGTTTCTTCCTTGCTGATGCGACCAGACTGTCTCCCCCTTCTCAGCTGTTTTGACTTTTCTTAGCTCTAAGCAGAGAGCGAATTCTAGGAGCATAAGCTCCCAAATGAAATCAAAGAGGCTTAATATGTTTTCTAAATTTATTTCCACCTGTCTAAAGTCTGCTGCGCACAGTCTTTCATTTTAAACACCTGTTTGGGGCTCGCTCTCTTAAAAGAATGAGTGTGCCTTGAAAATGATACCGTGGAAAATAGAGTGTAGATTCAAAAGTGACCTGGAGGATGCCACTCGCACAAACCAGTGCCAGTGCCTGGTGAGGGGCCAGTCCTTTTTTAGGACTGAGGAGGGGTGAAGCTAGTCTAGGGTACAGATTAAAGTGGCTATGGTTATAACATTGTATTCTGGGCAGGGATAGCAAGAATGACCCCACTGTGGTGGGTGTAGCCTATGTCCCTTTCTACACAAGTAAGTGGCTGAAATTTGAAAACGTTAATTTAGTAACCAGGGCAGTTCATTCATTGGAAGAAGTGGTCTTGAAGAGATTTATCCCTGGAGACAAAAGAAGACATTGTAAGCAGGGCAGGAACAACCTCTGAGAAACTTCTAGATCCCTGCCATCCACAAGGTCTTGTGAGTACCCCTGTTCTTTCTTATCATGGATACCAACAAGAAACTTCAGTTGGATATGGGTTTAGGAGCTTAAGGGTATATACGTATTCATATCTTTTCTTTCAAGTAATTGCAAGCATTAAATCCCAGAAAGATGGAAAGACAAGGACAGCTAAAATGAAGAAAGATGCTCAGGTCACATTCTGGGACCCAGCAAGGAGAAGGAAAGACTTGAAGAAGGAGCTTATGGGAGACAATACAGGAGTCGTTCATGGGGCTAGGTAGATAGCTCTGGTCACATAACCACGAGGACCCGAGGAATCCCAGCACTACAGAAATGGGAACAGGAGGGCCCCAGGGATTTGCTGGCCAGCCAGCGTAGTGGAATTGTCAGCTTGGGGTTCAGTGACAGTTCCTGTCTCAAATAATAGGATGGAGAGTGATTGGAGACACTGTCTAATATTCACTTTTGACCTCCATACACACGTGCATGCAGGTGCATATGTACCTACACACATGTGCACAGATAAGAATACACACACACACACATAGGCACACAGGCATGACGACACATATGTGCACAGACAAGAATACACACACACATAGGCACACAGGCATGACTGCCATCATGATTTTTTTTCAAAAAGACTTATTCTGTCAATTTATCTGTTTTACTATAGACAACCAAGTTCACTATAGCTGATACAAAGGAAGAGCCTACTCAGAACATAGCACAAACTGGTGATTTGAAAAGATACACTGTAAAGCCAGGTTACAAGAAGATCTTCTGAATGTGATCCAGGGACCAGATATTTCAAAAGGTTTGGTTCTATTAGGGTCCTGTGTGGTAATTAGAAAATGCCCAGCCAAGAAACTCCTTCTGGAGCTCCCAGCCCCAGAATGGCACTGTCCTGTCTATTTGCCAGAAGGTCAGAGCCTGCCTAAGAGGTCAGTCCCCCACCTTCCCAATCGCATATGAATGAGTCCATTTGGAGACTGGAGACAAGAGGCACCTTGGCCTGCAAAGAACCTGCCAGACTTCCAGGCCAGCATGCTAGAAGGCCAATCTGGAAGAAAGAAGTCTGTCTCCATGGAATCTGCCAGAGCAATCCTCTGGTAGATGCTCATTGGCCTCTAAACCAAAGGTTGGACTGCCAGGGTATTTGCTTGTTGTAAAGTAATGTGTTTGTTCTTGAGAAATTACAACCCAGATTTCATCTTAAGCACATAAGTCAGTCTCCCGTTGGTGTTTCTTTCCTCTGCAGGAAAAAGTCATCAGCAATATTGGCCAGGGAATTTTTCTAAGAGAAAATAGGCAGGATTGCCCTGGCTGGAACTTTCCTTTCCACACTTTCTGGAGGTGTCTTGACATTAGAGAGAAGGGAAAAAAAAATCCTCTTGAGTTAGAAAGGAATGAAGGGAGGAAAGGAGGGAGGAAAAGAGAGAGAGAAAGAAAAAAAGAGAGAAAAAGAAAGAAGCTCTGTTAAATATCAAGGCAGGGCCAAAGCTTTGATGTCAGGAGCAAGACTTTTAATTAGGAGAATTTGGGCATCAAGTCACCTGATTGGAAAAGTTCTTTTTAAATTCAGGATCTGACACCTTCACACCAATGCACATAAAATAAAGATAAATAAATCATAAAAAAATTCAAAAAAAAAAAACCACCATGGAATGGCCCAGAATTGCAAATCAGAGGAAAGCCTGCTGTCAGGAAAGCGCCAGGCCCTGAGGGACAGAGTAGAGGCTGGGCACTTCATCCCTAACCTAGGCTCAGCTCTTTGGTTTCTCCAGTGACCACAGTACTCTACCTGAGCAAGGTTCCAACAGACAGCAGTGTTGGACCTGCGTTCCATCCAGCTATCTTGCTCCAGTTTCCCTGTACGTAACAAGAAACAAAAAAAAAAAGGACTTCTGGCCAAAGGAAACAGGTTGGCTGTTTCTTACTCCAGCACTATCTGCAAAAATAAGAATCCCATCATCAATTCTAACGAAGATTCATATCAATGCCTGACATTGTTATCTCTAAAGAAAGAGATTCACTGGGTTGTGATGCTGTCCTGCCTTTTCAAATACAGGTGACCCTCTACCAATCACACTTGTTAGCCATTAAGCAGAATTACCAGAAGGTAATGTGTCTATTAATTGGAAATTTGTCTCCTTAACCAAGGCTACCTTCATCTTGAAAACTGTAGGGCTCCCGAAAGAGAATCAATCTTCACTGGAAGCTGCTGTACGGAACCCAAAATGACATCACCCTCCCCAAAAACTCTTTGGCCAAAATTTTGCATTCATAATTATCAGAAGAGCTTATTTTCATCTGAGAAGATGAATTCTTTAGTTCACCAAAGGAGTCTAAAACCATGACTGCAATTTGGAAATGAGAAAAGAAACTAGGCTTTATCAACTAGGCATTGCAGCAACTATCACAGTGAGGGCCTGGGAAGGAGGCTCCGTGAGTAAGAGTGCTTCCTGTGCACACAAGAGGATCTGACATCAAATCATAAGCATGCATATTAAAAAGAAAGACACGGTTTTTGTGACTGTAACACCATTGATGGAGGGAGTCAGACAGATCCCAGTAGCTTGTTGTATAACCTAAACAAAGTAAGCTTTAGGCTTATGGAGAGACCCTGCCTCAAAAAACAAAGTGGAGATCAATTGAGTCAGACACCGAAACAGGCATCCTTCCTAGACTTTCCATGCATTGCCTGGTTCTGTTTGCCCACATATGCATGCATTCATGAGAGAGAGAGAGAGAGAGAGAGAGAGAGAGAGAGAGAGAGAGAGAGAGAGAGAAAGGCAAGGAGGGAGGGAAGGAGGGAGGGAGGAAGGGAGGGAGGGAGGGAGGGAAGGAGGGAGGGAGGGAGGGAAGGAGGGAGGGAGAAAGAGTACATTATTCATGAGGTATGTACCCAAAGAGCTTTCCAGACACTCTTGTATTATGTCTTCTACTTTGAACCTTGACACAATCACTATTTTAAAAAGCATCAGGAATTTGACATGGGCTGAAAGAGAGACACAGCAGCCCTGCAAGGCTCCATGATACCCCCTCTGCAAATTCTGAGGCAGTACATGACTATTTCAGTGGCAAGGACTTTGTTCAAATGGGGTGAAAAAAAAAGTCTGGAAACAATAATAGGATAATTCTCATTCTTGGAATTAAGAAGTCTCTGAGTTTTACCTGTGTCGTGCCCTGGTTTGCAGGTGCACCATAGACTTGTCCTGCCTCGCTTTTCCCCTAGCTGAGGCAGAAGAACCTATGGCCCAGGCTGGCTTAGCCTCCCTCTGCAAGACTCCCCTTTGTCTGTGAAGTGTGCATCTACTTGCCTTCTTTGCCTTGCCTCTTCAGTTCCTTTGATCTCCGCCTTGCTGAGCTTCTATAACCACCTGCGCTTCTTTCCCTCTGACATCTGCTTCCTACTAATATTAAACTGTTGGCCTCTTCCCAGGCTCTGCTCTTCATTCTGCTGTCAATTTACTTTCTTATCTACTCCCCAGTTTCCAGGCTCTCTGGTTATACTTTGACTACCAGGCTCCCCCTCCCACCCACCCCCCACACCTCTCTTTCTGCCTGCACCTGAGTATTCCTTCACCCTGCCAACTCTCCTTCTCCTGCCAGGCCAGAACACCCTGCCTTGCTCTCTCCATAAGAATTGAAATCCCTATCTGTCATCAATATTTCTATAGCTGGATTTTCATTCAGCTTCACGCCTACATTTTCACCAGCTTGAGAACATAATCATACCTTAAAAAAGAGCTCACGGTATTCTTCACTGAGCACCTGGTGATAAATATAAGCGAAATCAAATATAGCTATGAGCTGGATGCTCACCACATATACACATGCTGTGAGCTTTTGATAGGAAGGGTGCCTCTCTAAGAACATTGGGCTTTATGGATGCCATGATTCAAGATGATACAGCTTCAGGTGGGTTTTCTTCGTCCTGTTATTGCCAAAATAAAACAAAAATATTCAGTAGTCTGGGCATGAACATAGAAATGACTGTATCCTTTCCAGTCATCTGGTCTACCTCATTGCATGAACAGCTGGAGAGGGTAATGGGTCTTGGCAGCCACTGCTTCACTTCCATTACTGTGTAAGAAACAGGAAGGTGATTTTGGTGGGCAGTTAGCAATCTTCTTTACAGCTTATTTACTACTTGGTACCACACAGGTCAGTAATTCTGGTTCCACTAAATGTCTTTTTACAAAGAGGAAAACCCCTTATATGAAATTGCGTTATTCCTTTGCAGCAGATGGGATTTTAAATTTCTTAAATTACTCTGTACTCCCCACCTCCCCCCCAACACACCACACTGCAGTTGCTAGTGGAATTTGATGATCCTACCCAACTCAATTTTCTAGTCTGTTGAAAACTGGCTTTCGAAACCAGTGCCGTATAAAAGTGGCCAATGAGCAATAAAGATGTTTGCTAAAGTTTTCTGTTCCACTTTGATACATAAGAAAGTGAGTGACAGAGTGGGGGCCAGACTCATCCAAAGCAGTGAGGGTGAATTCATCCAATAACTACAGTTCTTTCCAAGTGTCTGCTGCAGGCGCCTGTCAGAGTTCATCATCTTCATGTGGGCTTCACTCTGTGTTACTCTTGAGTCTAAAAAGCAAAGACATTTTAAAAGAAAATGTGGGGACCTGGGAGGACTCCTCCCACCCCACTCTGTGTTTTATAGGATCTGGTGTGCTAACTCAACCATACAAGTATTGGAACAAGCTAAGGATTAAGAAGTCAGGTTGGCGGCAATGTGTGGCAGCATGCGGGATATTTATTGCCAGGCAGTTTATGTCAAATGTGCCAGGAAAAAAAAAAGAGCCAGCACATCTATCATAACAAACAACTCCTGCAAGAGAGGTTGGCGTAGAGGGGGCAGGGCAGAGACTAAGACTTTGCCAATATTTTAAACAGCTCCACCCTCTTGTATAAATAGACGCAGAAAATGTGAATGGCTACATAGAAGGAGCAGGGCTCACTACAAAGAAAGGAAGAATGCACGGGACGAAAACAGTCTCATATCTTTCAGAAAAGAACACAAGCACCTGAGTACTCCAAAAGGCCTCGCCTTTAGTGACTGTCCTCAAAGCATCACTGAGGACTGTTCAAAACATCTCTGAGAATCTTTTCTTTTTGAGACAAGTCAACTTTTGAGGATGGCATTATTCCCAACACCAGAAAGTACCCGTACCAGTTCGGGGCATTTATGGATATTTGGCCTTAATATGCAGTGTCTAGAGCATGAGAAATCTATAAGCAGGATTAGACCACAAGATCTGCTGAACTCAGGGCCTCTGGATCCTTCCATGATCTTTAGATAGATACTGAGTTAGAGTCCCAGCAAAGGGTGGCACTTGGTTTCCTGCTGTTCCCTTGACATAAGACCTCTGGGGCAAATCTCATTAGCTTAGCACATTTCTCCCACTTTCAAAAACATCTTTGATATTTATTTCGCTGCTCGGCTTCTAGCATAGCAGGAATGACTTGTTTCTATTATTTACTTATTGGAGGAGAGTTGGCTATATACGTGCAAGTCAGAGAAGAAATTGGGGAAGTCCATGCTTTCTTTCTACCATTTGGGTCCTGGGATTAAACTCGGGTCATCGGGCTTGGAGATCAGCATGTTTTACCCACTGAGATATCTGGCTAGCCCATCACTCATTTCTAAATATGAGAGTTCACTGAGAGTCACATTTGTATAACACATTCCTGTCTTAAAAATGTTCACAGGGCCTGAACGGGCGGGCAGATATCTACAGGCCTGCCTGACACTATTTGGCTTAGGCGGATGCTAGCCACCTACAGGCTAGCCTGGGTCCTTAAGGCCAGGGCTGGCTGGAAGACATCCAAGGGACCATCTGGAGCCTTTCCGCACTAGGCGGGTGAGTGCCACTATGCTGAGCAGATGTATGGTGGAGAAATGGGTGAGAAAGAGAAGCAGAATGATTCGTGTGCTATGGAAAAAAAGCAGAACGGAAGAAGAAAAGGTAATGAGGAGTGGGCTGGTATGGTGACCTGCCTGCCACCTGGGACCATGGTGACATCTGGCCCAGACTGCGGCCAAGGGCCATATCTGTATCTGTCGTTCTACCATAGCCAGGGTCTCTGTTGACATCCATGACCCATGTTGCCACCAAAGACTATAAGAATGCCCAGTGTCTAGTCTGCCACCTATGGTCATGTAGGTATCCAAGAGCCTTGTTGCCGCAGAGGCCATACTGGGTCTGAGTGGCTTGCACTGCTACCCAGGGCCATGGTGACCTCTAGGCCAGAGCTTCACCGGAGGCCCGTGTCTGAGTTCATGGCACCACTGCAGCCAGGGTCTGCACTGATATCCTTGGCTCTTATTATCACCAAAGACTCTGGGGATGTCTGGGGTCTGGCCTGCCACTTGAAGCCATGGTGGTGTCCAAGAGCCATGCTACAACTATGTCATACTGATCTGAGGGGCCAGTTCTGCCATCCGGGTAGCATGAACATGGTAACCTCTGGGCCTGGGCTTCTGTCAAAAGTCACACATGGGTCCATGGTCCTATTGCAGCTGGGGTCTGTATTGGTGTCTTTGGCCTATGTTACCACAGGAGGCCATAGGAACCCTGCCCTTTGCTGGCCCTGGGAAAGTAGGTCCTGGCCCTCCCTGGACACTACAGCAAGAAAGATGGCCCCAACCTTCCCAGTAAAGCTGACCTACACACACACACTGGCGAGAGATGGCCTCTCCACTCACCATGGGCATGGGAGAACTGACCCTGATGGCCTGGCTGTAAGGGAGCTAGCTCTCCCACTCACCTGAAGAGAGCAGCTCTAGTAACCTGGACTGACCAGCTCAGCTACCATCCAGGCCCACATCCAAGGCTTTGGGTTGCCCTCCCCACTGCAACATCTTCTCCATCTATGATGTGTGGAATCTTGTGAAGGTACTGATCCTGTGGAATGATACCCCAGGATCTCCATGACTTGCGGCAGCATTGGGATATCTGAGAGGAGTTTTGATGAGGGTCCAGTGATGATGGTGGACCAGAAACCAGAAGACTTGAACCTGACTAATGACTTGTGGCAATGAACATTTGGAAGTGAAGTTCATATACAGAAGAGTATACTTCATGGCACACCAAGGCTCCCAATGTCACTGAGATGGATGAAGAAATGTTGGAGAGGTGGGAATGAGAGAGAGGCCAAGAGGTTTCTGTTTCTTTGGTTGGTGAGCTTTATTTATTTATTTATTTACTTACTCATTTATATTTTCTCTTGGGGGTGATGCTGCAAGGGTGAAGGGCAGATTTGGGGGAATGGAACGTAAGTGAAATTGGGGTGCATAATATGAAATTCCCAAAGAGTCAATAAAGAAATTATGTTAAATAAAACAACAACAACATGTAAACAGAGATTACTCACTTGTTTCCCAGTTTCCCAGGCCTGAATAACCACACACAAACTATATTAATTACAACACTGTTTGGCTGATGACTTAGGCATATTTCTAGCTGGCTCTTCCATCTTAAATGAACCCATTTATACTATCTGTGTACCACCGCGAGGCTGTGGCTTATTGGTAGATTCCGGCATCCTTCTCCTTCAGCAGCTACATGGCGTCTCTTAGACTCTGCCTACTCTCTCTATATATCTCTGTCTAGATTTCATGCCTGGCTTTACTCTGCTAAGCCATTGGTTGAAACAGCTTCTTTGTTAAGCAATGGTAATAAAACATATTCACAGCATACAAAGGGGAATCTCACATCAACAGCAACAACAACAAAAATGATCAAAACAACTCTTTCATGGAACTACAAGCAAGAGAATTTGTTAGGTTTCACTGAGTCAGATAGGAAAAGAATTGTAGCCAGCCCAAAAAACAAACAAATAAATCTGTATTTTACAGTGCACAAGCCCAGATGAGTAGCATTTCAAAGGCAGGGCTAATTCCAGATTGCAGTAATATGGGGTTTAGGGTCATCTCCACTCATCTCTGTCAGTGTTTCCTTCAGTGTTCTTAGTGGTCTCTGCATTTGGCTGGTGGATGTGGAGGGAAAATTGGGGTGCTGTGACCTTGTTGCCCAGTTCAGCAGAGGTACTGCTCTATTACAAAATCATGGGCTTCTGAACACAGCAGCTTCTTTCATTTCAAACAAGAGCAGCAACTACTTCTGGGAACTGTATCATCCCTACACACCCCCACCAAAATTTTAAGTTTCTTCGCTGCATTCTGGGTGGCCCGTAGAATGAGAGATGAAGTCTTTGACAACCTTTTCTGAGTCTGCCATGTAAATACATTCACACTTAACGGTGTCAATACATTGTCTCATTTTTACACGGCTCCATGTGTAGACTCCCATTCTCATTGCATTTTCCGGGCATCAAGCAGTAGCAAGGATTTAACCCATGATGTAAATAGTGTTGACTGGAAAGATATTACGATGCTTTGACAGTGGGAGAATGAAGCTTGCACCAGCTTAGGGGGAACTCTAGTGTGTTGTATACATTTATCCAAAGTATGTACCTGAGCTTTTACAACAGAAGAATCTCATCTGCTTCTTGAACAGAAGATTCAATTGCAAAGGAGAGCAATTTAAATGTCAGATTTTGGATTTCTCACTTAATAAGCAAGAATAAGTCATTGACAACATATGGGGCATTTTCTACACTAAGTAGAAATTAAGTGTTCTGTCTCTTGTAGCTTACTGTACTCTGCTGTCAGGAAGAAATTTGCTCAAATATAGTTGCCTTCAGGCTTGCATTTCTCTCTCTCTCTCTCTCTCTCTCTCTCTCTCTCTCTCTCTCTCTCTCCTTTTTTTTTTCCACCAGAGATATGAGCCTATTCCACAAGCAAGAAGCTCGAGAAGGGAGTTTTCTAGAATTTCACTTGTGGGAGGCTGAGCTCAATGCTTTCTCAAGCTGAAAAGACCATCGGCAGCTGTTTCAGCGCTAGCGCTAGCAGGGAGCCTGTGTGGTGTCCTGGAAATGGGCAGCCCTTCCACAGACACACTGGTCTTAGGTATGGTGGAAGGTGCCTTAAACAGACATTTCTGGAAGCCTCTAATGTTATCATGGCTTCAAGGAGTCTTCCCAGTTATCCTTTAATTTGGTAAATGGATTCATTCAACCCCCAGTTTGAATGAATAAAAACTTGGCATACCTGCTATGCCTCTCTCCAGCATCACCTATGACCAGATCTAGCACTGGTCCCTCTAATTACTGTGCAACCCTGTTTCTCACTCTTAGGCCTCTGCCCTTGTGAAGGCTATTGTCCTACTTGAAACAGGTCATTGGGTTAGCTCCTATTTCTTCTTCCCACCCATCCGTGCTTCTCAGACACCACACTGCACATTGGGGAGTATTTCTCAGTCACAAACTCAGTTAGCTCTCTGCTCTGGGCTTCCCTTTTAGATAAACTAAAAGCCAAACACTCTACTCCACGCAAAGCTGTCCAGCCATGCCGTGGTGGCACACGTCTTTAATTCTAGCACTTGGAAGGCAGAGGCAGCTGGATCTCAGTGAGTTCGAGGCCAGCCTGGTCTACAACGTGAGTTCCAGAACAGCTAGGACTGTTACACAGAGAAACCCTGTCTCAAAGAGACAAAAACAAACCACTACCACCTGTTTGGCTTCCATATGTTTACCGTGGCCAGCCAGACACCGCAGTGGTGCCTCACGCCTGCCGTCAGAGGGCATGCCAGCTGTTTGGATCCCGTGGCAGACTTCTACTTAACCTCTGAGACCCAATGCAAGCATCATCTTCCCCACAAAATCCATTCTCCTCCCGTAATGATGAACTCCTGTCCTTAGAGATGTCTATTGATATACCTGCTCCCCCTCTTCTCCCTGATGCCCTCCGGGATAGGGACCATAATAACATCCACATACTCTGCCCGATGCCTGTTCTGAATCAATGAAGACGGGATCCATGCACACTGGGCAGGCACTTTAGTAACAAAGCCGCATCCCTAGCCTGAGGCTCAGAATCTTTAGGAATAAAACTAAGAGAATTAGTGGTTAGCTGGGAGCTGAGTTTATTGCCAGATTTGTAATAAAAGTCTACAATGCTGCTCTCTCTAGGCTGTGGCAATGGCCACTTCTCCCTTTAGTAAAGGCACTTAAAGTTGTAAAACTCAGAGCTCAATTTGGCTGCTACCGATCATGGGTTCTGTGTTCCTTATTGCCCAATATTTATACAAATAGACACCTACTCATAATAACAAAGCAACCATTGTGTAGACATTCTGGAATTAGTCAAGAGAATTCCTACATTGGCAATAGGAAAGCTTTAGTTTCAGAAGATTAAAAAGTCCATAGTACCTTCCTTTTTACAGTCACCATTTTACGGGTATGAGAACAATACGGCATTGGCATTGTGCTTTCTGTGCTAATCGCTCTCAGTTGGGCCACAGAAGAAAGTCCACTGAGATCCTAAAGGGCTGATTGTCACGTGTGTATGCTGGGAAAGTAATGTAGGAGCAGCAGGAGACTCAGGACCACTCAGCCACTTCTAGAGGGAGCAATGCAAAACCGGGCGGGCGCTTAGCAGAATGCATAGGCACATACTGCAATGGACTTAAAACTAGCACTTAGGGTTCCAGGTCATTGTTTTTGTCACAGGGAGAAAGGAGTGTGACAATAACGAAAATGTAGGGGCACATCACAGACTTTCCTCCAAGACAGGCCAGTTAAGTCTCTGTAGGCTTGAAAGGATCGTTTGGCAACTTTCTGTTGAGAGAAACGCTGCCAAACATAGCATGACAAAAATGATATCATTTGACACACCACTACTGTGACAGATTCCCTGTGACAAAGACTCCCGCCTCCTTCAGTGTGGCCCTAAACGCTTGCTTCCATGTTCCTCTCTTCAAAGCGAAACACTGCGCATGCTCTGATGCTCAGGGCTGCTACAGGTATCAACCCCGAGGCGTCAGTAGCCGGCACAACGTCTTATGTTCCCAGTAGGTTAATCAGCAACCTTTCTAGTTCGGAAAGTGTCCCACTTCACACTGGCTTAAGGCAAAGGAGGATTCAGGGCCTTGAACACATTGGGAGGGCTGGGGACATAGCTCGGTGGGTTAGGTGCTTGCTGAAAACATATGCCCTCTCCTCCCACGGTACCAGAAGTGTATGTCCTTTCTCAGCTTCGCTTTCTCGAGGTCTATTCCGTATCCTATAAATGCAGTTATTCATCAAGCCACAGCAGAAAGCCGCTGCCAGAAGCACCACCTTACCCTGAAATCCCTCTCATTTCTGTTTGCCCTTCTCATTTCTGTTTGCCCTTCTCTGCTTCGAAGCTGCTGCAGCAGATGCTTGCTCACGTTAACCTGACGTCATTAAGACGAAAATGCCATAGAGATTAGAGAACACCCACAGAATGTGTTCGAGCCCATGTGTTCCTGGAACTGGTGTTTTATAGACAAAGACTTGAGGTCTCAGTAGCCTAGCTTTTGGGCTCCTGATAAAGCCGTAGCGAATTCCGTTGTTAGGATGTAAATTATCGATGAACTGCAGGAACAGACACTCGAAGTAAAGAATTACAATAAAAGAAGCTGGTGAAGGTGCTAGGAAAGCAGAAGTTTCTAAGGATGATCTCTAGACGTTTCCTTGACTTTAAGGTCACCAATAGCAGAGCCTGTGAGTATATAGGCAAGACTTCACCCCATTTTGACTCCGCTTCATGACGTGGTTGAACAAACCAAATGGTTAATAGATGTGGTATGATTAAGACAAGCCACTGGCACTGATGAATATTAGGAACTTTGGAGAGAGGAAGTCATTGTTATTCCTAAGAGAGCAAAGAGTTCTAATGATGGAGACTTCAAAACTGAGCTGTTCCAGGGACCACGCAATGAGATGACGAACAGACACGCCCCATCTGTAGGGGCAGCAGACAGGAAGCTTGAGTTACAGTGTGTGGTCCAGGAGAATTTATTGCCCGCTGTTTCAAAACAACCTGAATATTGAGTTTTCATGAGTTGGCTGATATTAAATGCTGATTCAATTATCGTATTTCACCACGGCGCCCATTCAAACTGCAAAGATGGAACCATCACTGGACAGCTTTTGTCCGATGGGAAAGGATCCAGTCTCTTGCTAATGTTCTCCCCGCCCCTGCTCCCCCAGCCCCCCAGGGATAATTTTACTCATCAACTTATCCCAGAATGCTGCCTCCTCCCTACCGCCCCCAGCAAACAATTCACCAGTCTTCACTTTCTCTTTCAACTACTAAGAAGATTGAAAGCAGCCATCAGCCATCCCAGGACATTTTAATTGAAAGAGTAAATCTCTGCAATTCCTCCACCACCTTCCTTGGAAGCCCGTTTTCCAGAAGCGCATAGAGCTTCCAAATTCTTCCCGGTTTTGTTACCAAAGCTGAAGCCTGGGGTTGAAGGAAACCCACCCAAGGCCTCAGCGATCAAAGATTGTGGTGGGCTGTCCAATTCGGCTGCCCAGCTTCAAAACTGGCCCCACTGGCCTCTGGGCATCTACTCTTCCACTGTTTCCATACACTCAACCAAGGATACATTTTGCCTAGATTTTTTTTTTTCTAAAATGAGCTCTCCACATTCCCAGAGCCACTTCAGCTGTCTAGCCTGACCAAGATAGTGTTCACAGCCAAGCAGACAGGAGAGGGTCGTCAGGTGTTCAACTCTCATGGTGGTGGAGAGTTTTCCAGTCAAGAAAACAGCACAGTTTTATTAAGTACCTCATCCTCTCAAACAAGGCTGTGAGCATTCTGTTCCTTCACAGCCACGCTCCGTTCCTTACACCACCACAGTGTATTTGTGTGCCTGTACCTGCATTGTTGTCTCTTGAATCCCACTGTGGTGACCTTGGGATCGCTGCACTTCCCTTTGAGGCACACAGTTCTGAGTTTTGCAACAACCGAACCCGCTGTGTGCTGTGGTCAATTGAAAACAGGCCGCTCTTTGAAGCTTGTATTTTAAGGGGTCTGAATTAAGGGGAAAACATTTGTTTGGCTTATTTGCTGTGACGAAAGGACTGTTCCATTGGCTCATAAACCAGTCACATTTTGAGAAATGGTCGTTTCTTTCCAGCTTCGGAAAGTGGCCCACCGAGTACCAACATATTTTCCGTGTTGGCTCAGTAATAAAATAATGTTCGGTAAATGAAAGCCCTTGGCCCTGGTTTGGATTTCTTTTCTGAACTTTTCATACAAAACACTTCTGTTCTATTAGTATAATCCTATTTGGCTTGCTTCTCTCCGTCAAAGAAAAGAGGGGAGGGGCCACTATGAGCAAGCCAGGAACAAAGGATTTCCCACCACTCCTTGGGCCTTTGATCCCTGCCTGGTCATAACAGGCCTCAGACAACAGCCAATAACTTCCGGCTTCAAAGGCGGAGAAATAGGCTTCAAGTGAATGTGCCTCCCAGTGATGGCAAGAGGTTTGTGGCTGCTCTTCTGACCCCCACGCACAACCACTTTCCGCCCTGTGTGACGGCTACAATTACCATTTTACCTACAGAGAGATCCCCGCTACTGTTTTATGGCCAGTGAATTTGCTTGCCTGTTTCGAACACACGCATGGTGTTGAACTCTACCATTTCATACTGTGTGTGCATGAAGGTAAAGCGCTGGGAACCTTTTGTTCTGTGAAGAAAATAAAAAGCCACCAATAGATTTTGAAATGCTCTGCCATTGCAAGGCTTTGATACATGAGTTTCTTGACTGATGGAGCAACTGTTTTACCCAGAAAATGAAAAATAAAAAATCTGACACTGGCCTAGATCTTCATAAACGAGAGAAAAAAAATGGTCATAACTTGGGGGAGATTTCTCTAGCCCAGCAACTCTATCAGTGTTCAATTAACCTCGGGACTAAGCCGGATTGTCAGCGCTGTCAGTTTAGCTTGAGCGCCGGCTGGAGCCCTGAAGTCTTTAGGTGAGACTTTATCCAGGTGTTTTTTTTTTAGGCATCTCTTCTCTTCTCTCCATAGCCTTCTACACCCCCTACTCCCTCTCTCTTCTGCTCCTTCTCTACCCACTCCGTCTATGCCATCTTAATTGCGAGGATGAATGGAAGCCACCAACAGGAAGAAAACGCCTGCCTGAGAAGGTTAGAAAAAGGGAGACAATCCCCACTACCCATGAGAAGGTTGCTGCTCACAGGCGGTGCTCAATCTTTGCCAGCATTGTTTCTCTTTTCTCTTTTTCCATGAGTCCTTTCCACTCGCTGCCTGTCTTTCCCCATCCTCTTATCAAATTTCAGTCAAAACCATTCTCACTGCAACCTGCATGCATACTCTGAACCTACTTAGAAAGGCCTGTTCATCTCCGAATGCTGCTGAATTCTCGAACATAATTTAGGCATCAACTAAGACAGCGGACCGTGAACTGCCTGCCCTGCCAGGAATTCATGTGGCGTTCATTCACTGTCCAGGGTGAAAACGTATTCATGTAAAGGAGTTCCTTGGAGTGTCTCCTGTATCCTCACCATGATGCTGAGCCCTGCTCTGTAGCAGGTCTTTTTTAATGAATAAAATTTACCCCAGCAAGAAGAGAAGATGACACCTGACCCAGCATCTCTGTGACAATGCCGAGGGTGACGAGTGTCAGGAAAGATATATAAACTCATTTTATAATTCAAAAGAAGAGGCAGATGACTTCTCTCCCAGGGAATTGCTTCAAGGATTTGCTTATTGTGCCAGCCTAGAAGAGATGCCAGTCTCCATCACATTAGCGTCTGTGGTCCTGGAGTCGTCTGTCTGCTCTTCCCACTTGTTGCCTTTGCGTTGTTCACTCCCATTTGCAGATGCTTCCGTCTTGACACGCGAACTAGATTATAGGTTTACAATGGGATGGAGCCTGTCATATTTTATTCCATCGCTCTGCAGTGTCCTACATAATAGTCGTACAATAAATATTTGATTTTTACCCCCACAAATTCTTATTTAACCCTTCTCATTTTTCCATGATCTCTGGTGTATGGTATGCAGGGCAGTTACAGAAATAAACATAATTGTAATATCTATTGCCTTCATAAGTGAAGTCCACAGTCCAGTACTTTCCTCAATAAAATGCATGACACGCCAAGATGCAGCACCCTGGGAGTCAAAGCCATGGCAACCACCTCTGCAGAACAGTGCGTGCAGAGTGCGGTCCCTGTGGGAAGGTGGAGTCTAAGGCAAGTTTGTAGAGCAGTGGCAATTTGTCAGATGGGCAGATAGAAGTGTTCCTGGTGCAGGAAAGAAATGCCCAGAGGCCTGAAACAGCAGAGGAACAAGAAAGAGAAGTTGGGATAGGAAATGTCTTCATCGGTCACACTAATTTCTTACCATAATGTCAATGTGTATATGAATGATATGGATTTGATTTACAAACCATCCTTGCAGTTGAGTTCTCTTGAGGAATATATCTATCTATCTACTGGTAGGTAGGTAGGTAGATAGATAGATAGATAGATAGATAGATAGATAGATAGATAGATGATAGATTATTTTTTAAATCAGCTTACTTCAAAATAAAGTACATGGAGATTTACTCTTACTTATTAATGTCTGGTCCTAGCTTGGCTTGTTTCTAGCCATCTTTGTTAACTTAAAATTATCCCATCTACCTTTTGCCTCTAAGATTTTAACTTTTCTTGATTCTATATCTCTTTCTTTCCTTCTAATTCTGTGACCGGCTGTGTTACTGGATGGCTGGCCATTGGCGTCTTCCTCTCCTCCTTTTCTCATTCCTCCATATTCTCTCTTCTGATTACTCTCTTTGCCTGGCAGCCCCGCCTATCCCTCTCCTGTTTAGCCATTGGCCATTCAGCTCCTTGTTAGATGAATCAGGTGTTTTAGGCAGGCAAAGTAACACAGCTTCACTGAGTTAAATGAAAGCAACATAGAAGAATGCAACATGGGCTGGAGAGATGGCTCAGCGGTTAAGAGCATTGCCTGCTTTTCCAAAGGTCCTGAGTTCAATTCCCAGTCAACCACATGGTGGCTCAAAACCATCTGTAATGAGGTCTGGTGCCTTCTTCTGGCCTGCAGACATACATGCAAACAGAATATTGTATACATAATAAATAAATAAATATTTTAAAAAAGAAGAATGCAACACATCTTTGTATCATTAAACAAATATTCCACAGCAAAAATGACTGTAACACATCTTAAAATAATATTCCACAACAGGGTACCTCAGCATCAGGAGTGGTCCCACGGTGTCTGTCTCATACCAGAGAGGAAGAGAACCCAGCAGCTGCTTGGGCAGCAAGGCTGGATGCCTCAAGAGTCCCAGTTTGGTCCTAGAGAAATAGAAGGTTCCTGGAGAGCCACGGGTTCTCCATCACTGACAAAAGCCGGAAATGCTGATTCTGCTGTCAGCAAACGATTTGGCAGCATCTGCAACAGGGTGAATCTACCTGGTGGTGAGGGGAAAGCCAATCAAGCAAAATGCAAATAACCTTCCTTCTGTCATGCCCTTTTTTTTATCTTGGGTGCACTGGAAGCTGCCTCCCAAATTTGGGATGGGTCTTTCTCCGTCAATTAAAACAGTGAAGACCATTCCTCAATGGAGACTTCTTGTTTTGTGGAAGTTGACAGAACCAACCATGACAATCCTTAGGCATATCTTCCTCTTTAGCACAGGATTGTTAATTAGAGCCAAAGTTTCTTTAGATTATGGTTTGGGGTCATGAATTTCCCTTTCCTTCTGCCTCATAGGACCTCTTGATTCTGTGTCCCCCTAAAATAAGCATCCTCTTAGTCAGTTACTCCATCCTGGGGCTATGACTACTTCAGCCTGTAAAGAAGAAATAACTTTAGCCCACAGGCCATGGCTCATCAGACACGCTATGACCCCTTATTAAGGACACAGTCCAGGGATGGTTCCTTTCCATAAGTCTCGTAAATTACCACTAGAACTTGAAACTGGTAAGTCAATCAAGAGGCCTTTCCAGCAAGAGTTCTAGACAATGGCTACTTCCGTGAACCTTCTCTGAGATTTTCTAGGATTCCAGCAGGAAGCAAGCCAACTGAAAAGATGTGCACCTTCCCTGTAGTTAGGCTCCAGTGTCACTCCCTACTGCTTGCCTATGCTACCTTCCCTGCAGAATTGATAGCAACCCTCCTAACCTTATGCCATCTGGTGACTTTCTCCAGGGTGACAGAAAAATGAATGCTCTGGATTGGTTAACATTGCACTTCGAATCCCCCTCTTTTATAAGTGCAATCCTAAAAAGAGCAGCTTAGCCAGGATTTCTGAATTCCTGCTGAGTGTGATTTGAATGTAAGTAAGTATCCAATTGAAACATTAAGAGAAATAAAGGCGGGCCTCCCAGCTCATAAAAATTAAGAAACAAATTATGTAGATGATCGGTCAAGGGGAGGAACGGCAACTCACTTCAGAGGTCTCTCCTAGGTGCTCAAGGAATATTGATGATGTCAGAGGGAAGTAAAAAAAATAAATGCAGTATGTGTCAGGGCAGGGTAGGGGTCAGATGTTCACAACATAGATTTCTATTTGTCTTTTTCATACTGACAGTGCTTTCCAGGTTCCTACAAAGCAGTTTTCTCTGGATCATGTGTTTACAAGTTTGGGATAATCCAACTTGATTCTACTCTGCAAGCTGGGAACTCGATTCCTACCATGCAAGCTAGGAAGTATCTAATCCTAATGACAGTTCTGTCCTCTTTATCTCTCTTAGGGTCTGTGCCAGATTGCAGCCACAAGACAAAGCTCGAGCCATATTTTCTAGCTAAGTCTGACTTCTATGTGCTATCTTGTCTTCAAAGGCAGCCAGTGTGCCACTAAGACCTACAAAAGTCCCCACTGTTCCTCACTTCCATTCTCCCATGAAACAGTCCTCTGCACACCCCCCCTCCTACCTACAGCCCTCCTGTATATCACAGCAATGCGGCACCTTACCCAACAACTGTGATTATGACTCCCCCCCACACACACAAATTTCTTCCTCCTCTTCCCCCTCCTCCCCTGTCTCCCCAACCTCCTTACTCTTCATACTCCTTGACCTGGATCTTGGTATTGATCTCTCTAAAACATGAGCATGAAAAATTTAAGAGAAAAAAATCTTAGCCAAAAAACTTAAATTATCTGCAAAATATAGATAATTATTTGTCTGAACACTATATAACACAGTAATGTATTTCTCCATCACCTGGGAATGTGTTGGTGTTGAGGACAATAATTATAATAGCCTGCAGATCTTTGGAAAATCCTCACAAGTGGAGCCATCTGTGATTTCACAGTGGTTTGGCATTTATTGCTCTGCTCTCTGAGATTGCAGCTCTCTGTGATTTTGCTTTACTTGAACCAAAAAAGAGAGCATACACAGATTTCTAAAGAAACGGTTCACATCTGTGCTGTGTCCTGCCTCCTGAATCCATGTTGATGTCTGTGGTCCTTGCTGGTGTTGCCACCCGAGGCCATGCTGATTTGGGACCTGTGCTGCCGCTAATGCTATGATGGTACCTACAGGTCGTTCAGCAGCAGAAGGCCATGGTGATGTCCATGGCAAAGATAATGCTGAGGTTCATGGCACATACTGATGCAGGAGGTCACCTGGAGGTCCGTGCTCTACTGTATGCTCCCACTGACTGTAAAAAGCATGGTAGCTAGTTTTGCAGGGGTTCTGATGACTTCAGACTCTCAGTTGAGAAAGAGAGACATAGAAGGCGTCTGTGACAATCCCTACCCTACCTCATCCCACCCCACACCCCAAAACATAAGAGCCTAGACAGAAAGTCATTGAAGAGAACTCTCAAAAATTGTGATAAGGATGCTGAAGTGTAGCTCTCCATACCTGGTGGCTTCTGGCAAGGGTGCTGGAGGAAGGACTCGGTTACCTTTAAGGGGCTGCCTACCGGGAGTTTGACCGTGCTCCAGTGAGTATAGGAGCCACAGAAATTGGATTTGATTCTTTGTTGTTGCTGTTGTTGTTTGATTGTTTTATTTGGATTTTTGGTGTGGTTTTGTTTTTGGGTTTTTTTTTTTTTTTTTGGTTTTGATTTTCCTTCTTTTTCTTTGCAGAGGGGGAGGTCACTCAGGGGAACTCTGGGAGGAATGGGAGTGAGTGTGATCAGTGTGCATTATGTAAAATTCCTAAATAATCAGTAAAAATATTATGTTGAAAAAGAAACGAAGATTATATGAAGACATTTTTTAAAATGTGTGTGTGTGTGTGTGTGTGCAGAGATGCCTGTGAAGCCAAAAGAAGGCATCCGATCCCAGAGCTGGGGTTATAGATGTTTATGAACCACTTTTTGTGGATGCTGAGGACCAAATTCTAGTCCTCCATACGAGCAGCAAAGCAGACTAACCACAGAGAAATCTCTCCAAGCCCACTCAAGAAAAGTTTCAAGAAAACTTAGTAGTATGATGTCTTTTATAATGCAAAGTGATTTTTAATTAAATCTTTGAGAATTTCATATACACGTACAATATTTACATCATTTGAACCTCTCATCTTTCCCTCCATCTCCTCTCTGCTCATCTCTCCTTTCCCCATCACACCTCTCCTCAGCGCTAGCCCACACCATCTATCACGGAGTGGGCCTGCTCTGTGCTGGCTGTACAGGGAAACACTGAAGTGGGAATAGAGGTCCCTAAAGGTTAGTAGACTAAAGGATATTGACACATCCGCCCTGTGAGGCATGAAGAATGCTGGAAAAGGAAACAAATGGACTGAGACCAGGGCTTAGTTGGATGTCGTGACAGAATCCCAGTCTTGAAGTTATTGCTCTTCTAAAGACACACGATGAAAGAAAATGAGACCATGTCAGTTTATTTTGTCAATAATAGTAAGAATGGCATGACAGGCTAAGTTTGTAGAATGGGGTTTCCCAGGCTTTGATCTCAAGGAAGTTATAGAGTCAATTGTCAGTAGTTCGTTCACACTGAGAGCTGAACCTTCATCTCTGGGGCTTTCTTCAGGGTGTGACTTGCATGGAAATGGCTAGAGGGTCCACTGGTTGGCCCATCTGGAAATTTCCCCTTGAATCGAATGACTGAAGCCTGAAGGAAGAGTGCTCCTTCAGCTCACACAGTCCACCACAGGAGGATTTCAAGATGACCCTCCTTAGGCTCCTTCGGCCTCCCCCTCTGACGCTGGGGGAAAAAGCTTTTCAGAAGGGTCTAAGTAGCCTTGGACTTTAACTGGTTTCTCAGTGTTCCCTCATCTTCTTCCTCATAACCCAGTTAATGCTCTGCCAACATCCCTGCCTCCTAATTCTGTAAAGTCAGTCTAGTCTCCATGATTGTTATCACCTCCATTCAGCCAATCACAGAATTCCATCCAATCTAAATATTCCTTGATCCTGTTTTTCCCTTTGCCTTTGCCTTACACATGTCCTAGGCCACAGTCATCTCAAGTCCAAAACCCGACTATATAAACACACACTTCTGTTACCTGCTCCCAGACTAAAACCTGCGGATGTCATCTCATCCCTCGCCGTTAGGATATGCTGTCTGTATTTCCAGAAAACCTCTTTTTTTTTGTGGCAATTATAACACTGGTCAATGCTGGCTTTTCATGGTCCAGCTCACACCAGGCTTCCCGGTCTTGCCTTCTTGTCTTTGCTATTTATTCCTGTGGACCTCAGACCACTCCCTCTTAAAACACAGTTTCCACCATATTGAGCATGCAGCTCTTCTCTAACCCACACTCTTACTAGTCCCTACCATTGGCCTACCCTTCCCTCCCTTTCTGTCAAGGCCCTCCTTCTTGGGAGCCTTGAGTTCTAGAACTATTCTCGACCTCCCGCTAGTGAGATACACTGGTCAGAGATGTGGGGCTGGGACAAGACGACATGTGGAAACTCGCGGAAATTGCAGGGCTTCCTTCTCTTTTCTCCCCTCGCCCATCAATCATGTTCAGACATGGATCTAGCATTCATATGGACACTGCAGCCAAGTGCCCAAGCTCTGTCCACAGTCTTCCTCTGGAACTCTGTCTCCAGCCAATCCACATGCATGGCAGAGGTGACGGCATTAATAGTATATGCTCTGGAAAGCCGTGTCTAGGATGAAGCCAACTCATGTCCAAGGGACTTCTGAAAACGCGAATGCAGGATATTTTCAGCAATGAATACCCGGAGTAGGCTGAAAGCAGTGTACTTTAGGGAGGAATTATCCTCCCAGCCTCAAAACTTCTTGTATAACATACGGTGGGCCCTCGAGTAGTATATGGCTAAATGGGGGCAGCTGGCCTGACCCAGGGGGTAGGACTGCCCTTGCATGATTACAATCTCCAACTGAAACGGACCTGCCAAGTGTCATCACGACATGTTCCGCAGCCCTTAGCATAGCATGTAGTAACTGTTCAATAAATATTGGCTAAATAAATTAAATGCATTACAAATTTTGAGAGGCAACACAGGGATTCTAGAAGGATTGATAAAAATATGCTAAGTTCAGAAAACATTTATTGATCCCTCGTGAGTGAGGCACTAATGGAAGACTTGAAATAAAGGAGTTGTGGCCCCGCACTTAGCTGGCTACAACAGCAAATGGGATGGTCCTTAACATATATAACTATAGAAGCTCATAGTGAGTGATGCTTACAGACATTCATTCCTTTTTTGAAGAAATTTTTAAACTCTTTTAAAGCATATGTATACAGGTGTATGAGCACATATATTAACATAGGTGCCCTCAGAGTTGAAACAGGATGCCAGATGACCTAGAACTGAAGTTTTAGGTAGTCACAAGCCCTATGTGAGCACTTGGACATTGAACTTGAATCCTCTAAGAGGATAGTATGTGCTCTTAAGTGCTCAGTCATCTCTCCAGTTCTTGACATTTATTTGTCAAAGGAAAACATCTACACAAAGAGATCAGTAGAAAGTTAAAATATTTTCCTGGTACACAAGGGAGTTTGGTACACAATTAACCATGGTGCCGAATTTCTGTAGACTCAGAAAGATCTGTCTTAATGGCTCCTCCAGGATGCATCTATGCTGGTCAGCTTGCAATGTAAAGACTCGGTTTCTTTACCCTTTTCACCCTCAGCAGGAAAAGCCTGCTTAAATAATCCTACCCTTCCTGGGCAAAGTAGTGTCCAGTCAATGGTAACTGTGTAAGCTGGAACACTGCAGGGGGAGGGAAGCAACTCATTGTTCATTGTGTTCCAGCACACACAATGCTCATTACTATTCTTTGTACAAAACATTTGATTGACACAGACTATGGAACACAAAGGATGTGCATTTGCCGGCGACTGTTTACAGAGGAGTGATACAATTGTTCCTCCAATTGCAATTGCGCGTCTCCAGAACTGCACGATCTTGCCATGTTTTTAAAAATCGTCTTTGGTAAGCGTGTCCCTTGGCCTTGAGGTCCTTCCTAGTTAGCTCCATTTGATTACAATTGTTTGTCTTCATTAGGGACTTCACCTGTAATTGAGTGTATTCAAGAGAAAGCGCAGTGTTTGCATTCAACATACTGCAGCTTGTAAGCTTCTCCTTAGGGATCACTTCTATCCCAGGATTTTTCCTTTGGACCACCAACCAGCCTCCAAATCTGGACATGGAAACTTCTTAGTTATGAATGTTTGGCCTTCTCTTAGCTCACAAATCCTAACTTCTGCCTTCTACTAACTGCTCCCCACTTGTGCATGGTGAGATTGGTACAGTCACATTAAATAAAGCCTTCATTCTCACAGAAGGGGCCATAGGGCTGCCGTTGTTCTGTGCTGAGACAGAGGAGGCCATTAGATCGTCACTGTTCTACTGGCATATGGGTTTCTGCTACTGGTTGGAAATGGAGCCCCATACTTTAGACATAGTAAGAAATAGCAAAAGGAATATTTAAGAACATTAACATTCACCCTGGTTTTCTGTGAGGTGAGTCTGGCACCACTGAGCTGACTGATTACACTGAAGCAAATGCCCAATTGAACAAGACGATAGACGTGTTATTCCTCTGTAGGTCCTGTTAGGATGTATGTTAAGACTCTTGATGAGAACTAGAACAGAAGATTACTAAGTAAGCAATCAGAGGAGCAGCTCAAACCCATCAAAACAAGATGAAAGAATGAACATGCCTAGAGGACTCCTTGAAAGAAAGAAAGAAAGAAAGAAAGAAAGAAAGAAAGAAAGAAAGAAAGAAAGAAAGAAAACATGGCAGAAGAAAGTGGGAAGAGATTGAGAATTGTCTGGGTTCCAACAGACACCTAAACACTAATGACAAGGTAGGTTGAGGACTTTCACACTCATGCCGTGAACTTGACATTGTGAAATGCTCTCTCTTTCTCTCACAAAACCATTTCCGGGACCCCCACAGTACACAACCAATAAGGCTAATTACTATTCTCAGCCCACAGGGGGACGCGAGGTCACCCCCTGAAGAGTGTTGCTGTAGGTGCTAGCTCAGCACCAAGGAGAGCTCCAAGCCCACTGTGGACCTGGTCAGCGAGTGGGTGTCCTTTCTGGGTACTGAAGGCAATCAAGCCCACATGTGGCTTCCCTCCGCTCTTAAAGCATATGCTCCTAGTGGAATTCAACCATCTGCCTTGCTCCTGTTTCTGATCAGCCTGGCCTTCCTCACGGCATCAAGCCCCTTCCCCAGAACGTGTTCCAGAAGGGTCAAGCTCAAGTAGAAAAGGGGAGACTTCAATAGCGCAATTAGTGTGGAAGTGTCCCACTAAAATCAGGATCAATAGGGCCCCCCAGATGTCCTGTTTATAACCGTGTGTGTGTGTGTGTGTGTGTGTGTGTGTGTGTGTGTGTGTGTGTGAAGTCAGTTCTCCATTCAGGAATATCATTTTATGAAAACAAAAGTCTACTACCTCTCCAAAAATTCTGAAATAAAATTGTGAAATTGAGATACTACTAAATATTCACCAAGTGAACATGAACACTGAAATTCGAACAAAAGCCAGTTTACATTAGCATTCATCTTAACTGTATCTGTTTTTGTCCGGTTTCACTCCCGCTCCCCGAGATCTGCCTCTCTCGAAAGAAAGGGGGGGGGCTGGAGAGATGGCTCAGAGGTTAAGAGCATTGCCTGCTCTTCCAAAGGTCCTGAGTTCAATTCCCAGCAACCACATGGTGGCTCACAACCATCTGTAATGGGGTCTGGTGCCCCCTTCTGGCCTGCAGGCATACACACAGACAGAATATTGTATACATCATAAATAAATAAATATTAAAAAAAAAAAAAAAAAAAAAAAAAAAAAAAAAAAAAAAAAAAAAGAAAGAAAGGGGGGACTTGAAATAACAATAAGAGCACGAGTCACATTGCCTTTTTTCCCCTTCTTTTATTGCAAAAGAGTAATCTGGAACAGGGAGCACTTTTGTGAGGTAAACCAGATGATCCTCTAAGAGGACTGCACATTGTGTGAGCGTTATTGATTTTTCTTCCTAAGTCATTTCAGAGATACAATCTTGAGCCGAGTGACCATCGATAGTAAACGATTTCCAGCCAGACACTCAATCGTCAGGCTTGCTTCTCTTAAAGGTTTAGCACTTCTGGTGAAAATACATACAGGGATTTGGAGGCAGTAGCAGTGTGATAGGAAACCTAAACTCCAGGGGATTTTTTTTTACTTATTATAATAAATGTTATACCTTGTATTATAGAGGTAAGAAAGAAAAGGTTACTTTATTTCCTGCTATGTCTTTTTAGATGTTTTTATTCAATTCTTCAAAACTTACATTAGTAACTAAATATGTCTCTTCCTCAGCTCTAAACCTAAAGGGACAATATGAAACCATCCAGGATCCGATTTCTCATATCAATGGCCACATGAGACAAGGCAAGTGGCAATGTCTCAAGCAGTAGCAATGTCACCTCCAAAGAGCAGTGACATCGTGTTAGATGGACAACAGGATCAATGGAACAGTCTTTCCTGCTGAGCTCCATTAAAGCTCCACCTCAGCTTGTACTCAACATTACAGTCCTCGTCTCGTGAGTTTTAGAGAACAGCTAGGATTTGACCGGCAAATTCAAAGTCTCTTATGAGTGTGTGTGTTCACATGTGTGTGTGTTTATGGCTCTGCGTATACGTGAATGGTGTATGGTCACGTTTGTGTATGTGCACGCGGGGGTGTGGTGTGTGTGTGTTTGTGTGTGTGTGGTATAGATTGGAGGTTGATATCAGGTCATATCATCAGGTCACTTCTTTGGTTTTGTTTTTTTTTTTTTTTGAGAAAAAAAAATCTCTCATGGAATCAGAAGCTTACTGATTCAGCTAGGCTGGCTGCCCAGTGAGCTCCAGCAATCCTCTTGTCTCTGTCTCCCTGGTGCTGAGAATACAGATGTGCACAGCTGCTCCTGGCTTTTTTTTGTGTGAGTGCTGGGGATGGGACCTAAGGTTGGCATGCTTGTACAGTAGCTGCTTTGCTTACTGAATCATTCCCTATGCCCTGCCCCCAACTCAAGTTGCCACACAGCTCTTAGCAACACTGAACTAAGAGTTCAAACCCATGGAGGTTCAACTTATAATTTCCCAATAACACATATTGTCCTTGGGATGCTTCAGGGTCAGAATGACTCTGGTTGGGCCTACTCAAGCTCTTGGAAAATTGGTGTGCCAGTGAGCTATACTGGACCTAGCTAATGAACATCAACAGCAAGCCGAAAAAAGAGGAGGATTCTATGAGAGGGTAATGTCAGGTTCTAGAAGGCTCTCCCAACGTAGTTTGTGCAAAGAGCAGCGTTTGAGGGCTTTATCAATGAAGTTTGGCAGGAAAGGAAAGAACCGAACAAGACACACGTCCAGGGTTTGAAAAGCCCATGGTGCTAAGCTTCATCACCTGTGTAGAAAGCATTTCCACAGGTTCGTGGGCTCGTCAATTTGGCCAGCCAGGTGGCTGGGTTTTATCTGTGTTTACTGAAAGGCAAGTCTTCTTACCAAGTAGATATTCATTAGATTTGCGTGTTCCAAACAACCCATCGTCTGATATCCAGCTGATCAGCTTAAATTACCACTAACTTCACCATAATTGAGTCTCTAATTATAATGAGGCTGAAAGACTTGGGAAATTATCATGGCTTCGTCTCTTGCTAGCTTTCACCTCCCAAGTCTTAATGATGGGAATCTGCCCACCCATCTCACTTCCCCCCTAAAAAAAGACTCATCGAAAGTAAGAGGGAGGTAGAAATAATGAAATGAGGTAAGTTTCTAAACCCAAAGATTTGTTTGTTTGGAAGAACTGTTTCTTATCTCAAATATAAGAGGACCAAGAAGAGTTTGGACAATTTATTGTAAGATGGCTTACAGATTGCCAAAGCACTTGCCTGTGCCGACAGGTACATAGAAGCGTACTCAGAGATGGATCAATACATTACCTTCTGTACCTACTGGTGGCAATCATCACAGAATAGCCTGTCATGAGTCTCCATTCACTATTATCGTCTCACCTTTGAACTATAGCCCCCAATCTTTAGTTGTAAGCAATAAAATTTCTTTGCAATGTTCTCACTCCTGTCTCCGGCCTCTTAGGATTGGATCTGCTTCCGCCTGTCCTAGAACAAAGAACTGAGAATCCAGAAAGAGAACAGTCAGTGGAGAGTCTGAAAGTCACCTTTGAGCTGAACTTCAGCCAGTGAGGATGACAGGTGGGCGACAGGACCTAGGAAGCATCATCAACCCACGGCCCTATCACTACCCTTGGGCTCTGTCACCCTAACCGGATTTTACCACTTCCTCCCCTCTTCCTAAGTCAGCAGCTACAGCTGAAGGTGGTACTGGCTGTTCAAACAGTAAGTTTCCCTGAGTTTGGGCCAGGTATTTCTTTTAAATTGCCTAAGGGACTCCAGAAGCAAATGTTACACCACTAAGGTCCTTCATCTTGTTCTAATGTGAACCAGGAGCAGATCTTTTCGGTCCGCTGGGTAACATTCCTGTTTATTCCTTTGTATATCATTTGGAACCATTAATCACTCGAACAGCCGTTGCTTCTCATAGGAGATGCGGGGAAATGATAGTGGTTTATGTGAGTAATTAATCCTGTGGCAGATGTGGGGTTTCCAAGACTACGACCATTAGTGAATTGACAGGCTTCCGAACACACACTCCAGTACTGGTTAGTAAGGGTTTTACATATGCTAATCCTATGCTGTTCATAAACAAGAGACATTTGGGCCTTAAATTCCATGCAAGTGCTTTTATTTGTTCGATTTTCTTTTTTTTTTTTTTTTAGAGAAAACTGATGGCAGGCTTTGTATATTCTTGATATTGCTATAAACAGGGTCCAGTTAACAAACGGCTCGAAGGACACCATTCCTCAGTTCTACTTCTTTCTATAGCCGGCACCAGGATTCATTTTGTCCAGTGAATAAAAAATGTTCAGATGAAATAAATTGCCATTTAGGGAAGGTTTTGTTGCAGTTGTTGTGGTTTTCCCAAATAGTGTGCGTTTTGCTCTTAAAAATTCCAAAAAAAAAGGAACAGAGGTGCAGAAAGAAAAGAAAAATACTGACTGCGTTTATTTGAAAGATTTCCCCAATCATGCAAAGCTGGCCTGTGACCCAACCTGGCCTCACCTGGCAGGCACAGGGCAGCGCTGTCTCAGAGTGACATGGCATTCTTAGCTTACCTGTTTACCCAGCCTTGACACCAGCTAGTCAGGGACTTGCCTTTCTTCGCTCTCCCTGGCTTATGTTCGGTAATAATCCCCAGATAGTCCAAGTACCTTCTGTCTGCCTTTCTTCTTGTCACATTTTCTCTTTAAATATGTTTTAGTATAATAATAAATTGCTATCCACGGTATGCGTGCTTCATCATAATTTCGCCTCATCCTGTAAGCCGGCCACTGCGCTGACAGGCAGTCTGTACCGCTAACAGCCACAGCAGCCTGGTGGGGAAGGCTGTTCAAGGTCAAACTCTCAGCTGCACAGGATAAAAAGCCGGCTCTTGCAGAGTATTGTTTCTTATTTTGTTATTTATTGGCTGGTGTTTAACTTGTCAAGAGGAAAAGACTCCATCTACTAGAAAGACAATGTAATAAACATTTTTTAAAAAAAAAACACCTTAAGACAACAAATTGGACAGTATTTTGCTTGCAAGTGCTTGCACAGGCAAAGTGGGGGAAGGGAATTAATAAAAACCAAGGGACTTCAGCAAGAGTGCACATCTCCTTGCTATCCAGACAGATGGGCTCTCCTTGACTCCAACGGATCCCTCAAGGAGGGAGTGAGCTTGGCCCATTTGGTTCAAATAGCGTTTCTACATTTCATAAACAAAATGATCTTTTGGGAATGCCACCCAGGCCAACCACATTGACTCCATGACTATGGTTCAGGCACAACACAAGTATACCAGGGGCCAGGTTCTTTCAAGAAGGGATGTTTTCTGCAGGTACCTAGCAGGTCCCCCGCCCCATCATTTCCTTTGTCTTTTGGCTCAGGGAAAGGGTATTACCATTTGATTAGTGTCCATGAGCTCATCCATGTCCCCAGCACACTCTTTATTTAATGCTCAGAGCAACCTTGGGAGACCAGAGCTGTTTTCTCCATTACAGATGAGCCACAGCGTAGGTAATTAAGTTACGGCCGACCCAGAGATTCAAATCCAGTTTTGTCTGGCTCCAAATTCAGCTTTCATTATTTCCTCTTCTCATCTTCCCAATACCAATCATATTCCCTGGAAATTAGTACTGAAAGTAAAGGAGGGTAAAATTACCACTGCTTTGGAGAAAGCCAAAAGTTAGCTAACAATTTTAAAATGTATTCTTTATGTTATCTGAAGACATTTTCCCCTGACAGGATGTTTGCTAAAAGGAAACAACAACAACCAAAAAAAAAAAATTTTTTTTTATATACATGGTAACTCTTACTGAAATTGAAAAAACAAGAATAAATAAGACTACAGCTGACTTGAAACCAGCAAGGTGGCTCAGTCAGTAAAAGCACTTGCTATAAAGGCTAGCGACCTTACTTTTAGTCCATCTGTATAGTGGATGCAGAGAACCAACTCCAGCAAATTGATATATATATATATATATATATATATATATATATATATATATAGAGAGAGAGAGAGAGAGAGAGAGAGAGAGAGAGAGAGAGCATAACCACACCCACAATGAATAAATGAATAAAAGTAACAAAAAGTTAAAACAACAGAACTGGAAGTGCGGAAACTCGAGCTGACTAAAAACTCTGGACGCCCAGTCTCTTGATTTTAATAACGCTTTTTTTTTTGAGCAAAGTCAGACATCAGTTTAACGAGACAGTAGACTGCCCTACCCATACAGCCAGAAATCTTATGATCAAATTCACCAATTTTAGTGTCCATGGACTATAAGTATACTTCAACAGCTAACTCTAGGTGTGCCTCAAAGAGTAAATATTGCTACATGTCACACGTCTGAAGAAATAAGCTGCCAACTGGTGAGTCAGAATCACCTTAGAGCGGAGATTCTCAACCTTCCTGATGCTGCAGCCCTTTAATACAGTTCCTCATGTTGTGGTGACCCCAGCCATAAGATTATTGCATCACAGCTTCGTAACTGTAGTTTTCCGCTGTTATGAATCATAATGTAAGTATCTAGTATGCAGAATATCGGATATGCAACCCTGTGGAAGAATCTTTTGACCCCAAGAGAGCTTGCAACCCCCAGGTTGAGGAACAGTGCCTTAGGCCCAGCACAATCAGTGCACACCTTCATAGTGTTCTTCCACCTCATTGTCCTTCTGTGCGGTGCATGAAATTTTATGAGGTCTATTAACATGCTTTCTTTACTAGTCCACAGATGCAAACGTCTCCAGGGTTCAGTGCTGTGAGCAGAGGGAAAATCATAAGCTTGACCCCAGATAATGTCTGTGGACTCTTTGGTCCGCTCTCCCTTTAGAAAACTCACATTTCGAGTCGGTGTGGTAGTACACACTTTTAATCCCGGCACTTGGGAGGCAGTGGCAGGTGGATCTGAGTTTGAGGTCAGCCGGTCTACAAAGTGAGTTCCAGGACAGCCAGAATTGTTACACAGAGAAAAATCTGTCTCGAAAACAAAAACAAAAAAAAAAAAGGAAACTCACATTTCTTCAATATATTACTTCACTGCTTCAACAGTGAGATCATGTTGCATTTGTTTAACTCCGTCAAGCTGTGTTATTTTGCCTGTATAAAACACTTGATTAGTCCAATAAAGAGTTGAACGGCCAATAGTTTGACAGTAGAGAGAAACAGACAGGGCTGGCATACAGAGAGAATAAATAGACGACAAGAGAAGGAGGAGGAAGAAAAAAAGAGGATGATGATGACAGGGGCCAGCCACTTAGCCACACAAAAAGGAACAGAGTAAGTAGGTAGGAAATATATATAGAAAAGAGAAAGGTAAAGGTCCAGAGGCAAAAGGTAGATAGGATAATTTAAGTTAAGAAAAGCTGGCTAGAAATAAACTAAGCTAAGGCCAGGGATCCATAAGTAAGAATAAGTCTCTGTATTTTTATTTGGAAGCTGGGTGGTGGAACCCCAAAGAACAAAAAGGAAAAAAAAAACATAAAAACAAACAAAAAAAGCTATGTGTGTCTATATATATATATATATATATATATATATATATTGGTTTTGTGAGACAGGTTTCTCTGTGTTGTTCTGACTACAGAGCTCTCTCTGTAGACCAGGCTGGCCTCGAACTCACAGAGATCTACCTGCCTCTGCCTCCCAGGTACTAGGATTAAAGGGAAGCACCACCACTGCCTGACTGAAACCTAATATATTTTTAGTTAAACTGTTTCATTTAATGCAATTGTAGACTCACAGGATTTTAGTAGAAGTAACATTGGCTCATGATCCAGATTTTTAAAAAAGGGGAAAGAATTTTGGAAAATCTGTGCATCTTTCTCAAAAACTAGAGCAAAGTGTCACAGGTGAGATCACACCTGCCGGCACAGGAGTCCTGCATATTGTCCTGTGCTGACACACCCCCTTCCCTCACAACCTCCACACTGCTCTCAGCCCCTAGGAACCTGCTCTCCGTTCCAATCATGTCTCCTTACCTTCATAGCTTCAGTGAGCAAGCATAACATTCTTCTTAGATTATAATTGCTATTAATACAGCACAGAGAGTCACGTCTGCAGCTATATTTTAAACTTGGAAAGGTTAAAAAATAATAGCATAAATCAAATTTATCCTCAGCAATCGTTAAAAGTAAATAACTGCTTTGGAGATACACACCAAGTCACTGTGAATAAGCTGAGCTGGCAGTGCCTTTTATGGTAGACCAGATGGCTTTGTCTCTGTTTCAGCATCTGAGTAGACACTGACTGATACTTAAGTTATGTATCTTGAATAACCACTGTAACTGACCCTACTACTTGGAGAAAATCAGCAAACAGAAGCTGGCATGGTGGTGCACGACCACAATCCCAGGTCTTGGGAGCTGAGACAAGAGGAGCTGAAGTTCAAGGCCTTTCTGGGATGCACCACAAATCCTACACAAAGATCCTGTTTCTAAGCAGGGTCGTTGTGGTACACACCTTTAATCGCAGCACTTGGGAGGCAGAACTAGGCAGATCTCTGTGAGTTTGAGGCCATCCTGATTTACACAGTGAGTTCCAGAATAGACTCCAAAGCTTCAGAGAAGCCCTGTTTTTTTCTTTTTTTTTTTTGGGGGGGGGGGTCCTGTCTGATCCTGTGTTTAAAAAGTTGTGTGTGTCAAGGAGTGGAGGTGGGTAGTGGGTAGGGGGTGGGGTGGGGGCTAGGAGTGAGAGCAACAACATCAACAACAAAACCACCAAAAAAAAAAAGCAGTTTCTGCTTCCTGTTCCCAGTGACTGCCACCTTTGAACACCCATTGAGCTGAATGTGCTTTTCTGTCCCCCAGAGTCTTTTTTTCGTGGTTTAATGCAAGCTGCATATAGCTTACCAGTACATATGGAATTCCTTTGCTCATCACTGGAGCATTTACAGTGCACTTCACGGTTTGGGTTGAGCTCAGCTACCTCGCTAAAAATAACCAAGCGGCTGCCTGCTTCTGGGCGGGTTCTCTCTATCCAGTTTGACTTCAGCCAGCTGGCATCTGACAACTATATCTGTTATCAGAAAAAATAAAAATAAAAACACTCTTCCTTTCTTTCTCCCTTTCAGCTGACATTATCCCACTTTAGGATTGCAAGTTTTGGCACAGTGCATGAAGAATCTTATCTAAAATGCGATTTTCTGTGTACATTAAGAAGACAAAAAGGCTTGTTTTTTTTTTCTTTTGATCTCTCCTGCAGTGTAGAATGCAAACATCAATGGACAGAATGGATTCCTATACTAAGAATTTTGTTGGTTTCGATTTCAAAGACTTTGGTCAATGCCCAACAAGTCTGTAAAGAGAGAAGAGAGGAAAAGGCACACATTATTCACAAGAAGCTCTTTGGACTAGCAAGTCCACCTACAATAGGAAATGCTCCCCACAAAGAGTAGTGACCTCAGAAACTGGCTTTACTAGTGCTTCCCGGAAAATATTTGAAATACCCAAATGTCTTCTACCTTTTTTCACCCCCGTGCCTTCTAAATAATTTCCTAGTGCAAGTGGAGTGTGTGAGCTGTCCAGAATGTCCCCTCAGATTTCTGTAGTGAGTGCACCTTCCTATCAGGTACTCTGAACATGAAAGGGACTTTATTTCACATCTGCCCAGCTGTACACCCACGGACTGTTAGGAAACAGAAGCTTATATTCCATTCAGGAGTCTGATCCTGAGAGCCCAGCTATGGGGATGAGCAATCGGCCCACCGCCTTTCTGTCTCTCCCTTCCTCTCTCCCTCTCCCCTCCTTCCTAGCTTTTGCATATCTTGGTCTTAGCTCCCTTTCAGCCCACAAACCTGTTTGCCTTTTAAGATCGTTTCTATTGTACCTGCTTCAATCGTCCCACCAGATCGCAAGGTCTCATGAACATCACTCCGGATAGCATGTGTCATAAACCCCAGCACATAGTAGGTGCTCAAAAAGTGCGAGTGAGAATGAGGGCCTTGGGAAATATGCTTATGGCTACAAGTTAAGAAAGTCTGAGATGTCAGCTTTCCACAACACACAGGACCAGATGTTCGGCAATCAGAGCAAGCAGCTGCAGCAACTTTTTAATGCAGGATGAGGAATGTGGGAAAGGGGAATTCCGGTAAAGGAGAAAGACAATAGCAAAAAGCAAAGCTGAAACAAAATCAAGAGAATAACAGCATCAAATCTGAGGCCAACCAGAGAGTGGAAGAGTAGGGTGTGTTTCAGTGATACAGTGTCTCTATCCCAGGATTCAATTCGTGGCATCCCTAAAACTAATCCCAGGGCTAAACTCCAGCTCTAGTACAGGACCAGCTCAGGTGGCCAAATCTTTTGATTGCTGTAATTGGAGAACTGAGTCTGGAAACTGCATGCTAGCTAGCCTGGGTCCTCCTAAGAGCTGGAGGAGTCTTAAGTCAGTAGCCTTTGATCCTAAGCTCAGAAAGAAGTAAACTCAAGGAATGACCACTGTGAGCTCACCTCATTCGTGGAGATTCAGAAGAAGCTAGGTGCTCACGGCAATGAGAAGTTACCAAGCACTCAAGAGACAGTTCTCAGGGTATTCACCAGAAACATAAACCTGTACACTCAGGATCACGATGATTTCAATATCGGGCCTTAAGAACTGTGGCTGTGATCAGGTGTGATATAAATCTGCAGTCGCAGCACATGGGACTTGGAGACAAGAGGTTCAACGCCAGGGTTTAAGGTTCTCCAGAAGTGTGTTAGAACAGGAAGGAAGGTTTCTAGCTCTGTGTGTTTTGCATGTTATTCCCAGAACAACAGATCAGATCCTTCCATGAATGAGAGGAAACTACATGCGATTCCCCATGGCCCTAGAGATGAGTCTGGATTTCGTGGAGTGCTTCAATACACATCCTCCAACTCACTATGAAAGATAATAAACAATCCCTTCTTATTCGTTAGGCAAAAGTTGAAACATCAGGTGATATCAAGTGTTGTGCAGGATGCAGAGAAATAAGAACCTCCTGTATTTGCAGGAAAGAGTTCCTTTTGGAACAACCTGTTTAGTGAGAACTACTGAAGTTAAGGATGCAATTCCGTATAAGCCATCAATTCTTCCACAAGAAATCCACTGTAGATGTATCCACACTTGATACCACATATACAGCGTGTTTGTGTAAGAAGTCTTTAGTGTAAATATGCAAAAATGTGGAATAGTATGCAGCAACCAAAATCAACAGATTATGTCAATAGATAGCAACACAAATAAGGATGAAGAACAGCTTATGTTTTAAAAAATAAAATTAGCAAGTGTACAGTATTATGCAATTTAGTAACATTTAAATAGTAATTTGTAAAATAAATGTTGTTTGAAAAACATGAGTGTGGTTTAAAAAAAAAGATAAATAGCAGAATGTTATTGGTCTCTTAAATGGGCTGATGTAGGATACCAAAAAAAAGAAATCAGAATTAGCAGTGGCTTATACTCATTAGAATTTTGCTTTTGTTTGTCAAATAAATATATGCATATGGATATAAATAAGATGTGATGTGTGTATGTGTATATGAGGTATGATATTTGTACATGTATATAAGGTATGATATGTGAACTCTAAAGGCAAGGAAAAAACAATAAACAGAATTCTTCTGTTTTATAACTCCATCATCCTTAACACAGTCTACATGGTAGACCAGGCTTTCTTACATTGCAACCCAATCCAGCCAATGTGAAGGAGAAAGAGGCAGAGGAGGAGCCCCCTTCCGTGGCATTGTCTATACGACTCCCATCTTTACTGCACTCGTCAGAATTTAGGGATCAATAAATACAGCAGCAAACCTATTCCAGTTGGGCTGGAAAAGCGGCTCTGGGTGCAACAACACTTACCACCAAGCATCACAGCACGAGTCTGGTCCCTGGGACCCACACGGTGGAAGGACCCACTCCTCCAAGTTATTTTCTGACCTCCACACATGCACGCAGACACGCTGGTGCAAGCACACAGACGCACACACAAAGAAATCAATTACCTAAATAAAAATACACCAACTAAAAGTCAAAGATTACTTCTCTGTGTGTGTCTCTGTGTGTGCACACTCATCAGTGCACAGGGATATGTGTCTGTGTGTGTATAGTATAATTATACTACATGTGTGCATGGGGGTACATATGGGCACATGTCTTAGTTAGGGTTTCTCTTTCTGTGAAGAGACACCATGACCTCAGCAATTTTTATTTACAAAAAAAATTAACAGGGGTGATTTGTTTACAATTTCAGAGATTCAATCCATTGTCATCATGGGGGGGAGCATGGCAGACTTGGTACTGGCTACATCTTTATCAGTCGGCAACAGGAAGTCAACTGTAACACTGGAAGTAGCTTGAGCATCAGAGAACTCAAAGCCCACCCCCAGAGTGACACACTTCCTCCAACAAGGCCACACCTACTCCAGCAAAGCCACACCTCCTAATATTGCCACTGTCTATGAGCTTATGAGGGCATTACATTCCAACTGCCGCAACACATAACCAGAGGTTGACATCTGGCATCTTCCACTATTAACCATCCGCGTTATCTTTTTTCTCACTGAACCTAGAATCCGTAGACTGGGTAGGCTAACTGGGCAGTGAGTTCTAGGACCTATCTTTCTCCATGGGTCCACTGGCTCTGCCCCTAACTCTTGCACTAGGGTTACAGATGAGCACAGCCATACCTGAATATTTTTCTAAGTGGGTGGCAGAGATCTGAGCTCAGGTCGTCAGGCTTCTGCAGCGGGCTTTTTACCAACCAAGTTAGTTATCTCCCCGGTCCTAAGGGTTGTTTCTTAAAAGGAGACAGGAGTGGGCTAAAGGGTTTTCCTGTAAGTTTGGCTTACTGGTACATTTTCAAGGAGAGATCCAAAGCGAACCTGGCAAAACCTAGCCTCAATTCTGTCCTTGTGGTGACTGAAAGTGTGTTTTTAAAGAACTGTATGGCCACCAAGGATGGCCTCCCCTTCTCTTGCCCTCGCCAGCCTCTGACAAACACAAATGACTTCATCTCTCTGTACGTTTGCCTGTCCTGGACATGTGCTATGGGTGCAATCACACCGTTGTTTATTTTTAGCATGGGAAATACAGAAAATCAACACAAAAGGGAACCCCCGCCCCAGCAGGGGTTCACCTGCAGGCCTCACGCACACATTTCAAAATCGCAGCATTGGAATTGGGGTAGCAATTCCTTCCATCTTTCTCTTGTACAATTTTTAAGGCAACCATTGTATCTTATTTATTTTCTTTTGGCCCTTCTTCAGATAGAATTTTGCTGGACAGGCCAAGCTGGCCTTGAATTATCTGTAATCCTCCTGCCTCAATTTCCCAAGCGTTGCAATTGCATGTGCACGGGCCTCACATTCAGTCTATAGCTGAACATTTAATATTTATGTATTTTTTATTTTCTTTTCAATTTACTACACCATAAGTATTTCCCATAAGTTTTTTACAATTCTTATGAAAGAATATTTAATATTCTTTTAAGACATCATGCCAACAGCTAATCTACGACAGAGATACATCATGATTTAACCTCCATTGTTCAACATTACAATTTAGATAAAATTTAAATAAATATATTAGTCAGGGTGCACTAGAGGCACAGAACCAATGGAATGGACATAGATACATTATATATAATACATCTATTATATATGTGTGAGCAGTCCCACAGTAATTAAATAGCCTGATAGTTGTCCAGTTCCCAAGGCTGGGTACCTCAGCAGTCCCCCCAAACCAGGAACATTCTTAGATAACCACCAATCTTTGGCCCACAAGGGAAGCCTAGGAAGGCTGCTTTTGATATCAGTGATCAAATCAGCAGCAACAGCAGCCACAGGGTAATTCGACTTATCTCGACCGGGGCCACCTACAATCTGGATAGGTCATCCCTCATCACTTAAAGGTCACAGCACAGTTCTTCAAGTGAGGTTCCCTGCGAGGGCGATTCTAATTTGAGACAAGTCGCCACTAAAACCAACCATAATATCCTGCCATCAGGAGCTCACAGCAGTGGCAGTTGCTACACTGGGCCTGACCAAGATTGAACCTTCCAGCAGTCAGTCATTCCTAGGAAAAAGGCTCCTGAGAGCCACCCTCCTTTGTGGAGTTGTGGGCAATGGATGGATCCTGGCTGGGGACAGAAGAAGTCATTGTCTTTAATTATGTGGCTGCTCCGGGGCTGGCCAGCATCTAGTGAATCAGTTCACACCTAGGGTCACGTGAAATGCCCCTGCTAAACCTAGTGGATTACAAAACCAAGTGAATGTGGAAAAGGCTTTGTAAGGAGGAGCTGTAGTTGGTGGGGTAAGAGAGAGGTAGAAGAGTAATCAGGATGAATTAAATGTATTTCTGGATTTACCAAAGAATGAATTTTAGTACTTTTGGGAAAAGAAAAAAAAAGATGAAGGTTATTATTAGTACAGCCTCTCGAAGAATTTATTTTAGGAAAAGCTTTCCAAAAAACTCTAACTTGATTTGGTCATTCCTTCAACAAATAGTAAACACACATAGGCTCCATTGCACATGCTCTAGAAATTGAGAGACTAAGTGGGGAAGGATGCCAAGTAGACAACTGAGACAATGTGACAGCTATTGAAGGCCGCGATGTAAGCTGGCACCTGTGTATGAAATGCATAGAGAATGAAGACCTCCTCTTTCCTGTGATCTATGCGCAGTTGTTAACATCCACTTAGAAAAGCTCTCAGACTTAAAGGTTCTGCAAGACTATGGGAGAGCGGCTCCCCTCTTCTGAGGCCCTTCTTTGTTGCTCTTGACTCAGCTCTCCACAACTGCCCCTCCTTCTCCATCATCACCTTTGCTCAGGTGGACTCTAAGGATATGTTTCTTGCCTCGTTCTTACATGAGCTATCTTCAGTGAGCTGTACTTCGAGACTGTGTCTGCCTGGATCTCTCCAGTGCTGATGCCACCATGGTACTGCAGCAATGGAAGAAATTTAAAAGAAATGGAACCTGAGTTTAGGACATTTTTCTAAAACGGGGTTGTTTTCCAGGACAATGTCTCCTGGGCAGATTCTGTATGGAAAAGCACACAGAACAAATTGGATAAACTTCAATAGTGCTTGAATTATCGTTAGCCAGGTTTTCAAAAATGGACATGGTAAATGAAACCCACAGTACAGAACCAATAAATATTTGTTCAGGGGAAGAAAGAATAAATCAATTATGGAGCTTCTAGTGTCTGCTTAGCAGAAGCCTGAGCACACAGCCTTCAATACATTTATTTCCCTTGCAGTGTGAAATTATGAATGTGGCAATAGAATTCTTTTTTTAAAGCTAGATACTCCTTCTCTGGTGATGTAGGTTGATGATCTGTATAAAATATAAATTCAGTTAGCCTGGTAGCAACTTTCCAGCATGTGTAGTTAGGTCTACCCCTCGGTTCTGAGGTAACAGAAATGAAGCTTTGTTTAACAGATGCCCCACCCTAGTCCAATGTCTCCAGAGGCTCACACAGGCTAGAACCCACCTAGCGATGTTCAGTCTCTCTGAAAAATATGTCAAAGTCCTTCTGTGTGTCATCTGATGAGATTTCTCTTTAGGAAGAGATATAGTACACATACCAGGGTACCCAGAAGGTCAGAGAGAAATTCCCAATTTGCTTCCATACAAGAATCAACAGTGTGGCTGGGCAGTGGTGGCTCACGCCTTTAATCCCAGCACTCGGGAGGAAGAGGCAGGTGTAGCTCTGTGAGTTAGGCCAGCCTGGTCTACAAGGGCTAGTTTCAGGACAGACTCCAAAGCTACAGAGAAACCCTGTCTTGGGGAAAAAAGCAAAAGCAAAAACAAACAAACAAACAAAAAAGAATCTACAGTTATATGTTCTGTTTCTCTTCATACAGCCTAGAGAGAATGCTCTCCAAAACACTACCTACTACTTCAAAATGAAACAGTCAGAGGAAAGATCTTAAGAGAGATACTGAAAAAAAAATTAGGTCAGTAGAATAGGCTCTGATCTGGTACAGCTGATGTCTTGATAAGAAATGAAGATTCGAACCCAAACGTACACACGCTAAGAAAAACTGTGTAAAGACATGGGAGCAGACAGATGGACATCAACAAACCAGCAAGAGAGCCCTCACCAGAAACCAGCCTCTCCACTACCTGGATGGCAGACTTCTCAGCCTCCAGAACAGTGAGGAAGCACGTAAGACACTCAGGCAGTGACACTTTGTCATGGTAGCTCTAAATTTCCACTGGCAACTCTATAGGAACACCATGTAACTTGTTCTATTGTCAATATTATAATAAGGAACTACTGGAGCCTGTGGGCTTAAAAGATACACTAGTCACCTGGAAATCTCTCCATCCGCCTGATCACCCCTTCTCTGTGGGGCACAGTACAGAAGACCATCTCTCCCCTACCAGCTCTTGTTCTATGGCATTGTGTTATTGCCCTTGTCAGTTATGACCTATAATTATGTTGCTCACAGTCTGTCTTTCTAACAGGGATATGTGCTGCATGAGGCCAGAGGTCATCTCGAACTTGTCCAGGTCTGTATCCCAAATGGCCAACACTGTGCTGTGCCCAGAGAACTACATAATCAGTGAATCCATTCACTTTTTTTCTCATTCCCTTGAGTAAGGTTTTAGGGAAAAACCTCGATTCTTGATACAATGTTGCAAAAATAGGTTATTTTCTCTTTTATATTCACTGTGTTTTTCAAGCACTCTAGTAAGACCCTGGATTCCACTTCTTGGAAGAAAGTTGAAGTGAAAACAGATAGCACAGGCTCCCTGCTCACTAGCCTGTCTGCCAGTCTCTGCTCACAGTTTTTGGGGTACGAGAGATGGGGTTGGGGGGGAGACTAGGGCATGAGACTCAGCAGAATGATACAGCATTCAAAGAAATGTTCCAACGAGGCCTATGTTATAAATAATAGGACACACCAACGGTGCAGGTTAATGTCTAACTTGCTCTCTGGCTTCTGTGCTGATAAACCAGCCAAAGCCCCCTTCTCTTGATTTGGATACCAGAAAGAACCAGCCTGGGAGAGTTAACGAGTAATCCTCAAGGTCAACTCAATGAGGTTTAGGGTCACCTTGGGGACAACACCCTGGGTATAGCCAGAGGAACCTTTTCAAAGCTGTTTAGCAGAAGGGGGAAGGTGACCCACCCTGAAGGTAGGCGACACTAATCCGTGCAGTGGTGTTTTAGACTGGAGAAAAAGGAGAAAGCATGACTTCAGGACTCTCAGACCTGGCATCAGGACATCCTGCCGTGACAGATCACACCCATGTGAAAAGGAACCCCTCCCTTCCTCACATCACTTCTTATATGGTATCTGGGCTCAGCAACAAGAGTAGCTGATCAGACAGCTGGTGCGAGCCGTGGATCTGCAGTAACCAGACAGTGTATTTTCCAGGCGTTTGGAATGAGTTGGCAGACAGATGTGGATTTCGTGATGCCCATGTGGAAAATGAGAAGGCTAAGAGAAATGAAGTCAGTGGATGCCTAGCTCGTAAGGTTCTGGAGGGGAGAAAGAGCTCTATCAAGGGTTCAACTGGACACCATTTCTGGTACACTATGGAAAGCAATCCGCGTTTGGCCTGTGTTCTTCAGCCTTTGAGGGAGATCCAATTCAAAGCAACAGACCAATTCGGTCGGGGTAGAAAATCTCAAGTTAGGAGAGCACTGGGGCTCTGTCGGGGTTGCTACGCACTGCTCTTATCCAGATCTACTGTGAGAAACAAGAACAGAGGGAACAGAAAGCCATTTCCTAAAGGTACGGTTGAGATTGCTGACGTGGGTCAGTAAATAAGGGCACTCACCACCAAACCTGTCGACCCGAGCTCAATATTTCAGTAAGAGAGAACTGACTTCCCTAAATTGTTTTCTTTTCTTTTTTTTTTTTAAAAGATTTATTTATTTATTAAGTATACAACATTCTGCTTCCATGTATGCCCACACGCCAGAAGAGGGTGCCAGATCTCATTACAGATGGCTGTCAGCCACCATGTGGTTGCTGGGAATTGAACTCAGGACCTTTGGAAGAGCAGGCAATGCTCTTAACCTCTGAGCCATCTCTCCAGCCCCCCTAAATTGTTTTCTGACATGTGTCACGACACATGCACTTTCCCCCGCACACACGTGTACAAATATAAATAAGCAAATAAATAATGCAAAAATTACTCTAAGTTTATGTTAGAAAGGAGCATGAACAACTCTAAGGCTTGGCAAGGCTGGTATGGAGAAAAGCAGTGTAATCATTAAAGAAATTATGCTGGCAAATTTTAGCTGTTAATGTGTAATTGACTAAAACCCAAGCAGTTGGGCATGTCTGAGAGATTTTTCTTGGCTCACTGAGGTGGGAAGACTCACCCTATATCTGGTTCACACCTTCTGGTGACAGGCCCCATCAAAAGGCGTGGAAGAAGCAAGCTTTTGCTTTTTGCCTGTTTGCCCTTGCTCTTGCTGCCAAGTTCACCATCCTGTTCCTGCGGCATTCATTCACTTGTAGGTAAACCTACGTTTGGGCCTCTGAATGTAGACTGAAGAGCAGCAGCTCTCTAGTACTTGGGATTGAGAATCACATTGAAGGCGAAATTCTGGGCATATCTGGGAGAACTTCCCCTCAGGAGTTTAGCTGACGATGGAATAGCCACCTGGAATGGGTGGTGCCATTCTATGGGCTGCGGTGACGAAGCAAGCAAGCCAACCCAGCGCCAGCTTTCATTTCTCTCTTCTTCCTGACTGAAGATGTGGTGTGACCACGTGCCTCCCACTCCTGCCACTGTGACTTACGGCCCAGCTCCAATGGACTCCACCAACACACTGCCATCCAAGCTGAGCACCACCTACCTCTTAAGTAGCTTTGCACAAATATTTTGTCACAACAATGAAAAGAGGAACTAACACACCCTTCCAGTGAATTTTTACCTTCTTCTTATGAAGATTGGGCCTACATTTTTCTAGCTTACCAAGCAATGAGAATCTCACTGAATAAACTGGACAGCCCTAGATTAATATGCCTAAACCCAGTGGCCTAAAATAAATACATACATACACACATGCATATATATGTACGTGTATTACACACATATAAATACATACACATACATATATACATTCATACACACATATATACATTCATACACACATATATATACATACATTCACACATACACACATATATACATTCACACATACACACATACATATATACATACATACAATAAGCACATTGGCCTTTGTCCCCTCTCTCTGCTTTTTGTCCCTTCTCCTCACTACCAATGGCCTTCCCCATAGAAAATTTTCCACTGAAATCAAGATGATAGGAGAAAAATCTGGCCAGGAGCTAGAACAGGAAAGGAGGACAGGAAAGGAGAGCAGAGTGTTAGATAGGAATCCCTGAGAGCAGTGAGCTCTGCTGTGGCTAGTATGCTGCAAAGCCTTGACTCCACCTTTCATGATAAAGCTTAAAAAAAAAAGTACTACATCTTGTCTTAATCATGGGAGGGGTACACACACACGTAGTGCATCTGTAGACATGAAAAGACAGTTTGTTAGAGTTGGTTCTCTCCTTTCACTGCATTGGTTCCAGAGGTTGAACCCAGGCCATCAGGCTTGGCACCAAGTGCCCTAGTTCTCTGAACCACGCAGTTGGCCCATCTCACTTATAAAAATAACAAAATGTCTTAGCCCATGCAGAGCAGAATGTCTTAACTGACGGACAGCCATGAGATCTGTCCTGAGATTTTGAACAATCACAGAAGTCACAGATAATGTAGCCAGGGAAACCATGTGTATGTTTCCAAAGCTCTGTCTCCTGATGATCAGAACACTCCTTCGGTGGCTAAACATCATTGAGGTCATAGACAGGTGTAGTAATAAGGGGCGGCGGCGAGGCTGCGTCCCCAAACACCCCAGCCGCCTGCCCTGCCCGGCTAGCTTATGCCCCGAAATAATTACACGGACACTGTATTCTTTTAAACACTGCTCTGGCCCATCTCTAATAATCTATGTAGCGCCCCTAGGTGCGCTTACCGGGAAGATTCTAGCCTAAGTCCATCCTGGGTCGGAGCTGGGGCATGGTGTGCTGGGGCATGGTGTGCGTCTTCCCTGGAGCAGGTAGCATGGCGTCTCTCCTGCGTCTGCTCCGGAGAGCAGAGCTGCGGAGTCTGACCTCACTTCCTCTTCCTCCCGGCATTCTGTTCTGTTTACTCCACCCACCTAAGGGTGGGCCTATCCAATGGGCCTAGCAGTTTCTTTATTGCTTAACCAAGGAAATCAACAGATTGATATATGACACTCCCCCATCACTTCCCCTTTTTCTGTTTAAACAAAAAAAGGAAGGCTTTAACCTTAACATAGCAAAATTACATATAACAAAACAGTTATCAAGTAAAAGTTACATCAGAAACATTTATACATATAACAAAATTGACCGTAAATCTCTATCAATAAAGCAAAATCTATACTAATGCAAATTATTCATGTCTATATCATATCCCCCTTTAAATGTAAAAGAACGTTTTATAAACCATATTTGGGAACATGGGCGCAGTTTTTTCTCTCCAAACTGCTTCCTGCTGAATGGGGGCGTCGTTAATGATTTTAGGGTGTAACCTGTGTGCCAGGTTTATCTCAGTTGGCAGTTGAGCAAGGCAATTTTCTGAAGATGTTCACAGCAACCCTTCAGGAGGACGTGGTCCATCATACCAAATCGGAATAGAAGAAATCCATAGAGTCTCATCCTCTGTGAAAACAAAAGAAGAATCTCTTTTCCAAAGTATCATATCCTTAGATCCAAATTCTGAAATCATACCCTCATGATATCCGTTCTGGTTCCACTTGGCAGCCCATATAATGAAATGTCTCTCTGTACTTAGCTCCTTCACAGTCAAAAATTTTAAAGAAAACACAATGTACATAATCCAGACTCTTTGTGAAATTTTCATTTTTACGCGGCTTAGTTTTACTCTATCACTTTACTTTATTCTGTCTCTTTAAAGACTTTACTTTTACTTTTTTTTTTTAACCATTAACTTTATTCTCTATATTCTTTTTCTTCTCTCTCCCAAGCCAACGTACATTCATCCAACAGTGTGACTCGTTTAGCGGTCTGAATCTGTCCTATTGTGAATCTGCAATTTTTTACTATTCAGGAGCACTTTTGATTTGTGCCTTTAAATCACTAGGCACTTAAGAATCTAAGATGTGACATTCCTAGGTTAACTTTTGCTTTTTGAGCGTACATCTGTAGACCAGGCTGTCTTTGAACTCTCAGAGATCCGCCTGTCTCTGCCTCCCAGGCATTGGGATTAAAGGCATACACTACTACACCTTGAAGTCACAGAGGTCTATCTCCCTCTGCCTCCCAAGTGTTGGGATTAAAGGTGTGTACTAAGACACACAACAACTCTCTTCCTTTTTTTTAAGAACTTCAACTTTTAGCTTGCATATATTTTTAACACACTTTAAACCATGCAGAAATTTTCTCTGTCTTTGAATCTCTCTTTACTGTATATCTCTCTTTTTCTGACCACAAGAGCCTTTAATTTACCAAGCAATATCAGTAGGACTAAAGGCGTGGCTTTGCCAGCTAGATCCAGTCCATTCCTTAGCTTTCCAGCCTCATGGCGGATATACAGGCTGCAGCCATGTTTATAGCAATTCAAGGTCCCTGCCAGCCAGCGAGCTACAACAGACAACACTCAAGTCCTCTCTCGGTAGCCGGCCCTCCTGCCTCAAACAGTCAGATTTTGCCCTGGCAGGATGGCCCAGAAAGCCGGCATTTTTAAATGGCGCAGCTTTTTCCTGCTACGGCTGAAAACCGAAAAGCATGCATTCAGCTTTTCATCAACACCATTTAAGTGTTTCGTGGCAGGACCTCTTAATGAGCTGCAGGGATTTGCAGCTGAAGCTGAGTCAGGAAAATTTCAAAATGGAGGACGTACCATTTTGTGCTAGCTCTGGGGCTACCAGGTAGGAGCAGCACTCAGCACTTTAATTCTGAGACTGAGCGTGCAGCACAGAAATTCTTTTCATCCAAGTTACATCCAAATCTAACACGCAGAGCACGGCGCAGTCTGAAAACACGTCTCTGTATGGCGGCAGGAATTCGCCATGCTCTTCCGCCTGCCTAAGCCTGATTCTGCCTTCTGCCCAGGAGCAGGCGGGGAGCTCTGAGTCATCTTCAAGGTCTCAGAGCACTCTCCTTCCGATCCCAAGCGGGAACACAAACATAAAGCCAGAGTTTGCACTGGCGGCAAAGCCCCAGGAAGCCGCGCTTTAAAATAACGCAGCTTTTTTTCTGCTGCTGTTGCTGAATCAGGAAATCTCTCTACAGCACGCCACCAACAAACAGCAAAAATCTGTGTTAAATGCTCTCTCCCTTATTTTTAAGCCTTCTCAGGTTTTTTAAGTGGGTTTAGTTAGCCACACGTCTGGGCGTCATTTGTAGTAATAAGGGGCGGCGGCGAGGCTGCGTCCCCAAACACCCCAGCCGCCTGCCCTGCCCGGCTAGCTTATGCCCCGAAATAATTACACGGACACTGTATTCTTTTAAACACTGCTCTGGCCCATCTCTAATAATCTATGTAGCGCCCCTAGGTGCGCTTACCGGGAAGATTCTAGCCTAAGTCCATCCTGGGTCGGAGCTGGGGCATGGTGTGCTGGGGCATGGTGTGCGTCTTCCCTGGAGCAGGTAGCATGGCGTCTCTCCTGCGTCTGCTCCGGAGAGCAGAGCTGCGGAGTCTGACCTCACTTCCTCTTCCTCCCGGCATTCTGTTCTGTTTACTCCACCCACCTAAGGGTGGGCCTATCCAATGGGCCTAGCAGTTTCTTTATTGCTTAACCAAGGAAATCAACAGATTGATATATGACACTCCCCCATCAGACAGGTTGTTCCAACTAAGGTACAAGGGTATCTTCCCAGGCACATCTGGTACAAAGGGTCTGGATCCAACCTCCCTCTGTGGGCTTTTATAGAGGAACATGCAGTGAATACCCAAAAACGGAGCTGTGACCCACTGTGATTGGATCATATACTGCCCACCTCATAAATATTCATGGAGTATCTTTAAAACCTACAACAAAGAGCCCACTACGCTGCTGCCCCTCATTGGGACGGCCCACTCCACTTCTCTTTGAAGTGATGGCTTTGTTCTGTTAAACAAACTTCTGCTTAAATTTCTTTGTTTCTTTCCTTCAAGAAGAAAATAATTAAGTGTCTTAGTCTGGGTTCTCCAGAGGAACAGAACCAATGGAATAAATATATATGTTTAAAGAGAATTTCTAAGATTAGCTTCCACACTGCACACTGGAGTCCAAGAGTGACTCACAGGACATGGCAGGGGCGGAGAATCCAGTAGCTATGCAGTCCACAAGTCCTGGATTTCTCAGTGGTTCCATCTGGTATTGAAAGCCTGCAAGATTCTTGGGGGAATCAGTGGAGGAGGAGGATAAAGCAGCAAAGTCAGCCACAGAGTAGAAGCACTCACCAGCAAGGGTGAAGGCAGGCAGGCACAGAGCAACAGCGTTCCCCTTGACCCACCTTGTATCTAGATCACTCTGAAAGGTGCTGCCCAGTCTGTGGGGTGAAGGGTCTTTCCTCTTCAGTTAAATCTTCTAAAATTGCCTTTCAACAGACTCAAGGGATGGTTCAGCAGTGAAGAGAGCTATTTGATCTTCTAGAAAAGCCGAGTTCAGTTCCCAGCGCCCACACCTGACATTCCACAACTGCCTGTGACTCCAAACCTAGCGGGATTTGATGTCCTTTTCTGGCCTCCTCAAGCTCCTACCTGCATATGGTATGAAGTCACACACACACAACTAAAATAAATCTTAAACAAAAATAATAACCCTTACAAACCCACTTAGAACAAACGCACTTAGATGTATGTCTCCTAATTAATTCAGACCCAATCACATTGATAACTAAGATAAAGCCTTACACTGAGAAATACTTCACCTCAAGCGTCATAACAGTGTCCTCTGTGTCACATCCTTAGAAAAATAATCTTAGATGCAACAGATCGAGCCTTGTAAACTGCAGCAAGTATGGGGGCTCTCGGGAATTAGATGTCTCCACTGTTGTCGTTACTGTCAGTATGAGAGAAGTTAAGAGTTAAATGCAGAGCACAGAAATTAGGAAATGGCCAATCCCAATCCAGGTGCAAGTTCATTTTACAGGATGGTCTATTCCACCCACTGTCCAGTGTCAGAGGTGAAGTGGGTGACAGAGACAGAGGCAGCAGAGCCCCCATGAGCGCATAGAACAGGAATGTTGGAAAGAACGTCATCAAAACATCTGGGAGAAATGACATTTTAACCTGGTGAGCACGGACCAAGAGAAAGATTTGAATGAAGGTTACTGTTCACGAGGATAAATGTAAGAGAGACTTTTCTTTGATGACTTAAAAATATGTACAGTTCTTCACATAACACAAACAAGTAGCTTGAATTATCCTTTAAGTCAAAATATTTCCAGGGTCTGGGGAGATGGCTCATCTGTTAAAGTACCTGCCTCTCAGGCATAAAGCTTTGAGTTCAGGCCCCACCAGGCAAGTGAAAAGTCAGGTATGACCCAAAGAAAAACATATAAGCATCCTCCGAATATTAACCTTCATCAGGCGATGAAAGGAGACAGAGACCCACATTGGAGCACTGGACAGAAATCTCAAGGTCCAAATCAGGAGCAGAAGGAGAGAGAGCACAATCAAGGAACTCAGGACCGCGAGGGGTACACCCACACACTGAGACAATGGGGATGTTCTATCGGGAACTCACCAAGGCCAGCTGGCCTGGATCTGAAAAAGCCTGGGATAAAACCGGACTTGCTGAACATAGCAGACAATGAGGACTGCTGAGAAGTCAAGAACAATGGCACTGGGCTTTTGATCCTACTGCACATACTGGCTTTGTGGGAGCCTAGGCAGTTGGATGCTCACCTTACTAGACCTGGAGGGAGGTGGGTGGTCCTTGGACTTCCCACAGGGCAGAAAACCCTGATTGCTCTTTGGGCTGACAAAGGAGGGGGACTTGATTGGGGGAAGGGGGGGGGAATGGGAGGCGGTGGCGGGGAAGAGACAGAAATCTTTAATAAATAAATAAATTTAAAAAAAAGAAAAAAAGAAAAGTCAGGTATGCAGTGTGTATTTGTAAATCCAGAGTTGAGGAAATGAGAAAGATGTACCCCCCACCCCGGCCTAAGAATACAAAGCTGAGGGAATGAGAAAGATGTACCCCCACCCCGGCCTTCCTGGGGGAACTTATTATAATCGTCTACAAGACAGCCTAGCCTAATGGCCAAGCCCCCAATTCCAGTGAGACCATAACTTAAAACAGAAAGCAGATGGATTATAAGAAATACTAGTTGATGTTGGCCTCTGACCTTGCAGGTGCACCCTCTCTCTCTCTCACACACACACACACGCACATGCACATGGACACACAAAAAGGAAAAAAGGTAACTCCAAAACTGACTAACTTTTCATTGTTGCTTGGGATTCCCTTTAATATTTTCATTTTAAGCAGCATGATTGATGGCTGATCACTTAAGCATCTGCTCTGCCTGCCACACGGAATTCTAACCGATCTGCATAGTATTGTTTGGATGTGGAAGTATCTTCAATGTGAGGCGGGGCGGGAGGGAGGTCACTGACTGTTTAACACCCAACAGGAGACACAGATTCCAGTATGGGGATCCACCGCCTGTGGGAGAGGGGCCAGTATCTACATCCTGGGAGTGACCACTGTCCAGTGAGACTGTTTAAGGCAGCCGCACCGACCCCTGACCCTTTGTATGGTTGACAAAGCACATTGCATACTTCAGCCCACAGCATCTTCACCACAATCCAATAAGAAATAGACATTGGGCCTATTTTTCAGCGGGAGAAACTCTAGACTCAGCAAACTGAAATGATTTCTCGAAGCCATAGGGCTGGAAAGACATGGCTTCTACTCTTTGGTATCCTTCACACCACACCTCAAAGGCAGTTTATGCCTTCAATTCCAAAAGGAACTAAAATGTCTTTTTTTCCGCTCTTCACATTCAGACACCGCCACCGACACAACCCTGGCTGTCCCTTCTAAGCCAATGAAAGCTCAGGTAACAAACAGTTAGCGACAGCAAAATCACCCGATGCTCGCTGGAGCCCTGACAACATCGACAAAGTCCTTGGCAGGCCCGTCCACTTTTGTGATCAATGGCACGGCAGCCAGGAACAAGCCGCCCTGGCTCCGGGCTGATTTCTGCCGTGAAAATGTACACACGGAGTAAACGTGTTCGTTTATATTCTGAGCACAGGCGATGAACTCACGGGCACCGTGTCCATTTTTGTGCTGTTAAGGCAGACAGTTGCTTTGCAAGCAAAACAGTAGACTTCTCTTTACCAGCGACGTTCTGCAAAGTGCTTATAATTCAGCGTTAGCTCATCAGCGCTCCGATCTCCCACTCTGGGGAATGTGTCAACCGTCAAAAGCAGCGGTGGAAACTCACTGCATCTTAATGGTATTCGCTTCATCAGCCTCACTTTCTTAAGGGCATTTAATCAATGAGGACAAGTCGCCGGCAGATTTTTAAATAAATGTGTCACTTTAGGTTAATCCACAGCATAGTCGTATGTGTTTGTTTATGCGACTCCCAAATATGTCTTCCCCCGTTGCTCAGCAGAATTGAAAGATCTGTAAATCAAAACGTATTACAGGGAGTTTTAAACAGCTTTATTTGACCTGCTTGAGTAGAGCGGGCCAGGAGTTTCAGGTACAAGGGTGTTGAATGTCAAAGCTACGCTCCAGTGAAATGCCAGCTCCACTTACCACAAAGCCCTTCTATTCATCCTTTCTTTCCTCGCTTTTGCTAACCAGGTGAACAATGTGCTTTAAAAAAAAAAAAAATGTGTTTGAGGTGGCAATGAGGCAAGCCAAAGATGGCAAGCTCAGAAGCAAGGGGAACGTCAGGAATCTTCTCCTTGCAACCTTTGCTTACAGTGCAATGTAGAAGAAAAAGAAAAATTAAAAGTGAAACAGGGGCCACACTGCTGGGCGCATGTATCACTTTGCATTGATAATATCAAAACACTGGCTTCTGTTTGCTCTCTTTGCTTTTTACATCCGTAATGTGGTTCAGGCAAACAGCAAGGCTGTAATCGTGTAAACACAGGGCCCACGTCAAATAGAGTCCACCCCCCCCCCCATGCCATCCGTTATCAGCTATCGGAACTGTCAAAATATGATTGTCACATCTGCTGGAAGTGTATTGGCCAGGTTGGGATGTGAATGCGGCCGTGTTATTTTAGATTGATTTTTTTTTTTTAATGCTTCCCCTTAAGTGTGCCTCTGTGCAGGCTGGTGCAGCCTTTCAGTTCTTTGAATAAAGCTTGAACTGTGCTGACGTCTGTCCCCAGGCACTGGTGCCCATTTGGAGAAGGACCTCAGCTGAGGCTTTCATGGCAAATGCTTAAATAATCTCTTTCTTCCTTTTCTCTTCTGAAACAGAGAATGTTTATGAAATCAGACTGCAGCTAACCAAAGTTATTAATATTCTGTGGGCTTCAGAGCCCGAATCTATTTAATGGTTTAAAAAAAAAATCATTCAAATCCAAGGCACAGCTTTCACTATAGCTTTTTATAGATAAGAAAGGGTGCCCGGATTCATTCTCCCTCATCATGTGTGTGTGTGTGTCTGTGTCTGTGTGTATGTGTGTGTTTATGTGCATGTGTATGTGTGATTCTGTGTGTGTGTGTGTCTGTGTGTCTGTGTGTATGTGTGTGTCAGTGTGTGTTTATGTGCATGTGTATGTGTGATTCTGTGTGTGTGTGTGTGTCTGTGTGTCTCTATATCTGTGCATGTATTGTGTGTTGGTGTTTGTGTATGTACGTGTGTATGTGTGTGTCTCTGTGTCTATGTGTGTATTGTGTATGAATGTGCCTGTATGTGTGTCTATCTGTGTATCTGTGTATGTCTGTGTGTATGTGTCTGTTTCTGTGTCTGTGTGTGTATGTGTGTGTCTGTGTGTCTCTGTGTCTGTGTGTATACATGTGTGTATATGTGTGTGTCTCTGCATGTGTGCATGCGTGTGTGTGTGTGTGTGTGACATTGCAAGGGAGCCCGAGGGTTGATAACAGCTTAATAAATAATGTTCCTTTCCCCTGTCTTTGCAAACCACCGTAGAGGAAGCTGGCTCCTCTGGCCTTGGGAGGGGCTGTGCTTTGCTGATATGCATGAATGAACTCTATAAGGTGGCCTTGCTTTCCATTATGATTCACTGGACTAAAAATAGTGGCATTTAAACATAATGTATCATTTTTCTTAAGGTGTAGGAGGGTCTCTGCAGAGTCTCAGACTGTCACCTCTTGTTCCTTAGGGTGCCAGGACTGCAGAGTGTCTAAAACAATGCCACTCCTATGCACACCTATAAACAGACCCAATGCTACCTTATAAAAGAAGTGAGCCAGGATGATGCTCCCATGCCAGCTTGCAATCCTGCACAGCTTCCTTCCAATCGTGAGACAAATTAAACTCACTCTGTGCATTCTGGTGGGCATGTATAATCAGCTTTCAGATGCTGTGCAGTATTTGCTTATCATATGGAGCCTTTGAATATTCAAGGTCAACCCCTCCGGTCCCCACAACAGTCATCTGAAGTGTGTCGCTCCTATGTTACATAAATCAAACCATTCGGTAAACCGCCGTAACCTTTCCCAACCTCTCTGTGTGTTAGCTTTAACGTCATTATAACCCATTGTGATGGAAATGGACTCTCTGTAGCCAGTGATAATGAAAATAGCCACTCTGCACAGGTTCTGCATGCAATTATCCAGGCTTTCCTCAGACTCCAGAGAAATCTAAGCTAATTGCTTTGGGACTTTTCCTACATTTCCATAAATTCTTTGTTAATTTTTCATGAGTAACTGTTATTGCGGTTGCCCTTAAAACTCCCATTGTATTCAATAATGTAAAGAAGTCGTTATGGGAACAGAAGTGGTTTGTAGTGTCCAGGCCAGAGCCCAGTTCTCTTTGATTCTTGTGTATTCTCAACTAAGGAGGATCTCTCTCTCTCTCTCTCTCTCTCTCTCTCTCTCTCTCTCTCTCTGAGACAAGCCTCTTCTTCATCTGAGTTTACTCAAAGCCAATCGAAAAGCAGTTCCATTCAGCACCTACCTCGTCCTTACAGGACAGGAATTGAGTTTACTTTATCTGACGGCTTGCCCTGGAATTGCTTTCATAGCTACTCAGCAACCCCAAAGACAAAGGACTCTGTTTTAAGTGAGAGAGGAGCTGCTGAATGAGCTCCGTTTCTCAGGGAATGCTCTGAAATTACCTTAGATGCTACGTTTGATTTATTGATTGCTTCAAGCCAGACTCACAATTTCTGCAGCTCCGATAAAACACAACCATAGAACTCCTTGGGTGTACTGAAAGCTCCTGTACTCCTCTCCCCTGCCCAGGGATTTGTTTCTTTCTTCTTTCTGTTTCGGTCCAGTTCTCTCCTGTGAATAGTCTTGGATAAAAGAGCATGCCACTCTGAGGACACAGGCATTCTCCTCTCAAACAGCACCGCACTGAACATAGACCATCCTGGTGTTTAGGATGTTCAAAAGTGCACACACAGAGAGAGAAAGCAGATGGTAGCCTTACTTTATCCAGAATCAGCAAGCGGGGCTGGAGCCACATTATCCTGAGTGTGTCTGGGGTCAGAAACTAATTAGGGTCAGGCCCTGTGCATGGCAGGAAGTCCCACAATTAGCAAGCTGAAATCCTACAAAGGAAGCTCTTGCAGCTTAAGGTTATAATGCTTGTGTTTTATAGCTTGGAGTTCAAGATATATTTTTAAGTCACGTGGCAGACAGCCATAAATTTATCACCTGCACCGAAGATCTAGGTAGACTGCTGTGGGCACAGGCACCTTCACCAAATGACTTGCGGAGGGGACAAGGAAACAAAGTCAACTATCTGATCTCATCATTTTCTAGGGGTTCTACAGGCCTTGCCAGAACCCCTTCCTGTGCTTATGGGAAGAAAGTAAACATTAGGGAAGTAGCCAGGCCAAATGTGGCAGGCTTGACCTCTGAAGTGACAGGTTTGTCTTTGGTCTTTTTTTTGTTGTTTGTTTGTTTGTTTGTCTGTTTGTTTTAAAGCATTGCCACTCCCTGCTGCTTATACTTTGTTTGGGGACATTATAAGAAGGAACTTAGTTACAGTTAGGGAAAAGCACTGAGTAGTTGGGCTCTGCCCTCCATGTGGTCAGTGTGACACAGGCCTTTCTACAGGGAACGGTGGAAGGAACTGACTTTCCATGATGGGACATGAAGGAACTCTGTTTCATGAGCTCCGTGTTCTCTAGGGACACTCTTAGCATGCCCAGCGGGAAAACTGCTCATCTGCAAACAGACTCCTGTAACAGAGCAATTGAAACTGTCTCAAGTCATTCAAGCTCTCTTAAGGGAAACAGAATAAACCAGCATTTTTGCAAATAAGAATTGAACCTACTGCCTTCCAAAGTCATGAAAGCAAAGTTCTTGAAGACCGGTATCTTGGGAGTGTTTTCCCAAGGTGTAACCAGCACGGAGGTTTCCCACCAGGCAACTGGTAGGCAGCTTAGCAAACAGGCTCTAAGGTAAATAAAAACAGAACAACAAAGTTGGGCAAATCAGGTATATTCTGATGAGGGTGTCGGAGCAGTTGTCTTGTTTGCTGTCTTTGCTGGAGACAATCAAGCCGCTGCTGGAGATGAAGATATCCCAGCTTCTCTCATGTAAGAGCCACACGTGGCTTCTTTACCCACACCCTCCCTCCAAAGAGCAGGCAACAGTCTTTCAGGCACTATCAGAGCCCTCTTCCTCCTATCTTACCAGGATTACCGTTCTTGACTGTGAGCAAGTCCACCAGCTGTACCGTGTGCAACCATAACACCAGTTACATCATTTAGAGACGTGACGTGAAGTCACTGTTCGTCGTCGAAAAGGGTTAAATGAACTTGGAAAGCTGGGTGTTAAATTGAAAGAGTCTTTTCTTTTCTTTCTTACCAATGAAACCCACAAGGAACAATTTCTTACCTATCAGCATCCATTCCCCGGTCGTACCAGCAGTGTGATTTAGGAAACATCATTCCCATTGTTCAAGTGAAGGGACAGTTTAAGAGCTGGAACAAACTGCCGACGATGGCCTAACCAGTGCCAGATCCGGGACCCCGGCCTGCATTCTTCGGTGTCACATCTAAGAGCTAGTTCCCCTTTGGCAATAGTCCTCAACCTCCCTAATGCTGTGACCGTTTAACACAGTTTCTCATGTTGTGGTGGCCTCCATCATAAAATTATTCCCTCGCTACTTCCTAACTGCAGTTTTGCTGCTGTTATGAATCATATTGTAAATACCCATACCCGATGTGCGGGATATCTGGTATGAGACCCCTATGTAAGATCATTCAACACCTCCCCACCCAAAGGGTCTCAACCCTTTGTTGAGAACCACCCTTTGTTGAGAACCGCCCTTTGTGCTTGTGACCTACTGATAAGAACAGGACAGGTGGGGCCAGGATCCCAGAGCAGGTGTTCGCAGAATGTCTTTTCTGGGAGCATCAATAGGTGGTTCTGGTTCCTGGTTCCTTTCTTATCTCTTACCGTGCCTGGAAGCTATTTATGAGGACGTGACTGAACTGAGGTGGGTGACCTGGACACTGGACTAACTGGGTTGACCAGTTAGTCCGTCCACCTCACTGGGCCTTACATCAGTTTCTGTTGTAGGTCTTTAAAAAAAAAAAAAATCCCTGGTTTACACCTCAGTGGTATTGCGTGCCTAGGGACCCTTCCTGATACACAGGAGTTCTGCCTTCTCTCTCTCTCTCTCTCTCTCTCTCTCTCTCTTGCCTCCTGTGAACCTGTGAACCTTCTCCCTAAAACTCGCTCTCTGTAGTTGGTGAATTTCCCTTTTTGCATTGACAAGACAGCCACTGGCTTGGTGTGTGGGGGGGTGTGGGTGTGGGTGTGGCGGGAGAAGAGGAGGGAGTCCTGGTGACCTTTGAACTTTTCAGGACCCTAGCTCCAGAGCTATGGCCAACTGAGGGAAGAAAAATGGTCAACCCAAACATACCCGAAAGCTTCTTCTATTACTATAGTGTTGAACCATCATGAGAATTTCCCTCCTGGGTTCTGGTCTACTGTGTGAAGTTCCTCCACAGTATAATACAAGATGGCTGATTTTCCTTGTGTGTTCTGTACACTGGAGTAGTTTAACCAACCGCTGGCTTTGCCTGTTGGTCCTGGATCAAGCGTATATGTGTGCTAAGAGAACGCAGTTGCCAAATAAATGTCTACCAAGATACTCAAGTGCCCACAGGAATGGAAGAAAATTAAAAGAAATGGAACCTGAGTTTAGGATATTTTTCTAAAACAGGGTTGTTTTCCAGGACAAGACTGCAGCAAGGACCCAAGTGCTTTGCTGGTTTGTAGCCATGTGAGAACAATTTTATATTGTAGGGGCACATACCCACATTCTTAATATAATCCTTTCAAAGCGAAATAAAATGCAAGCGCACAAAGTTAATTACAGGAGTATTATTTGAAGTAGAAGCGAAATGAAAGTTTCCTTAGGTGGGCTGTGGTTTGGATCCAGAGTGTCTCCCAAAAACAGTTGTGGAAGGCCTCAGTCTGAGGCTGTTGGAGGACAGTGGGCAAATCCTAGTGGGAGGCTTTAGGTAATCAAAGGCATGCCTTTGAAGGCGATTTGGGGATGTTGTGTTCTCTCTCTCACTCTTTCCTTCTCTCTCTCCTCTCAACATAGCTGTGAGGCCAATAGATCCTTGACATTTCTCCCACCATGCAATGCCTTGTATGTGCCAAGTAACATTCTGAGACCTGGAATACCATAAACCTCTCTGTTACAGGCTGTTTGGCTAGAGTACTCTGTTTCAGTAGCATAAAGCCCACACAATCTCTTTACTGTTTAAATGATTTGATATGTGTCAATCCTGGAATACCAGTTTATGAATAGGATATAGCCCAACTGTTTAAGACTTATAATAGCTGGGTGTATTGGAGGGAGGGGGAATTTCAAGGTCAAGGCCTACCTCAGTTACATAGAAAGTTTTATAAAAACATGGGCTACAAGAGACATTTCTTTTTAAGAAATAAAAGAGAGACATAGAAAGAAAGATGCCCCTATGTATTGAAATAGCAGAAGGCTAATTGGTAAAACAGTAGTTATTACTGCCTTTAAGGGGTGTTATAGCGAGGGGGGAATGAGAAGGGACATTAAATAAGGAAATGCCTTCTTTGTATTTTATGTTCACTGGTATATCGTTGATTTTATGTCAATCACGTTAATTACATCATAATTATGCACAGGTATGTGGAATTCTTGTAAATGACATTCTAAATCCATAAACTAACAGGCAACATGACTGCCTCTCTTTTACTCTAATTACCTATAATTTTTTAATGACAGTGTGGGATCCAGAAGAAAGCACGGGGTTTGAGGTCAGAGAAATCCAGTGTGGTGTAACTCATATCCACTACTTGTAGAAACGTAAGACAATCATATCTAGGCTACCAAGCCCTTAATTCACCCTCTGCAAGCCAGGCAAAACACCACTGACTTCTGAGGACTAGCAATGGGGGTCAGGGCATTAATAAATGTGAAATACGCAATGTAGCACCTGGCACCAAGTAGGTGTCTACTAATTATGATGGATACCCCATCTTCTGACTCCTCCAGACACTGGCTTTATTTATTAGCCGCTTTCTCGTCTCCAGAACTTGGAGAATGAAAATAGAGAGAAAGCCTAACTAGTGGTTTTTGGATGATAGTGACCTACAGACAAGACTAGGAGATCAATGCAGCGCTAAAAACGTGACGATTCGCCGGGCGGTGGTGGCGCACGCCTTTAATCCCAGCACTCGGGAGGCAGAGGCAGGCGGATCTCTGTGAGTTCGAGACCAGCCTGGTCTACAGAGCTAGTTCCAGGACAGGCTCCAAAGCCACAGAGAAACCCTGTCTCGAAAAACCAAAAAAAAAAAAAAAAAAACAAAAAAAACGTGACGATTCTAGAATCTCCGGTTAGCTGCGCATTTCATGCCTGCCCCAGTGGGCCACTGGCTCAAGTTGACTTGGTAATAAGTCCTCCACCTTGGGCGCTGGGGTGGGGAGGTGGGGTGTGGGGGTGGGTGGGTGTGTGGCCTCAGTCTCTGGCAGATCAAGATACCTGTTCACCCTCTAAGTAATAATTTGCACGACATTCACCTCTCCACACTCCAGGAAAACAAAACAAAACAAACAAACAAACAACAACAACAACAACAACAACAAAAACAGCTTCACCTGAGCTAACCCGGCCCTTCTTTCCAGGTGATTTCCCAAACCAGCCAGCAGCCAAAGAAGGCAGCCTTTCCCAGCAAAGACTGCTGGAGGAAGCTTTTCAGAAACCCAGCCGAGTGCCCAGGACCTAATTTGCACGTCAAAGCCGTTTGAAAGAGCGGTCCTGCCCCGGCTGGTCCCTCCCAGGGACCAATGGAAAGGTCTGTGTGTGCTTGTGAATGCACGCCATTCTCTTTGCTTTGCTGTGCTATCTGTCACCTCGGTGGTGAGGGTTAGACAAACAGTTCCTTGATCTGTTTAAAGGAACACTAGCCCTGCCCAAACAAGGCCGGCTTGGATTTTCTCAACCCGGGGATAACGATAAAGAGATTGGACCTTGGCCTGTGCGTCCCAATCCAGGGCCTATTGAAAGATTGAAAGGGGATGCACTTTTCCTCAAAAGTGGCCACCAAATGAAAGGAAGAAACGGCTTTGTTTAGGCCTGGGCTTGTTTTCTTGCTCCTCACAAGCCTGGCTTTCATGCACTCCAACTGTGCAGGTCAGTCGCCACAAAGTACCTCCCACAGCGACTCCCTCCGCAGCTGCCCTTCCAGCCGGCTTTGCTGGCTAATGTGGGCCCAGCATTCTCCTCTCGCAAACATCAGTCCTTATTCAGAGCAGACAATTGGTTTTTTGAAATCCTCCAAGAAGCCAGCATTTCATGCTCCAGTGGCGGAGAGGGGAGAGACCCAGCCGCACAGACAAGTTTTAGGCAGTAAAAAACGCCCATCCCCCACCCCCGCCCCCCAAACCCTCACTGTCAGGACTACCCAGGGAAGCGGGGGTCCGACAACCCCTAGTACCGGCTTCTGAAGCAGTCCTAAAACCTGGGTGGCCCTGCACACCAAGCCCCAGCAGGGTGACTGTGAAGTGTCCTGAGTCTCCCGGAGATCTATGTGGTTCCTTTCTTTTCTGTGTTCACCAGGAATTTTCAGAGGCGCTGTGTAAGCACAAGAATGGTTCTTTACCGGGAGGCACTGTGTTTACGATAAGCAGCTAGCCTGTCCTTATTCAACAGCCGGGGCACTATAGTGAGGACGCCGGCCTGTTGTTTTTATTAAAGGGTTTGTCAGGATAGATAATTCACACATGGTTAGCTGCTTCATTAGGAAGACAGGAGTCCTGTGGGCCCTAAACTTGTAGACATTTAAAGACAAGGCAAGAGAAGGCTCTCCTTGTCTGAGCCAGGAAGCCTCTCCCCCCCACACTACCTCCATCAGTGGGAGAGTCTCAAAAACTGCTATTTTTCTAGGTTGGGGGGCGGGGGTTGGGAAGCCTTTCCCTGACTCTGGAGCCTAAATGTGTAAAACATGTTCACTTAAAACTGATTTGATTTAAGTTAAAAGCATTACTTTGCAATGAGCTGCGCAATCCCACATCATCCATCAAATCCAAGCCATCATGCACTGAGATGCAGAGTTACTTAAGCGTTCTCATATGCCCGAGCATTTTTGTGGAATAAAAAGCAAGACCATGAAATACACAGAAGGGAAAACATCAAAAAAATGTGTCCATGGCCCATGACATTGGCATTGCTCTAGCGTGGATTTGACTAAGCGTCGTTTATACAAACAGTGGAGTCAAAGCCTGTTTTCTTTCATAATGCATGTTTTCTCAGCAGTAATTCTGCAGATCTTGAAATGCAATATGGGGGCTCTGGTTTCCTAGTGAAATCATATGGTTGATCTGTTTTCTCTAAATACGTGTGCCATATGGAGCTGGCCCCAGGGCATGCCTGCCGCAAGCTGAGAAATAGCTGAAGATTCTGTACCTCCTTTAGATGAACCAGTCAATGTTCAATTCTGGCGATTTTTTTTCCACATGCTTTCCAACTGGTTAAGCGAATATAATCTTGCCTCTATAGGTTTTAGTTTAGGTTATAGAATCAAGTAGTTTTAAGTGCTTGACACCGTTGCTTTGCTTTGTTCGTTCGTTGTGTTAGCCTGGTTAAGACTTTACTTTTTGGTTGATTTCCAAAATGTTCTTCAAAGATTCTTAGGTTGGCAACTTAAGCCCCAGATTCATGTTAACCATTTGGAGGTGAACCGGATTAGATGAGGTCAGGTGGGTGAGGCCCCCATGATGTTGTTAGTGGCTTTTTAGGAAGAAAGATGGTTCTAGCAAGTACTATCTACTACAAGTCAGTATGCTCTGTCTTGCCTTGAGATACCCTTTGACGTGTTGGGATGCAGTAGGAAGCCCTTGGCTGTAGGTGGACTTTCTTTGGATCGTCAGCTCCCCAATAATGACATGAAAACTTATTATTTATTATGAAAGCTTGGCCTTTACCTTAGGCTTGTTCCCGACTAGCTCTTATAACTTAAATTAATCTGCTTCTATTAATCAACATTCTGCCACCTCTCCTCCATTCTGTATGTCCTGCTCTATCCGTGTCTTGCTGGTGTCTCCTCACACATGTCAGATTCCTCCAGAAGTTTTCACTTTCCCCGGAAATCCCGCCTTTCCTCTCTTGCCTCACTATTGGCCATTCAGCTCTTTATTACACCAATCAAATACCTTAGGCAGGCAAGGTGAACCAGTGACACTTCCTTACACGGTTTGCTCAAATATCCTGCAACACCCAGCAGATGCCAGAAGAGGGTGTTATGTCCCCTAGAATTAGAATTACAAAGGGTTGTGAACCATCGTATGGGTCCTAGGAATTAAACCCTGACTTTCTGGAAGAGCAGCCAATGTTCATAACCAGTGAACCATCTGTCTAATTCCAGCATTAGGTTTTATATATATATATATATATATATATATATATATATATATATATATGGTTATTTATATATGTGCACATGTTTTATATATCTCTATTTATGTACATATGTACATATATTTATATGTGTGTATGTATATATGTATATATTAGTCATCACTTTGGTTATTCACTAGGTCTTAGAAAGTACCCAAATAGGCAATTGGAGAAATCCTTTCAGAAGCTTCCAGACTCCAGTCTGAATCCTTTGAGCCACTCCCGTGTTTCTTTCTCATTATTGCTGTACCAAGTCAACTTCCCCTGCATACATAACACAAGTACAGTTTGAGTTTTCTGAACGGCCTACCCATCTTTTTTTAACATGCCCTGCTCTTCTTTCTTGCTTTTCCACTTGGACTTGGTTGTTTTAAGGGAAAAGAAAGCTACAGGAACAAACTTGGGTCCTTAGCTTTTGTTTTATTGCTGTTAAAGTCATTCAAGTCTTGATGGGGGGAATCAGGAAAACTGCACAGAATGCTTTATGGGACTGCACGCACACTATGTTAAACAAAATGCCTGCTGTCTTGTTGTACACTTAGATACTAAGCTCAGAGTACCAGGCAGAACTTAATTGATTGATGATATGCCAAAGATCCATTTGAATTGTGCTAAGGTCATTTATTTTAGTTCTGCTGACTATCGGAACGGCATGGTTGCTACCATTAAGGCCGTCTCTGGGTAAATCCACTGTCAGCCATGATGTTGTACAGGTCTTCTGACATGAGATAGGAAAACTCCTATCAACGATTTTTAAAGGAAATAAATCTCAATTTAAATTTTTCAGCCTACCCCGTCAGCTCTTATAGGCCCTTGTAAATCACTGAAGCAGCTCTCTCTTGCTTTTTAATCATTTTGTAGTTGGTCAAAGTAATCATAATCTTCAGCGGAACTATTACAGAGAGACAGACTAGTGGAGGGTCTCTGATGTGGGGTAAACCTTTAGTTGACAATGAAATACAAATCACCACCTCACTTTGACGCTTTTGTGTATAGGTCACAGACTATAATAGAGCTTTGTGTAATTCATCATGACACCCATGCTACAAAATCACAACATATGAAAAAAATATCATTAGCTGTTATTTACGAACAATCACAGTGTATCCTATCTCCTGAATCACCTCAACTCTGTTTTATCTTCCTGAATTGGCCCTTCATCTTCCCCTGCTCCATTTACATTGTGCGAGACCCGATGAGAGTGGGTTACTGAAATTTCCTTATTTTCTTCTACAGGATAATTGCGGCAGTTGCCCACCAGAAAAAGTACTAGGATGTTCTTATATCCACCACTCAGAAAGAGATTAGCCTCTTCCTTGACTTTCTACACCCCTTCCCCAGTCATCACCACTAAAGCATACACATGGACACACCACATACACACACACAAACACACACCACATACACACACATACACACATACACATACACACACATACACACACACACACAGAGAGAGAGAGAGAGAGAGAGAGAGAGAGAGAGAGAGAGAGAGAGAGAGAGAGAGAATTCAGGCCGCTAGCCTCAGTCCCGACTTCAAAACAATATTTCTGGAGAGATTCAAGTCAAATGCCATCAGTTATGTTGTTCCTCACTCTGGAGGGGCGGCAGGGAGCATGACAGCTGTGCTTGCCGATCTAACACCAATTCACCCATTTGAACACGATAAACAAAAGCCCGGACCAGCTCTCACATAATGGAAAAGGGCCTTTTTAACTCTAAGCAGCAGCTCCCAGCTTAATTGCTGTGCTTTGAGTTTGCACTGGATAGAGAGTTAGGCTGATTTTGAAGTGCCTTGAAGATGCTCAGCAATTGCGTAAAAATACTTGGCTATAAAAAAAACGCTATTCCAAACCATAAATAATAATAACATGTCTTTACTGAGATGTGTTTGTACATTTCAATATAGATAGCACAGATTATGATGCTTCAAAGATTTGTTCTTTTCAGTGGGGCATTTTTTAGAATACTAAAAGTCTATGACTTTCCTATCCTTTGAACGGGACTGTGGGAAACATTAAATAGGAACCAGGAATGCCTCTGTCTTTCCCTGTGTGTTAGTTGTGATCTTTGATTAGAGAGCCCTGGGTATATTGGAGCTGGAGCCCTGCTCTGTTCCTGGATGCCACTCAGATTATTTGTTCCAGTGTTACACGCAACCTAACTTCTCCATAAGGTCCCAGTTGAGTAGAAGCGAGTTCTGATATTGTTGAGGCTACACATCTTTGAATCTTGTCCTGATGCTTGGCCTGCCTTCCTTATGGAGGTATTCTCCAAACTTTGGAAACTTTACGGATACATCCGGGGTAGAACGTTTCCAAAGCATACAAACAGAATAACTTAATTGTTTGGGGAAAATAACCATCAAGTAACATTCAATGATGCTGTGTTATAAAATGATTTCATGGATAAGGCTTTTTGTTTGTAAACCAGGTGGCTTTCCAGCCCATTGTCACTACACAAGTCTAAACCCAGAGGAGAGGAGAGGAGAGGAGAGGAGAGGAGAGGAGAGGAGAGGAGAGGAGAGGAGGGGAGGGGAGGGGAGGGGAGGGGAGGGGAGGGGAGGGGAGGGGAGGGGACGGGAGGGGACGGGAGGGGACGGGAGGGGAGGGGAAGATGACTAAAAGAGCTTGCCACAGAAGTGTGAGGACCTGAGTTCGAATCTCCAGAAAGCGCATAAATTTGAGCACAGCAACACACATCTGCAGTCCCAGTGCTTCTGTGGGAAGGTGGGAGGGGGTGCCAGGAGAAGCTAATGGGCCAGCTAACCTGGTACAACAGCAAACAAGGAGCAAGACAAGGACCATGACCAGATGTTGTCCTCTGACCTCTTATATATATCTGTATATGATGCAGATATTTCGGTGTGTGACTTGTGTTTTCTTTTTCTCAATAGTGTATTTTGCGGAGAAGAAATTATATTTATGAAGCCCCAGATTGTCACTTTTTCTTTGTATGTCGTATTTGTGGTGTCCATATCTAAGAATGCTTTGCCTTATGCAAAGTCACAAAGCTGTCTTTGACTGTTTGCTCTAGAAGTTTCATGTTCTACATTTGGATTTATTATCCTTTTTTTTACAGGGATTATGTAATTTGAATTTTTTTTTAAAAAAGCTGGAACAAAGTTCCTACCCGATGGAAGACTGAATGAATGGCCCTGACAGCTCTGTGTCTTATGGGCTTCTTAAGGAAAGAGAACTCGGCATGAGAGGAACTGTGACCACAGAAAAGCTGGAAGTGCACATTGGGTCCTCAATTCTCCATCCTGTTTCCTTGAGTGTGGCTCTTCTTTCTCTGGGTTTATGTACATTCATGAGATTGCCTTCTGGGATCCTTAATTATCCCTTTCCCTGGGTCAGCCTTGGGGAATTTCTGAACTTTGATGACAAGAGAACTTTGGCATAAACAACTACACCCCACGAATAAGAACTCTGGGTGGGTGGGTGTATGTGAGTGTGTGTGTGTGTGTGTGTGTGTGTGCACATTTGTGTGTGTGTATAAGACAATTTGTAATTGAGAACAAAACATGAATTTTATTCTGTCTTTGAATGGTGTGTCCCCTCTATAAGTCCTGCCAGACACAGCATTGAATCTGGCCCTGTAAACAAAGATGGTCCTTTGAGATCGGCTGGATGTATACCAGTTAGACAGCTTCGCTCCACTTCTCTGTGGAACACGCAGCTGGTTGAAGACATGGAGATGAAGGAGCCAGACCCTTAGAGACTCGGGACTCACTTGACCCTGGTGCAAAAGAACCTCACCATTTGGGTGCTACTTGTTCCCAGTGGCATTTATGTGCAACTGGCAAAACTGGCCACTGGGCCTCTAGCTCAGAGAGACTTAACGTTCTCAGACTCTCTTAGGTATTACACTCCTTAGTGAGCCCCAGCTTGAGCACAGAGGCATATCCTGATTCTGCTCCAGCACCCCCACAAGCATGCTAAGCTACTTCTAGGTCCTGTAGGAATCAAGAAAGCTTGGGCCGTCATGGCAAAATACAAATCCTTGATGTTGAAATACAATCAAAGTCCCCAAAGTTTAAACCTAAAAATAATAATAATACTATGCTGAAAATGGTTTTAAATTTTATTGTAAACTTTATTATAAACTTTATTGTAAATTAAAAATCACATTCTTTAAATTTTGTGTTTGTTTTTTCAAATAGTTTATATAAAAACACGACAATATGCTTTATAAGATAATTTCGGCAATAAAGTAAGCAATGAGAACATAAGTATTTTCCCAAGCACAAACGCTCAGATATTCAAGTCCCACTGGTATCCACGGTGAAGAGGAAGCAAATGACATTTTTAAAGGAACAAGTCAAAAAGCTCAAAGCATGAAGGGAACAACAAAGCTCTGTGGTCGGCATGCTTACCAGCTTTCTGTGGACGAGGAAAAATAACCAAGATAAACAAAAACAAGGAAGGGGTCTTCTTTTCTCATCTACTCCCCACTTTTGAGGGCTGCTCCAGCTACCCAGACTTGCTCTGAGGCCCCAGGCCAGAGCCAATTTTGGCTCCTTCCAGCTGCCGTCATGATTATCTCTCCGGCCTTCCACAGCAGCAGCAGCAGCGGCAGCAGCAGGAACTCAATGAGTTGCTCCCCCTTATCTCCAAGATCCAGATCATGGAGGGTTGTGGCTGGAGGTGGAGGGTGAGAGGGTAATGTCAGTGAGTCGGTCACTGAGGGAAATGCTTCTGCTGAAGGCCAAAGGAGACAGGACCAAGGCAAAGTGAGCGCCTGGGCTGATACCGCCCACAGTCATCACTTCCAGCAAACCAGTTTCACTGAAAGGCGCATAGAACGTGCACCCATGATGACATGAAGTCACTCAAAGGAAATGCCAAGTGAGGCCAGGAGGAGGAAAGCCCTTTGTGACGGGGGCTGCAGAGCAAATCGAGCGCATTCTTGCTGATTTCAGTAACTGCTGGTCAGAACACGAATCCAGATGGGCCGGCCTCTCTCCTGGACTACTGTGATGACTGTGTGACTCAAAGTTTGAGTTTCTTTAAGGGTGGTGAAGAAGTGGAAACGTGTTAACAAACTGAGCGGTTGCTTTGCACCTGTCACCTGCCACCGTAACTGGCTGCTGCTTGTCATTCATACAGCATTCACACAACATACGTGATACCGAAGCCGCAGTGAGCTCTCTTATTTGTGCTTCATTTGAAGCAGAGACCTCCTTGTGTGTTTATGTAGGGGTGGGAGTGTAATATATACTCGCACGGGTGTGTGCCTGTTCACTGAAAGGCCAAAGGCTGGCCTACACTAGCTACCACTGTCTACCTTATTCCCGTGATACAGGGTGTCCCCCTGAAGCTGGAGCTAGGTTGGCAGCCAGCCATCTTACTGTTCCCAGATCCATAAAAACAGGGTATAGGTAGAGCTTTTTATATGGGTTCTGGGGATCCCAACTCTGATCCCAATGCTTGTAACAACAAGCACTCTAACCACTGATCCATACCCCCAGCCCTCTATGCAGTATGTGTGTGGGGTTTATGTCATTTATATTGTCTAAAATTAAAGTTAATTTAAACTCAGAAGAGGAGGAAGGAGGAGGAAGGAGAAGACAGAGGAAGAGGAAGTGAATCGTTTAGTTCCCGATTTCGGCTGGTGATAGTGTATCTCAGCAGCTTGGGGCTATGGCAGCTCCACATATCACAGCAAAGTTTGTGTGACGGGAGCAAGGCACCTCAGTTCATGGCAGCCAGGAAGCAAAACAGAAAAACAAGAAGGGCCCCCTGTCCCCATTTCCAACGCCTGCTTCCAATGACGTCACTCTGCTTTCAGCACACTAGGGCTCACGCCGCCAGCACGTGCGCTTCGGAAGACATTTAAGATCCAAACTCTCACAACTGGATACGGTGTGTTTCAGCTTTATGACTGCAGTCTGTGGGAGCACCTCTCAGTGACCAGTCAGAGCTGGAATAACACCCCTCATGCGGCTGCCTGAAGAGCTAAGACCTGGAGAGGTTTTCTCTGTCATCACTGCAGCTGGAGAAAAAGGAAGGCAATCTCTTCCCTTGGTAAAAGAGCATTTGACTAAGAATGTCATAATCACACATAATCACCCAACGCTTAAACACAGAGTCCGCAGTGCTAATGCGCTTTCAAAGAGAAACCTTACCAAGAAAAACGCATAAGTGAGTCACAGTGCTAAAAAAAAGCCCTTACTTCCAGGCATGGTCCAGTGAAGTTACATCCCGCCCCAGCATTGCTTCAGCACATCCTGTCTGTGTGTAGGTGTAAGGAAGATGCCAAGTACCTAGAACAAGGAGAAAGGCTGACCTGGAAGAGCGGTTACTCATTACAGCGTGAAACTTCAAAATACAGTGAATGATTTGTAGAGACCCCCTTGGAAGCTAGGAGTCAATGTCTGCGTCCTTCTCAATTGCCCGACCCCTTGTTTTGTGTAGGGCAGAATTTCTCACTAACTTGGAGCTTAGAGGGTTGGTTAAACTGGCCGACCAGCGCCCCAGGATCCTCCTGTCTCTGCCTCTTTAGTACTAGGACAGCAAGCATTCGGTTCTTATGCGAGCAATGGGGTCTGAAGATGGATGGGTACCCATGGATGTACAGCAAGTAGTGTCCCAAGTGAGCATCTTCCCAGGCCCCAGACTGCGTCTTTCAGAATTAGGATCCTCACTAGAGAGAAGGAAAGCTGTAGAGGCAGACTGCAGGACTTTGTGCGAACACATTAGACCGCATGCTTACCTTCCTGGTTCACGTCAGATGGCTAGAGGCAGCCAGTATCACAGCCTCCCCACAGCCCCCAGATAAACATCAGAAGGGGCGGGTAAACCAGACCTCTGTGTCCTTACCCTCCTCTTACTCATTCCCTCAGGTCAAGTATCTTCTAGCTCCTTCATAATCCCCCTTCCCACTTCTCTCTCCAAACACCTGGAGTTGGAAGAGGACCCATACCCTCTTGTCTGGCCCTTTCATTAAGGAATTGCCTATGGTGAAGTCCTTAGAAAAACAAAAGAAATCACATTAAACAATCATAAACTATTATCTTATTATACCACCGCTATAGAATGGATACTTTTACCACCATCTACCATAGTTTTATTTTCTAAGATTTATTTTATTTATTTATTTTCTGTGTGTGTGTGTGTGTGTGTGTGTGTGTGTGTGTGTGTGTGTTTGTGTGTGCAGGGCCCAAAGAGGTCAGAAAAGAGTGCACTGGATTCCCTGGAGCTGGTGTCAGAGGTAGGTATGAGACCTGGATGCTGGAACTTCAGTCCTGTGGCACAATATCACATGATCTTGCTCTTAGCTGCTGGGCCACCTCCATAGCTCATTGTGATGCTTACTATAACCTTGAGTAACTGTTAATACACTCGCCTATGTTCCCCCAGGCAGAACTGGGAAATTCCTAAGGGGGCTGAATGTGTAAGCTTTTAAATGTCCGCCTTGGTACAGTGTCAGACACATGCAAGATAGCCATTGACTACACGAATGAACTTTAGATTTTGACCCCCACCCCCAGACCTGAAAAGGGCAATCATCCTAACCTGTGGAAAATGACTGAATTAACTCTGGATAAACATTTGCTGGAATACAGTGTGCTGTTAAGTAGAAATGCTCCCTGGGGCTGATACATGGAATAGAGCAGAATGAGAAGGGGGAAGGCAGGAATACGTGAGGGGAAAACAAGAGCTGGGCATTGAGAACACCGAACAACCAACTGTTCCTTTTTAAAGTCATGGCCAAGATCCAAATGCAAGACACTTTATGCCTGAGCTGTCACCTGTCCCAAAGGGCGGTTGTAAGTGTTCAGCATAATAAGGATGTCAAGAGGTACTAAGCAGATGGAGAGGAGGCTGATCTGAATAGAAAGTTCCAGTGCACTGAATGAGGCCCCTGTTTTCGAGACAGGGTTTCTTTATAGCTTTGGAGTCTGTTTTGGAACTCGTTCTGAAGACCAGGCTGGCCTCGAACTCACAGAGATCTGCCTGCCTCTGCCTCCCAAGTACTGGGATATAAGGCATGCACCACCACCACCCCATCAAGACCCCTGCTTTCTAAGATCAGTGATCGACAGCTGCACCTCGGAGTTGTCTGTTGTCCTACGCCTTTAATCCCAGCAGAGGCAGGCGGATCTCTGTGAGTTCGAGGCCAACCTGGTCTACAAGAGCTAGTTTCAGGACAGGCTCCAAAGCTACAGAGAAACACTCACTCATAAAAACAAAAACAAAGAAAGAAAAAAGCAAAGCACTATGTCCTCTTGACTCTCTTCACATGTCTCCTGAACGACCTGCACAGCTTGATCTTCAGGGCAAATGAAATGCAGGTGTGTGTGGCTTGCCTCCTAAATCTGAAAAGGGGGTGCTCTCGTTAAGATGGTTGAAAACGAAGTCCAGATTCTGTGACAGAGCCCTTTTTTCTGAGGGGTTGAACCAATGAGCCTTACTTTACAGTCCACTGTTTTGGTTTCTATTTTGAGATTTTGTTCCGTCTGGAAAGCTAACACCACGGTCCAGCTTGGACATCAACTTCGTAAAGACAATTTGAACCAAGCAATGAGCCACTAGAGGTGTGCCCCTTGGCTCCATCACGTAGAGGTTCGATGTGGGGTTCCCCTCCGTATACCACTGGTTAATAAAGAAGCTGCTTTCAGTCAATGACTTAACAGAATATAGCCAGGCTGAAAAAGATATAGAGAGAGAGTAGGCAGAGTTGAAGAGAAGCCTGTAGCCACCACAGGAGATAGACACCTTTACCAGAAGCCCTCTGAAACTTTGCCCGTAGGCCACGACCTCATGGTGATGCGCAGATTAATGGAGATGGGTTGTTTGGGGATATAGGAGCTAGCTAGAAATACACTTAAGCTATTGGCCAAACAGTATTGCAATTAATATAGCTTCTGTGCGGTTATTTTGAGTCTGAGCGGCCGGAAACGATTGAGTGGCCTCCACCAACAGGGGTCTTCACTTAGAACTCTTGAGCACTCCTCTTAGGTGGAGAGACAGCAAAGCACTGGTCATGCCATCAAAGCTGGTATTATTCTACAGTCAAAGATGAAGTTTAACTCATGAGGCACTACCCTATTTTGTTAGCCAATATCTAACTCCCAAAAAATATCTATGGGAAAAAGAGAAAAAAAATGGCACTGTCTATAAATGAAGTTAACAAGCCCCAGATGAAAATGCCTACGTGAACTATTCTCATTAGCCCCCGGCATCCCCCTCCTGAGTCATCTTCTCCCTCATCCTGGACTCTGTCTTTTGTTCTCGTAAATCACAACTACAAACATTTCCAAAGAACTCTGAGTCTTGGTTCTGTTATTTGTAAAATGGCCTCTGGGTTAGATAGTTTTTTGTCAACATTACACAAATTAGAGCAATCTGAAAGGAGGGAGCCTCAACTGAGAAAAATGTCTCCCTAAGATCAGCTGTGGGACATTTTCTTATTTTGTGATTGATGGGAGAAGGCCCAGCCCATTGTGAGTGGTGCTCCCCTGGGCTGGTGGTCCTGGGTTCTAGAAGAAAGCAGGTTGAGCAAGCCATGTGGAGTAAGCCAGTAAGCAGCTCCCCTTCATGGCCTTCACTCCTGCCTCCAGGTTCCTGTCCTCCTTCAGTTCCCATCCTGACTTCCTTTGACGATGAACTGTGAGGTGAAAATGGCAATGATGAAGACAGCCTCTAATTCCCTTATTTATGATTATCAAATATTAAAATGTGTTTGGGTCTCATTGTACAGTACAGAACACAGCTGCACATCAGCCAGGGAGCGTTTCTTTTTCCTTCTCTGTTCCACACTGTGAGAACCCCATGCGTCATGACAGGTTATTCTTCGGTATTTACTTTTACACATATTGAAAATGTACATTTCTACTTTGGCTTTCCATATGACAACCCAAACTAATTTAGCTGCATTTGGCAACAAACATGACCATAATCACCAAAACCACATTTAGATAAGAATTGAAGAATCTCCCTTATTCAAAACATCCTATGTTGTGAGCGCCCTTTCCCATATGTATGTGTGTGTATGCATGTGGACGTATATGTATAAGTAAGCATAATGGGCATGTATGTTCAATGTATGTCTTCTAATCTTGTTTGAGGTCATTTGACGCATGATTAATAAAAACTCAGAGACATAAATTGGGGTTCAACCTGAAGGTCAGAAAAGCAAGACACCAGACACTGGCTTTTACCTCTTCCTCAGTCTGAAATGGCGATTCTGCCTCCAGGAATCTCAAAATGAGACTAAAATGTGAGATGTCTCCTCCCATTCCTTTCTAGGGCTGGGAGTAAAGGCGTGTACCACCGGGATTAAAGGCACGCACTGCCTGGTTTCTATGACAACTAGGGGACTACTGGTATTAAAGCTATGTGTTACTACTGCCCAGTCCATAAGGCTGACCAGCAAGGTTGTTTTACACTCTGATCTTCAGGCAAGTCTTATTTATTAAAATACAAATGAAATGCCACTACAGTTATTCTGTTTAAATTATATTTCTGGTAATACCTCATAAAGTAACACACATTATAGGTAGCAATAAATTCCACGGATCTTTGAATCCATTGTGGGCTACTATCTGGTCCCGCTAATGGTTCAAAAGTGTTTCTCCCTTCCATTTTTATATCATACATTTGGAAATGCAAAGGTTTTAGCGAGGAGAGTCAAGGCTATTAGGAAAAGTAGGGGAAAGCCAACCAAAAGTCAGGATATATAAAAAAAAAAGTCATGTGAAAACTTGGTAAGGTGTTTTTTTTTCTGTTCTTAAATTTTTTTTAACTTATTAGTAATATCTTTTTTTTTTGTTTTGAAAAAAGGAAAGCCTCACATTCATGCCCTACAGAGTGTCCTTCGGTGACCCCTCTCAGATAAACTCCTCCCTAACTTACCCCAAAGAACATGCTCAGCCGTGGAAGAGACAGGCCATGGGAACTCATCTGAGACCCAACAGCATCTGAAGGCTTGGCCTATGTCTTATTTAGGGTTTCTATGGCTGTGAAGAGACACCAGGACCACGGTAACTCTTATAAAGAAAAAAATTTAATTGAGGTGGAGGCTAACAGTTTCAGAGGTTTAGTCCATTATCATCATGGCCAGGAGCACACTGGCATGCAGGCAGACATGGTGCTGGAGAAGGATATATTCAGGCAACAGGAAATACACTGGGTGTGACTTGAGTATACATGAAGCCTCAAAGCCTGCCTGCATGGGGACACTCTCCTCCAACACGGCTGCCTCCTATAGTACCGTTCTCTTTGGGGGCCGTGTTAGGATCCAGGCATTATGCTGGCCTTTCCTCCATCAGCCAGAAGGATGCATCCACCTACATTCAAGCAAATACTTAGCCCCGGGACCCTACGGCTGTCCGTCTCTATGCCGTGCACTGTGTGGTTACGACATGCATTGTATGGCTGCTTACAACTCTGAATGCATGTGCAAAAGGTCCTTTATAAGCAAAGCTCAGTCTGCCACTCTCTCTTGCTCACCCCTTCTCTTTACCTGTCTACTGTCACACCCCCCCCCCCATCAATAAACTCCCATGTGAGTTTATTGTATATTGTGGTTCGTTCCCTGCCACCATGCCTGCTGCTAAACTACAACAAGCCATTTTCTTTCAAACCACCAGAGACTGTTCTGGGTTTGGGTTCATTCAGAGATTCATCTGCCTGACCATGAATAAATTTTAATAAATAAGAGGCTTTACTAAATACTGGCCAGGTTCATGGATCCTGGCCAAATTATATTGGTCAGGGGCTTATAAAGGCGAAACCCACAAGGTTATCCATTTCCTGCCTTCATCCAATCAAGGGCAAGCATACATCCTGAAGTACTTCCTGCCTGTGTGTATCCTGCCCACGTGTGATCAAACACACATCCTGTGCAGTTGGGCCAACCGAACTTGTTTACAGAGAGGAAAACTTGTGACTTGTTCCCGTCCACGCACAACAGCTCCCAGCAATACATGAAGTTATCTGTCCTTGGGCTAGTGGGGCATACAAGTTAGAGGCATGTTGTTGTTGTTGTTGCTGTTGTTTCATAAATCTCTTAAACTTATAGCATACATGTAGCCACCACAGACCTAACTTTCCCATATCTGACTCAGCACACCCAGGCTCATTGCTGCTATTTATCTTTGAGCTCTGTATAAAATAGAGATCACAGCCCCAATTTGGCCATTTTAAATGTTAGCAGAAACCAATCTGAATTCCTTGCTTTAGGTATTCATAGGGACATCCAACCAGGGAAATTACATGAAGTTTTGCCAAGAATATGTGCAAGAAATAATTATGCAGACATTCCTTTGTTATCTATTAATATCAGTTGCCGGGCACTCTATTAGCAAAGGGAAAAATAAGTGACCCTGATCTCTCAGTTTATACATTCCGAAAGAGATAAGACAAAACAATAGAGCCTCTTTGGGAAGACGCAGTCTGTTATTTTTGTGGTAAACAAAACAGGCTTAGAGTAAGTCTTGTTATCATCAGATAAAGACCAGGAAAGATTGGTGGCTGAGATTAAAATTCTAAGTTGAATTGGTAGGAGAAAGAATGAGCAGATGAAACCTGAGAAGCTGGTGTGAAATATCAGGAGAACAGGAGCCAGGGGCTGGGGTAGCGCCAAAGAAATAAAATGAGGAGGGTTGGAGCGATGCTGACTGCAGGTCCTTAAGACAAGTCAAGAGTACAGGAACCTCATCTCTGCCAGAGATGCTCAAATAACTACACAATAAATGACTAGATGTATTTTATGTAATTAATATGCACAAATCAATCAAAGTTGGTAAACATGATTTTTAAAGCCAATTATTCTTCCTTCACATTAGTGGGAAACTCTAGCTGAGTTTCCATAAAAGAGAGGAACAGCATCCGTGGGATACAGTCCTGTGGAGTCTTCCATAGATGTGGATAAGCAACCCCAGCAACACTGAGCAAGCAGCTGGGGAAAGCAGATGTCACTAGCTACTACCACATTTTGAATCTTTTATTTTCAATAAAATTCTTGAGTTTTAGAAAACACATTCACATCAGTCGTTAATAGGTTAGGAAGAAAGGTGTAGATCTTCCATACTCAAAATATGAAAACGCAAATCTTTCTTTGTTAGCAATAAAGTGTAATAGAACAAGTTCTTGTTTTTCTTTACGATAGTCACACTCTACGTAGCCCTGGCTGGTCTGAAACTCGCTCTGTAGACCAGAATAGCCTAGAACTCAGAGATTCTCCTGCCTCTGCCTTTACAGTGCTGGGATTAAAAACTTGGCTAATGCTAACAAAAAAGAATAATTTCAAAGTTCAGCTTGATTACACCCCAATATCGTGCAAGAACAAGTTAAAATATATAAATAAAGAACAAGTTAAAAGTAGTCAATATAAAAGAGAGGGAAAGAGTCAGGTGGTGGTAGCATACTCCTTTAATCCCAGCATTTGGGAAGCAGAGGCAGGTGGATGTCTGTGGATTTGAGGCCAGCCTGGTCTACAGAGCTAGTGCCAAGATAGCTAGGGCTGTTACACAGAGAAACCCTGTCTCAAAAAAATCAAAAGAAAAAGAGAGAGAGAGAGAGAGAGAGAGAGAGAGAGAGAGAGAGAGAAAGAGAGAGAGAAAGAGAGAGAGAAGAAAACTTTCGGTTTCTGATAATTTAACAAGGACTACAGGGCTGGGCGGTGGTGGCACACGCCTTTAATCCCAGCACTCGGGAGGCAGAGGCAGGTGGATCTCTGTGAGTTCGAGACCAGCCTGGTCTACAAGAGCTAGTTCCAGGACAGGAACAAAAGCTACGGAGAAACCCTGTCTCGAAAATCCAAAAAAAAAAAAAAAAAAAAAAAAAAAAACAAGGACTACAGGATGCTTAGTATATATATACACACACACACACACACACACACACACACACACACACACTCTTTTTCTATAAAAACACAATAGCCATTTATGCCAGAATTTCAGGCTCCCAAGTTGTTTATTTTTATAAAGGTGACAATAAAATAATAGTATGTTAATATTCACATCAAGGACGCAGCTAGGCAACAGATACAGACCTCTATCTCTAAACAGCCACAATGACAGCCAAGTGTAGACAGCTGTTGTTCTTCCTTTGCTTGTAGACACAGATGAAGTGATGTTGATGGGTTCACATTTCATAACTAGAAATTACCTTGAATACCATGTTGCCTGAAATGAAGATTTGTGAATGTCAGGTAGGGGATAAGGAGATGGCGCCATGGTTAAAAGTGGATATTCCTTTTCCAGAGGGCCTCAATTCAGTTCCCAGCACCCATGTTAGGTGGCTCAGAAATGCCTGTAATCCAGCTTCAGGGAATCTGATGTCCAGTCTCTGCAGGTACCCACACTCAGGTGACATACATTCACATTCACACACACATATAAATAGATAAAAAATAAATTAATTAAAAAAATAATGTTGCTGGGCAGTGATGGCACATACTGTTAATCCCAGCACTCAAGAGGCAGAGGCAGGCAGACCTCTGAGTTTGAAGCCAGCTTGGTCTACAGAATGAACTCCAGGACAGTCAGGGCTACACAATAAACCCTGTCTCGAACACAAAACAAAACAAAAAATGTTAAACAGACTTGGGGTCAGACATAGGCATACTGTGTCATCAAAACTGTACACACGGCCAGGCAGTGGTGGTGCACACCTTTAATTCCAGCACTTGGGAGGCAGAGGCAGGTGGATCTCTGTGAGTTCGAGGCCAGCCTGGTCTACAAAACGAGTTCCAGGATAGCCAGGACATTTACACAGAAAAACCCTATCTCAAAAAAACAAAAAGAAACAAACTAACAACAACAAAAAAAAAAAAAAGTGTCCTCCTTTAAGGCTTTTTCGAGGACAAAATAAGGACAAGCTGATAAATATTTCCCGGTACAAAGTACAGGCTCAATAAAGGGCAGCTGTTACACCATGGTCATGAGCGACAGTTTCAGAACTCTGGAGCGGTAACACGAGAGTTAGTCAACACTGAACAACCAGCAGAAAGTTGGGGCTTGGGTAAAGGCTTCCTGATCACCAAGAGCTATTTCCACTAAGCCATAAGCATCACTTCTGTTCCGTGCAGTTTTTAAGATTGCATTTTACAGAACTGATGAATGTGGTCTCCCATGCTCAGCTTCATCTCAGCTGCTCAGTGAAGCCGAGGGACCTGCGTGCGGCGTGAGAGCAAATTACATCTGAATGGGGTCTTTAGGGCAGTTGGAGAAATTCCTCTTGGCTCCATTAGTTTAATTATGACATAGTTCAACAGACTCTGAGAAATGTCCAACCTGGGAACACTTGTCCGTCAAGGCCTGTGGGCTGTTGGCTGTGGCTCTCCAGCCTGCTCCTCAGTCAGGCGTCAGAGAGAGCAGAGGCGTCAGCAGACAAGCAAGTTTTGGTTTAGAATACCTCCGTAAGCCAGCCAAGTGGCAAATGCGGACATCTGTGCTAGACTGGGGCTGTCCTGTTCCTGTTTCTTCAGTCTAATCTGCCGAGATAACCATTTCCCCATTCTCTTAAACAAACACAGACTTCCTTGTTTAAACACTCTAACAGTTCCAACCGAACACACAGCTTTTAATCTTTCGGTGTTAAGTACACTCGCGAGAGAGCCGGAGAAAAGAATCAAAACATCTTCAAGATAAATAGCTGATTGTGCTCCTTTGCGAATCCCAGGAAAGAGAGAAACCTGGAATTCCAGATAAAAGGAATGCAGTGGGCAGGGGAAACTCTCACGGGTTTTAAAACAACAGAGGAATTAGAAACTTGGAATCACAATTGCAAACTCAATCCAACTATGAGAGAGAGAGAGAGAGAGAGAGAGAGAGAGAGAGAGAGAGAGAGAGAGAGAGAGAGAGAGAGGAAAGGAGAGAGACAGATCATGTTTTCGTTTCTTATTCAGTAAAGGCATTAAGTTTCACAAATGTACGTCCCTGTCTTTCATTTCTCTTGTTTTGCATAAGCTTCTAGAAGCTGAAGTGAGCTTGAGAGCCCGTTCTTAGGAAAGCTATTTAAAACCAGGGCAAGGTTGTTTCCCAGTCAGCTCTCTCCTGAAAGCCCTGTAGCAGAAAGCCTTCGCCATCTTTGCGTTCTTTTTCGCTCATGCGGTGCTCTGGGTCCTTTCCTAATATTTGAGAAAGGAAGTGTGAGGCGTTGAGGAGGAAACCTTCCCAGTGGAACAGGCAAGAGCACTGGCAGTGCCGACAGGCCCCACACCTTCGGTTTTGCTGCTCTCAAGTTCACTGTCAAAATATCTAAACACAGCCTCAGACAGGGGGTTAAAACCAACATACCTACAAAAAAATCTGAAACGTTTGTTATTTCAATTTAGAGAAAAGAAGTAGATGATAAATAGTTCAGAGTCCTCATTGTCCATGCTCGACTTTGAGACTCAGCCAGCTGTGGTGACCCAAGATTCTTGACATGCTCAGGTGACTTTCTGTAAGCAAGTAAACCTTCCTGAGTTATTCGAGGGGTTCTCTGGGTAGCCATGGCTGTCCTGGAACTCGCTCTCTAGACAAGGCTGGCCTCGAACTCACAATAATCCACCTGCCTCTGCTTCCCAGGTGCTGGGATGAAAGGTGTGCGCCAACACTGCCCAGCTGAGGCTTAGTTTCCTTATCTGTGAAAAAAAATCTCTTCTGAGGTTCTTGGGAAGATGGAAGGACATTGTATTTACACTGGTGAGTGCTTTACAAAACTCGTACTTGCTAAACAGGCTGTCTTTAACACCTCATCATAATTGGACACCATTCTGGCTGATAGAAAATTTAGGTTAATAGAGTTTATATCTATATCTATATAGATATATATAGATATAGCATGAATTACCAGCTTCATACAATTAGAAATGAATTTAATATTGCAATACAAAACCTGTTTCAGAGATTTGACACCCTGAGTGTCAGTTACATGTAAAAGTCTCTGTGGAAGAAAAAAAAAAGTAGCTAAAAGATTCAGGTTTCCCAGCCATCCCAACACAGCCAGTCCACTGCTGGGCTCAGTAGGGTCCCAGACCATGAGCTGTGGCTTCTATCCACTTTGTGCAAGACTATGAGAGAATGCAGTCTGCCTGGTTGGAGAACAGTCATAGATTGATTGGAACCGGCTGTCCCTATCAGATCTTCTCCTTGAAGAAAAAGTCAAGGTTGGGTTTCATTGAAGATGAAGAAAAACTAAGTCCGAGTACTGGGAACACCAGAGGCCTGTGCTAAGGGGACATGGGAATTTGTCTGAGAGCCCTGAATTTAGATAGTCCAGAAGCTAGTCATGGGCCTTGAATGAGACTAGTAATAATCACACTTTATTGCTTTATGGCCACCCACACCACATACCCTAATTGAAGTAGGCCAGATTGATACTCACTGTCTTGTGACTTGAATTTTCAGTCCTGATTGCAGCATCTTCTGTGGCTCCAAAGGCCCTTGAATGTCCCAAAGTCCACACCAGCCCTCACCCAAGTGCAGGCCTCTCGTGACTTTCACTTAAGATTTTATTTCTGGATTCTGATAGCTGCTACCAAAGAATAAATGATGAAACTAATCAGAGTTTCTCAGGCTCAAACTGCATATTTTAATTAAATATTTATTTAAAAATTACTGCCCATAAGACGTGTTGCTAGGCATAGATAACAACTAAAATTAAAAGTTTTCTTTGGCTCTTTTTCTTGTGTGGTTGTTTTGTCTTATACCAATCTGTTTGCTTGTTTGTTTTTAAATCTTTTCATATTTTACTTTGCTTTATTATTATTTCTTAAATGCCTGTTTGTTTTCTAAGAAGAAGCTAGAAGGGCATGGAACCAAATGGGATACAGTTGTGAAGGTACTGGGAGGAATTAGGGGACGGGAAACTCTAATCAGAACATATTGTATGGAAAGAAATCTGTTTTCAATAAAAGGAAACAAATGGGGTCTGTACTTTGACCTAAATGTAAAACTATAAAACAGTGAATGGATTTGAACCTCTTTCTCTTCAGCTCTCAGAAGAAGGGACGCCCAGGGACCGTGTATACACCCAATCTTTCCTCACCAACCAGTTAGCATTTGTCCTTTTGACTCTTCGCTCACACATACCTCTGAGCTGTGATGGTTTGTCTAGCTGGAGATGGCTTACAGGCAGTCTATGGGGGATTTTCTTGGTTGTCTTCATTGATGTGGGAAGGACCAATCTAAATATGGGTGGATAGCACCTTTCCCTTGGACATCGTAAGTAGAGAAAGCTAGCTGAACACTAAGTATACATGTGTTCCTTCTCTCTCTGCTCTTGACTGGGTGTAATGTGACCAGTGACTTCAAATTCCTGTCACTTCAACTTCCCTGTAGGAATGGACAACAACCTGGAATTGTAAGCTAAAATAAACCTTTTCTTTTCTGAAATATAATGATAATAATAATAACAACAATAATAATAAATGCAACCCTGCCCCTCCTCTCTATAAGGGTTTTCCTCCCAGCAATATGGGTCAGCAGTTAAAGGCAGTGCCACCAAGATGACAACTTGAGTTCCATTGCTACGACCCATGTGGTGGGAGAATACCAGCTGATTCTCACATGTGTGTGCCTGTGCACACAACACACACACACACAAGAAAACAGGTATACACATAGGCACAGGAAATAAACAGATGTAATTTCTTTTTTAAATTCCAACTTGATGGGGTCAGTGGGTTCACAAGTATTATCAGTTAGAAGACAATAAATACTGAAACACAGAGCCAAACCCCTGCCTTCTGGGGGTGGATAACTGTAAACACCTTGAAATATACGTGAGATTTTCACAAAACAAAGCTGTACCAGGGAGGCGGGTGGAGGAAAAGGCTGGGTAGGAACAGTGGGTGTTATTTAAAGAACAGCAAGTGTAGTTGCTTGGCTGGTGTACAGGCTGCTTGCTGAGCGAGATAAAGATGAAAGGAAGTTTGGAGCCTAGGAAAGGAAGGACTTGAAATGTCAGAATGCAGAATTTGGTTGATTTAGTAGGTAACGGAGTCTACTGAGGTTTTTTTGTGCGGCAGATGATATAGGCAGGCAAGTTGGAGTCTGACACATGCTTCTACACTTGAGCAACTTTCCTAGAGAAATATGACTTTATCAAAATATCTTTATGAATAAAATAATGCATGCTATAAAATATGAATAAGCAGTAGGAACACACTAAAGACTAAGAGAGCAAATGGTGTACTATTTAGGCACAATGTGTCATCCATTCTGCCTCGGCAGAGAAAGGTGTCAACGTTCTCTCCAAACAATCACTCCACGCTGCTTTCTGCAGTCAAACTTCTCTTTCAAGAGGATGGGGCAGACTCTTGTTGTTCATCTGGCTCTTCCTCGGGCTGTAGCACGGTGTTGATTCAATGAACATGACCTGCACCGAGAAGAAACTGCAAAGTCCCTATATAAGTCCTGTCTATAGACAGATCGGCAGGGCTTGTTTGATAATAAGCAAATTGGTGTGCAGTAAGAGATATCAAGATGCACACCCACTGGCCCAGCATGCCCATGGCTAGGTGTCTAGTCTCAGGCAGGACGTTTTAAGAAACAGAAGCAGGGCTGTAAAGATGGCTCCAACGCATGGATAGTATACTCGTGTTCAATTCTCAGCACTCACATGGCGACTTACAAACTCTTCGTCACTCCAGTTCCAGAGGATCTGCCACCCACTTCTGGCCTCGAAAGGTACCAGACACAAGACATATGCATGCAAGCAAAGCACCCATACACATTAAAAAAAAAAAGAGCTAATTAAAAACAAAGTAGAAAGAAGTGATATGAATCAATAAAAGCCACATATTGTACACTGATAGTCACATATTATGTAGCAATTACAGAAGCAATTACAGCACTGATAAAATAGTGTAATGCTTATGAAAAAATGTGAGTAGGCCGGGCGATGGTGGCGCACGCCTTTAATCCCAGCACTCGGGAGGCAGAGGCAGGCGGATCTCTGTGAGTTCAAGACCAGCCTGGTCTACAGAGCTAGTTCCAGGACAGGCTCCAAAGCCACAGAGAAACCCTGTCTCGAAAAACCAAAAAAAAAAAAAAAGAAAGAAAGAAAAAATGTGAGCAGAAACTTCAAAGTTTTTAAGCAGAAGGAGTCTTAGATATTGAACGAGTATTTCACGAACCGTTATACACCTAGCTTTAAATAACTCTACAGACTGGGTAGAAAACATAGCAATGGGTTTATGTAAAGGATATACATTGTTTACAAATGATGTATACATCAAGTCATTGGAAGAGGCTGAAGTCAGTGGATTAAAAAAAAATAATAATAATAACACCAGTTGTGTCATGATCATTTTATTAAAGGCAGCAGGGCTTTTCTATATTTTATTTCCAGATCTATTATGTCGTTATTAAAGAGTAAAGAAAAAAGAGGGCAAACGTCTAACAATACAACACGGAAGAAAGAATTATATAGCCCTGAGGGGTTTTTTCTCAACAGACGCCACAGGAGCTCAGAACACTGTGGAGTTCCCCCAAAGCTCTTAAGCTGCCAAATAGTGTCTAGTGAAACATGAGTTTCACAATTTGGTCCTCTTTGGTTCTGGAGAGGAGAGGGAAAGGGAAGCAGGATGTATGTGCGGCATGTGGTTGAGAATCAGCATATGACTCAACCGTACATCTCTTCTCCAAGACTACATGGCGTGTGCGTGGCCTCCTCCGCCTCCCTCTGAAAATGAGAAACAAGAAATCAAACACCGGCAATAAAATTGATGGCCAGCTGATGTCAGCCCCACTGATTTAGACACAGCGCTATCTCTCTTTTTAAGTAAGCCAGGGGAAATAAAATGCTTTCCCCACAATGAGGCCATTAGCTGAAACAATGATAAAGACCCTTAAATGATATCTTATCATTAGATAATGGTTGGCTTCAGATGGTTATAGCATTATCTATAGAACTCTAAGAGTAATCATTTCTACAGGACTACTAATAATTCTGCGGCATGCACAGCAACTGAAAGAACAAGAAAATAAATCATCGCCGTGTACAATCCAGAAATTAAATTATTAGTTCACGATTATTTAAATATTGCTGAATAATTAATGTTCAGCTTAGACTAAAAGAGTTTTTAAGTGGAGGTCTGATACAAAGGCAATCGGTGCCGTTAAATGAAAGATTCTGCTTTGGAAACTTTAATTATTTACATGAGGTTTTAGCATCAATTTAAACGTGGCCTTTGGCGAGGCTATCTTTAATATCATATAAGAAAGAAACAAGTGTTCTCCCCTAAAAATCATTTTGTGTGTAGCTTCTTCCCACCATTGTTGGAGGGTCAGACCTGGTTCTAGGGCCTGAAGTTATTTTCTGTGTGTGGTACAAACATCTTTCAAGCTGTCTCTCCTGACTATTGTGAGGAAGATGTAGGCAAAGCTGATGAAGCCTTGGCAGGATTTCACACTTCACTCCAAGGAAGAGGCAAAGGTTAAGAATGAGGAAAATTAGGCAGACAAGCAAGTGTGGCTGGGAGAAAGGCTTCCTAGTCCGCAGATGCTGGGTCCCTGGACACCAGCACAAGAAAGGCCGGTGAATGAGATCACCTCGACTTCCTCCGCCTGCCCGGGGATGCTGGCCATCTTCCCTTCGGAAAGACAAGTCATCCGTGCAACTGAGTTCAGAGCCACATTGTAAAATGTTTCCGAACTCCTGGTGACAACATGCTGACACAGGTCCAGGGGACGAGCCCTGGAAGCCTTTTCCAGGCCTGACCTCAGAGTCCTGTGAGAATTTTTTAGAGCTAGCGCTCTGCGTGCCAATGAAACCCAAGCCTCTGATTATGCAACAGACCACAACGGTCTAAAAACATGTGCCGAGGGACCGAGCCAGCATTCTGAAGAGGAAGCCTGTCTTCTAGAATCTCAGAATGGTGTTGAGTTAGTCTGAGGCTTAATGATGAATTTTTGTTTTTCATCATTCAAGGGAAGTGATTCCGGGTATACTCTATACTCATATGGAACAGGACCTAATAAAATCATTTCAGAGATTAGCATTTAGTCAGAGGCAGGGTTTTGTTGTTGTTCTTTTAATGTTAATCCATGGATTAACTCTTCAATTTCCTTTATAATTCTGGATATAGTATTTTCTTCTCCCAAAATGATTCTCATCAGTTATGACATCAGTTCTCAGGGTAGATTGAACATCTCACCATCACGATATCTTATCTAAGAATGAAAGTCCCATAGCTAACACTACTTATTACACAATTATTTACCGGCCAACTGGCCTCCACTGAACAGTTTAGCAGTAAGTCAGATGTTGCTACGGAAATTGTACATTAAAATCAGATGTGTACAAATGTCTTCATTTAATTTTTTGGCATATATGAATTTTTTAAATCTCTGTTAAAAATAAAAAGTTGAAAAGACCCTGTGGCTTTCCCTTCTTCTTCCTCTCTCTCTCTCTCTCTCTCTCTCTCTCTCTCTCTCTCTCTCTCTCTCTCTCTCTCTCTCTTTTTCTTTGTGATGCCTGACCAGCAGCTGCACTGTCGAGATAAAAGAGGCTGGCAGAGAGACTGGTATTATTCCAACGGCATTCCCTTCCTCCTTCGATGGAGTGTTCCAGGAAGCCAGTTATCTTCACAGTCTGAGGTATTCCTTAAGGCTTCCAGAAAGAAAGCTATTTCTCCCAGGTCATCGGACAGTACAGCAGAACCTGTTAAAGAACCCTCAAGTAGCCAAACCTGTAGACTGGGTGCTGTTTTCCCAAGCCCTGGCTCTCAGCCACCACACACAGATGGCTCAACTCATCGCTAATGAATGCCATTTTAATAAGAGCAGCGCAGTGGCTTTGAGGACGTCATGGTTCTACTTTATACTAACTAAGAATAAGTTACGTTTGGGACTAAACTTGCTTATATATACACACGATGTCTTTATTATGGTAATTATTTAGTATTTACAACAAACATTAAAAATGACAGAAGAAAACATTGTATTTTCTTTGAAAGAGGTTTTTTGTTAATGTCATGTGGGTGAGAAAACTCATAAACAATAAACAATTGCTAGGATAGTGTACACATACTTTTCCTCAGGTAGATTAAAAAAATTTCTTTGAGTACCTGCTCCATCTTAAAAAGTATTGCAATTAAATTTTGTATTTTGTGGGTACACATGTGCGCATGTGTGTGGGAGCACGGGCATCATGGCCCGTGGCCAGAGGGCAGTTTGTAGGAATCTGTTTTCTCCTTCCACCTTGTGGATCTTGGGAACCAATTTCAAATGTTCAATCCTGATAGCAGGAGCCTTGACCTGTGGAGCCATCTTCTTCTTCATGTGCTAGGCCACCTTAAGTGTGGCTCCCACACACGATACCAGCACTACTTCATTTAGAAGAAACCAAAGAAACCATGCACTTGAGAAACTCAAGCAAAAGCAATGATACAAAAAAAAAAAACCCAAACAAACAAAAACCACATCAATGAGTCAAAGGTGTGAGATTAATAGACATTTCCACGCTTTTACATTAAAAGAAAATAGTTAGGATGCCTATGCCCCACTCATGATTCCACACTATTTGATTTTCTTTTCTTTGGCTTGCAAGCTACCAATCCTAGTGTGGTTTTTTTCTCTTTCCTCTTGCTTTTCCTCCAGGCTATCATCGTTGTAGATGGTACTGGGTTATACAATGCTGTTAACTGATATTTCACATCCCTTCCCCCTCCTTTCTACTTTACTTCCTCTATGCATTTTTGATTTAGTTTATCTAGATAAAATGCAGTAACCACAAGTGAGAGGAACCACGGTATTTGTCCTTCTATGACTGACTTCTTGGAATTGATAGAATTATCTCCAGGAGCGTCGCTTTTCTTGCAAGTGAATTACCATGTTCTTTGTTATGGCTAGAAGACATTCCATTGCGTCTATTATACCCAAATCAGCCAAGTCCCTCAAAAACCAACAAGGAAACCAAGTCCCGTATGTAAAAGCAAAGAGCCTTTATTCTACACAAGTTTGCAAACTCCGACTCTCAGTGTGTTCAATGTATTGGAAGGATTGGAGAGCCCCTAGTTCAGTTAGAGTTGGGTTTTTATAGTAGCAAAAGTGGGGGTGAGGGATTTCTAAGGTTTAGGGCCACTGATTGGCTGACATTTGTCTAGGGATGTCCTGGTTAAAAACAAACAAAAATAATGATGGGTGTATGCTGTCAGGTGACCCTATCTAAATGGTTGGAATGTTAGAAATTTCCTGGGTGGTTTCAGTTTGTGGTCCTTCCTGCAATCTGGTATTGCCTCAGGGGAAACTACTGAGCCTCTGGCCTCCAGTAAGCTTATCCTGGTTGGGTCGCACAGCGTCCACACTTTCCTTATCCATTCCTCTGTCGCTTGATAACCAGATTGGACCCATAACTTAACTATTGTGAATCTTTTCAGCGTTTTTGATGAATTCCCATGGCGTCTGCATTAGTTCTCACCACCTCCATCAGGTGAAAGCTTCCCTTTTGTTCGCACCCTCACCAGCGTCCGTCATTTATTTTCTTAATACCTGCTGCCCTGATTTGGGTTATACGTACTCTCCGGGTAGTTTTAATTCACATTACTCTGGTAGTTAGTGAATACAGAGTGTTTTGGGAAGAAAGAAGTTGATATCACACGTAATTCGGAAAACCATTCAGTTAAAATAGGACCGAGTATGTGGCTATGGGGCTAGACTGCAGGTCAGTGGCCTTCATAAGTCTCCAAGTTGGCTGCAGTACTACACATTGACCAGGTATAGTACTGCATGCCCGTAATCCCAATACTGAGGAGTAAAATGACAAATTCCTCAGTATTTGAGAGAAGGAGTTAAGAACAGTCAGAGGAGTAGGAGTAGGGTGGGAGGTAGCAACTTGAAAAGACACAGAAAATCCGGGAGACAAAAGCTGATGGCACCCGGCAGTGGTGGCTAACATCTTTAATCCCAGTACTCAGGAAGCAGATTCAGGCAGATCTCTCAGTTTGAGATTATCCTGGTCTACCCAGTGAGTTCCAGAACAGCCAGGTCTACACAAGAAACCCTGCCTCAAACAAGCAAACAAACAAATAAACAAACAAACAAAAAGCCGCTGAGTCCTACTTGTAATCCAGAGCAGAAAGATCACCAGGAGTTCAAGGTCAGCCTGGACTACAGTGTGTCTCAAAATAAAAACAAGACATTTAGATAGAAATGCTCTGATCTTGTAAAAAAGCAAACAAACAAAACACATACAAGTCTGAAACTTGGAAGAGAGTTCAATGATAGAAGTACAGTTTGGAAATAGCACAGACAGACCATAGCCGTTAAAGTCCAGAGGCTTGAAGAAACCTAAAAGAAATCAAGACAGAAATGGCTTAAGGGACAAAATTGTGATGGAAAAGGAAAGTTTGTGAAGAGTCACTAAGGAGATAAGAGAGTATAAAAAGCAAAGAGGAGACTTAAAATTCAACTTCATCTTAAATACCAAGGGAGCAGAGAACTGGGAAAGTGACAGATGGTCAGGGACAAGGTCTTCAGGTAAGTGTCATTTCGTCTGTCAGTCACCAGGCTCTCTGGAAAGATGAGCGAATACAGCAGAGTTCCAAAGACTGAAGATTTAGTGTGGAGTAAAAAACAAAGGTCAAGGGGCTGGAGAGATGGCTCAGCAGTTGAGAGCACTGACTGCTCTTCCAGAGGACCTGGGTTTAATTTCCAGCTCCCACATGGTAGCTCACAACTGTCTGAAAATGCAGTTCCATGAGATCTGACACCTTCACACCAATGCACATAAAATAAAGTTAAATAAATCATTAAAAAATTAAAAAGAAAACAAAGGGCAAGGACAATAGGAAGTTCATTAACTTTGATGAGCAGAAGGGAAGATAGCATTTCATCTTTGGAGGTAAAAGAGTAAACATCAAAGACTGTGGAGGATGATGAATGGAGGGAGAACTGTTTAAGATGGAGTTGTCATGAGATCAAAAAGAGTGGCTCGGGAGATGGGTGGATCAGTAGTTAAAAGCACTTGCTGCTCTTTCAGAGAGCCTTGTCTCAATTCTCAGCCCATACAAAATGGCTCACAACTGTTTGTCCCAGGGAAGCCGATGCCTTCCTATGGCCTCAGTGAGCATCAGTCATGCAAGTGGTACACAGACATACATGTAGACAAAACCCCCCATATGCTTATTTTTGTCCAGATGATCTATTATTAGAGAAAGTGGAGATTGTGATCACCTACTAAAAGGTTGATATTAATCTCTGGCTTTAATTACAGTAATACATTTCTTACGGAATCAAGTGCACCAGAGTTTGGGGCATCCATGTTTAGGGTAGAAATGTCCTCTTGGTTAACTTTTCATTTGATTAGAACAAAGTGTTCTTTAACTATTTTGATTATCTTCCATTTGAAGTTTATTTTGTCAGATACCATGATAGAGGCATCTTCTTGCTTCCTGGTCATATTTGTGTTTTTGTCCTTCCTCTTGCTCTAAAGTGATGCCTCTCTTTAAAGCTGCGTTTCTTACAGACAACAGATAGATGGATTTTGTTTCTTTATTTATCCAGCCATCCTGTACCTTTTGATTAGAGAATTAAAGCCATTAACAATTAAAGTTATTATTGAAAACTATGTGTTGATTAGTCATTGTGTTGTTGACTTTTGGTGGTGGTGGTGGTGTGGATTTTTTTGTTGTTGTTGTTGTTCTGTGTCTGATACAAACGGAGCAATTTGGGGCAGAAGAATGGATACATGGGTCTGGTTGAGCCTATTGGGTGGAATGAAGTCAAATAAACACAGGGGCTGGACTGGCATATGGAATGTGTGTTGTGTTCCAAGCTTAGTGTTTGGAGGTTGGGGCTGGTGGGAGAAGGGAAGAACCAGGTGGACTCATCTGGCTAAATTCTAGAGAAGAATCTGTAGGATTGGGCTGGGTGGAAAGGGTGGGTGTGGCTTGGAAGGGGTCTTTAGGTTGGGAGCACACAGAGTAGATCCCAGAAGAAACCTAAAGATTGATGGCAACACAAACAGGGATGGTCAAACTAAGCCAGGTTACTGAATATGAGACCCAGCCTAGGCCTACAGGGTTGGAGAGGGTGATTAGAGGCAAGGATCAGGTAGACACAGCCAGCTAGAGCCTAGAGAAGAATGTGCAAGACCTGATTGGATGGAGAGGTTGGATGTAGGGGGAAAAAGCACTTGCATAAATTTTAAAAAGAGAAAGAAACATAAAAGAGGGCAAAGACCTCAAGATTATCCTGTTATATAACAAGTTCACAAGTTCAAGGCTAGCCTCGGGTGCATAAGACCGTCTCTAAAGAACAAAACCACAAAACCAAATAAGAAAAAGGAAGAAAGAAAGAAAGAAAGAAAGAAAGAAAGAAAGAAAGAAAGAAAGAAAGAAAGAAAGAGAAAAGATAGAAAGAAAAAAGAATTCTTGTGCTTTCTATCACTGTTACAAATTCCATGAACTCAATTCACTCCAGAAATACAGGGCTTATTGTGTTCCACAGTTTCTGGCATTTCAGCCCATCATCGTGACCCCCCTGCTTTTTAGCCTGTGCTGAGCAGTGTATAATGGAACAGGAAACTGTTCCTCTTACAGCATCTGGGAAACAAAGACAGGAAGAGCCTCAGGTCTGATAGCCACTTCAAGAACTCACCACCAATGACCTAACTTCCTCCCCTAAGAGTCCAACTCTTGAAACTTCTGACCTTCCTCCTTAGCACAATGCGCTGGAGAACACCAGTCTTCCTGGGGCATTCCAGATAAAAACTAGAGCCACTCTTTCTTGAAAACAAGAAGAAGGGGAAGAAAGAGAGAAGGGAACAAAGGTGATTGAAGTTTCCTTGTCTGCTAGCTTTCATTTTTTTCTCACTAACATCTTACATAGTGTTTAGTGAGTAAACGTCATGATTGTAGTATGATTAGTTAAGGTAAGGGTTAGGGGTTCCACGAACATATAGTGGAACCCTTAACCCTTATTAGGTCATGCAATGATATTATAAACACTCCACACAACTCAAGCAAGGAAAATATCTTGTTATTTGTTTTTCAATTTGGAAAAACTTTTAACAGTTGTGTTACAGGTAGCCAGAAAAAGAGTCTATTCAAATGTGGGGGATTTTCTCTACAGAAGTCCCCCTGCTGTGCCTCTTGAGCCAGGTACAGCCAGGTAAAAAGGTATAGCAGCTAACCAGGTAGACTCAGTCATGCTCTATAGAAAGCCTGTAGCGCCGCCGCATTTGGAGATAAACATGGAAGGACTCAGGGTTGCTAGTTTATTTCTGTCTTACGTTGAAACAAGGACTGATTTTTCAGGAACATGGAAAGAGATAAACACCATGTCCACTACTTTTGGATGACACTCTCACGAGTGTTTCAGGGAGAGGGAAAGAGAACGTGTTGGTTTGAAGCATGCTGGGGGAAGGGTAAGCCCAAGGCCTTTCTTTCCCAAGATGCCTCTCCCGTGAGGTTGCCCAAGTCCCATATAGTCTCATTTCCCTCTTGCTGATGAGGACACCGTGGTGAGTCACCTCCCTTTATGAGTCACCTTTAAGAAGAGGAAAGCCCCAGAGAAGAAATTATCATTAGAACGTTAGAGATGAGTGGATCAAATTAGCCTGTTGGCTATGGAGATTTAGATTGAGAACAATTAAGGACAGAAAACAAGAGGACCAACAACCTTCTCCGCTCTAGATGAACCAGGGAGGGGCCATCTTGGGTGGCAAGCTCCCCAAGGTGGAATATCCCTGAGTCATAAACAGGGATACGAGTGCTCACCTGCGCCTTAATTGCCAAGTGACTCAGTGGCTGGTAGATTAGATCCATTCCTGAAAAGAAATTTAACAAAGTCGCCTGAATAGATCTTACCCAACCACTCCACAAATAAAACCCTAGTCCGAGTGAGAGGATTCTATGAAGTGGATGTTTAAACCTGATTACTTAGACCTCTTCTGACACCCAGTCCAGGATGCTGCAATAATACAGCTAGAAACACACGAGGCCAAACTTAGGATTTCCAGGGTTGTGATTAGCTAAGTCTGAGAGTAAACATTTTGATTTCTTTAATTAATGGAATTATTCCAGCTCAATTTTCCAATTGTTTCTTGACTGGATGCGAGTACAGTGAAATCAGAAGCTGGCAAATAGATTCATTCATTTATCCGGGTGAGAGAACCTATTCCTTTCACGTGCTGCTTAATGTTCATGGCTATTTTATTTGAAATTGAAAGTGTACTAAACAAACAAACAAACAGAAAATGAGATATATGGAGTGGCTATTACATTCTTCAAATTTTATTTCCTTACTTAATTCTCTTCAAGACCAGTTGACTTGGTTATTTACATTTTGAGACGAGATAATGGATGTCATCGAGGTGAACTAGCTCATCCAAGGACACAGAATTCAGCATCCAACAAGATTTATATATATTCTCTCTCATCCTTTGAGCTACAAAATAGATACTTTTCTACAAATCACCCTGCATTTGATGCTGAAAGTTCAATGTTCAATGCAGTTGTATAATCCAAGACCATTCTCAGCCCAAACAGGATTCTTAATAAATAAAGAAGTTCTGTTCAGAGAACAAAGTTCAATGGATTGAAATGTGGTAGACCATTCTAGAAGTTTAAGTGCTAGATAGTAAAATGAAGCTTTGGTTGTTTTGTAAGTTACAACAAAGACTCAAAGGCAAAAATGGGACAAGTTCCTTTAAGTTAAATGTATACTCTCTTATGTTTCCAGTATGGCTGCCCATGCACACCCGACTAGAATGTTTGAAATGATAATGACCCAGAGTTGAAACTATTTCTGTTCCTATCGCCTTTGTAAATCTTTATAACACTGGTGTTTACCGTAAATGTTTACTAAACTGATAATTAGATTCTCTTGAACTATAGCATCAGACTTTACTAGCAGTTAGTTATATGATCCTTATTTTTAGATCTATTCTTGGTGTGGGAGTCCTTCTGTCTATGTGTTGCTTTTATTGGTTAATGAATAAAACAGCTGTTTGAACCTATGACAGCACAGAATAGGGCAAGGCAGGAATTCCAAGCAGACAGAGAAGAGAAAAGAAGGCCAAGTTAGAGAGACACCATGTAGCTGCTGAAGAAAACAGACACTGGAACTTTACCTAGTAAGCCACAGCCTTGTGACAATATACAAAGTAATAGAAATGGGTTAATTTAAGATGTAATCATTAGTTAAGAAGCCTAAGCTAATAGGCCAAGCAGTGTTGTAATTAATATAGTTTCTGTGTGATTATTTTGGGTCTGGGTGGCAAGGGAACAAACAAGCAGCCCACGCCTACATATTCTCTGGTACAGAACAAACTAAGAAGTAGGTCATGGATTTCCTTAAATTAGCATGAAAGAGAAAAAAAGTCAGTTGTTTCCTGTATGACTTGAAAACTTTTTTAAGTGACATTGGGGAAAAAAGTGACATTGGACATTCAAGAACCAAGTTGACTGTTTTACTTCTTCCTTTTTGTGTGTGTGTGTGTGTGTATGTGTGTGTGTGTGTGTGTTTTGTTTGTTTGTTTATACTCTCTTCATTTTGGGGGGGGTTTCGAGACAGGGTTTTTAGCCTGTAGTTTTTAGAGCCTGTCCTGGAACTAGCTCTTGTAGACCAGGCTGGCCTTGAACTCACAGAGATCTGCCTGCCTCTGCCTCCTGAGTGCTGGGATTAAAGGCGTGCGTCACCACCACCTGGCACACTCTCTTCATTTTTAAAAATGGGGGTACTGCAGTGATGGGCTGAGTCCTCAGGTAGGTGTGACCTGGGGACAGCAGCTTGTGGACTATTTGAGATACACATACTTCTGTGCTAGAGGAAAACAGACCTTAGCCAGTGCCAAAGGGAGATATGCTATATGTTGTGACACACCTGACCATAGGGCTTGAGGACAAGGGACCTCTGATGGCAGTAAGAGGCACAAAGTTTCCAATTTTGTTGTGGAATCCTTGGGGGAGGGGCATTGTTAACCACTAGAGAAAATGAGACGGGGGACACCGCTATCACTGACTGGGGTTTCAGGGGTTCAGAGACTATCTCAAGTCCAGGGACCCCAAACATGTGACTCTTCCCCTGAGAAGAAACAAAGGGTGATGAGTCAGGAATTCTTTGACATTTGACCTCTTCTCCAGTACACACAGGAACACAAAAACCTGCTGCAAATCAGTTCATGAATCGTACCTTATCCAGGACTAGGGAACACATGGCTCCCCCCGACTCCCTACTCATCTGTGAATAAGCTTATGCACCCTCCATTTTTAGAATCATAAAATGACAGAGCTCAGAATCTAGCCACTTCCCATGGAAGCTGGTAAACATCTGGCCCAGAAGAGAAAGCGTGCTTTGTCCCCCAGCTGTTGACCTTTCTTGGGCATTAGCCATCCTTTTCTGCAGAGATGGTTTCCAGGTATATCCACGAGTGGAGGGAGCCACGCCAGATAGTTCAAAATTCTGAGCACACTGCAAAGTAACTGCTGTTGTTCTCTAAGCACTTTTGAGTGAGTGTCTTGGGAAATTCTCTTCCATGGTTACATATCTGATTTTATAATAGACATCAATAGGGAAATGGGATTTGTTTTTACAGGAATTCACTTTATAGCCAAATTTACTAGTGTGCATTTCATAAAGTGAGAAATGAATTTATGTATGCTGATATCTATCCTCTCTCTACATGTGCCTACCTCTCCGGGGCCTTCTTCCCGCAGCATCCGACATGAACAAATTTACTGAGAGGAGAATGTGGCTAATACGGCGAACCCACTAGGCTGGGTACCGGAAAGCACAACATGCCTGCGTGACCACCTCGCCAACCCTAACAGCTAGGGTGTAACATGCCATCCTCTCCCCAATCCCTATGTAAAAAGTAAAACGAACTAATGAAGGAGTTATTATTCTCAGTATGCCGTTCTCATCCTTTCTTTATGAATCCCAAGATAACACATTAGCAAGGCCATTTGATTTTCCTGTGATCTCTAAGTCAGGAAGTACACCAGGATTACTAGAATCTTTTCATTCCCTTTTCCCCAGTCTCCCATATTCCCTTTATCCGTGAGACAGCATCGCCGGGCCTGTTCCATCTAACCACGTACTGGCCATTCCTCTTTCTCTTGCCTATAGGCAGTTCTACTTTTCCTCTCTACCTACTGAAATCCAGTCCTGCCTTCTTCGCCCTCCTGAACCAAAGCAGATGCACGCACGAGTTCCAAGTTCTCAGAGGCTAGCTTTTCACGGATTGCCCCTCGAGTCTGTGATTAAAGTTCTTACCACGCTTGCTTTCAGGTGAGAGCAATCTTGAAGCCAAACTACAGACCTTAAAAGCACATACTTGGTGTGTGTGTGTATGTGTGTGTGTGTGTGTGTGGCGGGCGACAGACGGGGCTGGGCAGGAATGAGGCTAGACGCCCAGATGGGCTCTCTAAGTACAATTGCCACCACCGCGCCTCAAGAGTCAGGAAGGAGACCCACAGCCCGAGAGTCTCTCTGCGCTTTAGATTATTCACTTTCCTAGCTAATCAATAATTGTTATAATTAAAATTGATAGCCGCAAATAACATGACAGAAGAGTGCTGCCAGAATACTGATTGTGTCTTTGGCTTGGAAAGATAGGCAGCAGAGTGGAACACTTATTTTCCAATTTGCTTTGAGCTGTGTGCAAATTGCTTTAGCTGTATCCAGCTGATTTAGACCTTGCCTGGAGGTGCGCGAGATTAATTGGGAGCCACACATTCATTGCTTACAGAATGGACTCTGTAATTGGCGAAATTTGTTAGTGCCAGTTATAAAATAACCATATAGTTCTACTTTTAGCTGCCCTTCCATTACTCTTTCCATAAGAGAGGCCGCAGAAGGCAATTAGGAGGGCTCTGATGATGAAGATGGGCCTTTTCCACGAGGACTCAAAGGAACATGTCTACCATCGATATTTTTACCCAAGCAAAGGTGTGAATACGGTATTGATTTTTTTTCAAATGTTGAAAAAGTACTTGAGTACACGTAGGAATTTTTCCATCTTTACTATGACCAAGATTTATCTAAGAGAATCCAGTCTGTTGGAAGAGTGAGCAGGTTTCTGAAGATGATTTTTTCTTCTCTCCCAGCCTCGTTGGGTTAGATAGAACAAGTACTCTTTCTTCCTTATTGCGAATGGAAGCAATAAGAACAATCCCGAGGCTGCAGTTGGGTACCCCGCGGTTGGCAGTTTTTCTTCTCTCTCTTCTTTGTATCACAGGATTCCATGGGCCCCGCCTGCACAGCCTCCTGAGGACATGGGGTGAGGCTGAATGGACACAAGTTATTATTGTCCAGAAGGCTCCCCACCCCCCAAGAACAACAACTAGAAGGTTAACAATGAAGCATAAGCTATAATGACAGGCAATCAAAATAAAGGCTATTTTTCTTTTCTGGTAAGAGTCTCAAAAACTATTTTATGGCCAGGCATGGTGGCACACACGCGTCATCCCACCACCCGAGAGATGGAGGCAGAAGTCTATGTCACAGAGTAAAAATTGGTCGCAAAAACAAACAAACAAAAACCAAAATAAAACAACAAAAACCAAAAAACAAGTATCCTATAAGACAGACAGACATGCAAAGAAGTAAATTACAGCCCTTGGATCCTCTTGGAGTATTGCAGGGCACACCACATACAAAGGCTACTCTGTTCCCATAGATAATGAAAAACCAACTGTGGGCACAGAACAGAAATATCTAGAGAGATTCTGCCACTCAAATGGCAAGTCCCACTTCTGTTTATTTGAGTAGACAAAAAGGTATAGGGAAGGGACTGTGGTCCCAGTCACTGGGAAACAGCAGGAGGAAGCTGTGTTTGGTGAACAACACTGCATTTGGTGGCTCAAGGGTAGGTCCTACCTGGACTCCTCCACATCTTCCTTCTGTTCCTGTTTGCTTTTCTTCCCCTGCCCCCAATAGAACTTTCACCTCTGGAAGTGCCCATCATCCTGCATTTCTATTAGGTCTGTCCAACAACTGCTCTGAGAAGATGGAGCTTCTTTTCTCATGTTCCAGCAAATTCTAGACACTAATACCAAAGACCCACTGTGAATAATGGGCATACTCGCGAGCCAGCCACTGAGGTCAGGAACGCGGAGTGTGTTTATTAGCCACATCTGAGTTTATACCCCTGGAGGAACACCCTATCTGACCTGCAGTAACCTTGAATGAGGGGACCCTCTTCCTCCACAGGAACACTGTGAAGGAGGGAAGCCTTCATAGAAATACTGGGGGAGACCTTAAATGGAGAAATGGGTGCTGGGCAGAGACAATAGCAAATGACGGCCACATTAAAGCTATGTAGTCAGCTATTAGGAAAGCTTTGAAATTTTTTGTGTTTGTTTTTATTTCTAGAGACTCGGTTTCTCTATGTAACAGTCCTGGAATTCACTTTGTAGACCAGGCTGGCCTCGAATTCAGTGAGATTTGGTAACTCTGCCTCCCAAGTGCTGGGATTAAAGGCATCCGCCACTGCCCAGCTTTAAATCTTTTGTATTCAATGAGAACTTTGGGATCCAATTAAACCTAAAAACCGTTTGTTTCTCCTAGAAAATCACCTACGTGATCGCAGCATGGAAAAGGCCGCCCACTGTTTCAGAAGGGGCCACACATCCCTAAAGCTCAACCACTAAGGAGGAGAAAGTCTTTCCTAAGTGACAGACCGTCACTCTGTGGGGCTGCGGAAATGAGTCAGCAGGCAAAGGTGTGAGTGAAAGCAAGAGGACAAGAGTTCAAATCCCAGGCACCCCAGAATTGAGGGGGTTCTAGATAGGCAGATCCTAGAGGCTCCCTAGCCAGTTGGCCTAGCTGAAATAGCAAGATCCCTGCTCAAAATGAGATGGAGAGGTAAAGGCGGACACCCGAAGTTATACTGTGGGGCACGCACACACTTGCCTAATCTCCCTCTAAGTGCAAAACTTTTACGTTTACATTTCCTTCTAACTTTACCCCCTCTAAGCAATTCTTGCCTTCTTTTTTTCTTAGATGAAGTTAGGTTGAGGCTTAGAAGATATATTTTAATACAAGCTTTAGCATGAAGCTAAAGAGAGAGACATTGAGAAGAAAGTAAGACACACCCACCAGAGAGCTTGGGTGTGGGCTTCCCCAAGAAACATCATTTCTCCAAGTAATTCTGAGGATAGGAATGTCTTCTTATGTGGTTTATTGGCAGGGCCAAGCTCTTCAAGGGCAAACTGTGCCTATTCCTGTTTTGTCCAAATGATAGGGGGTGCAGAACCAACTTTTCTAGCAGAGGACTAAGAGAGGCCACACAAGTGATGCCCATTCTTTATTTGGCACAAGAAAATGAGTATTCTGAGCCACAACTTTGTGTAGAGGGTAATTTAAGCTCTCAGAATGAAGATACAGCCAGCAAATATCAAATTTGCTTTGATCTTCCAAAGTTATATAGGAATATATGTGATCACCAGGGAGGAAAATTGATGCATAATAAAGCAACTTCTTTTATGGTTAGGATCAGAGGACCTGCTTAGACATTAAAGAGACTGCTCAAGAAAAAGTATTTCCGAACATTTACCTGGGAAATGTTCATTTGAGTGCATTTAAATTAAAATTATTCTTGTGATTTGAAAAAAGTTAACTGTATAAAAAGATAAAAAATACTTTTAGAATTGAGCTGGTGAGATATCTCAGTGCATAAGAGTACTTGCTCACAAGGCCAGCTACCTGAGTTTGAGCCCCAGAACCCACACAGTGGAAAGAGAGAACTGGCTTCTCCAGCTGGTCCTCTGACCTCCACATAACACTGGCATTCTGGGATATTTGTGTGTGTGCACACACAGAAACACATACACACACACACACACACAAGCACACCATACAATAAATAAGTAAATGCTAAAAACTTATTTTTATAGGAAATAGAGAAAGGGAGGAAGGAAAGGAGGGAAGAAGGGAGCAAGAAAAGACAAAACCCTGGATATTAACAAAACACAAGATTAAAGACATGAATTAACACATGGTATAACTTCTCATACATATGTACGTAGAGAAATACTTTGCAGTTAACCATATATTTTCAATAAAAGAGTCAGAAAGAAGGCGAGGGAGGCATTTCTTCTATTTCGGTCCAGTTATCCATGACTTTGGCAATGAAAGCACTCTGTGTAATTGAAACAAGACAAGATATGAGAATAAGGGTCCATAGAACAAACAAAAGGACAATTTGGTTTAAAATATCACTTGTCTTTTTATCCTCAGCCAGGTGATAAAATATCATGGCTAAAATAAAATAAAAATAGCCAAGAAAAAGTATTCATACATTTATATATTGTTATATAATAATATCACTAAAATATCACCAACTAGTCAGGACTGTGAAAAAAAATATCCATAAAATTTATATATTAAGTATTGCTACCAGTGCCTACCCAGGAAAGTGGCTCAGCATGGACCCAGACATGTGTCTGGGGGAAATGTGTCTGTCCCCTATCACAGAAGCAGTTTTCAGAAAACCGGAAACCGATGAAAACATTTCAGAAAACTGGAGGCCGGGCAGTGTGGCTACAGCCACGTAGGCCATGGGGGATGGCCCTGACCATCAGTGGCCGAGCTGCAGAGAGTAGAACGGTGACCCCATGAGTCAAGCTGCCTGGCAGGTTTCCAGAGAGTTTGCCACATCTGATTGTGCCCTGTGCACTGATGAAAGTCACCTGAGAGATCTGACTGGAAAAGTCAATCAGGTTAAAAACTGCAGAGCTAAAATGGGGCTACTCAGGAGCTGTGAGCCACAGAAACATCTCCTTGAAGATTTCTGTTCCGGTGATGACTCCACCTTTGACCTGGTGCAGCTGCCGCATCTCTGGCGCTGCAAGGCCCCCCTAGGGAAGACACTCTCTTTGGTCCTGTGAGCCACCATCCAGCACACATGCCTCCGAGGCAGCACCAGAAGGACCTTTGAGGGACTTACTGAGCCTAGGATTTTACCTTGCCTGCTTCCCATTCCTGGCCAAAGGTGGTGGTGATTTAGTCCTAAGCCCCACCTCACGTCAGCTGAATTACTGTTTATCTTAAGAGTGACTGTAGGTGGAAATTAGCTGTGTGCGGAGAAATGTTTGAGTCAGACAGCTCGAGGCAGATAAACATTCTTGGACTAAATGAACCACTCACTTTGCCCTAATTACATAAAGTGCAATAAGCAAATACAGAAGAAAATAGAACCCGATAAAGAAAGACGGGTTAACCAAGGTCAGCCCAGCAAGACCTGGATAGTTTGGTCTACCCGGAGCAGGCATGGCCTACATCCAATGGTGCCCTGTGCCTGTTTACTATAAGTTCTCTGTCCTGGGCTTTATAGTCACGATAGATCTATCCACACCAGCCTCCTGCTTTATCCAAGGTGATTTTTTTTTTCCAGACACACTCAGGGTGGTGACTTGCGCCTTTAATCCCAGCACTCGGGAGGCAGAGATAGGTGGATCACTGTGAGTTCAAGGCCAGCCTGGTCTATAAGAGCTAGTTCCAGGACAGCCAGGGCTGGTACACAGAGAAATTCTTCCTTGAAACCCCTGGCCCCACCCGAAAAAAAAAAAAGATCTGAGAGGTTGGATGTAGTAATGCATGCATTCAGATTGAGCACTGGAGAGGCTGAGACAGGAGGATCATGGGTTCCATACCAGTCTGGGCTACTTAGGAAGACTGTAGCTTAAGAACAGACAATAATAGTAAGTAAATATAATAATATTTATTATAGTAATAAATAGTAATAAAAGATAGGAGCCTCCAAATAAGAAATAACTATTTTTGATCTTCGTTTGTTTCCAGTCCCCAATTTTCTCAGTTTATTCGCAGTTTAGATACATCCATTCTGAAAATGTGTTCATCTCCAGAAAGGACCCTTGCACATGATCTGTTTGTCTGTGATCAGTGGAGGAATGTTTGCTTCCGTGTGCACGTGACACAATTGTCATAAACTGGCCATGGGGTGAAAAATTAGTAGAACCCCAAAGGAATGCTCTTTGCTGGCTTGCTCCCCAAGGCTTATTCAGCCTGCTTTCTGATATGCTTTAGGCCCATCTTCCAGAAAGGCCTCTGCCCTCAGTAGGTTGGGCCCTCCTACATTCATCGTGAAGCAACAAAATATCCAGCAGACATGCCCAGAGGCTGGTCTGTTTAGTGGAGGCAATTTCTCAACTCAGGGTCTCTCTTCAAGTCAGGTGACTTTAGTTTGTGTCAAGAAGACAAAAACCTAACCAGTACAAAATGAGCTACCTCAAACGACTAGTAATAAACTTTCCTGAGGTAAATGAGACCTCCACATGCAAGGGTTGGGGGAATGACTCGGCCATGGGTCTTGCCTAGTCTATGGGAGAATGGGACATTCTCCGGGTTACAGCCTCATCTGACACACCTATCCAGATGTATGAAGTTGCTAGGGAAAGTTAAGTCAGAACAATCTATACTAAAACATATTCTAATATGTTTATGGAGATTAAAGAATAAACAATCATCTGTATTATAAGAAAAATGATCAAGTCATTTAAAATAAGATTGTTTTTAAAGTATGGAAGATATTTTTTTATTGTACCTCAAAATATAATTAAGTGAAAACCAAGGACTGTAAGAAAGCATAAGGACTGTATTTGTTTTATGATTTATTCTGTTCGGTTTGGCTTTGTGAAACACGGTCTCACTATGTAGCTCTGGCTGGCCGTAAGCTTAGTATATAGAGCAGATGGGCCTCAAACTCACAGCGATTCACCTGCCTCTGCCTCCTGAGTGCTGGCATTGAGAGCATGGGAGCCACTACATCGAGAAGGGCCTGAATTTGGATCCCGGCATTCCCAGGATTGCACAGAGAGACTGTCTCAACTCAGCAAAACTTAGAAAACTTAGAAAAGTACATGCACTTGTAATCCCATCTCTATCAGGGCCAAGGGAAGTAGTGACAGGAAGGACCCTGGAGCTTGCTGGCCCCTAGAAAGATGCTTTGAGTTCCAGGTTCAATGGGGGACCCTGTCTGATGGAAGAAGATACCTGGTGGCCTCTTCCCTCCTAAGTGGGCACATAGGAATGGGCACATGCAACACACACAGACACAGACACGCAGGCAGGCAGGCAGGCACACTACATACATATATGTTTAATATATATTACATATGTACATAAAATTAAGCAAAATTTGTAATGAGATAGAAAATAGAAGAGTATAAAACAATTCTCTTTACATCGACAAAGCGAGCAGGTCGTAAAAGTGTAGTTGTCACAAGGAAAAGATGGCATTAAACTTGGAGGAAGGAACATACACAGGGAAGGAAGATCATAAAAAGTAATTAATCACTGACAACAGCATGGGGCAGAGCAGTCCGGCAGCTTTTCTGTGAAGTGACCTTTGAATGAAGTAGACTTTGCTTGAGATAATTCTCGGTTTTTCTTTGTAGTACTGGGTATTGGGCTAGGGTCTTGTACATGGGAAGCATTCCCTCGACAACTGGACCCAAGTCCCTCTTGAGGCAGAATGTCTTTAACACAAGCAGAAGAATTGTGTAAAATGTCCACATAAATATCCAAAGTGTGCGTGTGCGTGTGTGTATGCAAAGTAGGGGACTTTGCAACTATCACAGGAATTGTGTTTACGGAAACAAGCAAAAATCACAACAAGATAATGAAACGGGACAGAAATAAGCTATCTTACAGAGCCATCAACAAAAATGGACTACATTTTATTTAAAGAAATCAATTTTCAGACTAGAGTTCTAAGCAACTTAGCTCTCTAGCTTGCCTAAAAGCAAGATTCAGACAAAGATGAACAAAGATACTTTGTCTACACAGTGCTTAGCCCTGTCCTACCCTTCTTTGAAAGGCTACCTTATCTCATACTTACTTGTTGTTGTTCTTTTACCGGTGTGGTAAAACCACAGTGGCTGGGAGGCAGACCAGAAAAATTAATATCCATTAGCCATTAAAGGCACTCCCCTGTCCCCAAGCCAAGCCACATTCTAGTCACCTTCCACTTGACACCACTCCACAGAGGCCTTCTTTCTATCCTGGGTCCCCTGCTTCCTGACGTCAGCCCTTTCACAGGTGTGAAGACTCATACACAGAGACAGCAGAAACAACGTTCTGAGCAAATATGAAGTCCTTATAAGAAATGACAAGGTCCTAGTTAATCTATCAATCTCCTGCCCATCTCTCCACCCAGTTCTTGGACATCAGACAGTGGATGTTTCTGAACAGAGAATATTCCATTCTTCTGTGAAAGACGACACAAATAAATGAGGCTGATGGGTGTGCATTAAATATGTTCAGCGGAGATAATTAAATTATTCACCTGGGAACTGTGTCAGAGGAACAAAGTAGAGCATAGGTGTATGAACCTAGATAGGAAGGGACAAAAAAAATTTCCAAATCAACACTAAATATTCATGATACACTAAATATACATGAAATGCATGGAGGACTGAATATTCATTATATCCTAAATATACATGAGGACATAAAATACTCAATATCCATAAAATCTTACTTTACCCACTCAATGGTGACAGTTGTGCGCGCACACACACACACACACACACACACACACACACACACGCACTCGCCTCCTACCCTGAATACTTAAATAAGCCCAAACTGCTCATCAGTCCAACACTCCAGCCCTTGACCAGGCAGTTCAGTAGAGCAGGAGGGTGCTGACTGAAGGCTCTTGAGCTTCCTCACCCTCCCCTCTGGCCCTGGGAACTACACTGTCAGTAAGAATGACTGTGGTACCCAAAGGTCCACTGTGTATCACCCTTGTGCCCCACAGAACTTGTGCAGTGTGCTAATCCGCATCATTCCTCGGCGCTATGTGTTGGCCAGAATCACTTCAGGAAACTGGGTAACCCCTGCATTTGATCTATGAGTTCTCTGATTATGGAATGGCTTCCTGGCCGTATGCTGGAAAGCACCAGCAGGTCAGCAGTGGGCCACACAGCATCTCATTCATCTCTGTCTTCCACCTGGAGCCCAGCCACTCTGGCCTCCTTGCTTTCTGTGAAACAGTTCGAGCACGTTTTCCCCTAGGGTCTCTGTGCTTCCTCTGTCCTCCACTGGAGACATTTGCTCCCGGCATCTTCACGCCTTTTCTCCTCTTTCCTTATCTTTTCCTCAAAGCTCGCTGTAAAATTACACAAAGTCATATAGATTATTTCTTTATGATTTTTATGCATGTATGTGTGCACCTGTGTGAATTTATGTACCCCCACATGTGGGCAGGAGCCCGAAAAGGCCAAAAGAGCACATGGTCCCTGGAAATAGTTACAAGCAGATGTGGGCTGCCGTGTAGATGTCTGGAAATTGAACTCGCGTCCTCTGCAAGAGTCCTAAGTGTTCTTAACTGGTGAACCATCTTCCCAGGCCCGAGATCTCATCATTTTCTAACAATTCTCCAACAGTCCACTGCCAAGTACTACCTTAAAATAGAGTTCTGACACTTCTCTCCTGCTAAGACAGATGCAACAGGCTAAGCACTCAGTCCTACAAGACTGCTCCACTTCCAGAAGCCAACCACAAGTGAGGCCTTTAAGCTGCTTCTGTGCCTGCAGGGATACGTGCAAGGCTGAGGTTTCCATGACCCTTCCCTCTCATGCCTGCCTCTGGCTCAATCATTTGCTAAACTGACACACAGAATTAAAGACCATTATACTTATAACTATGCTTTTATTGTAAGTAATAGATCCCAGGAACAGAGGAAGAGAGATTCATAGGTAACAGGGGCGCTGGGAAACAGGAGACAGATAGGCCGATGACATGGAACCCACCTTGAAGTTCCTTGAACGCTGTCATTGAAGTTTATATTGGAATCTCATTCTTTAGACATGATCGTAAATCATCAACCATTAATAACTCAACTCAATACCCGGTGTTCCTCCTCGGATATCTTTATTTTTTTATTTTTTTCGAGACAGGGTTTCTCTGTGTAACAGTCCTAGCTCTCCTGGAAATAGCTCTTGTAGACCAGGCTGGCCTCAGACTCATAGAGATCCACCTGCCTCTGCCTCCTGAGTGCTGGGATTAAAGACATGTACCACCACCACCAGGCACGTCCTCAAAATTCTAAACCACTGGTCATGTGACTGATTCCTGTGTTGTCTAATATCCGATCTGAGGCTCGACTCTTTAACATGAATCTAAGTATGGTTGGAAGTATGGTTCATTACAAATGGCAAATTAAGTCAGGAGGTTGAGGGAAGTATATTCTCCAAACAGGAGTTGGGGGGAGCCCTGACATGGCACCCCCATCTCCACTCATCTGACTGCAGTTGTGCAGTAAGTAGCCAACATAGAAAGAGCACAGTTCCCGGGCCTGACGATAAGAACAGTAACGTGATTAAGTCCATGCCTTCTCAGAGTCTCATTTGAATGGGAGGAGAAAACCATAAAAACTCTATGAACAAAGAGAGACTATGTCAGATCATGGGAAATGACGAAGCAGTAAAGTAGGGCGAAGATTCGCCGAAGGAGAACAGCGACGTTTCCAGTTTGGATCTGTAAGGTAAAAACTACATAGTTGGCTCTTTTCCCTACACCACTCCCGTGCCTGTCACAGGACTCCTAAAGCCCTTGGAATGTCCTAACTCGCAAGCCTGCTGACTGTGCTTGGCTAGACAACGCTGCCAACATTTCCCAGGCCCGTTCCAGGCACATTTGGTTATTCCAATGACGGAAACCCATTACACCTGGCATGGGATTTTGGAGTATGCACAAGAAAGCTGGGCCAGTTTGATGATGGTGCAAAGTGAGCCAAAATGAGCTTCGGAGCTACCCCAAGTCTCTTCCAATCACAGAAGCGGGTACACTGAAAGCCGGCAGCAGAAGCGGTAGGAGGGCCCACGGCTCCAGAGAATCAAGAGTGTGCGTGCGCGCGACATTTCAAGATATAAGGTTTTTTTTGAAACACCATGACTGGCCTGTCAATTCTCTTCTTGCTCTTCTATACTATGAGATGCTCTTGTAGCCTTTCAATATTTGTAAGGAAGCCAGTTTGAATGGGCTTCTGCTTCTGGCCACAAATGGTGTTTGGACAAAGGACTTAGACACAGTATTGTAGGTCCTATCCAAAGAAGCCCAAGCTAGTAGCTAATCTAGCAGCCTAGAGCTGCTTCTCATTCTTCGTGGTGCTCCATCTCCCAGCAAGCAGGTTCATCCCAGTCTACTGGACTCGCAGGCTCATAAGACCCCAGCAGGCTGCCCCCCTTGAACTTGAACACGAACACATTTCCTATTCCTGATCACTGAGATCCCCTCTGCCCTTGGATAAATCTCCTTTGCTTATGTTAGCAAGGCTCTGCTGCTTACACCTGCAAAGACTCGATGAAGGTGCGGTGGCACCAATGAGCCAAAACTAGACAAGGAGCCCTGCCAAGCGTGCAGAAGGAACAGCAGCACCCGTACAACTGTTCCCGTTGAGTCGGATAAGATTCAAGACTTTGTCGTCCAGGAGAATGCCACATTCATATTTGCTACCGATTCATCCATGTCCACCCCAGCAGGATACAAAGTGAGTTCTTCGAGTCTGCCTTGGAATGTGGCTCCGCAAGCTCCAGAACGCCCCAGGCGCCGGAGTCAGAGGACTGTCCCTGGCTCTGTAGGTCGCCAGAAAACTGCTGCAGTGTCAAGACAGGAGCTGAAACGGGCTTGGTTTCTGGCGGAGGTGTGGGTGTGTGGCACTCGCTTGCCTCTGAGCCCAAGCCTCATTCAGAAGGAAACAAGAACGTCTGGCCGACTCCACCAAGGTGGAAGAATCAGCCTCCATGTCTTTCTGCCTATGGTCATATCTGCCGCTCCCGGATAGCCAGTAACACCTGAGCTCACAGTGACATCGCATCAGAGGCCTGGTGATATTCCATTTTCACCTGACCAGAAGACAAGGCAGCCCAATACAAAACTGTTCCCAAAATCCATCTTTTATTTACACACTATTTCATTCACTCTCCTTCCCTTCCCAGGGTCTCTCGTAGCCCATGCTGGCCTTGAACTCAACATGTGTCTGAGGATGACTCTGCTCCTCCTGCATCTGCCTCTTCAGGGCTATGGCTACTGGCACCCACCACTTCACTCAGTTCAAATGATGGCTAGGAACTGGTGCAAGCCGGGCAAACTCTCTACATACTAGGCTGCACCTCTAGTTTCGTATTTGATATCTGCACGTCTTATCATTGAAGGAGTAGTACAGGTTTGAGAATATCAGGTGCACAGGCATCTGGGAATTTCTGAGGCTTACTCTTCCTTCCTCTTGTAAGAGTGTTAGTCCCTTGTGTAGGAAATCCAGACAAGGTTAGTGAAGGGAAGAAAACTGTGGCTGCTCCTTAGTCGTCTTCTCTACCTGAGAGGCTCCACTGTGCTGTCTACGAGGGGACACAGTGTGAAGGCAGAGGTGACAGATCCCTTTTGCAACTAGACCTCCCCAGGACTTCCTCCCATACGTCTTCCATCAACAGCGTCATTGCTTTCTGAGATCTCGACAAAGATCTCTCTTGACCTAAAGCCTTCAGTTGTTCAAGCCTATGACGTTAAGTCTAAAGAGCATCCCTCAAGGAATCTTCCTTGTTCCTGATACGGTATGAGTCTCTCTGTGCTAGTGACTAATCTTTCCTCCCGTTCCCCAGTTTTGGTCTGCTCCAGGACGTGCCTTGTCTACCATCCATCTAACCCCTCCCCTCCTGTCTTTGCTTCTGTAAGTTCCTTTTTAGTCTCTGGATTGAAGGTTGTTGGATTTTGGAAGAAGGGATGCCTTTTTTTGTCCTATACACAATATTTCTAAGGCATCTCTATAGGCAGGAGGTGGGGCTATGTGTAGAATGGTGTGTGTGTGTGTGTGTGTGTGTGTGTGTGATGTGTTAGGGAGTGGTTGTAGCGACTAGACCATTTCTCACAAGGTGAGTCCTAATTAACTTTGTCACAAAACAAAATGAAAACCAAACGTAACAGGCTTATGAGTTACTCCTTCGTTTTCATTTGGGAGCTCAGCTCCTGGATGTGAAGGAAGCCCAAGTATACCTGAGGCTCTGTGCGAGTTCCTCATGAGCACTATCAGCTGCCTGCTGCCTGCCCAACCCCCACAGAGTCACACCTGTGGGAACCAGGCTCCAGGAGAATCAGGTAATCCCTGTGGTCTCTAAGCAAGATGTAGGCAAAGCAAGAAAACCTGGACAACTCTCTTCTCTCATCCCAATGTAACCTTAGTTATGGGCCAGAGCCCAACCATGCCCGAAGTATCCAGGGTAGAGTCACATCCTCCTTAGCCCGTGGACATCTTAACTGACGTTCTCATCAGTGATGGTTTAGGCATGAGCATGTGACCTCACTGGAGTTCAGGAGTGATGAGGAAAGGTTTCGTCTTCATTCCTAAGAGACAGATGGGAAGACAGAATGCTCTCGGGGATGTTGATGCCTCTGGGTGGGAGCTCCACAACGGCCTTAAGCAAAGACCCGAGCGGAGGGATGGAGTCATCTGTATAAAGTACGTGTTGGAGCACACCAAGCTTCTGACTTCATATCTAGGGATAGAAGCGCGCTCCTTGTTGGAGAAGGCAGGCTGGAATAGTGTCAGTTACGTGTAGCCGAGAGCATCCAACTGTCCAGTCACCTCGCCAGACCCATGCTCCACCTCCATGGCGATCATGCTGAACGCTATCCCTGTTCCATGGGTGACCCCAGCTGTCCTCTCTGTGGAGAGTTGTGGGGAAAGGGACCACCTTTTGTTTCTGACCTACAGTCTGTAGTGACTGAGTAGGAACAGGACGACTCTAGTCCCTAACATTATTATTAGAAAGAACTAAAAAAAGAAATCAATTAGTATGTTGTGGCTCTAGAAAATTTCATTCAAGACAGAGACTTTTCATTGATCAAGAAAGGGGCTAGAAAGACCACTCAGTTTTTAATGGGCTGGTCAATCAAGAGGACCAGAATTTAGATGCTCAGGACTCAACAAAATGCTGGGTGGACATGGTGCCCTGTACTGGGAGGCAGAGACGGAGGGTTCCCAGAACAACTGGCTGTCCAGACAGCTACTCTGTGAGCTCTAAGGTTGATTGCAAGAAACTGCCTCAGAGAATAAGAGAGAAAAGTAATGGTGGGGGATTCGGACATCATCCTTAAGGCCTCATATGCGTGTAGACCCACACACTGGCAGACATGCAGAAAAGGAAAGAGGACAGAGGGAAAGAGAAAAGGGGAAAAGAAGGGGAAAAAAGTCTTAGGCCAGTTTTTGTTAATTTTTTTTTTTTTAGGCTTTTGTTCTAATAAAAGCGGTTCTAATTCAAGGTTAGGAAATTCCAGTTTAAACATTTACATTGTACAAATCAATGTTTCTCATTGCTTTGCTTCCTTTGGTGCATACAGAATGTAAAGGAGAGATCTAGTTACAGGAAGTAAGTGTAAAGTTGTAGTTTAAACATCCTCCTCTTCTGACTCGCAAGTCCTCTGGGACATGAAGAATGACATCGTTTGGAAATGATTAAGCACAAAGTTGAGAGCCTTTGTCAGCACATAGCAATGGCCTGCTTTGGACTGACCCTACAGCGGTCCACTAGAATCAGACCTTCCTGCTTCCTCGCTTGGCCTCTGAGCCCTAAGCCCGACTTTGGCATCCTAGGCTTTTAGTTCAGGAGCACATCACAGAAGATCTGACTTCATGAAAAGGTTGACAAACATAGGTCTCCCCCAAACAACTGCAGCAATGCCCTGAGCACACCCCTGTCCCCAAACTCCTGAGGAGGCCTGGGCCTGGGTTTAGAGTTTAACAGGGTTCTTGGCTCTGACATGGTCTTTGCCACATTCTCTCATGACTGGAGAACCAGACTGAGCTTCCTTCATCTTACTCTGAAAGGCATTAGCGAAGGTGAGCTGCTCTGTGCCTACTTCTCCAGGAAGTTTATGACGTGGTTTCGGAAGCAGTAGAGTGCAGATGTTATGAACTCCGTCCATTACACAGCAAGGACCTGAGCAAATGACCTTTGTGTTGTGTCTGAACACATCCAAAAGTTTAATCCCCAGCAAAGTAGTGCTGAGAGGTGAGCCTTAGTGGGTTGTGCCCTAGAGGATGTGACATTATAATAGCCATGGAGGTGGGTTTCTTCAGGAATGGATTCGTGATACAAAGATGTCTGGTCCCTTTCCCATTTATAGTGATATTTTATTTATGATTTAATAAAGCTTGCCTGAAGATCAGAAGGTGAGACAAAGCCACTAGAGGCCAAGCAATGGTGTCACAGCCCTTTAATCTCAGGATTTGGGAGACACGGGCAGATGGATCTCCTAGTGAGTTCAAGGCCACCCTGGGCTACACAAGATCAATGCAGAAACAGATCCAGATGGTGGTAGTAGATCACCCCTTTAATCCCAGTATTAGGGAGTCACACACCTGTAATCCTAGCATTAAAGAGGAATATAAAATGGAAGGAGACAAAGGATCAGAGCTCAGTCTGCAGTCGCCCAGCCTTGGTAGAGGTAAGACTTCTCTAGTGGCTTGACTGTTTTGCTTTTCTGATCTTCATCTTGAACCCCAATATCTGTCTCTTTGTGCTACACCCCGCTCTCTTCAGAGGATGTTTTCCACCATGTAACAATGGAGCCAGAAGGTTCTCATAAGACACACTCCTGCCACAGAGGATTTCCCAGGCTCAGTAAGTATAGGCCAAATAATCTTGTTTAGAAACTGTTCCTAGCAAGCTGGGTGGTGATGGTACATACCCTAAATCCCAGCTCTTAGGAGGCAGAGGCAGGTGGATCTCTGTGACTTCAAGGCCAGTCTGGGCTACAGAGCGAATTACAGAACAGACTCCAAAGCTACAAAAAGAAACCCTATTTCAACTTCCCCCAACCCTTCCCCCCAAAAAAAACTACCTTAGCTGGTGGCGTTGTATCAGCAACATTAATCAGACTAAGGCACTTTTGGGGTTTTACTTTAATCTATGGGACAGATTACTGTTTTACTTTAATCTATGGGGACATTTTGTAATCTAAAATGCTTATGAGATTTAAACTAGCAGTTTCTAACGTTACCTACCAGTTATGGCATTCTGTAAGACAGCAGTATTCCTGCGCTCTTACCTAGGCTAAATGAAAATTCTGTCAATATTGTAGACACAACGGCCCATCCGTGTGTGAGCCCTGGAATCTTGGGCATGCTAGGTAGCATGGTAGAGGGAATAGAGTTTGTAGATAGGAGCCAGCAAGATGGCTGGGTCAGTAAGGGCACTTGAGTTTGATCCTGAGGCCCACGTGGAAGAAGAAAACTGACTCCCAAAAGTTGTCCTCTGGCCTCCGTACATGCTCTGTGACACGATTCTGATTCCTTCTTTTTTCTGACTGGAAGATTACCCAACAGCAGTGGTTGTGGGGCTGGGGTTGGGGGTGTCCTTGAAAGCTATAGGGCGGTGAAGCTACCTGGTTTTCCAGAGCACGGTCTCTCACAGAGGTGGCAGAACATGGCATGCCAAGTTCAGTCTGTTCCCTGGGACTGTCCACAGGGCCGTGCCAAGGTCTCCCTCGCACGTACATGGACAGACGGTGCTGCTGGGATTGGCCATGTCCTCTGTGAACTTAGGTGACCATGTCTGCACCACCTTACAGGTCATCCTGGGTGAAAAGGCTTGACTATGGGTAGGGAAGTTTCAGTCCATAGTCAAAGCGGACCCTTTCCTGGGCTTGGAACTTGCACAGGCAAGGGTGGTATCCATGCCCTATGCTCAGAAACATCTGGAAGACCCTCAACTTCCCGTTTCTCAATCTGTGTCTAAGTGGAGAACAGACCTCACCAAAATGCACGCTGTGTCTGACAATCTCGTAAAGATTACTTTTGTAGATGAAACGAATGTCTCCATGGAAAGCAAGTTCAAGTTCAAATGGAGCAAATCACTTAAGAATTGCCCATGTCCCCCACTTATCCACCTTCATGCTGGGAGGCAATATATTGGAGGGCCAATGCAAAATAATATAGTAAATAGAACGAGGTGCAAGCTGAATTCAGCCTCATGCATGTTTTAAAAATCACACTATACTAATTATACTAACGATTGTGCAAAAGTTTAGACCAGGGTCTTCAGGATGGCTCAGTGAGTAAAGAAGGTTCAATCCCTGGGACCCATACGGTGAAAGAGAAAACCAACTCCCATGTAAGCTGTCCTCTGATCTTCATAGCTGTGTGTGTATGTGAGCGTGTCTGCAAACAATAACCTCCACACATGTACCGTGGGTATGTGTGTTTGCACATAATAAACAAATAATAAAAGGTCACATGCTTTAAACAACAATTTTTGAACCATATCCAATTCTCTTAGAAACACAGCCTGTACCAAACCTGTACAGTTTGAGCTACAGAGTAAACTCTACTGAGCAAAACAAGCCGTGGACTTGACCCAACTTTATCCACTAGCGAAACAACCTTCATTGTGTTTCTGTGGCGGTTCCTGGAGCCATTGATAGTTTTCTTATTTTGGTGGCCATGTATGTTCGTATGCACATGTGTGGGACCACGGGTGCACATGTGCACTTGAGGGGCTGAGGAAACCACCTCAAAGGATTGGTCCATGCCTTCAATTTGGAAAGGTTTTTTTTTTTTCTCATTCAAAGCAGCTGTGTGTAAGAGGCCTACAAGCTGTGGTTTCTCCTCTCTCTGTTTCTGACCTTGCCATTAGGAATTCTAGGATTACAAGTTAGTGCCATGGAGCGCCTACCCCCAGTTTTTTTAATTACTAAAGTAACAAACAAGAAAGGACTTGGGAATCTACTGTGCAGCTGGGCCTGGACAGGAATTCTATATTCCCTCTGCCAGTTGGTGATGAAAGCTTGTTGGGAAGGTTGTTTCTTATCTCATCCCGGGGAGTGTTGAACGTCCCAGAACACCGAGACCAGTTTCCCAAACAAAGCACTACCTGGTCCAAAATGTCAGCATAGCTGAGCCTGAGACCCATCCCCCTATTTGCATATTATTTGTTTACAGAACTCAGAGACGATCCATGGCGCAGGCCTGGCTCAGGGTCAGCTCGTTGGGGCTTCACTTGGCTTTCTCCCCCTCCCCCCAAGTGAACGGAAAGAAAACGGCGTTTATGACTCAGAGGGCTGCAGGAAAAGGGAATAAAATGACTGTGGTTAGTGACACAAACAATCATAAATGGCTTTGCCTGTCTTGTTTCTTTTTCAGAGTCAGAACGGGACTGGCCTGGCCAGTAATTACCATTAAACGGCTGTTTCATCCTGTCTCAATCAGCTCTATTCATTCAGGTCATTCCCGGAGCCTTGGGCTGCAACCGCGGTAAGTCGGGGTCAGAGCCAGTGTGAATGGAAAAGGCCAGCCTTTTCACTCGGCATGTGTTAATGACCTGGGCCCAACATCAATGGCAAGTTTCCATGAAAACGCCATCTGAGAATCTCACGGAGAAATAAATGGCTCTGTATAGAGCCTATTGCCTTGTTTTTAATATCTGGCATTCCCTGGGACCTCAGCTGTAAACAGCCCCTCATTCGCTTTTGTCCAGGAAGTTCATTTGCACTCTGCCAGCACAGCAGGCTTTTTGCATATGTTCAGGACAAGCTGATATGAGCAGGCCTGGAATGAATAATGTTTAGTAAAATCAATAAACCCTATTATTAGTCACTAAGGGGACTGATTTTATGTCTATAAAAGTAAAACAATTAGAAGCGTATTAATGGCAGATTCATCATAGTAATATAATGGAGCCAAGTATGCTTGTCTTTGGGGAATCTTTAATTTACCATTCGGTGCTGAATATAGACTCAGCCAGAGAAATGGCACACACAATGTCAACGAGCTCTGGCCTTTGGCAATACATGGCCTGCGTGAAGACACCAATGGTGACCGTAAGGGGGACAAACACAATTTCATTTTGCAAACACTGCAAAGCAGTCAGGAATAACATTCCAGGCAAAGCCTAGGGCAGAGGGAGGCTATTCAGATGGCCTTGTGTCTTTGGTCACGCATCCCTCCATATTTATCAGCATCCACATCCACCGCAAGCGTAGACTTAAGCTTGGTCTCATGCACCTGTTTGTAATCTCTTTAGCCACCTAAGTAGGAGCGATCAGAAGCCCGATAAATAGACACGCACGACTTTACAACTCGAGAGAAGACTGGCTCCCTGCATAGTATTTGGAAAATAATTGCAGAGCACTCAAAGTTGAGAAACCGTCAAGCATGCCCAGTTATCTCCCAGCCCTCAACAGGAACACGCTGCTTTAGCTGGGGAGGATAAAAGCCGACCTGCATTTTGTTCTAGTGTTTTGGCGGTTACAAGGCTGGTCAGGAACCGGAGTCGCAGGAAAGCCACCAACAGACAGACTAGAAAGCAACTGTTTGAACAGAGGAAACATACTCGCTTTTAACTGTAGAAGATGGCACCAAGTCTTGAAGGAATGAAATAGTCTGGTGGCTTGCAGACACAAGAACTGCGTGAATCAAAGTCCAAAGAAAAATCATCTGAAAACTACCCGAGTGATCTCTTTCTCCTCAACATGGGTTAGACTTGGGAGCAAATGACACCCCAGGTAGCTTGGCCAAAGCACAGCAAGTCTTGCTCTGCAGTGACAGTAATCTATTTGTGAAGGAATAATCAAGGAATATACCCAGACAAGTTCTGTCCGTTCCAGCACTTCAACTTAGTGAACCAACTGGTAGAAGCGTACTTAGAGGAAAGTCCCAGAAACTCGCGATTGCAATGAGTTATGCCAAGCTCAAAGGCTCCGGTATGTAGCTCAGTGACAGTAGCCTGGTGTGCATGGTGTCCTAGGTTTGAGCCCCAGCACCAGGAAAAAGAAAAAAAAAATCAACCAATCCAAGATGGAGTAAATTCGCAAAGGCAGATTTCTGCACTGGCTTTCCATCTCACTGTAGCTTCTCTCCCACAAGTTTGCAGGTACCGCCTTCTCGTCAGTTAGTGACATCATCCCCGACTAATCAAGCTACAAACGCCCACACATGCTCAGCTTCCTTCACTTTTTTTCATAGCAATTATCAGACAACCTACCATAACCATATATCTTATATTTATATTCCAGAAAATGCAAGCTCTCTGAGCACTGGGATTTTTGTTTTGTTCACTGCAGTCTCTCCCAGCTTAGGATGGTACAGGTGGATCATGAGATGGGAAGCAGAGGCAAGGAGAACAGGTGTAATTTGATATGAAATACCCTTATGTCACTCCAGTGACAACCAGCTGACGTGTTATATGTTCTATCTACTGTCCACATGTCACGAGACTTACATGTTTACTCCAGGCATGGTGTTACATGCCTTTGATATGAGCATCTGAGAGGAGGCAGAGACAGGGCATGCCCTTAATGCCAGTACTTGGGAGGCAGAGGCAGAGGCAGGCAGATGGATCTTTGTGAGTCCAAGGCCCGCGTGGTCTACAGAGTGAGTTCCAGGACAGTCAAGGCTACACAGAGAAACCCTGCCTTGAAAACAAACAACAACAACAACAAAAGAGAGAAAGCAAAAACAAACAAACAAAAAAATAAAAAAAGATTTGTGTGTTTGGCATACTATTATACCTGTGTCTATCAATTTGGGGTGCTATGTGCCCATGCCTAGACCAAATGCCCTGTACTTATGCACATATTCACAGAATTAAACATTGTGTTCAGCTGTTATACCTGTGTATCATGTATGAAGAGTTGGTATCTGTATTGTTGTCTGGGTATCATGTATGAAGAGGTGGTGTCTCTGCACAGTTGCCTTACGCATTCCCAGTCTATATGTTGTTGCTGTGTATTAGGTATGAAGAATTGGTATCTGCACATTGTTGTTTTATATATTCGTAGTATGAAGAGCTTCTTCTCTGAAAGTTAAACTTCCTTCCAGCCAACGAGAAGTAACATCAGACACACAAGAAACCATTATTTTAAAAAAAACAAAACAAAACCTTTTTTAATTCTGATTGCCAAATTATTTAAGGCAGGTATAAAAAAGGAAAGCATTCAATATACATTTTACATAAAATAAACTAGATTACAGCATAAAACAAGTAACCAGGCAATGGCGTTAAAGTCCTTCTTTTCTAAAACTGGATAATTGTAAACATTAAAGAAAAGGAAAAAAAAAAAGGAGCGCAGGGCTATTCAAGTACTAGAGCGATCACAGATGTTTCTGGTAGGTGTGCAGGCTATTGGGTTATCTGCCATTCAAGATTATCAAAAAATGATGCCTTGTTATTCACAGATGCTCATTATTTCCCCATCTTAATTTTTACATTATATATACAACACAGTTTTTGTGGCTCTGGCAACCCCATGCCTTCCAAAAGTATTTATTTCCACAATAAACAAGTACAAACAGTGACTACGGGAACATTTCACACTGATGCGTCTTTAACAGGAGCCACCAATTAGACATCTAAATTGTACCAAGTGTCACCATCACAGTTGGCCTTTCTGGGGGGCTTTATGGGAGAGAGATGAAGGATATGCAAGGTTCAGGCACACTGATACAGAACATTATTTATTTACAGTTTCAAAGGGAAAGAATGTAAGCAGCCTGTTGTGGCTAACACTTTCAACATGACAAATACATTTTTTTAAATTTCCTTTACTGAGTGGTTTGCAACTTGGCAGCAGACCCTGTGTGTGCGAGCCTGGTTACTGTTACAAAAAAGTAAAGAATATATATATATATATGTATATATATATATGTATATATACAGATATGTATACGTATATATATATATAAAACAGAAGTTTAATTACAGCAACATTTGTTACTCTGTGATAAAATCTGTAATTTACAAAATGAAATGACTGGTTTTTGCCTGCCATTAAGGCATTTCAAATTAACACCATGGAACTGATGTCTATATAAAGCGCTTCCCCATGTGATCCAGTCACATGACACCGGACACGGCAGATCCTGTTATTCTCTGTAAAAGAAAAGCACACCTTAGCATCGACTTCTGGAAGAACATTGACGGGGAAAGCCTAAAGACAGCAAGACTAGAAGGCTCCCTTCACAGCTAGTTCTATTTCTTTTGCGGAATTCCCAGGGAAATAAAACACGAAGTAATGCATTCCATCGTGGGAGAGTGTTAATTTTATTCTGGCAATCTTCTTTTGCATTTATTTTTCCTCCTTACGACAGCTTGTAGGGTAACTTAAAACACCAGGGAATAAATATAACCCTCAGCATTATAGGAGCTCATTTCTCCCCTTGCAACTTTATTTTTAACTATAATAAAATGAAGGGATTTGTGTCCTGGTATTTTATCATATAATACTGAGGCTAGAGCCTAGGATCCTGGGCATGCTAGTCAACTGCTACACCACTGAGTTACACCAGCCCCGTGAATACTGTTAACAAGTTGTAGGGATAACCTTTCCTTAAACTAAGGATGTTACTCTCATCTTAATATTAAAAAAATTATCAATCATTTCCTTACTGATGTACATCACATTTATAGAATGAAGCCCGTGGAATCTAAGTCCCATGGGAAGCATACTGCCATAACGTGTTCATTCATTACAATAATATCAAACGCAAAGCATCAAGTGTTTCATCCTCAAAGCCTCTCCCTTCCCTGCAACCCTTATCATGTCTCTGCTGGAACACTAATTTCAGGTGTTGGGAATATTTACCTTCTCTGTGCAGGAAACATTCCTGATGCAGACGCCTGGGCGGCCACCTGCTGAGAGGCAACGAGGGCGGCAGAGGTCAAGCCTAGGGAGGGGGAAGGAAAGGCGGGAAAGGTAAGAAAGAGGGACACAGGCCCAGCGGTGATGGGCACAAAACCAGGAGCAGTGATTTGTCCCTTCCTAAACGTCTATGTGAAACGGTTCACGTGGCTAGGGCAGACTACACACCACTCAGGGCAGCCAATATCTAGGCCTTTCCTGAACACATAGTGGGTTTCTGAATAGCTATTCAGAGGATACAGCCCTTCCACCTCGCTGGCTCTGCGGCTCTGCCTGGCGCTGAGCGGTTCACACAGGTACCAGCTAATGACAAGCAGCAGAAGCCAGTGCAGCAGAGAAACAGCACGCCATTGTGTTTAGAAAACTTTTATAATGGCTTCTATCACTGGAACATTTGCCCCGGTGACTTCAACATGATGGGTCCCAGAAAGTACGTGGGATAAATCAATTCAGAAAGACCTGCACTTTTCTGAGTCTAAATCAACTTAAGAAAAACAGTCTTAATCTCTAAGACAAAGGAAGCAGAGACCTGAATGGCTTCAAATAAAGAAGTATCTAAATCCCACGGAAATAGGCATGGGGGTTGTGCATGCTACTAATTCCCAAGACAGAGGTCAAGGGAGACTCAGACCTTCCTGAACTAATGCAATAAAAAAGAACAAGGGAAATGCTGTACAAGAAAAAAAAAAAACATTCTGAGGAAAACACAGTAAACAAAGCAAACAGGAAGATTTTTTTCTCTGCTTCCATGGTTTTTATCTGGATATGTTTTCTTTATCCAGGGATAATCTGAGACATTACGGCAACATACAGAAACAATGAGATATTTATTCTGCTCACATATACCCATTTACGTTCGTGATTTCATTTTCCTTCCACGTTCTCCTCGCACTTTGGGATTTGGGAGATCTAGCTATTCTGTCTGTCCATCTACCATATCATCTATCTATGTGCATTCTTTCAACAGAAAGTAACAGATGAACACAGAAGCCCAATTCCTTTATACTCCCTAAATTTGGACACATTTTTCAACATCGTCTTGCTAAGTAGTTGCCCTGTGCTATCACTGAATTGCCCCCTACCCTGCAGAGATCCCATGTTGAGGTCCAGATTCCCATTTTCATTGCATTTGGACTCAAGAGCTTATGCAGAAGTAATTAAAATGAGGTCCTAGGGGCCCGCATACTGATCTGATGGGCTTAAGTGTTCTTATAGGAACGGGTTCTAGAAGCCTTGCTTTCCTGTTATGCCCTGTGAAGAAGGAGTAGGAAGCCCCTCCCCCACACTACTAAGAAAGGCCTCACCAGAAATGGTCTAGCACAACCAGCAATAGGCTCTCCAGTATTGTGACCAAAATAGAGACGGCTACCGATGCCTTATGAGGTGACAGATGGGGCAGGTAAGATGTGATCACCTCGTGTGTCGTAAACGTGCTCTCTGTCTTTCTCATGTTTAGTGCAAGTGTCCCATCAGTCAAGGGATGCCTTCTTCGACCAGGTAAGAAGTATTAGTACTGGCCATGCTGGTTACTTGCATGGGAAAAAGAACTGGAGATATCAGAATAAATGACTTCACCAGAGTCACCTATCATGACTCCCTTCTCTCTATAATTTCCCCAAAGAAATTATTTTTGATTTTTTTTTTTAATTTGGGACCCCAGATACTAGCTGGCTGCCACCCTCAGTCGGCAAAATAACATCTCCCAGTAACACTTATTAAGTGGTAGCCACTTCAAGCCTCAATAGAACACAAATGACTTTAGGTGAGTCTCTCAGGAATACTAGGAAATAAGTGTTAGGAATCATCCCCACAGCTAGTGTTAGTCAAAAATTCAGTATTGTCATTTTAAGTTAGTGACAAGAAGTCACAGCAACTGCTTGCCCAATCAGAAGGTCACCAATGTGATGAGCTGCTGACCTTGAAAAGGGTCATATTGACCAGGGATGAGAGGGTAGCCCATGCCAACATGGGTGTGGTGGTGGGTGTGCAGGTGCCGCTGGCCAAAGGGGGAGTGGCGATCCCGGTCCCGCTCTGTCTCCCGTTCCCGCTCGGTAGAAGCTTTCTCCACAGGCTGAAAAGAGAAATAGGGCCTCCTTTAATTCACCGACATACAAACATTAGCAGTACCAAAGCGCCTTTCCTACAGTCATGATACTTCACAGGTCATTGAGTAAATACAGACTCAAAACCCTATACCAATAAAAGACAGCTTCAAAGGACATGAATTTGTCTTAATAGAACTAGGCTCACAACAGAGAGCCTACCAAAGCAAGCTAAACAGCATCAATGATTTCTGCATATAGTTCCTAAAAATGATCTCAAGAGTCACTACTCACAATTGCTGTTTAGACACTCGGTGTCTTTCAGAAACTATTTTTATATATGAATTTTTTAAAAGGAGCTTTTGAGACTACTTTTAAAGGTTTTCTGATTATCCTTTTATTTATGCTTTGTGGAGAGAAATTATCAGTAAATTTTTCAAAAAATATTATAGGTACACTTTAGTTCCACAGCTCTGAAGGCAGAGGCAGGAGGATCCCTGTGAGTTTGAGGGCAGCCTGATCTACAAAGTGGGTTCCAGGACAGGCAGGGCTACACAGAGAAATCCTGTCTCAAAGCAAACAAGCAAACAAACAAACAAAAGCATCCATTGTGTTCCTACAGAAACACACACCCAAAGTCAAATTCACACAATATACAGCACACATATTTTAATCCCTTTATACTTCTCCTTCCTGGCTGGAGTCATGAGCTACATGGCTGTGATGCAGCTAGCCTGCATGAATGTTATGAAGGAAGTTGGCATACTAAAAATATTAAGACTTGTTTTCTTGTCATTATTTCCTCAACGGTACAGTGTAAGAACTCTTACATAGCGCTTTCCTTGTAGTAGATACTTGGAGCTAATCGGGAAATTAAATTGAAAACACAAGGATGAATGTAGGCTTATAGTCAAATACTATGTTTTATAAAGGGGGATGGGGTAGCCCAAGAGGTTCAGGAACTACTCCCCTGCCCTTTCAGGGTGGGCGGACTCGACAGGAAACCACAGTCCTGCCCACATTCCAGATTCTTCATTTCTGAGAAGTCACCCGAAATGGCAGCTCTTCCTCATTGGAGAAAATTAAGGATTGTGTCTCTCACGTACTTCTCCCTTTAGACCCTTACTCCCCTTCCCTGCTCTCGGCTCCCTCACTGGAACAAAGCCTGAGTGTACAGAACGGAGGAATCACAAAACAAGGACCATGCACGGATCACCGTTTTAGCTTCTCTGTAGCGGTTGTATTCAAACTGTAAGCACGATTTTAATTTTAATCGGTCTCTTTATACACAGCGTTTAGGACCAGCAGTTGTCATTTTGCTGTCTCTTTCACAAAGACATTTTTTGGATTGCTTCTGTCGAATGAGAGGGACAGGGCAATGCATCAAGGCCACTGGGCGGGCAGCAGAAGCAGCCTTATTCCCCAGCCAAGTGACTCTGGCTTGCATGAGAGTCCCCGGACTCAAATGAATGTCTGGATAAAATCAGCTGCCATGGTGTGTCATGGACCCTCAGCACTGCTCCCCACGCGCAGAGTTCTGACTATGAATATGGACCATGGGAATACCCAGGTCAACAGAAGGATCTGAAACCTCAGGTTGGCTGACCAGCACAGGGGACAGGGTGACCTTTATCTATGTACATACTTAGACACATGAGGAGCTAGGCAGACTGTCTAGATTGGGTTTCTTTTCCCATCAGCAACTGTCACGTAATTGTGGGCTACATTTGCTACTGTCTTAACAGGAAGCAAGTCTTCTAATTTGAACAAGAAAACTTCCATTTTTGAAAGGTGCTTCTGAGGAAAACATTTGTTTGTTCGTTTTTAATTTGTATCTTTGCTGTTTGTTTTTCAGGCTAGAAATGTCACCTGGGCACATGATAGGTAAGTGCTCTACCACTGACCTACAACCCCCACCCTTAAGAAAACATTTTGTAAAAGCTCAATTTGTCTTATAGGCCAACAGTTGGTGGCCTTTGAGCCACTTCGTCACAAGGACACTATAAAACAGTCCTCCGGCATTTCCATTCCTAATGTTTTAACCACAAACATTTTACACGAGAAGTCACTATAAACTTAAATTTCAACCTTACACACCTCCTCCTGGGTAAGCAGAGAACACCACACTTTTGCAACAGAAAAGCTCCCTGCTCCCACAAAGGCTGCAATGACATTTTCCCCTCCTGTGTGACCACATCTTATATTTCAACATTCCATTCTTTATGTATTGGAATAGAACAGCATCCTGAAATCCCAGCTGGGTTCCTAAACCATTTCTCTTTCATGACTGTTCTGTTGCTTGTCCCCCCTGTCCCCCCCAAACATGGCCTTTTAACTACCAACAAAAGGAGGCTTACAGCAGGGGACTTGCTGCGGTATTGGTTGGCGTGATGTTGGAGCAGGTCCAGGGCTTTGGCTTCACTGGCTGTTTTTGTGTTGATACTGGGGCTGGTATTGACTTTCTCTGCCTCCTCTCTCCCAGACATCTTCCCATAAACAGGATAATGAAATCCTGGAGAGAGATAGGCCCCTGTAGATAAACAGCAAATGACACATCATGTTACAAGCTACATCTTAAAAACAAAACAAAACAAAAAAAACAGTTCAATTACGTGAATTTTGGGTCAGAGTCAGACACCTTAAAATAAAGGGTCACATTAAGAACGGGCTACATCACTGTTTATCTGTGTCTAGGTTCCCCGGTTTTCTTCTCTGGTTAATTCATCCTGATGAACGGAGGATATAAACAGAATTGAGCTTACAGCTACTTCATCCATTTATGTGTCCGCTTAAGTGAAAGAAACAGTAACTATAATGATTATGACAGTAAGTGCTTAGAATATTTCCACAGGCAATAAAGTATCTGTCAGTCTAAACGTCTCCAGTAAGCCATCAGGAACCAGGGAAGCTAGAGCCCGAGGACTCCTGACATTTCACTACAAAATATAAAAATCTCACATTAAATCAGTTTCATCTTGGGGACTTTAAGTAGCATTAAAAAACAAGCAAAACAAATGTCATTCCCGAAAGCCTCTAATTTATCTTCAGTTGTTAATAGCTATCATTTGAACACAGCCTCTTCCCTCCAATGTAGTTAGAACCCACAACACGTACCAGGGTAACTGTGCATTAAGACAGGAGAAACAGCCCGGTATGCAGGGTGGCTGGGGTCGTACATCTGCGGGTAAGGATAAGCATGCAAGTACTGTATGTAGGACTGATGCTGGCTCATGGGTGAGGACACAGCCGCTCTTGTCCCCCGAGAGTCCTTCCAGTTCAGCGGCGTCCTTCGATCATCGCTCTTGAGCTTGCTCTCCTCCCCTGACTGAGAGTCGGGGCGCTTGGCCTCCTTGGGCTCCTCTTTGATGTTCGTTAAAGACACAGGAAGGCCTGGGACACCACTCTCTTTGTTAGGCGTCTTCCTTGGACTGTCCTCTTTCGATTTCTTTTCTCTGTCAAGTTCTTCTGGCTTTTGTTGATCTAGATACTTGGGCTGGTACACATAATGATGCCATGTCCTTGCATCTGGATCCTGGTTTTAAAATAAAGACCTGCCTTAAAATCTCATTGATTAGAAAGCAAACCCATTCATCGACACGACAGCGCTACTTACTATTATTTCACACTGGGTTAACATGCTGTTCCTCCTATTCTGATAAAGTAATAGTGCCTGAGGTAGGCTTCAACATCAATCCTTGTACCACAGGCTAAACCAAATGCTTTGAAAGTTCAGCCAACATCAAGGGGGCACATGGCAGCTGGGCTGAAAAGCTGGAACCTTAAATAATATCCTCAGACGCATTTAATTCAATCTTTGCTTTCCTTTTCCTATCTCACGCAGGTAAAGGGGATTTCAAAAACTATACCTCAAGCTAATAGTAGGAAATGTAAGCAATTGCTACAGCTGTTAACACCAATTAGAAGGAAAAGCAAAAAAACTCTTGGTGTCCTAACACATTTTCTTCACTGACTACAGCTGAGGCTTGTTAAGCTGCCTTGCTTCTCATTAATATGCTAACATTTTAGAACCAAAAATGTCAAGTTAATGGCACGTATTATGACTTATTTATTAGAAGACAAACCCAACGATAAACCCTCCCAGATTGTCTTGTTCTACTGCAACCCTGGGAAACAAGAGCCTGATTTCGAGCTCTGAAGGGCATGGAACTGAAGATCCATACGGCCTTGCTGACTCTGCACGTTCATGGCGTTAAACCCCTGGAGGTTCAAGTCTTGAATGAGAATTTCAAGTTGGTCCTCCGTCCCAGCTCTGGCCGGAAACGTACAGAGCAGTAAGTACTTTTGTTCTGACTCACTAGGGGGCAAGCACAGGGAGGTAAGTTGGGGTGCTGGTCCCGGGGAATACCAGAATTAATGATCACAGGGCAGCAGTGAGTCGGGGAGACTGAGCTGCATATGTATGGTTTCATGGTGACTGCACTTCACGTGTTCTCAGGGTGGCTGGAGGAACGGCTGAGACGCATCACCTGCAGCTCCTGACCCCTTGCAAACCCGCAGCACAAGAGTGTTCTACTTTGGGTTCTAAACAGAACATAAAACAGAAATTCTGGCATCTGAGACCCTTTGCCAGAGACATCTGGTGCCCACAGTTCACTAAGTGGTGAAGCAGGAGCTCAGTGCCCTGGGTTTAGAAATCTTAGAAGGCACTGAGAGAAACTCGGTAAATGAAAAGAACGAGTGCTTTAGTGGAGGGATCTAAAATCTCAGAGTTCGAGAGACGTCAGAGGCCCTTTAGTGAAATGCCTTCACCTTAAGCTCATGAAGAAATTACCTCAGAGTTACAGACTTAGGAAACCCACACAGGGCGCATGCCCAGAGTTCCTCTCCACACTAATTCAGATAAACAGCGGGTCCTGTACATTTTAGAGTTGTACAGGAACTCCCAGGGGCATTATTTCAAGAGAGGAGGAACAAACTCTGATGATCGCTTCCTCCCAATGAAAAATGCCTCGCAAGATCAAGCCCAACATATGTGCACAACTCAGACTGCTTCCCTGTCTGTTGGGGCCACACTCCACAATCTTACTTGTTTAAATCTCGAGGTTGGGTCTACACCTGTCTGCTTCATAGAGTCCATGACAGACTTCATTTCTACAGCCTCCTTAATAAGCTGGTGGTTTTCCATCTGCTTAGCTTTGAAGCTGTCGGCCTGAAGCTGCTGCTGGTGACTGGAGAGAAGCTGTGATTTACCTGTCTCCTCAGTTTTATTAGGCACTGTTGGCCCTAGTTTAGAATGGTTTTTGTTAGGCTCCGGAGTAGAGGGAGCTTTTGAGATTGTGGCCGATGGCATGTTTTTCTGTTTACTGTCTTCCTTGCCCAGTTCTTTCAAGGGGAGCTCAGCCTTTCTTTCACAGTCTCCTCTCCCAGTCTGGGCCATTTTCTGCTCGGCCAGCCTCTGGTCCTCATAGTACTTCTCATACTGCTGTCTGTAGGCGGGGCTGGTGGCCATCAGAGATTTCTGGTCCATATAGAGCCCATAGGCATACTGGCCGTAATAAAGTGATTGAGCCAGGGCAGGGTGTCTTTGTGTGATGACTGACTGGTGCTGAGGCTGTAGGGATGTAGAATTATGGTCCACTTTCTTGGAATCTAACTGCTCTGCCTTGTCTTTCTTCTCGGCATCTTCCTCCGACTCCTTCTTGATCTTCATGCCCTGCGTGTTCCCACCATTCCCAGCTGTGGGGGCACCAACTTGTCCAGGGTGCATGTAACTTGGAGAATAATAAGACTCGTAGCCGTGGTAATAGGGAGAGTGGGACTCTTTCAGCTGAGATGATTGCGCTGAGGTTGAAGGATGCCCTTTCACGACACCGTCTTTATTAGAAATGATATCTGATGGGGAACTGGCCTTTGACCTCATGCCCTCCGACCTGCTGTCAGAACCACCATCATCTGCAGCATCTGATATATCCGAATAGGCTGGGCTGCTGGTCTTGGCCGCTGAACTCTCAGCCCCGTTCTGTGTCAACACATGCAGGGGGACCATGGGTGCCTGCCCGTTCACCAGGGTGCTGCATTCCATCCGGGAGGCACTCCCGATAGAAGGGCTGGGAGCGTTGTCCGTGAATGTGTAAACCTTATCGGCCTCAGCTTTGATGCTGGCCATGCGGCTCTCCTGAGACTCGGACAATCCATTCGCCAGCCCTTCACTCTTACTGAGATGGTCCTTTAAGAAATGCCCCGTCAAATCCTTGCCAGCCACCTTGGCATCTTCCAGCTTCCCCAGCTTAGCATCTATTTTGGGACCCCCAGTCTCTTTTCCTTCTTTGTCCTTTAGCTTCCGCTTCTCCTTTTTCTTTTTGTCTTTGAGCGACACCAGAGCTGGGTTCACGGTGATGGGCTCCCCCATAATTGTGGGCTTTGGTTGAATAGGCTTCAATGGAGGGCTCTTTGGTGTAGCCTGGACCACAGTGGTCGTGAGGGAGGGCAGTCCAGGTATGGTCCCCGTGGTGGTGGATGTGAAGGCAGCGGTGGGGATAGCAATCAGCTGTGGGGGCGTAGGGGCTGGGGCAGGGGCGATGGGCCGGGCACTTTTCAGTTTAGAGAGGTTTTTGTCCACTTTGCAATTGTTTGCTTTTTTGCCCTTTTCTTTGTCCCCCAAACCTTTTTTGTCAATCAGTCCTTCAGCTTCCAGTTTGGGCATTTCGGCAGCTAAGCTGCTGTCTGCTGCTGCGCAGCCGTCCAAGGCGGCTGCCATGTTGGAGATGACTGGAAGGTTGCTCAGTTCACTGTTAAGGCCCTTCTTCTTGCCAGAATTCTTCCCGGTTTTTGAACCTATGACAGAACCGGGGCCATTGCTCATGAGTTCTCTCTTTCCTTTAGGGGTCCCAGGGGGGTTCCCAGTCCCGGGTGATGCAGGTGCCTTCACCTGGTCATATGATGACACACCTGTGCTTGGCTCACTGCACTCGAGGGCCACATTACTCAAGGCTTCCTCACAGTCCGAGATCTTGTCCTCACTATCAGGCTCGAACTCCAGCTTGTTCTCTGGGTCCAGGTGCGCATGTGCCTGGTGGTACCTAAGGCCATTTATGTGCTTGTACTTTTTGTTGCAGTTTGGGTGGGGGCAATCGATTAACACTGGAGAGGAACAGCCTTGGTCCAAAAATGTCGTCTCTGGTTTCCCTTGAGGGGTGGTAGGGGTGCTTCTGGAATTGGTGCGGACCCGTTTCCCGGGTTTACTGTCCTCGGAGCTGGAGTTCAGATCCAGCTCCATCGGGGGCTTGTTCTTCCTTTTGTTGGTGGAGGAAGGGCTGGCTTTGATGTCCTCTGCAGCACAGTTTGGGGGGGTCCTTCGTCCACTGGCGTTGAGGCTGCCACGCCTCCCTTTCCCATTGGCCCCCCCTCTGTTCTTGCTCTGCAGCCCTCTGGACTCCGTGAAGCTGACCTCGGCGCCAGGGGCGGCCGCGGCGGACCTCGCTCTCTTCCCTCTGCCCCGGCCCCCTCGCATCTCCAGGTCACTCGTTGGTGATTCACAAAACCTAGGGAAGCAAGGAATGGAGGTCACAATGAGCATCTCCAAAAGAGCCAGAGGAGATCACAGGGACACAAGCTAGCACAGAGCACAAGCCACCTTGCCATTTCGAGGGCGGGGTGCAGCCAAGGGAAGGACATTCTATTTTTGCACAGGTTCATCGGCTCAAGACCAGGCTACCAAATGCATTATATTCACCCACGGAGAATCAAAGGGGAGCAGCTCAAAGAGCCGGCTTTCAATCAGTTCCAATTCCCATCTTGAAAAAGGAGAAGAAAACAAAGGAGAGAAGGGGGGGGCGGACTGACAAGAAACCCGATGGAAAAGAAAGCTAGCATCTGCACTTTACAGCTCAGGCCTAAAGGGCTCAGTTCTCCTTTGCCTGGTTTCAATTACAGGAAGAGTTTTATATATTATTCATTTCTTTCTATAGCTTCTTTGCAGAAATGGGAAAGGGGAAGCAGCGGAAGGAGCAAGAAAGAAAAGGCACCCACCTAGGAGGGGCCCAGTCGTGCTTGGTGCAGTCTAGCAGGGTCCCCACATACGTCTTGTTCCTCCACGTGACATTGACCACCAGGACACCTGTAGGGGAGAGGGGGTGGTTAAAGGGGAGCACATTTAACACCTATTACTTTATTTCCACTTCGTTTATTGTTATTATTTTTACCAGCAAAGTTCTATTCTCACATGGCTTTCAGAAGCTGCGGTTTGCATCCTTCCCCTTTCTGGTTTCAGTGACCTCAAGTAAAAACCCACAGGAAATTGTGTGTGTGTGTGTGTGTGTGTTCGTGCGTGCGTGCACACGCTCACGAATGTGGTGCAAAGGGGCGAGAGTGTGTGAGGGTGTGATCAAGATATTGCTGACAGAAGGAAATGGTTTTTGCCATGTCCTGCTGTAAAGCGGTGACATTCACCTCTTAATTTTTCTATTATTACACATAATTGCTTTCGTTTGGCAGGCAGCCAACGTAAACCAAGCCGGAGTTACCAGTGCTTAAGCCAGAGGGTGGCTGAGAGGAATCTGGTTTCCAATTCAACACTATAAAACAATGGCAACTTTTTTTTTTATTAAGAAAAGAAAAATCCCACTTGCAGATATGTAAAAATAGGCACGGCGGAAAAGGCAGGGCCTTGGGGCAGCTGTGACTTCTTCTTGACCCTCCCCTCGTTGACTCTGTGAAGCAGCGAGCAGCCCAAAGGGCTCCGAGGCTCTTAAAATAGCTCTCGTAAGAAAATAAGTGTGCACAACACATTCGCTCTTGGGGTTATCGGCAGTCAACTTTGGTAAGCATTTGCCACAGAGGATTAGGAGAGAACGCTCAAAACCGTCACACGTGTTTCCTTCCAGCCACCCTGCTTTCCCTCCGCTGCACTGCAGGCTTCACCTCGGCGCTGTGTCTGTGGGTCACTAAACCTGAGGGCGTGCAGTGTGCCAGACAGCGCTGAGGGACACATAACACCCTGCTTGTTCCTGCGAAGGACAAGTGCCACTTTAAGGGAACACACACACGCACACACACACACGTCCTTAAAGCGCATCTGTAAGGAGGCTGGATTCTGAGACAATTACAAGAGTAAGGTGAATAAATGAAACATTGAAGGGAGCCATTGTTTCTTTCAGTGCCTACCCCTTCCACCCCCAGAGACCCTTTCTCCAAGTCTTTACTGGGCGACTTACTCACCTATACTATCTACCATCTTGGGAACCTCACAAAGCAAGACCTTTGTTGTTGTTGTTGTTACTGGAGAACCCTTAAATAGAAGGTAAAATAATCTAAATGGTTGGGTCTCGAGTACTGGGGAAGGGAGATTTTTCTCTCAAAAGTCTCAAAAAGAGATCTTAAAATTGTTTTTCATATGGTCGGGGCTGCTGCTAGTTACGTGGCGGCTGACTTTACTCACTAGAAATTCCACTGGCAGTAGGCTAGCCGGGGAAGAAAAGCTAAAAAGAATGGCAAGCATCGCCTCAAATCAGGCTTGATTCCTTTTTATTCCCCCATGGAGGAAGGGTGGGGGCGTTTTTAACCGTTGAGTATGAAAAATCCCATTGTGATGAGAATCAATAGCAATTAGGCATTCGGTCAAAAATTGCACAAGATGGAACAATCGGAAAGGATTCTTTATGAGCACATCCCTTCAGGAAAGAGGGGTGGGGCGTGGAGGAGAGGGGCAAACTGGGCTGCCTTTCTCATCATCTGCTCTCTGGGGCACCGTGTGTGGTGTCAGAGACCTCTGCAGCTGCTTAAAATTCTTTAGCGTGTCAGCTATATTTACAGTGCGGGAATGTATCTGTATTGCCAGAAGGTTACTGCATTTTAGCTTCAGAGGCAATAGGCTGAAATCACTGCGTTCCAGAGTCCCTGATGTAGCACAAATGTATAATTAAAATTGCTTGAAAGGAAACATGAAAGAAACAACAAACCTTCCATTCTTGCAGTAATAAAATTAAAAACAGGAAAAGTCTGCACAGACACTTAACATTTGTCTGCAGTGAAAGGCTTTTGTTACTGCTTCTCCCCTAAGGGTTTCGCGTTTCCAGCAAACGCGGGCCGCCCATTGGCCAGTGCCTGCTGCGAACGCTCACGTCTGATTGGCTGGCCCGATGCAGCTGGCCGTAGCACAGGATGACAAGGCAAGGAGAAAGGGCAGGAGGAAGGATGCTCCCAGCTGCGGGAGAGCTGAAGCATCCATCGCCAGAAGCCCCACAAAGGCTGTGGAAGTTGGAAGCAGCCCCACCCCCACGCCGCGATCCCCGCTACAGGGCTGCACACAGCCAACAGGCCAGCCCTCATGGTACCCTGACAGCCAAATCTGTGGCCTCCAGCCAGGCGAGGGTAACTGGGCCAAAAAGAAGGAAGGGACCCAACATAAGCCATAAATCAGTGGTTATCCAGGGCCACAGGTTGAAGCGGTCAGGGAGACAGAAGTGCAGTTGCAACTTCCACGTGAAAAAACAGTTCACATCTGCTACTGCTTAGCAGCCACGTGGGCCACGTTGTTGTCTGTACTGGAAGGAGTAAAATTCTGTAAAGAAAAGCCCACTTTCAACTTCAGGGAACCTAAATAAGTCACCCTAATTTCAAGAAGCACTCTGAATTTAAAACGCTCAAAAGAAATGATCCTCTCCCAGGGTGGTTTTTTGTTTTGTTTTTTGTTTTAATTCATTTTTTAACAGCCCTCTCAAGCAGTGCTAATTAGATGCATGGCCCTGTGGTGGTCCATCTTGTGCAAGCCTCTCCTCGGAGTCATAGCAGTTGAATCTGCTCGGAGGGAGTACAGACACTCAGCTGAGGCTCCAGGTTGGGGGAGAGGTTTGGGACTCTTCCTCCATGAACTGCAATTCATTGTTTTTTGTAGGTGGTCCGCGGCCATTGTGAAGGTCCAAGTAGGCGGTTTAGCTCTGAAACATGGAAATTGCTGGGAGTGGTGGCACTGGCCTTTATTTCCAGCAGAGGCTGGTGATTCTCTGTGAGCTGGAGGCCAGACTGGTCAACAGAGCGAGTTCCAGGCCAGCTAAGGGCTATACAGTGAGACCCTGTCTCGATCAGTACATCAAATCTATAATTTTTTATGATTTTGATGAAATTATAAATTTTAAATGTTTTGTAACACAAGGCTATATGAAGCATAAGTTACAAAAGGCACAGTGAGTGATGTAAATCAGATGAAAGTGCCCAGAAAGTACAGGCTTGAACTTCATAAGCCCAGGCTTAAAGGTACGTTTCTTTCTAAATAAATTAGACAATACACATACTTAGTTCCCTGAAGGTTTGTCTTTTCAAGCACACTTAATTCTTCTGAATCCCTTGCCTGTCTCTCTTTCTCTTCAAGCCCTTTTTATGTTTATAAGAATAAGGATCTCACTGGGATTTTTTTTTTGCCCTTCCCTTTCCACCTATTTGAAAAATTCCTGAGGCATATTCCTGTTAATCCTAAGCAAATGGGGGGACTACAAGGATAGAATGGGAAGCTCAATAGTATGACTTTCTTCTTCATATTGTTGACACTTTATCCCACATACTGGTATACACACACACACACTCACACACAGAGGCTTCATAAAGATTCACGCTCTGTTTCCTCCTCAGACCCATCAAGCATTGGCTGTGTCTATTGGGTCTTTTTTAAGTACTTATTGGTTGCTACTGAATCACACTTTGTTGGAAAATCTGTTCAGCTTCTGTACTTACAGGGTCTACAGTCTTACAGTCGGGGTAGACATGCATCACAATCTAGAAGTCGAAGCATGGCTTTGCATATTACCAGTACTTAAAGAGTGTGCTCTTTACTAGACTAGAACAATCTCACATTAGATGAGAACTTGGGTGTGATGCTCTTGGTTCCTGCTCTACCCTCATGCCCTGCTCAGAAGGACGTCTTAGACCAGCAAGCTCTCATACCAGTAATCCTAAACCTAACCTCCTATCACCGGATCAGTTACTGGAGCCTGATACAGAGGCAATCAGACACATTCATGCCAGGAATCTGGGTTGGCAATGTAGAAACTTGGAAATGATGATACAAAGAGAAGTCTAAAGATCTCTGTGTTAACTAAGAGGACCAGGATGGGCAAGGGCCTCAAAGATGTAATAGCTAAGAGATGAGACAAAGATGCCAAGCGCTAGATCAACACCTCAATACTTGTGTGTGTGCCTTCTTTGGGGGGAGTTAAGTGGGGTGGGACCGGCAAGATGGCAGAGTTCTCCCTCCTGTGGGAACTTGAGTCACCCATGGCTTTCTGCTCACTAGGAATGCTTCCGTGAGAAATTCATACATGTTTGAAGATAAGATGTGTCATATCCTGGTAGGACGCTCCTTTATATTTCCCTCCATTCCTGGGCACCGTGAGCGGGTCTTTTCTAGCACTCCTTTGTGTTTGGTATGGTGTCTGCACACACATCCCTGAGAAGCACTGACCCTCAAGCACAAGATCACTCAACACTTTCGAACCTCCAGGACTCTCATCACAATCAGCGCCTTTTCTCGAGGTCTCACTGCTTCTGTATTTTTTCCGTAAGAGTAATTTCCCACTAGCTTACGGGGTAGCAGACTTTCTCTATGGAGAGATTCTGCTTCTAAGTTACTATTTCTTGTATCTGTGAAACCGCTGCCTCAAGAACTGGGCAAATGCTGATTGCCCAGTGGTTCTGCATCACTCTGCTTATATTACAGTTTAAAGACTGTCTGAGTCTTAAAAGAGCCTCATCCTTGGGAATGGGAGCATCACCAAGATACATCTGGATGGATTTGGTGTGCACTCGGGCAGAAAACACAAACCTCATTCTAATAACACCAAACTGTAACCCGTTTCTGCTGTAAATCCAAGCCCCGCCCCTTCGTGGGCTACACTTTCTTTTATTTTACTTTTCTAGAGAAACACCACGGATAATAGAAAGGCCACTGTTTCAGATCCTGGGTCCCAGTGTGACTACTGCATAGGGCGGGGCTTATCAGCAGTCCTTTGTGTGGAATTCTTCTCCAAACAGTCCCTGGTTTTTTCTGTTGGATGCTATTCTGGTGCTCTTCTCAAAGCTGAAACTGCTCTAGTGGCTCCGGACCGCTTTCCCTTCAACTAGATTCCCTTTCAGGACACAAAGTTTATAATTATTTGAGAAGTTTTTAAGTTTGTCCATAAAATACCTACCAGCCAAAAGAGTAAAATGGCTTTTCTGTTGCCTACACCAAGGATGTATGGTGCACCAGCACAAGAAAAGTCAATGTTGTCACATGACCATGAAACAGTTTTTTTTTTTTTTTTTTAAGGGAGCCCTACTGCTGGGCTGAATGTTTGAAGAGTCACTTTAACCACATCCTGTAATCAAACCATCTGGAACACAGTTCTGCGATTAGTCACCCTGAACATTGGGCTTTATCTGAACAAATAATGTATGGCAATGGAGCTTGCGAGATAGGGCAGGGCTGACAAAAAAAAGTATAATGAAATACTTTATGCCCTAGTATGCCGCCACCCCAGTCGTAAACCCCAGAGACACACTGTTCTGGCGCTAATGCACTACCTTGTGAGAGCTTAACGATTCAAGGACAGAAGGGCCAGCATTTGCTGGTCTCCATGGATCTCTGTTGGCGGCTGGAATATGCTGGCATCACTGTACCTTTGTTAATTATAACCTCTATATGACAGTCCAGCATTCCATTTTGGTGCTATTTCCAGGGCATTAGAAGCAGGGTTCGTTCTTGGCAGAGTAGTTAGGGCTGTTTGCCATGGGTTAAGGCGCATATCTAGATATTTGTTTGAGTTCTTCCAAACGCCACCATATGAGGAGGGGGGGAGGGGAAGAAGGAAGAAGAAGGAGGAGGAGGAGGAAGAAGAAGAAGAAGACCCAATCAATACTGAAAAGCAAAGACTAGATCTTACTCCATTCTACCTTTTGAAAAACAAAGTGGTCCCCCCCACTTTTCAAAATATTTCAACATTTATATACAATCTGTGTAGTTCTTATTTTAATCTGGAAGGACTTCCCTACTACAAATATATCTAATAAGCCTTTAAGAACACATGCATACATGCGCACATGCGCGCACACACACACACAGAAACCTTGTTTTCCTGTGGGCCTTATAGTTTAATATACCTAATAAGTCTTTAAGAATACACGCGCGTGTGCAAACACACACATACACACACACACACACACAGAAACCTTGTTTTCCTGTGGGCCTTATGGTTTAATATACCTAATAAGTCTTTAAGAACACACACACACATACATGCACACACGCACACACATACATGCACACACGCACACACACGTACACAGAAAGACCTTGTTTCCCCGTGGGCCGTATGGTTTAATACACAAAAGAACACAGAGCCGCTTCCATCACTGTCACCTCCCAGCTGCCTTTGTTCTGGGGCCTGATGAGCTGTATTGATTTGGGAAAATCATTGAGCTTCTTGGAAAACTCGACTCTCACTTATTCACTGCCATCTATTTCTTTCTCATGAAGACAGGTGGTCAATATCCAGCTGGCTGGTCAGCTGAAGGAAGCTCTGGCTGGTTTTCTTTTCCTGGCTTCCCTAGTAACGACATCCTCTCTCGTGTCTATGAATTACAGCGGCCTGTTAAGAAGTCTACTGGTGGAGAACAGGGAGCAGAAATGCGGCTTTCCCCAGCCATCACCAGAAACACTAAAAGGCTGCCCTACGCAGTTGCCGCACTGGCTGCCGGTGAAGATGGGGATAGACTGTCCTCTGGCCGAAAATCACCCATGCAGAAGTATGAATGAACATCACAGCAGCCTAAGATCACACCGTCTAGGAAACAGCAGGCCAACGCTGGGTGTGGTGGCACACAGCTGCGACCCCAGTACTCAGGAGAGACTAGCGGAGAATCAAGACTTCGAGACCAGGCCAAAAGACATCGTGTGTGCAAGGCCAGTCTGTGACACAAGAGAGTGTCTGAGAACAAAATCATTTCATTACTGGTCGTTACAAATAAATTCCTGTTGATTGCAGAAAGAGATGTTTCTTTTCAGCAGTCAGGACCTATGCTGTGCAAGCAAGTTTCCTACTTACGAAATGCCATAGGTTTTTTAATATGCCTCAAATGTAATGAAAACCATCATGAAAGAAAATGCCACGTGGAGATCTTTGGGGAAAAAATACGTTTAAAGCACACTCAGTAACAAAAGCATTTGCTTTCATGGTAGGCAGGCAGACGTCCCAAAGCAGTACGAACGGCTTTACAGTATGTTCTTCCTCTACACAGCAGCATGCACAGCACCACAATTACCCTTATTGCTAGCAAGTTCCTCTAACAGCTTCTGCCACGCTGTCCAGAGTCCCAGCTGGGGACAAGCTGTAAAGCAAGTCTGAGGTGATAGTGCCAGAACAGGGAAGAGGACATCTCTTGAGGGAGTTTCTACAGGACAGCAAGCCAGAGACACTTCACTGGGCACCATGCCAATCCTGCAGGCCACTTCCCACCAAGGCTCAGTCAACACAGCGTGGTAAGGAAAGGACAAAGAGACACAGGGGACATGAGGGTTGAGGGAGTCTTCCGAGATAAATATTTGGAGTCATCTAAATGCAGGAACAGAACGAGCAAATGCCACGCTATGCCTACAGTGTCTCTCTCCATTTGTGTAAAGAGGCTTCATTTCTGGCTTTTGAGTGAGCTTTCCAGTAAGTGCTGCCCCGAAGGCTTCACACAATGGAGCCCAGTGGCACTCTGACTTCCGATGCCTGGATCTGCACTTGGACCTTCCAGGCACCCTCTGGTTTATGTGAAACCTGAGTTTCCTTGATGACCTTTATGGAGCCTAACCGCTAGGGAAGGAGAATGGCTTCTCACCTTCTCACCCCTCCCCCACGGGAAGGCAGAACCCCCACCCAGACCTTGATTAGTTCATTAAGGAGATATTTTTCTTCCTTTAAATAAAAGCATTCAAGAGCATGGGAAAGGTATTTTATAAATGTTTGTCGAATCGGGCAAACTGTACTATTCCCTCCTAAGAGCCACTCCCTTTGTAAAGAGTGGTATTTCAGGACGCGGTTCTGTTCAAGCGGCCCTGGGTATACAGCACAGGCCCTGGTCTCCCCAGCGAGATGGACAGAGCCTCCCCTCTGCCACTGTCAGAGCCACTGCAGTTGGACAACTGGAAGGATGCAGCCTGTCAATCACTACTCCCATAGATATCGTCAATTCATTTGACCCTTTTGCATCAACAGCTCCTCCTTACCCAAGCTCTCCATGTCATCATGGCTTCTGCTGGGAAACAGGCAGAGCTAAGAATAGCCAATGATGATGGAAACAGTTACTCAAGGCAAAAAAGGCCCCCTCCGGGTCAGTCCCCATTAAAGGAGAGTCCTCATGGCTCAAAACAGGAGAGTGCACAGTACTGTGAATATGGGGTCACGTGACAGACAGCTTTCCCATGGGGGGGGGATCAGGTACTGGGGAGGGGGAGGCTGCAAGGAAAGACAAAGTAATTCTAAAGAACAGAGGAAGCTAGAGGTTAGAAGGAAAACTTCATCCTCAGGGCCTTAGGGAAGATGGGGTGGGGGAGAGGGAGGAGGAGGGGAGAGACAAGGAAGAAGGAAGTGGTCCTCTAGACACCCATTCTCTCGCCTTAATCAGGACCAGATTAGGTCCTGGTAATTTGCAGACTTCCAGGTCTAAACACTATTAAATTGCTTGTCAAAATATGTGTATCACCATTCAACATTATGGGACCGGGTTTTAAAGAGAATTTTTCCCAGCCACGGTCCTGAGTTATAAGGAAACAGTGGGAACCAATTGACAATTATGCTCCACATCAAAAGGCTGCTACTGATCCGTATATCTCGCTGGGACTGAAGAGCTGGGCTTCCTATAAATTAGGATGCTTTATTTAAAGTCAGAGCGCTTATTTGCTTTTGTGCCAGCTCTGGGCCCTTTTCATCTGTAGCTCGCCAGGCCCAGGAGAGCAGATTCCTGCAGCCCTGCTGCCCACCAGCTGTGTCCTCTGTAAATCATAAAGCCTCTGAAGGAGCCGTGCTTTACAAAGGCCAACAACATTTGCTGGAGATGATCACTCAGCTATTATTCCACTCGCCGAAATTTAAAATAGCAATTTACAACAGCAGCTCAGACTGGGAACTGCTGCTCTGAACTGCGGGGTGTGTGTGTGTGTGTGTGTGTGTGTGTGTGTGTGTGTGTGTGAGAGAGAGAGAGAGAGAGAGAGAGAGAGAGAGAGAGAGAGAGAGAGAGAGCAAGCACAAGGCATACAAAGAGGTAACTGTTACACAACAGAAAATGCCACCATCTTGGCCAATCTAGAATGGAAGCAAAGGGCCGGATAACAGAATATTGGACTCAGCACCCCCTTGAAGGAATGCAGCTTGGTGGAGGGTTTTGCCCATTCCTGTTTCCAGCTGCGGAGGCCATATCCCACAGGCAGCAAGAGAGTGGGTCGGATCTCTCTGGTAATGGGGTCACACACTGTGGCTCAGATTCAGAAAGTAGTATGGGAAGCTGAAGGTGTGTGTACCAAGGGTGGTGGGCAGTGAATTCTGCAGACTAGGCAGTGGGACAGCACACTGACCAGGAGTACCTTACCCGAACCCCAACAAATGCAGCAGTGCAGACAGCCCCCTCCCCCTGCCTTCTCTGGTCCCTCTGGAGCTCACCTACACTTTCCTGAGTTCCAGTTCCACACTCTGTACTGTCGTGTGACCCCCACATCTTTTAAACCCTCCCTTAACTCAGTGCACAGCTGAGGAATGGGAGACCATGTTAAAACAGGAAGAGTTCCCAGCTAAGAAGGCAAGTCTTCCTGCATTCCTTCCAGGTGAAGCAACTCTGGAGCTAAGCCTCTGTACCCATTGGCCTATGTACAGACCAGGCCACGGCTGTGACTTATCTAAGTTTCAGAATCTTAAAGGCTGCAAATTCCAACCCTGAGAACCTTTTATTGCTTCTCTACACACACTGCTAATCTCAACCAATAGGAACTTATCTCTCCTCACAAACACAGTCGTTGTTTAAGCAAACGCTTCCTTGTCTGACTCTCCAACTTGAAATCCCAGAAGCCACTCCTCTGAATTCTTTTTAAGGTAAAGGAAGCTCATTTCAAGGGCTCAGGAGCAGCTCACGTTTTCAAGGTTACAAAAAGGCCGAATTCCCAGTTCAGTGAGGACAGCTAAGGGGCCACAGGACCTGGCTTTGAGAACACAGTCCCTGGTTCTGAGCCAGCAGCACCTCAAAGGCCAGCTCATCCCTTCCAATTCCTGTCCCAACAAACCAGTTTTCTTGTCAGTGGTGCGAGGTCCCTCAGCACCCTCCCCCACCTCACATTCCAAAGTTCTTATCTTTCAGAGAGGAAAGCTTTTTTTTTTTAAAGGCCCTATGGAGTTACAAGGATTTCAATAGGCTGCTTAGAGACCAGCTCTGTTCTGTAAACAAACCTAATGAAGTGTGACTAACAGTGCTCTCCTAGTGCAGGGCGAAGGTAAAGGGGCCTTTGTTGGCACTTACTGGAGCAAACTGTCATTTTGCCGGAGAAGAACAGAACTTAGCTGGTTATTGATTGACCAGCTCTGCTCCATGTCATTGCCTTACTGTCAATTTCTGGGGGCTGTATGAATACGCTTTTGTCTGGGCATCGTGATGCATCATGCGCATGCGTGGCCATGCACAACCATTGAGGCTAACTCTAGGTTCGGCTTCTCTGCAAACCAGACAAAATCTCTCTTGACTCAAGGCTCCGTCCCTGGCCTTGGTATCACTCCCTTGGGCCTTTAGAACCTGTACCCAGGGTCACTCAGAGCTGTTTCAAAATCACTCTAATTATAACTGCCATGGTCATTACATTTTCGAGGGAAGTCTGGTCTATAATATCTGAAATTGCTGACTCTTCCTTTACCCATTCCACTGATGAATTCCAAAACTCCCCAAACTCATTGCCAACTGCTAACTAAATCCTCCACAATGACTTTTAAAGGTCTCCTTTTTAATTCCCATTTGTCTAACGTGTTATCAAACACACCCAAGAATGCTTTCTGTTGGCAGGAAGACTTGAAGTCCTTTCACAGAAAGAGGAAGGGATTCAAGTCAAAACTTGCTTTCCTTGCGAATCTGAGCACAAATTTCTGTATAAATTATTGACTGCACTTTGGCCTCATCAGAAACATTAGCCCCACAGGCTGATAAGTTCTGACCCCAGGTGGCACATCAAGCCCTCTCGGAAGAGGCAGAAACATTAGTCCTTTGCACGGAGGACTAGGGCTTGTGAGCCAATCAATCAAGCTCTCTGACAGGTTTTACAGCCTCTGAGCATTAGGCTTAAGTCAACCCCCAAGACTCCTAGGCTTGCATTATTCTCCTCTTCTCTGGTTGGATGACGTTAGGGTTAAGTCCAAGGCTTCAGCAAGAGAGAGAAAGGCTATTGTTAGTAACTCAGTCTTTATTGACTCTGACCTGCAGGGCAGCCAACTTGAAGTCTTTTCTAGAAAGTAATGCACTGTTAATTGGTGCTCATCACTGGGATGTGTTTTATACACCTCTTCACACGGAAAGACCTGACTAAACATTTCAAATGTCTCCCCAGCTTGTCTTTTCCTTCTGTCAAGAGCGAAAACACCCACACCCACACAGACATACTATAGATACACAGACACATGAATGTATACACACAGAGAGAAAAAGACCGAGGGAGACAAAAATCTGATTTCTATCCCAGATTGCAAACAGAGACTGTCTGTCTAGGCAGAGCTAACACTGGAAGCTGGCACAGGAAGCAATAGATAAGGGTTTTTTTTTTGTTTTGTTTTCATAACAAATAGCTGTGGGGTTAGTACACAGGACAGGAAAAGGCCTGGTGGAGGGATGAGGTGCAGACCTATTATTTCCTTCTGATGTCTTTTGCTTACAATAACTAAAGATGTTTTCAGTAGAAACTGGAAGCTGTATTTATGAGCAGCAGAGAGATGGCCTCAGGGGTGAAGAGAACAAGATGCCACTCCTCGGCTTTGTTTGAAGAATCCAAGCTCTCTAAGGCTGTAGCAGAATTATTGGTCCAAAGGCTTCCTGGCTTTCTTTGAAAGAAAAAGCAAGCAAGCTATTATCTCTTCTGTTCTGGGAGAGGGTGGGAAAGCGAGCGGCTGATGGAAGGTAATCACGACAGGGCCCAGCCAGGCCTACTTCCTCTTGCCTGGCCCTACAGGCCCGTTAACCACTATTCTTAGGCCCGGCCAGGCCTTTTACAGTCCTACCAAACACCTTTTGTTGTTGAAAGTGGTAGATGACAGGGCAGAATATGAGGAAAGAAATCATATGTTGGCATTTTGGAAATCAATATTTTGAATGGGGGGGGGGTGACTAACACTAAACGGCTAAATCAAGTTTGTTGTTGTTGTGTTGGTTTTTTGTTTTGGCCACAAAGCTGTTGATATTTAGCCAAAGGATTACTCTGTTTCCAGTAGTGTATTCCAGGGTATGGATTGGTACACATGAATTCGCATATTTTTTTTCAAGCAAGAAAAGTTTTTCCCAGGAAGCTGCTGTTCCAGTGCCATGCTAACATCTGTTCTGGGTGTGTGCTGGTAAATCATGGACACGCTGATTCCTAAGTTGAGCTTTAGATAAAAAGACTGGAGAAGAATGGGTGCTGCTTTTTGTCCAGCTTTTCTGTGGGGCCACTGGAGTACCACTCAACTGAACACCAGAGAAAATGAGGTCAGGGAAACTAGCTCTTTAAATGGTCGTCTTGCACCTATAGCTTCAATGCATTTGTATAAATCCTTGTGTATACCTACTGCCATAACAGATTAAACTCACAGATACAATGGCTCCCCAGAGGCCAAAATATATTCCGCGAAGGGCTCAAACTGAAAACGACTGTGTAGCCTGTTTTCACGTAGGAAGCTTTTTCCAAAAAGTCCTTTTCTGGTTTGTTTTGCTTTTGTAGGCCAAAAGTAGGTTAGCAAGAGAACCAAGTAGTTGCCTGAATAGAGTCAGAGTAGACAAGTCACCCCTTGGGATCTGGGGGACTGCTTTCAGACAGACCCCCCCCACTACAGACACTAAAAGCTTTACATATAGGGGCACAGTAATTGCATAAAACCATGGCACATCCTCTGATAATGCCAACAACACAAAAGTTACGCAAACAGTTGTGGCATTAGTTAAGTGATGTGGTAGCCATTATCTTGGTTATCAAATTGACACACCTAAGAGGAGAAAACTTCCCCTGAAGAATTACCTCTATCAGATTGGCCTGTAAGCATGGCTGTGGGGGCATTTTCTTGGGTGCTAATTGACAAAGTAGGCACCCATTGTGGGTGGTACCATCCCTAGGCAGGTGGGCCTGGGCTGGAAGCAAGCCAGTAAGGAGTGCTTTTTCATTGTCTCTGCTTCAGTCGCTGCCTTTAGTTTTCTGTTTGTATCCCACTCTGCCCTGACCTCCATTGCTGATGGACTATAAGGTAGAAACAAACAAAATAAACCCCTTGTCCCCTCACGATGCATTGGGTCATGGTGTTTATCACAGCAACAGAAGGAAATCAGAATAGAAGCTAGTGACATATTTTATGTGTAGTTGGTTGGATCTAAGGATCTGGAACTCATGCCCGTGAGGCAAGCATTTTACCAATTGAGCCATCCATTTCCCCAGCCCCAAGGCCGGAGTCTCAATTTTAGACTTCTTTGGATCCAGAACTGTGGAAAAATAATTTTCTGTGCATTATAAATTGTCCAGTTCCAGGCATTCTGTTGTACCCGTACAAAGCATCCTAAGACAGCCCTACACACATCACTAAAAATGGAAACCCACAGAAAAACTGAATCTTGATAGAGTCGAACCTATCAAGGGTGTCCACCGAAGCATCAAAAAGCCAACTTAAAATTAATAAAATGACCTGACCTTACATATCAGGGGGCTAACGTTTGCATCACAGTTGCCAGGAAGAAAGATGCAGAACAAATACAAGGAAGAATGATGGAGAACTTGCCATGCACGCGACACAAGAATCAGTGTTTGTACACAGATCATCTCATTTGTTTTCGCAGGGCTTGTGTGTCAGGTTCCTTAATTATTATATTACTAATGAGAAAATTAACTCTAAGGATGCTTAACCGATGTCCCCTGGTTAGAAAGCCAAGGACACGAACGCATCTGGCTTCTGTTGTCCTGCACCCACGGGTATTAGGTTATAGAACACGGTGTTCTAAATAGCAGAGTTTCACACAGGAGCTGCAAGAGCATGGCTGGAGATCCCCTATGGGTAGGCACCTTTGTGATGTCCAGAAACACATGCTGCAGGTACACAGATCTCAACTTTAGGTTTGGTGGCATCATCACCTTAGAAGCTTGAAAGTGACCACAGGGGTGACATGTGCACAGGCCTGGAAACGGCAAGTGAAACAGAGCAGGGCTTTCCCTCTCCAAGTCCCTTGCCAGGGTCCCATGGCTGATGCTCACTGTGGAATTCCAAAGGTTCCCACATTCATTTCTGGCATCATAATGCTCCTTGTCATGGAAAATAAGATCTAGAAAAAGCAGAGAATCTCAAACCCCTTCTAAGTCTATGTTTAACTACTTGGGAGGTAATTTAAAACCCGAGGTGTATGATTCCAGAACTCACTGTGGACTAGAGTTCTAACACCTTACAATGTGGGCTGTCTTTCAAAGGAATGAAAATTCACAGTCCAGACATCTCTTTCTGCTGAAGCTCTTACATCTCATTGGTCATTAGAGTGTGCCTACCTTTACCTCTTCATAACTCCTGTTGCCACTACTTTATCCACACCATGGACCACTTCCAGACTTCGATTTGGGTCCCACCATGATCTTCTATGGCCTCACACTTCAATGTGCCTTTAATCTTTTCCGGGATCCACTTCTTGCCCATTAACCCTTCGTTTCTATCTGGGGTCTGGAGAACTATGGCTCACTTTGCCTGACTGATTGTCAGAATTCAAGTTCAGGAGCACTGAACTCCAGTGAGCTTTTCCCCAAATCCCTCACCATTCCTGGGGTATTCCTACCCAAGAAGTTTCCCCCTGAGACCCAGGGTGCTGACACCAGTCAGCTCATCCTGGTGTTGGCAAAGAGTGAGCACTCACCATGCAGGTAAAGGGGAGGCTAGATATTAAAATGAATGAAGACATAAAAGATGGACACCCACAAAATTCCCAACTGCTGCTGTTCTGTCCCTTCTCAGAGCAAGATTCCACCCCAGGTAATGCTTCCCACTTGTCAATCAATCTTATAATACAGGCCAAAATCACTTGGCTTTTTCGATCTTTTCATTTTTCTTCTTCCTTTTAGTAGAACTTGTGTGGAATAAGCAACCTTGCATGTTTAAGAAGCCGGGAACCTTCCCCTGGGACTTCAAAAGGTATTCGTTTTCTTTCTGAAATATTCCAAAAGCACTTGGTGAGGTACATCTGTCGCTCGCCTGATGCTGAGGCTCTAAATGCAGACCATCACCCACCCAGGCATGGAAGATCCAGACCACTGGCTTCTCAGACTGCTTGCAATTTAATGAACAGTCATATCCAACAAATCTCATCCCGATAGAGCCTGCCAGTGGTTCTTCTCCCAGACTCAGGGCCCCAAAGAGAGATCTGTCATTGCCTAAATAAATTTTACAGATGTAATAGATAAAGGCAATAAAGAAACCAGAGCTTTACCTAAAACACAGTTGACAGAGCAGAAAGCTCCGTCTTCAGAATGGGCAAGTGCATTTGTGCCTACGAGGCTGCCTGTGTGTACCAGAGAGAAAGACACAATGAAGGTTAGGAAGCATGAAATGGCAGCCTCTTTGCCTTTCAGGGAACGTAAATTTTATTTGCTGGATGTAAATATTCAAAAGCTGTGGTTTCCACCTCCGTGTGTGATCAGCGGAAATTGATTTCAAGGAGACACAAAATTATTCAGCTTGTTGCTTGGCAACGTGAAGCTCACAGATCACACGTTCACACGCATCCCTATCGAACAACTCAGGGGGGTGCTTTCCTATTGTGACCAGTGTTGGCACAGATGGCTTTGTGTGCCCTTGGTGAGTGTGCTCCTGCCAGACAGAAGTGGACACAGTCATAGCTTGTCTTCAACAAGTGCCTGTGACCTGTAGTAGGTGCTCCCTGCACAGTCTGCTTCTGGGGAACCTTAAACCTTACACCCCAAATAATTCAAACATAGTAGCTTTGTTTTAAAGGCCAGGTGGCCAACTTTTTAGGAATCAGTACCTGGCCCCAATATAGGAGACAGACACGGGTAAGAAATAGTGTTAATATTCTTGTCCACATGATCCATAGTAAAGGAATACTGTTAGCTTTGCTCTAAATGTGTGTGAGTGTACTTGCTAGTGTGAGTGTGTTTAATTTGTTTAGCAAATTGTGGACTCTAATATTTAATCAGCTAATTAATTAAATTAATCTAATTTTATGTGGATGCATATTGATACGTAGATAGAAACCCTGCCATCTAGGCATATGCTACAGAACAGAAAACACTAAAAACCAGTCCTTCTAAAAGAATATGGCCGTCACAACAGCCCTGCGCAGATGCTGATGTAAGTCTGGCCAATGCTGCTCCATTCTCTTTCCAGAAGACTACAGAAATGTGAATTCCATTTACTTAATCCAATTCAAGTCCAAAATGAACTGCCCAATCTCTAGCCCTTGGTGGATTTGGGGTCAACCTTATAAAATCACCTCTCCTTGGAGATTATACCCATGCATTGGGAAGTGATGAGAGCAGGATAAATGGGAAGAGTCTGTAGTTTTTACAAAGGAATTAGCAATTTACATTTCACCTCGATCCAGAGACGGGATATGGGACCCATCAGAGGAACTGAGTCCCAGGCACAAGCACTGTTCCCTGTGTGTCTGCTACTGTGTCCCCCTAACCACAGCTTCTCCTTCACCCCTGTTGGGTACAGACATAACATGACCACCGTTGCTAGTCATGTAACAAGACCTGCACATTTGAGGAAACCTGAACCTAGGTACCATTCTGGCTGGCTAGTGAAATACCCCCTTGACTGTTTCTAGAATAAACATTATTATGTTCAGCACGCTACAAACTTTCATTTCATTTAACAGAGTGCATAAAGTGCTGACTGCGTGTTAAGCACTTTTCAAAGATTCTCGTAAATATTAACTTCCTTAATCCTACTAGCAATGTAATCCTCCACAAATAAATTAACAAAGACCCAAGCAGTTTTCAAGAACAAAGCATCTTGGGGAGTTTTCCTGAGAAGGCAACACCGTAAGGGCCCAGAGAGATGAAATGGTTGCTTGGATCTTAAGGCTAATGAGAACAGAGCTGAAACCAGGACTGAGACCACCCGGATATCTTCCACGTTCTTCTCTTCAAGTAATCCTTTGTCTTAACATGGCTGCATGGGTATAGACACCCATCTAAAGCTCTTGGTGATTCCTTCTGAGCATGAGATTTGCCTAAAGCCCAACACACCGTGGAGGCCTGGCTCGCAGTTAGAGTCCTCAGGAATCCAGCTCTAGTGAGGCCAACGCACAATGACAGGATGTTGCTCTGGAGACCAGGAGAATCAAGAGGAGGATTTTTGGACTGGGGCTAGACCTCAGTGGGGAGAGTGCTTGCTTAGCATACACGAGGCCCTGGACTCCATCCCCAGCAGCACATAAGCCAGATAGAGTGATGCACACCTCCAGTCTCACCACTTGGGTGGTGGGAACAGGAGGAGCAGAAGTTAAAAAAAAAAATCTTTTCAGACAGAAAGAAAGCGAAAGACTGGACAAAGAAGTGCACTGGGCAGGACTGAAGTCCTATGGTAGGTGACACAGGCGTCTTCACTTCATTCGAAACTTCTCAATCCAGATAGGAGGAAACTAAAACTACAGGGGGCTCTGTCAAATTTATGGCATATAAAATTATTAAAAAGGTGAGCATGGAGATTATTCATTGCAGTCCACACACAACAAAATGCTGTGTGTTTTGAGTCATGTTTAGAAACAAACAAACTAAAATGGAGAAATCAACTCAGGGAGTCACGTCTTCATGAATGAACGTGACCACAGACACCTCAGAACAGTACTTGAAGGCAGCACACAACTGTTCTGTCCCTCAAAATCACATTATGGAGCAGGCTCTGTCTGACTCACACCACGAGATTCTTGCCTACATTTGTTTTATTTTATCACAACATCTGGAAAGTAGCTCCTGATGGCTGACAGGTAGGGGTTGCATCCTTCGGGATGCATTTTGCTTGTGCTCCAAAAAACGGAGGCCAAGGTCCCCTTAGAATGGTGATGAGTCAGTATGTCAGCCTGCAACTACCCTGAAGGCCTGGAAGGCCAGTGTGAACCTCGGGATGGCCAAGCCAAATGGGAGTGCCCAGTGTGTGTGGACACTGCAGGTTTCAAGGCCCTAGCTTTGTCTACGTGGTGAGAGTCAAGGTTCCAGTTTTATCCAGAATGGACTACAAGGAAGGTGAATCTCGCCTCCCACTAGGTGTATTTGTATTTTAGCTCTAGACAAATGGCATACTTTCCCCAAACTCTCCAGGCACTAAACAGTCCCCTTAGGTGCTTGTTGAAGATACTAATTGCTAGTTCTACCCACAAGGACCTAAGGTGGCTGTTAGATTCACCAGGCTAATGGTCTTTAAAGGAAAAACGTATATCATATAAAATAAGAGAACCATACCAGACCTGAACATTTTCAGGAAAGGGGGGGGGTTATGATTTGATGAGTTCCTTTCCCATACTCTCAGGGTGACAGTGGGAATAGCATCTTGCTATTCCCTTGGGGAAAGTTACTAAGGCTTTTTCTCAGAAGCTAAGGACTTTTAACTCCTGAGCCTTTTGACAGGAGTATTAGCATAGCAGCTTCCCTTGAGTTAAGGAGAGAATTATTCTGCCATCCACACTAATCTCTTCTGGCAAGAGGCAGAATACCAACAATGGCTCCTCACAGAAGAAGACAGAGCCTCAGCCATCCTTTTCTTCATGGACAGGAATTTGGAATTCTTTGAAATATTAATATAACCTCACTTATAAAAACAAAGTTGCAGAAAGCAGTATATCACAGAAGCTTCCTATCCTCCCCCCAAACAATTGTGAACGGCATGTATTTATGGCATACCTATTCTTCAGACCCCTTACACAGACACACACGTTCATGTCAGTGTGTGTGGTGTGCGCATGCATACCGGCTATGCACTGGTCACAGAAGGACGTCAGATGTCCTGCTCCGTCACTCTCCACACTATTCCTACAGAAAGCTTCTCTCTCTGAATGTGGAGCTAAAGCTGGTAGCCAGGCAAGACCCAAGTAAACAGATTGTTTTTCTTATTTATTGATGGATTTGTTATTGTGTAGGTGTGTGTGTGGATGGACCCCTTGACTTCCTGTCTGCAGGTTCCATGGCAAAGACCTTGACCCACTTGAGTGATCTCTCTGACCCCAACTTTCCTTGTAGCTGTAAAGGATTTGATCTCAGGTCTTTGTACTTGTGCAGTAAACATTCTTAGCTACTGAGCCATTTCCCAAGCCCCAACGCCTAGGATACTAACATCTTATTGTGCTGTTGCGATTGCATGCTAGTTTGGCAAAAGTCAGACAACTGGGGGGATCATGGTGCTTGATAAACGAGCCCTGAGACAAAGCAAACAGCACTGCTGGCTTTGCACACTCACACTGGGCACGGCACCTCTGCCGAATGCTTGTGTGGGAAGGTGAGCGTGCCCCACAGACACACCATGCACACCTCCTCAGCCTCCTGGGAATCTGTGAGCCAGAACCCTTTCCAACACATTCATCAAAGACCTTCTCAGAGGACAGAATCAACTTGCCTTTTTACCCTGTTCCACAACAAAAAGCTCTGGTGAGTGCTTCAGAAGTAACGACCCAGCAAAGACGTGCCTTGGGAGCAGACCCTGCGTCAGGCCTCCGCATCCTTTCCAGAAAGCCGCCTCCAGTGAATGCATGTCCAAGGCTGCCGTAGTTACTCTTCAATAGCAAACTCCCTGGCCCTCCCCTGCTCCTCTGGAAATTTGGTAACCATGGATTGTGTATCCCGCTGAGGCTTGATACGTAGAGCAGTGTTCTACCTGCTATTAAGCTGCTGATAGCAGTGTTTCTGTTGCAATTTATGAGCAATGTCAGCTGAAGGCAGAGAGTATTGTACACACTATATTTTCCCAGCTGGAGATCTCCGTGAATGGAAAGCAAAAACATGAATACACATGCATTGTGGGCTTGAGGGAATAAAAAGGCAGGGGAAGAAGTCTGCAGGCTAAAATCAGGTGGGTGGTCTTGATTATAAACCAAGTAGATAATAAAATATTCAAAGAAGGGCCAGCTAAACGGTCAGGAAATACATACAGAAAAGCAGGAAAAGTCCCAGAAAAGCCACTTTCTATTTGTACCTTGCCAACCTAATTCCTAGTTGTGCCAAAACTCACCTTCCTGCCTGGGGTTTTAAATAGCTTACCATAGCCAAAGGTCACTTGAAACCGCAAAAACAAAAACCCACTCAACATCAAGTTTCCAAGAGCTGCCTCAGCAGGCAGCAATGGCAGTGCAGCCAATCCCCACACCTCCGCCCACGCTCTTCCTCAAAAGGCAAATTGTCTTTAGCCAGAAATATTTTACATGGAGTTCTTTTTGTGGTTAGGAAATGGATGCCTTATATTGTCCAGCTGTCCTTGGGCTTAAAAAAAAATCATGAAATACATAGAGAAACAATCAGCTCTAAGAAATCCAATGCTACAGAAAAAGGCTCAAATCATAAGTCAAGAAACTGACAGGCAAAATCCCTAGAAAGCCATTCTTTCCCTAGAAACTCTAAGGAACACAGCAGAGAACATTCTCAGGGATCTAGCTAAATAAGCTTCATTAAACTTCTAGCTGAAGAAAATGGAGAATTGCTTTATCTGGGCAGCTGGTTTCCAGTTCTGCTGTGTATCACACTTACGAGGATTTGTTTTTCTAACCATCATGTTAGAGCCTGATCCCTGAACACTGTGGTTCAGTGGTTATGAGTTCCAGGTCAGCTTTTAAAAGATACGTGTCTAATGTGTAGACAGGGCTTTCTGTGGGGATGATAGGTCTCTAAAAAACACCGCACAAGCAAATCTGAGTCCTCCATGACTGCAGTAGGCTGTGTTGACTGAAAACTGTCTTCCGACATGTAAATGGAACACTCAGGCTTAGTAAGTAATAATTAAAAGCAAAAGGATGATTCGCTTTTTTCCCCGATGGAACATAAGCCAACATTTGACGGTGTAACACTGAACCAGATCTTCAACAGAAGTATTCATCTGTCTCTTAAACCTGAACTTGGGTGGTTTTGATTCAGAAAAAAAAAACATCTCACAGTACCAACAAAATAAAATAAAAATACCGCGCCTAAGAAATGTATCAAGCTCAGAGATAAACCAGGGGAAAAGTAATTACCACTCAAATATAGCAACATGACATTCTTTGAAGGAATATCCTTTTGACGTTAGGTCTCAAATGCCAAGAGGCAAAAATCTCAAATCTTAACATTGTTCAGAGGGAGTCTGGAGAAAACAAATATGTCTTCTGAAACTGCTCTCTCTACAAAGAGGAATGAACCCATCTGTAGTCAGTACATGATCAGTAAGATTTTATTAAATAATTGCAGGTCTCTAAGAAATACAGGGAAGAAAAGGGGTATATGATGGATAGCCTAAACTCAACTGGCAGGAAATACATACTCTGAGAGACTGAGCACATGCAATTACATTTCTGGAGATCACCATCTACTAAAGGAAATCTCACTGTAATAACTATAAACTACCAGCATCCCCCAGTATCAGTAGATTGTTCATCCTTTCAGATTCGACATAAAGCTAGGGACGCTTGCTATTGAAGGTGGATTCTTTCTTCTTTCTTTTCTTTCTTCCTTTCTCTTCCTTCCTTTCTTTCTCTTTCTTTCCCTTCTTTTCTTCCTTCCTCTCTCCCTCCCTTCCTTCCTTTCATTTGTTCATTTTTGAGACAGGGTTTCTCTGTGTAGCGCTGGCTGTCCCAGAACTTGCTCTGTAAACCAGGCTAGTCTTGAACTCACAGAGATCCACTTGCCTCTGCCTCCTGAGTGCTGGAATTAAAGGTGTGCGCCACCACCTCCTAAACTTGATTTCTTAACACACACCAAATGATTGGAACTATATTAGAAATGCAGAACAGTGCCATACCTGTAGATGGAGATGGAAAAATGTCCCACTTTTTCACAATTACTTAACAAATTGTTGGGTTAAAAATGGATTTTACAGCCAGACAGTAGTGGCACACATCTTTAATCCCAGCACTTGGGAAGCAGAGCTTGGTGAATTTACGTTGTGCAAACACTTTTACAGTTAGGCTTCAACCACAAGATATTGTCATACTTCTAATTCCTTTCATAGTTGCTGACACAATGTGACACACACAAAATAATCCAATAAATTCTGTTCAATACTCTTGGGTTTTCACAGTTGCCTTTTGCCTTTTGTTTGCTTGTTTCTCTCTCCTCTTCTCCTCTCTCTCCCCTCTCTCTCTCCTCTCTCTCTCTCTCTCTCTCTCTCTCTCTCTCTCTCTCTCTCTCTCTCTCTCTCTCTCATGCAGGTGTACACACATACATTGTATGAGATCATGGAGGCCCTAAGTTGACATCTGGTGTCTTTCTCAATCCTCCGTCTCACTCTGTACTATATTTATTGAGGCAGAGTTTCATTAAAATTGAATCTCACCAATTCTGAAGAGCTATCCCGCTTGGTGCTGGGATTACAAGAGTTTTTGCTGGGCAGTGGTGACGCACGCCTTTAATCCCAGAACTCGGGAGGCAGAGGCAGGTGGATCTCTGTGAGTTCGAGGCCAGCCTGGTCTACAAAGGGAGTTCCAGGACAGGCTCCAAAGCTACAGAGAAACCCTGTCTCAAAAAACAAAACAAAAGCCGGGCGGTGGTGGCGCACGCCTTTAATCCCAGCACTTGGGAGGCAGAGGCAGGCGGATCTCTGTGAGTTCGAGGCCAGCCTGGTCTACCAAGGGAGTTCCAGGACAGGCTCCAAAGCTACAGAGAAACCCTGTCTCGAAAAAACAAAAAAAAAAAAAAAAAACAAAAAAAAAACAAAACAAAAAAACCAAAAAACAAAAAACAAAAAGAGTTCTATGCACGGACCATCTCACAGATATGTCTGGAGAATACTCTCTCTCTCTCTCTCTCTCTCTCTCTCTCTCTCTCTCTCACACACACACACATACACACACACACACACACACACACACACACACACACACTCTGTATCTTTGAGTATCTCTACAAAACAAAAGTCATGAAAATGAAATCAAGAAACTTACAAACCAGACAGCTCCAAATTAAAAAAAAAAAAAGACAACAGGAAGAGGGAACGGGGAGGAGGGAGAACCCTCAGTTATGGATCTTCTTATCAGCTCTGGCTTTAATTACCTGTGATGGCTGCACTCTTGAAAACACAACTAAAAATTTGCCATGTTCCTATGATAAATACTTATCTCAAATAGGCTGTTTATTTCAAGAATTTACACCACATGTAGTTTATGATCATTTGACTGCAGAAAGAATGCAATCATAATTGTTTCCTAAAATGGCTTAATTGACACCTTTGCTGTTTTTCTACATTTTCCCCTAAATATCAAATTCTTTAATCTTAATTATTCAAAAGTTACCATGTGTCTGCAAAGCAGGACTCCATGTTCAGAAGCAAAGCAGGTAAATTATGCAACAATTTGCTCGTAATCACAATATAGTAAGGAAGTGTTCAGATTTGCATTACAAAGCACACACACAAGCATGTGTGCAGGCACACACACGGTGGGGGGGGGTACCTGGAATCCCTAGCATTTCTCCGGATACAGACCAGTGTTCAGGAATATGCATAGTCGAAAGCATTATGAATAAGCTGTACCGACAAGTGACATAGGAAAGGGAACACTATCTACATCCGGCTCTGAGGCTCTGAAAGCTGCGTCTGAGTGTTAATGATTAGGAAACTGCGGTACATTAGGGTCACCTTGGAGTCCTTTAAATATTCTGATACCCACTCAATTTCAAGCAGTGCGTGGGAAGAGATTCTAACACTGGCATGCTGGAGTCTCTTGGTGTTTGAGAAAACAAGCACATTTATGAAGTGACATCCTGGTCTAGGTGAGTAGTTGTAAACCATGACCGTTCATCCGAGTCCCATGCAGGGAGTTACAGGCTGACAGCAATAACTTAGAAAAGATGAAAGAAGGAAAGGAGGGAGGAGAAAAAGTTATCACTTCATGTTAAGCCACATGATCACAAATATTGGGTCCAGAAGCCTGAACCAAATTTAGGAAAGCATACTTTTTAAAGTTCCTAACATGATCTGAATGTGAAATCCAGACTGAGAGAAACGTAATGAATTTTAAGGTTAATAAAACAAGCTTCAATGATTTGTTACATTTAGACAAACATACTTTCTTTGCAAAACAGAAGACTGTGTGTTGCCAAATACAATACATTAAAAAAAAAAAAGAAACAAAAACAAAGTTTCTCCTGTGGTGGAACCAAAGCTTATCTGGTCAGGTAAATAATATACGAAGGTCAAAGAACAAAAGAATAGTTCAAATACTCCATCAACAAAGGCGATACTTATAGAACTCAGAGTACCTTAAGTGTTGGAAAGAAAATACAAGTATTTCCGTCTCATGTTGGCTAAGGGCAAAGTATCCAAACATGTCCAGATTCTGCAAGAAAATGTCTGAGACTCACTTGGAGGGAAGGGGTGGAAAGAGAGTGTCCTCCAGAGCCTTCAAACCTAACCCTGTCTGTTCTTTTGGAAGAATGTCTTTTTCCTGCCGATGGAGTCTGCAACATGTTCACCTTAAAAGTCTTCAGTGACCCGAAGGGCTAGTGTACCATTGTAGAGTTTACATATCAGCTTTGTCATTTATTTTTCAAAGCTTTATTTTTAATATATTACCATTTACTACATTCCAAATCCTTAACCCCATTTTGTGGTTAAAACAAGACTGTGGGAGTTTAATGGCTTAGTTACACATCCCTTCTCCCTACCAAGATTCATTTCCATGAGACTACAACCATCCTTTACTTAGAAATATCTTCAGTCTACGTGGTACTTAGGTACCAGTTATTTCCTAAGCCTGTTTTAATGTCTTGCTCTTTTAAAGGCTTAGGCGGCACAGTGAGGGTGAACTACAGCCATGAGCAACAAGACAGATTATCACGCTAAGGAAACAGCGGCATTTTTAGGCATGACAGCCCTGAAGAAAATTAACCAACCAGATAGGGGTCAGGGAAGGGATAGAAGAAAAGGCTTTTCGGGGATGACAGTCAAGGAATGTTTCATTGGGGAAGTAACATTTGAGTCAGAAGCTGAAAACTGTGAAGCTGGAGGTCATAAAATGCTAAGGTCCACAGGCAGCAAAAGAGAGGGTGCCAAATCCAAGAGAGGCCATCAAGATACCTCTAGTGAGTGCCCGTAGAGAGACAGGAGCAGAATTCCAAAGAGACAGACAAACAAAGGCTCTGTGGATCCTTGTAGAGGTGGAAGTACCCTCGCTTTTTTTCCCATTTGTCTTTTTCATCCTAAAATTCGACTTGATTCCCCAAGCTGTGGTCTGAGCAAACATTATAACGCAATGTGCTTTGCAACAACAATGGCTTTTATCTGGATGGCTGCAAAGAGGAGGAAAGCCAAACTCGGGTGCCCTTCCACTGCTGTGTCAACGCACGCCTCTCTTTGAAGTATGTAATAGGCGACTGTTTCCTAATCTGTAATACCTGAAATACTTGGTGACGTACCCTCTTAGCCAAACAAACCTTAAGGAAAAACAGCGGCGTACTGTTTAAAGAAGATTGTTTTGTTTAAACACGAGCTTGGAAACCAAAGGACAGCAATTGAAACAGCCAAGAACTGGCCACAATCCAAAAGTCCACAGGCATAAAAATGAAGAAATAAATGAGGATGTATTCAGGCAAGTCTGATAAAGTCATTGTAATGGGCTCCAGCTTGGTGCTAAGTGAAAAGTGAAAGCCGAGAAAAGACCTTGCCTATGATTCTGAGGAAGAAAAGCTAAAGAGTGTCTTGTGTGGCGTTTAGAGGTCTGTAATAAAATATGGGAACAAAGCTACGGATTTCAGAATAGAGATTACATGGTTACATGGAGAAAGAAGAAGACAAAGACTGAAGAAGGCGCACCCAGAAGTTTCAGTAATTGGAAAATTTCATTCTTATTCCTGGGTGGAAGATGGGTATTTGTTTTCATGTTGTTCCTTATAAGTGATGCATATTAAGCCATATTTTTCATATATTTAGAACAGATAAAACAAGATTTAAGGTTCTTCCCTTAGCAAGAATCCAGATCTTGACACAAAGGACACTTCTGCTTATTCCATCTTAGAAGGTTTATAAATGTCTTTCTTGAGTTTACTCTATATTTTATTGAGCAGAATGTCAAGAAAAGGAAAAGCACTCCCATTTTCTGGAATAAAAAGAAAATTCAGAATTAACTGGCAATGAAAAGATTCAGCCAGGAGAAACTCAAGTGTGTATATCTGTCTTTTTTATTGTTGTTGTTGTCTGTTTGGTTTTGGTTTTTTGAGAGAGTCTCTCTATGTAGCTCTGGTTGTACTAGAATTCACTATGTAGACCAGGCTACCTTTGAACTCACAGAGATCCTCCTGTCTCACCTCCTAAGTGCTGGGATTAAAAGCATGTGCCGTTACATCTTTGACAAAGCAGTCTGTGGTGTTCGGAGCTAAGTGACATATGACATACACAGGGCACTCAAGAAACACTACATTCATTCAGAATGGTGTGTTTACAGGAAACTGAAGATTAATTTTCTCAAGGCTCATCGGCAAGTACTTCCAAAAAAATAATAAAATAATAATAAAAGCATTACAGATCCATGCAAATCAAACTTCACAGAACAATGGCAGCCAGCCAGCCCAACCATTTCAGGTCTGCTGTCCCATCTGCTTGGCCTGTTAACTGTCGGAAAATACAAGCAAATCACTTCTTCTGCAACTAATTCACAACAGGGTTTCTAAAAACCAGACTCCATGATGCAACGTTAATAAGACCAAACAGCTTATTATGATCAATAAAGCGGAGTCTTCCAGCAGTTCAGAGGCAAAAGTTGGCTCAAATGACTCTTTGGTGGTCATGGGGCCCAAGTACAAGCATCCTTGCCTGGGACTGGGGAAGGCCCACAGCCAGGAAACCCTCAGACAACAGGAAGCAGCTCTCAGCCTTGATTCTTCTCTCCATATGAACCCAGAGGCATTCTCTTCCTGCTAGACTTTATTAGCCCAATACATGGTAATTAATTTACTGCAGGCTCTTAATTCATAAATGGATCAAATAAAGTTTTCCGTGGCTTTTGGCAGCCACCCCTTACTAAATTATGGTGACTAGAAGTTGGTTCAAACACTGCTTCTAAGTCAGACCCTTCAGCCTGTAAAGTTCAATTAAGGAGTTCTTTGCTTATTGTGCGTGTTAAAACTTCAAAGAAGGAATTATCCATGTATTTTCCATCCTACAAAAGAAAGGAAAGTTGGCAATGAAGCAATTACAAGAATGTTGATCCAGGCATTACCAAGAAGTTAAAAACCTTCCTCCTCAGTACCCAAAGACCTGTACAAGGTGGAGGAGAGAGAAAGCCTGGCAAAGTATAATACACTAAAATTAATAATGGACTCAAACTATCAAGGAAGGTTCTGGACAAACAAACTCAAACAAAACCCTCTAGTTGCGTTTTGTCCTCTGTGTTCCCCTGCCTAATGCCCTCAGCAGATAAATATAGTCTAAGTTGGATTTGGGACTTAACTGGCAACCAGGGAAGGCAGCTTGAACTGACATCACTAGAGGACTGCTGCTGTCTCATGTATTCCAGGCTTCCCTGATCTCATTATGAAGCTGAGGATGATTCTGAAAGTCTACTACTCCAGCTTCCACCTCTAGAGACTAGGATCACCAGTATGACTACCATCCCAGTTCATGGGTGGATCACCAGTATGACTACCATCCCAGTATATGGGTGGATTACCAGTATGCACTACCATCCCAGTATATGGGTGGATTACCAGTATGCACTACCATCCTAGTATATGGGTGGATTACCAGTATGCACTACCATCCCAGTATATGGGTGGATCACCAGTATGACTACCATCCCAGTTCATGGGTGGATCACCAGTATGCACTGCCATCCCAGTATATGGGTGGATCACCAGTATGACTACCATCCCAGTTCATGGGTGGATAACCAGTATGCACTACCATCCCAGTATATGGGTGGATCACCAGTATGACTACCATCCCAGTTCATGGGTGGATCACCAGTATGACTACCATCCCAGTTCATGGGTGGATAACCAGTATGCACTACCATCCCAGTATATGGGTGGATCACCAGTATGACTACCACCCCAGTTCATGGGTGGATCACCAGTATGACTACCATCCCAGTATATGGGTGGATCACCAGTATGACTACCATCCCAGTTCATGGATGCTGGGGATTGAACTCAGGGCTCCTTGCATGCTACTCAAGTACTTTATCAACCAGCCTCAGTTCTTTCGTGTATACCTTGACTGGCTGGCCAAGCCTAGCTAAGCTCAGCTGCCAACCAAAATCTTTCCCTTTGATTCTTCCCTTCCCAGCAGGTTGGAGACTGGCCTCCAGTTCTCCTTTCTGTGGCCAGGCTGCAGTTGCTCCAAGATATGAAAAAATAAAAGTGTATTTCTCTTCCAAAACTCCATTAATTCAGAAATGCTCTGTGTAACAAATCCCCATGTCTATCAGGAAAAGAAGCATTTGGTCCTGCCATTCTATAAACACGCAGCCTTCCTGGAGCCCGGCAGCACCCTTAGATGAAGGAAGAGGAAAAGAATTCCATTGTACACCTGCCTGCCAGGGAGGCCAAGGCTCTAAATCTCCTTGAAGCTGAAAACAAATTAGCAGCTTTGCCTGCACTGACTTGGCCATGTTAGAAGCGGCTTCTCTCTGCTCTAGCATTCCAAGCTGGGCTCTTCCAAGATAACACTTTTAAAGCTATAAAAGCATTTCCTTTAGCTTCCTGACTGTCACCTCATTGACTTGACTGAGAACAGCAAGAACCTCAGGGCCTCCCACCCTACCTCTCCCCAACTCAATCACCCACTCCATGACAGCACAGACTCGAACAGGGTGGAAGAGAGGTGAGGAGAGAATAGATTTTAGCACCACTGTCTAGGTTTGAGAATAAAGTCTTGGGATAATGATATTCATCCATTCAGACAGCACTGGAACTGAGACCTTCCCGTATGTTCTGCATTGGTGAAAAAGACGGACATCTCTGCCTTAGAGGCTTCAATGTAATATTCAAATCATCATTCACAATCTTTAAATGCTTTGTTACTCTATGACGGGCAGGCAGCCTAAACCAAACAGAACCTTTCTAGACAAACAACAATACTTGAAAATGTAAGTAGCTGCATGTGTGTGGTTAAGCGAGCAAAGTTGCTCAGAGACACTGCAAACACATCCCGCCCAAGTGTGGTTTTACTCGTGAATACAACAGGGGAACTTGGTCTCCTTCAACACGTCTCTGCGTGGAGAAAGTACTCATGAAACCCGTCTCAACTAGAGCTGCATGGAAGTTCAACAAAGAAGGAAGTAAGAGTTTTGCAACAAATACTGAAAAGAGTTTTGGGGAAATAAGAAAAATAGCAGTGGTGTGAGAAACGCTTCTCATTAAATTAAAAAAAAAGAAAGAAAAGAAAAGAAAAAGAAAAAAAGAGCAGAGCTCTGGCCAAAATAATGACTGCCAAGGATCTACCAGGAGGTAGGCAGGGTAAGAGCGGCAGAAAGCTCATTCCAAAAGTCACTAACTTGCTTACTTTAGATAACTAATAATCAAAAACAACAAAGTCTGGTGACATTAGAAGTTTCATTTCCTGTTTTAAGTTCCCAAACTTAGGGTCTGTATCAAAATCAAACACAACGGAAGCCACATTTCTGGGAATAACTGGGTATAAGAATCCATGATAACAGACTGACCTTAATCCCAGCCCATGGAAATCTGAGACACCAGAACCCCAAGATACAGGCCATTCTAAGGTAGATGGAAAGGCTTCAGCTTAAAATACAAACAAGACAAATGAACAACAACAACTAAAAAACCCAAATAGCAATAATCTTAAAAAAATTGATTGCTGATGTAAGTGATAATTATGGTGGCATATCCCATATCAACTAAAATTTTCTCATGGTAGCTGCCAGACATTCTCAGCTAAGAAACTATACTATAGAGATCACATTTCAGTCCAAAAAAGAGGCAGGGGCAGGAGGATAGTAAGATTAAGCTAAATTTGGACAATGTAGAGAAAGCCTTTAGCCTTTAGTTCCCTGAAAGTGACAGCAAGAAAGATGGCAGTCAGGAATATAGTGAGAGCTTTTCTTAAGAAACTGATAAAAGCAGATGAGGTAAAAGACAACCCAGAGGCACTCTGGAAATGATCCCTTTTATCCCATCATCAAGTCCCCCAAGATACGCTCCTTAGTGGTTAGCCCTAGACAGCCAAGAAGCCACAGATGGTTGAGGGACATCGCCACTGTGACATAGAAAGCCTAAACTAGACGCAGTCGAAAGAGAAAGAATTTAAAATAATACTGAGAGAAAATAAGAAAGAGGAAAAATAGGATTTCTGGAGTAAGAAGAAAAAGAGTTATTCATGAAACCAGAATGGAAGGCTTGCGGGGACAATTCTGGGTTGTTGTTCTTAAGCTTTGAGAAATGAAAGATACATGAGAACAGATTTGTCAGGGAAAAAACAATGATAAATTTGGAGAAAAGTCTGCTGAAATAAGAAAATACATAAATACCTATAAACCAGAGTTTTGAGAAAGGAGGGAGAAAGGATGTAACAGGAGGCTCTAAATAAAAGGTCTAAAAAGAGAGTGGGATGTAAATCATAGCCATTGCAGTCTGTCTACACAGTCCCTAAAAGCACTGATTCCAGGCATAGGACCAAGCTTAGCACCGCAGATTTTAAAAAATCTCATGACAAAGAACGTCAATGAGATATGTCAGAACGCTCAAAAGAAAAAAAATGAAGGCTTAGGGGACAAGACAAGGATCAGTTACAAGAGCTCAAGTTAGGGTGATATTACCCATCTCCAACACAACAAAGGGGAGCTCAGAGCAATGAGGTACCATCTTCAAAGGCTTAAGGTCAAGCAACTCCCAATTATTCCCTCAGCTGACACAGCATTAACTAAGTGTGAGGATGGAAGAAACACATTTAACACATTTGTAGGCCTTCAGGATCTCATAACTTTCGTCTCCCGTGAACACTACTGAAAGATACACTCCCCCCAGATTAAGGGCAGACCAAGAGAAGAGGACATGCAAAGTAACAGTCGATGTTAGCTTGAGCAAGCTGTAAAATAGCAAGCCCAGATTTGTATAGACATGCATCATGTTCTTGTAATCAGTCCAGTCTGGAGCAGGTCAGAAGACTGGGGAAACTAGTCCAATACGAAAACTGTGTGGGATACTCGATGCCTTTCAATGTAATGAGAGGCAATTTGATTCTGGCAGGGTAATGCATGCTGAATTAGTGATGGGCTCAGAGAACACTAAACAAACAAAATAAAAGTTAAATATTCACTCCAGGGAGAAAGGTAGATGAGAAAGAAAGGTAATCAATCACAGTACATTGCTACGCTGTGGGTAGTCTATTCATAGCCATAATAATGTAAACATTTCCAACAGAAAACTACTTGTGGTAGGCAGCCTCTATCATGGTCCCTAATTCCACCGCTGCTTAGTATTCACGCTCTGCTTGAAATGAGTACAGCTATTAGGTCTAACATTAAGTTACATAAAAACATGAATTCTATTTGGCACTTTACATCTGTCTGTCTGTCTGTCTGTCTGTCTGTCTGTCTGTCTGTCTGTCTGTCTATCAGTCATCTACCTGTCATCGATCTATCCATTCACCCACCCACCCATGTATGTATGTATGTGTATATGTATCCACCCATCCATACACCCTACCACCCACCTCTCCATCCCTCCATCCCTCCATCCATCCACCTATCCATCCATCCATCCATCCATCCATCCATCCATCCATCCCTCCATCCATCCATCTATCTTGATGGAGAAGCAAGCTGTCACACTGTGAGTAGTTCTATACAGAGGCACCTGTTAAGATCTTTGACCTAGTAGCTCACAACAGATTAAAGCTTGCCAATAACCACATAAGTAAGCTCAAAATGGAGTCCTTTGGGTTCAGCCAAGTCTTCAGCTGACAGGAGCACTGGCTACAGCTTGACAGAAACCTCAGGAGACAGTTTGGTCAGAAGCAACCAGATAAGCTGTTTCCACACTCCACATTCCTGACCCAAGAAAACTGTGACATAATATATGTTTGTTATTCTATGGCTCAATGTCTTAGAATAATTTGTCAAACAGCAATAGAAAGCTCGTAACTCATAATTATATTGGGAGTATGGGTGAGGTAAAATATATTTGTGTTGGAGGAGAAAAAGAGTCTTTAGTCATTATGTTTCCAAATAAGAGGTTCTGTATAATATCCAAATCAGAGCAAAAAAAATTAAGAAATATTTACCAAAAAGAAAGAAAGAAAAGAAAATAGAGGAAAATTGAACACCTGAGAGTTCAGAGTAGTTAGTTGCTGCTAAAAAACAGAAAATGGATGAAAAGAAAACTGGGCTATGAAACTACTGCCCTTTGTTTGCTTGTTTCTAAGACAGGGTTTCTCTGGGTAGATTTTGGAACCATTCCAAAACTTGCTCTGTAGACCAGGCTGACCTCAAACTGACAGAGATCTCCCTGCTCCAGCCTCCCAAGTGCTGGGATTAAAGCCACATGCCACCATGGCCTGGCTAACTACAGCTTTTTTAATTGGCCTATAGGAAATTTGTGCCCTTTTGAACTATATGTGTGTCTGTGCGTGTGCTTGTGTGTGTGTGAGAGAGAGAGAGAGAGAGAGAGAGAGTGAGTCTTGGATAAGAGTTAGAAAGCAAATGAGGCTGCATTCCTATGCTCATTGTCCTGTTCACATAACATCTCTGTTTTACAGTGGTGTTCGCTCAGGTCCATTAGGCCAGGGGCTTCAGGACCTGCCAGTGAAGCTGTCTCGGTCCGGACAGCTTGTCAGATGAGACCTTCAGTGAGCTCTTTTTCGGAAGGAGTGGGCTACAGAATTCACCTTTCCCGCAGGAGTGCTAATGACTTGACACATGGTTTGAGTAAATGAAGAGCCCTAGAAATACCAGTTTATGAAGACTCAGATCGAGCCTCCCCATCCAGCAGTAACCCAGAGGGTATTTAAGAGTAATGCCATCAGCGTGGTCTGCTAAGCATTCTGTGTAGAACCCTTCAAGTCTGTGATTACTCTGGCATGAAGACCTAAGATCATTACACTGCTTTGCACCCAGAACTTCGTGTATCAACAGAAGATCATGCACTTTAGCCCACTCCATTTCACACCTGGGGAAAGCCAGGCCCGGAGCCAAGAGAAAACGGCTAAGGATGAAAATTGAGACTGTAGCCTAATACATGCATTTTCTCTCCCTGTGTTTCTTTGTGTGTATCTCTGTTTCTATCTCTCTTTTTCTCTTTCTTTTCTGTGTACGTCAGGCTAGCTTTAAACTCGCAATCCCCCTGCCTCAACTTTTCACATGTTGGAATTATAAGCATGTGCCACCAAACTCAGCACTGGGTTCTCGACACCTAAGCCAGTGCTCTTTTCCAAGGTCCCTTTTAACCACTGTGCCTTATTAATCTTCCCAAGTCCCAAGCATGGCTGACCCACATCCTGTCACTTGAGTTATGTAAAATGCATTAGCTGTCAAAGTGAACAGGGGATCATGTCTGCAAAAGCTGGGAGGCAACGAGAATACATTCAAAGTACATCACTAAGCTATTTACACATATAGGTATTTATGTAACAAACGGGGACAGAGAGATGGGACTGGCCCCCAACCTGGTCTTCCAACCACACCTTTTTTCTTTCATCTTTTTGGTTTGGGTTTTGGGTTTTTTTTTTTTTGGTTGTTTTGTTTTTTTGAGGCAGGCTAGCACACTGTAGGTGCCTTAAAATATACCATACACCTAGGTCAAACTTGTGGCAAATTCTCTTGCCTCAGGCTCTTAACTGCTGAGGTTATAGGTGTGAACCCCCACACCTTGGTTGGCCTCTCATTTAAAACCAACTTATTATCCGTACCTTAGAGCTGTGGCAATTCTGTCACCTTAGTTTTGGTTTAGTATTGCTGTTTGTTTCTTTGTTACTTTAATTTTCTTTTCTGTTGGTTTAGTTACCCATCTTTTCTTAAAAAGTATGAGACTAGGACTTGTCACACTTAGACAAGAATGAATGAGAAAGAGAGGATTAAAGAAAGAGGGAAGGAGTCCACCACTGGGAGAAAGGCTCTGGCTGCCTTGGAGCCATTTCCATGTTTCCATTTTGCACTTTAATCAATGTGATTATGCTTCCAACAGACCAGGCGCGCCTCTGACCCTTTCATCATTTTTCATTAATGACCAGAAGGAAATACGAGAGAGAGTGACATCTAACACTGAACCATAACAAGTTGGGCTGCCAGAATTCATAGCTGAAGAACACAAAATCAGGCTCCCTGACAATCTTCTCCGTAAACTGCTCTTTCTCCTTTGCAAAAGACACCCACAATCTTCCCCCAGTGTGCAACGAGGCCCACCTACCTCTTGCTGGACTATCTGCAACCCCCACAGATCAAGTTCAATGTAAAGGGAAGTCTGCTGATGGCTGTAGTCAGGGGAGGCAACTCTAGAGGGGAACAGCAAGCAACTCCTCGTCAGCAAACCCCAACCTGAGTTCCCAGGTCCCAGGCTCAGCTGCCAGGCTGACTCTTGAAGGAGTCCAATGTGGCACAGTCCACACTCTCCTGGAACTCTGAGGAGGTTCTAGGTGAACAAGAGGGACAAGCAGATCCCTTTCACCCCCCAAGCCATCACTAAAGCCCTGGAACTTTGTGCCTCTTGGATCTTGTCTTGATGGCACAACGGGTCATAAATCCCCCATACTTTCTCCAGTGAGAGAAAATAAAGATGGTGACTTTAATTCAGGCTTGAAGACTTAACAATTACATCCAACACGTAATATGCTTTGTTGAAATCCCATTCTTAGAAAACCTTGCTTGCAAGAAACTGCGGGCTCAGGGGGACTGGCTCAGCTCATGATATTTATTGCAAGAAGATATTTAATCCACAAGCTAGACATAAGATGAGATCTCCTGGAAGGTATACACTTTGGGAATTCTCGAGTAACTAACTGGGGGTTTGAGGCAAGCCTCTCCTCTGAAGTCACTAAAGACTGATGTCAGTCAGCATAATTTTAAGTAGCTCACAACGTTCTGTGTCTTTGAAAATGGACCCTTTGTTCTCCAAGTTCCATTAGGTTTATTTGTCTCATTATCAATTCAAAACTAAAAAAAAATATCCAAAAAACCCTTTGTAGCAGATAGCCTTCCAGTCTTCCTATCAAGCAGGGTGACTACAGGGGTTCAGCCATCGTGGCTGGTGCTTTCCAGTGAAGAGAATTCTGAGTCTGCACTTGAGTCCTCAAACATTTATTGAAAACAAGACACCTCTCACGTCGCCATATTGCTGCAGCCACCTTGGTGACAGGTTCATGGTGCTCCAAGTCAAGATGGCGGATCCTGATTCTGGCTCCACCATTGGGCATCTGATAGGACAAGAGATCATTCTACTCATGGACAGGAGATGTGCCACTCAGATATGACTCACTTCCTATGCTGTCTCCAGTAGGTTTGCTTTCATATTCTGAAAAGTGGCTGTGTCTCTTCAGGAAGTAGAGGAACATGGGAGAAGGCTGCCTTTGGTGGATCTTGTTGAACACGTTGGCCTCCACTGCCGCTCCAGGAAAGTAAGAGATGTTACATGTTCTCAGCCGACTTTTTTGACCTGAGTGACTTCAAAAGTTGTCTGTCAAGAAGACATCTCCATGGCAAAAACCCAGCCTGCGGGTGTCCACAGGAGTCTCTGAAGAGCTGACCGGACCCAGGCCTCCTGCCAGCCCAGGGGAACACGTGGGGCTCCCTCTCCGAGGAAAGGAGAATGGGTGGCTGTTTTGATTTTTCTTGTTGTGAAGAACAGAGCTGAAAACTACATTGGGGGTATTTTGTAAAAATATTGAGTGAATATTAAATTTAAAAAAAAAAACATTTCTCTCTATAAGCCAAAATGAGCTCCCATGTATCAGCCAAAACCTTCACAGCCAGGAAAGTGTTTACTTGGTTTTCGACAGTTTGTAAAAACTAGCTATATTTGCCCACACTCTTGGAAGCAAAGAAGACCAATTACTTTAGTTAGGAACTAGAAATTCTGAAAAAAAGTACTGCCAATAGTAACTTTAAGAAGATGTTCCGCTATTCTACAGAACTCTGAGAACAAGGGTCTTCCCTCCAAGGCTTGGGGACCATTCCAGGGGCCTGGAAAAAGTTGTAATTTGCAGAGTTTGGGGAGAACTAGTGCAAAACAGTGTCTTCTGGAAATGACAGGGCTACTCGTCTCGGGAACTTCCAGCAGCTGTGATATCCTGAACCAGACCACTATCAGATCAAGCCAGCCAACAGCCCAGTGAGGAGGGGATAGGGGACATGAACATCACTACCTGTCTTGAAACCTCTGCCCCCTCCCCACACAGAAAAGAATGAGCTTTGTAAGGGAGCCTTCCGCTTACGGACATGAGGCTAATTAGGTGGAGAGCTTGGTGCATGTGCGCGAGTTTTCTCATCACCCTAACAAAACACCCAAAGGAAGCTGAATAAATGAGAAGGATTCATTTTTGACTCTCGGATTCAGGGAATTTCAGTCCAGTCTCAGCAAGGGAGCTCTGACAGCAACAACAGCGAGAGCCCACGGCTCCTCACAGGAAATAGGACATTAAAACAAAACTGTGGGCAGGCACAGCCTTCAAAGTCCTATGTCTAGTGACTAACATCGGCCACCTGTGTCCTAAAGACTCTGCCACTCACACAAAAGTCACCACCATCCGTGAGCCAAGTGTTCCAAGTGTGAGCTTGACAGAGGGTCTCCCCAGACCAAAGGGCTTAAGGGTGCAGACACAGACACCCGGCGTGTCCTGTGTCAGAGTCTCAGGTGCCACCTTTCTAACAGCCAAAGAACGAAATGCCACAAAAGTGCCTCGGTTACTGATTGAGTTGGGAGGTTTAATTATGAAAAAACAAATATGAGCGTGCATGTGACTGCTCAATTTAGTATTCGGCTATAAGAAATTACCAAATGAGCAATCAGGGTTTTGCTTACCTCGCTGCAAGTTTTATCTGCCCCTCTCTTGAGTCTCCTAAATGCGTGATGTTGGGCCCTGCTAGGTACTCTGCGATTGTGCCCACGAGCCTAATTCCTGCTATTTTCTTTGCTGAGCACAGCTATCTGGAACATATATGCTATGCCTTCTCCCACACTACGGCTTATTTTCCCTTTGCCAAGGAAATAGCAGCCAAGCTTCTTTCTGAACAGGAAGTCTGGAGAAGGGCGCATGGGAGGGCTTTGGTCGACATGACTGTTAAAAAGTAAGATAGTTCCACCTGCCAAGGGAGGAGAGATCATGACAGGGAGCTTGGGAGGCAGGCAAAGGGACAAGGCAGGGAGGGCTTGGATGTGTCAGGGAGAAATCTGTACACTGCTTGATATGCCAAGTGACAAATTGTATATTATAAACAGGTTGTGACACTCAAGGGAATTCCTATGAATATGCTGTCCTTCCTGCTTCCCTGAGGAAGCAGAACTCAACAGAGAGACACTGGGAAGACAAGCCTAATTGGCTGTGATTCAGAGGAACTGGTGACTGGACTAACGTTTCCCCACTGTGGGTTTGAGTCTCTGCTGTCTAAGGGTCTCCTTTAGCTTTCTTCCCTTTTCTTGGGGGATAGGGTGCTACTAATGCCCTTCCAGACCCAAGCCAAAGCTGAAGCCAAACATTTCTGTGATGGACAGCAAAGGCCTCCACTGGGGCAGAGCCCAGTGAGCCTGGACATTAACACAAGCTAGACATGGAACTTGGAGCCAAATCCCACCTGTTATTAAAATGAAGGTGGGTCCAAAGCTGGGCAGCCTGAGAAGAGCATCCTTCCGTCTGGGATGTGCACATTGGCCCAGCCCATTAAAGGAAGGCATTAAACCATGTGTCCTAGTATATTACAAATATTTGTTTGCATAGACTTAGCAATCAGTTTCTTGAAACTAATACCAACACTATAGTTCCAAGCGCACAAAACAAAAAAAAGCAACCCCCTTTACATAAAGATATATCCCCCTATGAACTTACGTTCATTCAAAACTTGAAAGCAATGTGAATAATCACTGGCAAATTTTAATCAAGCCATTGTATACATTCCATAGAATATTCCATACCCTTAGATAGGTAGAAAGTGCCTTCCTTTCTGAAATAGTCTTGCAGGGTAGTGTAAGCTTGAACTCATGATTCTCTTGCTCCCAGCCTCTCAAATACTGCAATGGTACAGGCTTCCTCCACCACTCGCAGCTTTGAAAGTGCTGTAACAACAGCGGAATATCTCACACACTCGAGAGAGTAAAAGAACCAGAGGACCAAAGTCTGCTGTAAGACTGTGTCTCCTAGAAAAGACAGAATCTAGACTCAAGATACCGCAACAATATGGCTGCCTAAACAAGACCTGGCCCTACACCTGAACAGAGAACAGGGAGAATTCGTCTTTTATTTATTAACAGGGTTTCTCTGTTTATTCCTTGTCCTGGAACTCAATCTGTAGACAAGGCTGGCCTCAAACTCACAGAGATTCACCCAACTCTGCCTGAGTACTGGGCTTTAAGATGTGTGATATCATTGCCTGGCTGAGAAATAGTCTTTTTTAGAAAAAGGTTTAAATAATTTTTTAAAAACTAGTAATAAAAAATTAAAAATAAAAGAAAAGATACACATATGTATTTCTGTTTTTTCAAGACAGGCTTTCTCCTCTCTGTGTAGCTCTGGCTGTTCTGGAGCTCAATCTCCAGGCCAGGTTGGCCCTGAACTCAGAGATCTGCCTGGCTCTGCCTTCTGAGTGCTGGGATTAAAGGTGTGTGCCACCATGTGCAGCTATATGTAAAGGGGAGGGAACAGTAGAGAAGGCAACATTCAACATGACTATAGAAAACTAATAAGTGATAAGGCCAAGGCACAGGACACAAAAGTCAGTCACTCTCTCGATTCTCAGTAATAAACAAGTGGAATCTCACATTTCAAACATAACGGTTGTCAAGATGGCTCAGCAGGTAAAGATCTTGCCACCAAGTCTGATGACCTGAATTTCAGTCGAGTCCCACATTGTGGAAGAAGAAAACTGACACCTACGTGCCATCCTCCGAACTCCATATGTGTGCCATGGCATGTCCACAGGCTAACCAAGTGGGAGGGCATGCATGTGCTCAAAAAAAAATAAACATAAGAAACATTTCGGGGGCTGGAGAGATGGCTCAGTGGTTAAGAGCACTGCCTGCTCTTCCAAAGGTCCTCAGTTCAATTCCCGGCAACCACATGATGGCTCACAACCATCTGTAATGAGGTCTGATGCCCTCTTCTGGCCTGCAGACATACACACAGACAGAATACTGTATACATAATAAATAAATAAATATTAAAAAAAGAAACATTTTAAATGCTATTTTCATTAGTATCATAACACATAAAACAATTCTAATTAAACATGTACAATAGCTAATAAGGAAAACTATTAAAATTTGGTTAAAGCAATCCAAGAATTAAATAAATGAAGATATCACACTTGTAGAATTACTTGAAATAGTCAAATGTTAATTCCTCCCACTTTATGGACAGATTCCATGCAATATTAATCTGAAACCCAGGAGGTTACTCAGTGGACCCTGATTAACTGATTCTAACATTAACACGAAGAGGCAAAGAGTCAAAAAAAAAAAATAGCCAATTCAAAACTGAAGAAGATCAAAGTATATGAAGTATAAACTCTGCAGCAGTGTTTCTTCCTAACGCTTCCGCCCTTCAATCCAGGTCCTCACGCTATGCTGACCCCAACCATGATATTATTTTTGTTGGTACTTTATAACTGAAATTTTGGTACTGTTATGAATCATAACATAAATATCTGTGTTTTCCAGTGGTGACTGTGAAAGGGCCATTCAACCCCCTAAAGTGGTTGTAACACATAGGTTGAGAACCACTGCTCTACAGTATAGCTATAATAATCAAGACTGGTTTTAGCGCACACCTGTAATCCCAGCAGAGGCAGGTGGATCTCTGTGAGTTCAAGGCCAACCTGATCTACAAGAGCTAGTTCCAGGACAGGCACCAAAGCTACAGAGAAACCCTGTCTCAAAAAACCAAAGAAAGAAAAAATGAATAAAGGTATTCCAACATAACAGCACCCAGGCAAACACACACATGTCGATATAGTGGACTGATTTTTGACAAAGGCGCAAAGGCAACAGATTCAGAAAAGTTCTACAACAGCTGCACACAAAAACCATCTAGACATAAACCTCATGCCCTTCGTGCCATGCATTCAAATGGACTACAGACCTCGACGTAGGCGCAAAACTGAAAAACCGAAAGATGGCACCGAAGAAAATCTTGACGAAGACTTGACAAGGAGGGGGAAGGAAGAGAGAGGGGGGGAAACCACTGCTGACTGGGAGCAAGTGTTTGTTATCTAAGATAGGCAAGGAGCTCTTCAGCTTCCATAGCAAAAAGCAAACCGTGTTTTGAATGGTCCAAGCATCTTAACAGACCCACACCATCACAGATGACATACAAATGGCAAAAGTCCAGGAAGCACTGCCTTAACCCTCCTCAGGGAAATTCTCCTAAAACAAGGTACTCATTCCAGGGGCCAAACTTAAGAATGTGAGAGCATTAAACGCTAGCGGGTGCAGGGTCGCAAGACCTTTTATTCATTGCTGGTGGGAATGCAAAAAATGGCTCAGCCACTTTGCAAAGGCAGTTTGACATCTGTTTTCATGAACATTTTATCAAATATTTGCCCAGATTCATAAAAAGTGCATCTTGTATATGAGCTCAACTATTCTTTTGAAAGCATAGGAAAATGCTAAACCTATGGGAAGCAAAAAGCAAAACAGTTTAGTGGGACTATGTAAAACCGAAAAGCTTCCTCATAGCAAAGGAGATGTTTGGGAGGGGGGGGGTGCAGCTGTGAGCCTACATCGGACCAGCAAAGGAACAACCTTCCGATCAGCCACAGAAACCTCTGCTATGTCAGTTCTTCACATTTCAAAATCATCTCAGACTTGAGCAGACATTTCTCCAAAAGGCATGAACAAATGGCCAACAAGTACATGAAAAGATGCTCAATACACTAGCCATCCAGAAAATGTAAATCAAACCACGATGAGATGCCATCTGATGCCTGCCTGCCTGCCTGCCTGCCTGCCTGCCTGCCTGCCAGAATGGTAACCACTATATAGAAAACAAAACATCATGTTCTCTCTTGGATACTTACCCCCAAAATTGAAATCAGGATCTTACAATGAGTTTTGTACCCCCTTTTTTTCCTTTCGCTGTCAAGATGTGGAAATAAGTCTCTTGATGAAAGAGTGGATATAGAAAATGAGGTGTGTGTGGGGGGGATATTACACAAGTCTGAAAGAGAAGTGAGCCATGTGCGATAGCATGGATGACTCTGAGCATTGAGGCTAGCTGTAATCATCTTGAGAAATCATTCTCTTCTAGAGATGCTTATGCTACGTTCTACCTATAGCTAACAATCTTAAAAAGCTAAGAAAGTTAACTGATACACTAAGGGTCACCTGCGTAGTGATTACAGATTATTTTGTTAAATATTTTTCTTTATTCCCACATGGCCTTACATGAACCCATCCAGAATCCATACAGGGACACTTTATAGCCAGAAAACAAAAGCCATTTTGAGGACAATAATGAATGTATAAATCATTGCATTAGTTTGCTTATTTTGTAAGTGTAGTGTGTGTGTATGGGGGGGATGGATGCGCCATGACTTGAATATGGAGGTCGGAGCACAACTTTGGGGAGTCAGTTCTCTTCTTTTCTCATGTGGGTCTTGGGTATAAAACTCTGGCCTTCAGGATGGGAGGCGAGTACCCCATCCTCTGAACTATGCCATCATCTCTGAATGAATAACTCTGATTATGTTTTCTTTTTGTTCTGATTAGTTAAATACTAGCAAGGTGAGAAGTTAAATTACTTGTAAAATATGATTTTTCAATAGATTTTTTTTTAATCAACAATAAGCGGAGGGAGTGGGAATTCAAATTGGTTTTTTTTTAAGTAATAAAAAAGGAAAAAAATCAACAATAAAGTATTTCTAGAGCTATCTTTCATTGTCTAAAGCAAACATAATCTATAAAAATGGCTCTGAAGCTCCACTACTCCCACTCACCCAGGTATTTAGCCTGAATCTCTTTGTTCCATGAATCTATCCAACAGTCAACAAATATGTATGCCTGGGCTTCTTCTATGCCAGGCGTGGAGGACAATGGAAGAGCAGTTAGTCACACTGAAGCCGCTCTCGGGACAGTGAGGCTAGAAAGGACAGTGGGCACACACCAACCCAGCTGAAGATTGACCACTGCCAAACCAGACTCACGAACTACAAAGAACTTCCTTCACACTTCAAATAAAACCTCCAGTTATCACACCACATTGGCTCCCTCTTTCCACCCAGCCTTTTGGGAAACGCATGAACTCTGTCAGAAGGAGAGCAGAAATTTAGAAAGCGGGGTATTGTGGAGACTAAAGTCTCCAGGTCCAGGTGACCTGAGTCCTGTGTCTCTATTAAAACAGAGATGGAGACAGCGAGCTTGCTTTGGTTTCAGTGAAATTGGTGCCTAATAAACACTTAGGCACAAAAAAAGTGCTTATCAAATCAACCCTTTGTCTTATCCCAAACCCCACATGCTTACCCATAAACCAGAAAAGAATCAGGGGCAAAATGAAAAAAATAACTTCAGGAGGACTAATTTGGAGTGATGAAGAACCTCTGAAATTAATTGTAATGATGACTGTCTAACTCTAGATGCAGTGAGAAATCTATGGATCGTACACTTTCAATGGACAGATTGCATGTTAAGTAAATTATATTTCAATAAAGCTATGAGAATTATTTTAAAAATCAATGAAATGCTTCAATTGATGTGTATAGATGGGTCACTAGCTATTCTCTGCAAATAATGAGATCATTTCCATGTTGTAATTATAAATGTATGTTCAGTTCAAAGTCACTGTAACATCAAGACTCATAAAATTTCTTTATAAATTCCTCCATTCAGGAGAAAAAAGTATGTCTGTTAGAGACGCACGCACGTGAGCACGCACGTGCACACACACACACTCATGCATGCACTTGTGCATGCTTTCATCTTTTTTCACATCTAAGTCCAAAGAAAAATTTACTTTTGAATGTTTGAAGTTCTGTGTTCAAATACAGAAGTTTATCTTTGTGATAAAGTAACAAAAAAGGTGTTTAAATGTCTTTATAAAGTGAGTTCAGGGCTTCTGCTCCATTTACTTAACACCTGATGCCATCACCACAGGATAGATACAGATAGCCAAACATTAACCATTTGTCTAAAACCATGATGCTGAGTCCTACTTGAAAGGAGCATGTTACTCATACTGACAAGAGGAAAAGTGACAGTATTGGTTTTACAACAAAACACACAGGACCAACCCCTCATTGCCTCCACAGTTTGCACACATTACTTCATCAGAAAAGTGAGTGTGCACATCACAGGATTCTGTTATTACAATTCTTTTTGTGTTTTTTTTGTTTCTGTTTTTCGAAACAGCCCTGGCTGTCCTGGAACTCACTCTGTAGACCAGGCTGGCCTTGAACTCACAGAGATCCACCTGCATCTGCCTCCCAAGTGGTGGGATTAAAAATGTGAGCCACCATGCCTGATTTCCATTTTTTTTTCCTAATTTAAAGATGTTGCTTCAACACTGTGGTTCACACCTGAAACTCCAGCTACTTAGCAAGCTGAAGCAGGAGGATGGCTTGTTCCTAGGACGATTTAGTAAAAACTATCTCAAAAGCAAAACAAAACCACCACCCCGCTCTCAGAAGAAGAGATAGCTAAAGTGGTTGTGTTCAGTGAACACTAGCATTGGCTTTTGAGTTGGATTTCCCTTCCATGTCAATGTGTGCTCTGGAAGACACACCCTTAGCTCTGCTCTGCTACCAGTGATGGTGGCTTTCAAGGGACCAATCAGCACTCTCATTGGCAGCCTCCTGGAGGATCGATAAAAAAGACTATTGAACAGTTCATGGCCAGTGCACACAGTGGTGCTAATAATAATTCGTAGTTCTTTCAGCCCCTCAACACCTCTGTGGGGAGTTGTAGAAGACCAAGGCTAGACCCTTTTCCTTACCCACAGAGTAATTAAAGCATTATTTATTTCCAGAAAACATGAACTGACAAACCTCAACTGAGCACTGGTCCCTAGCTCCAGCCGCCATTTATCTCATTTGCTGGGACTGCAGGGTTACTAGTGATGGGAACAGATAACGAAGCATGCAAGTCAACAATGTCATTCCACGCCCCCGAGAATCACAGTCAAGTTTATACCAACACAGCTCTCAAAACAGTTTCTTACTCGGCGAAGCACCGCACAGAAAACGGGGCAGAAGCCTGGATTAGTCCGTAATCTCTCCTCAAATTAATCAGAAGTTTAAAAGAAATGTTCTGTTTGAAGTACTGGGATCAGGAAGTAAATGCAGCAGAGTGGGATTCTTACTGCTGTATTTGAGGCTAGCCTCAATTATGCAGAGCAGTTGCCTTTCAGTGAGTTAGCCTGAAACTGCTTACACTGCACATTTACGACTTTCGAGATCCAAGAGAAACGGAATTTAAGAACATCTCTAGCGGTTTAAAAAAAAAAAGAGTCATTTATTTCTCCAGTTAATTACCTTTTGAACCCATCATTTCCTAGATCTCTGTCTGTTTTCTCTTTTTTTCCTTTTCCTCCTTTTTCTTTTTTTTCACTTGGAAACCAAAGGCACAGAACACCAGGTAAAGAAGTTTCTTTATGGCGTTCCTCCCGCCAATGTGATTCTGTCTCATTACAATCATACTGTGCCACTGGCGTTCCACTGTCTCCTAGGAAATCCCCCATTGATGATCTAAGCAAGGTTTGTCTGCTTGCTTGTTTGTAGATAGGGTCTCCCTGGAGCCCAAGCTGGCCTCAAGCTCACATTTGTTCTGTCTCCTGAGTGCTGGAGCTACAAGTGAGATCCATTTTCTCCAGGATATATGCTACATTAACATCACTATTGGTTTCTGGCCTATTTCAAAATTAATTCAGCAGAAACGACAAAGGAATAAACCTATTGTGCCTGGCTCATTTGAAAACTCAACAGTAAGGTGCCTCATACTGTATTAGGAAGAGTGGTATCAGTCGGTTGTTCATGAAGACTGCCACTCAAATCCTCTGCGGTTCATCTGGATGGATGCTCAAGGCTCCCACCCACCCCCACTAGTAACTGAACAACTATGCTCCCCTGCCATACTTCCGCATCTTGGTAGATCTTATCAACTGTCAGGTAAAGGCAAATGTCCCAGTCCATTTTACTCTTGGGAACTTGAGACAATAAATATACAGGACGCCCTTAAAGAGAAACAAGCAAGGAGCTTGCAGAGGACCTAGTGTCCTTTCTCCTCTTTTTTCTCCTCTACCTTTCTTTCTCCTCTGCCCCTCCGATCACCTCTGAAATATTAAAACACCAGTGACAGATCATCCACTAAACCAGACCAATGCACAAACCCATGCCAACTCAGGGCCTAGGGTGGTACCTGGGCATCTGATGGTTCTAAAATCCATCCCGCCTCGAGTGACTTAATAGCACAGTACTGAGAACTCATGCTCTGTTTTTCTGTGGGTGTTCAAGGCCATCATTGGCAAATGCCAGTTTTCCTTTCTCTAAGTAACTTTACTGAGTTAACCATTAAGATCCTAAAGGGGAGGAGAATGACAGCTATAAGCATGGACAGTGGGCACACATGAACCAAGTCTTTTCTCTCCTATGTAGCCACCCACCAAAAAAGGCCCAATAAGAAACATAACTGAAGGGATGGAGAGCTGGTTCAGCAGTCAAGGATCCAATTCCCACCACACCCTGTGCACTGTAACTCCAGCTCTAGGGATCCAAACCCTTTTCTGGCTTCCTCAGCCACACCTGTGCTCATGGGCACACACCCAGAGAGGCACTCATGTACAGAAAACTAAGAATAAATAACAATTGTTAAAACCCCCACCTCAACAAAATGCAAAAGAAAACACATCGAGACACCTACAGTCAAGCTCAACACATAACAGCGCTGGATCCACCGATTATTTTCCCATTTTTGTTTTAAGAGCATATTTTCAAACAAACTCTTTTACTTTAAGTGTGTGTGTCCCAAAAGCCACGGGTAAATGTAATGGAAATTCCCCCTACATCTGTGAGTAATCTCATACAATTCATCATGGCTCCTAAACACTCACCTCAAAGGAGAAAGATCAGACTAGGGTAAGCAAACATCCACATGGAGTAATCGTTTCTCTCTCCTATTAAGCATATTCTGAAGCTGGCTAATTTTTTCCAGAAGCAACCAGACTATTAACACTTCATTCCTGAGCACAACTAGGTTTTCGAACCACCAGAAATTCACTACGGGCAGTGACCAGAGGTGCAAAGACCGACTAAAGGAAGCTGACGCTAAAGAGGGCTTCCTAGAACACGAGGCAACTAAGTGTGTAACCTAATGACAAGTTCTGGTCTCACTATGGCTCCTACCCTCCACGAGGTTGCAGGAATATCCAAGAACCCCTGGAGACCGGACTATGGATTCTTGACATTCTAGGGTCTGAAAACACAGGCGTATACAACCTCCACACGTGTGAATGCAGCATCAAATTAAATTTGGGGAAACACCACCCGTTAGGGCAGCACTGGAGGATCTGACTCAACTCAGTGTAAAGGCACCTGACAATTTTATAAGTGTGGGGACAAGCAGGTCTTTCTTTAGTGAAACCTCGTAGGACAAATTATTAGAGCTTGCTTTGCCCTCCCCTTCCCTCAAAACCGTCCGCTTTTGAGCTCTGCAAAATAATTGGCTCCAAATGTCTTTGCTCTGTGTCTTTCTTTACTTTTCCTGAAAAGAAGTTAATAGTCAATTGAGTTTAATTTTTAAATTGGTGCCAAGGCCTTAAGCACACGGTACCAAGAAAGAAATAAAAAAGTAAATGCCTCTTTCTTGAAAATGGGTGTGTATTAAATCCATGTCTTAGGACCCAGGCCTTCATAAAGACGGGTTCTTTAATTCTACAGAGGTCAGAAATTCAGCTTGTTCAGCACGAACAACCCTATGAATGGCTCTGGCTCCTTAAGGCAGCACAGTGAACAGCAGCACCCGCCATGTCCTGGCACACGTGGGGCGGCAAGGAGCCTGGACCTGCCCATGGTTGGCTACTCTGTCTTTCTTCTACAACTGTGAGTCAGTGCACAGACACCCATAGATATGCCTGGGTGGAAACCCAAAAAACCAATTATATCAGAATCTGGAAAGGACCAGGCATGGTGGCACATGCTTAGAATCCCAACAGGCAGAAGGCAGAGGCAGGTGGATCATGAGTTCAGTGTCAGCCTCCAGTACACAGTAAAACTCTGGCCCAAAAAAGACTGTTTGCTTGTTTGTTTAAAATCAAAAACTGTCTTTTAAAGGCTAGGGTGGCAGTGGTAAGGGTTTATTTCTATATTATCAAAACAGCATCTTTAAGCTCTTTAAACATAAGGTCAGAGTATCAGAATTCTACTTTAATTCATGTACTGCTTTGGCTTTTAATCGCAACCTCAACTCCCCTGCTCTAAATAATCCACTTTTATTAGAGGCCAAGGTTAAAAGTCAAAACTAAACAGGTTTCTAGGCAAGCTGAAAAATAACCCAAACTGTCCTGGAAAGCTATGGCTAATTTTCTAACAGCTACCATCCAGTGAGGTGACAGGGCAGGAAGGCTGCTCTACTCCACACTTACATAAATAAGATCACAGCAAGCAAGAAGCCCATTAGGAAACAGGAAGACAACACCTCACTTTAAAGAGTGAATTTCCCAGGAAATCTCCATTTCAAGTATATGGAAGTGAACCCACATTTTCCCCCCTTGTTGCTGAAAATCTTTCTGTAACTAACTGTGATGTTGCTAATGTCTTGATTTGCTGTCTACAAAAGAGGGGTCGACCTTCTTCACTACTCCTGCCTTACAGGAAGAACCCTAGGGCGGAAAACTGGAAACCTGGGGTGGGGTGGGGGGGTCCTGAACCAACAGGCAAGGATGAGGAGAGCTTCTATCTGCTCTCCACCATCCTCCAAGTCCCGCATTCTAGGAGGACTGGGCTAATAGGCTTTCCAGAATGGTGACAAACCCAAACTAAACCTTCAAAGATGTTTTGACTGATGCTTAGTTTTAGGAGAAGATTGAAAAAAAAAAGTCAAATAAAATTTTAGGGATCATCACTTCCACTTAGACAAGAACTAAGCCAGGAGCTGCTGTTTTTACTTCCTTTTACTGTATAACGGATTGTTTTTCTTCATTATTGGCATCAGCTGCAATCCTTGTTTTGAATAATTAAGAAACAGACCATACAAGAATACATATAATGTTATAGAATCCAAAGGTTTCTCCAATGATCTGGGTTTTTTTTTTTCCCTTGAAACAAACAGAAATAAAATTTTTTTTTTCTGCCCAGCAATAAACCCCTCATAGTGGCACACCCAGGCTTCCCTGGCATGCGTCCTACCTTTGATTTTACATGAGCACGCATGAGGATGCAAAACCAACCTTCCTCCTTAACAAGTCCAACCAATGATTCAGTCTCCGCCCACTGTTGTCAATCTCAGTCTTGTCCCGACTCTTCTCACAGACGTCCAGATATATGCAGCTGCCATCCACCTCTATTACCCTTGACCAACCTCGCTGAAGGGAGAAAGGTTCCCATGCTCATGGTCTACTGCGCCTCTTCAAACAACTAATGTGTTCCCTCCTTCAACCCCCTCTTCTCGCTCTACACGGAGCGGACTGCTCTCGGTCTCTGGGAGTTGCTTCTCAGTAGCTTCTGGCTTGTTAGTGACGCATGCCACTTGAAAGAATCCGCACACCATGTGCTACAAGACACGGCAAACTGATTTGGACCCACTGACTATCTGCATGGCCGGTACTATGACTTACATTCCCAGTGGCGATGATAGATGGATCTGAGTTTCCCAGGTGGTGGTTCCCTGGTGACTAAAGGGCTGCACTTGCCAAACAGTTTGCTGAGCTAAGGGTCTGTCGGGGGGCACAGAGAGATGACTGGCTCAACTGGGCCTTAAACCTTTGACCTTAGCTTCATTAGCTCTGAGCACCAACCAGCCTCAGCTCCATCATGACAATGGCCCTGGCTCCACACAAGGAGCACCGATACATTCAGAAGGTAGGCAGATGTAGAAGACTCCACAGAAACAGACAAACTGGCTGGCACACCACAAAAAAAATGAACTTTAGCTCCGCCTCCTTGATACCTGGTAGGAGAAAGCTGCTCCTGACCTCGCTTCTCACAGAACCTCCGTGTTAGCCCTCAGGATGGAGAAGCATTTTTAGGCTCTGACGTATTTATAAGGTAAAAGCAGCCAGGAACACGACGATTAAGCATCGTTATTTAAACCAAGTCAGAGCACCTACCAACCGCCTTTCTGTCCTCTCAAACCACAAAGCAAATAAATCCCCCTCACAGATGGACAGAGATACACCATGGAGAAGAGGGCAGAGGGAGATAAAATAAAAATAAATAATATTTACCTTCTTCTGTTTCATGCCACACGATCCCTTCCAAATTGACACTGGTCCCAGGTTCACAGGGCCCAAGACACTCTGGCTCTGTCACTACTCCAACTTCACACGTATTGACCCCCACGGACCGAGTCCGAACCAAAAGCTGCTCGACTGGCGCTGCAATATTGGATGAAGATGGGGAAAAGTAGGAGGGCAGAATCTGAGGTGCGAGACCGCTGGCAATCGGCGGCGGTGGGGCCGGCACTGTAAACAGGGGGTCAACCTGAAAGACAGACAGGCTTACTGCAGGGGTGATGCATTCTGGGAATTCGCTGTAATGCAATCTTCTTACATGGCTTCTAGAACAGATCATCATTCTACATTCCATTTGCAATTACCATAGGCTCTGAGTGCTTTCATGGGTGCCAAAATATAAGCAGAACAGAATCGAGCAGTTCGTGTTTTCAAGTCCAGGAAGGTGAAGACCGGAGCGCTCGCTTCCCGAATGAGAAGCAAGGCCTTCTAAATTCACCAACGGGACAATCTTTTAGTCTCCGGAGACGTGAATGAAACTGCGTTGTAAAATTAACACTATTTCCCACTCATAGAGAAACCTCATTTTCAAAATGATAACGTCTAAAGGAGAAACTGATAAACACTAATAAACAACAATATCTGCGTTATTGGACATTTAAGTGAAGGAGATGGACTACAATTGTTCTCAGAGTACTTTACAACCCATAATGAATTAAATCACTACTAAAATATATTAACTTACTCTGCCGAATGTATAAAATTTATAACTTGATTATACACACTAAAGCACGTAAGCTGAATATTAGCCTGTGTTAAGAATCAATTCCTAATTAAGTGTTGTAGCGTGAAGTTTAGCAGGAATTCATAAAGAGGATAAATAAATGCGTGTGCCTGCATTCACACAACCTGAGCTTCCCCACCCACAAAGCCTTCGATGACTGAGGAGCTCAATCAAGGTTTGGTAGCCCCCCTACAACACACATCCTAATCCAAAGAAATGGATACCACAGCCAAGTACAAGGCCTTGAGGTGCAAGAAATTCCCTTTTGCATCCCAGAAGGACAGCAAAGGTGCTCTGCCCAAGTTGAGAGGCCTGACTGTGATGAAACCAGAGCCCACAAATGCCCTAGACAGATCACCAGCCATTCACGTGGCTCACTTAACAACTACTAGCTAGGACTGTTATTGAGCAGCATGGATCTGACCTGGGAAACAGGTCGTCGGCTGTGGAGAAGACTCAGAGGAACACACCTGTGTACTAGGACTCCAGATGCCCTATGCACTGTGTGCAGTCAGGGCCTCATTTCAAGGGACAGCATCTCGGGCTCATGATCCGCCGGGTAGACAGTGAATGTTAAGAAGGATCCATAGACGGCTGACCTAGTAAAACTTGATCTCATCTGCTGTGCATACATCCCTTGCTTCATCAAGTCCCTTTGCAGTCTTTTGGCTACAGATTTAATATTATAGTCTTTGTTGCTTAGAGAAGACAAAAACTAATAAAATAAGTATTTCAATTGGGTCAGAAGAGGAGCTGTGCTCCTTGAACTGGGGAGGCAGTCATCTGTGTGGGCTCTTGGATGAACTGACCAGAGGATCCTCTACAATTGCATTCCACCTACAATGCTCAACTGACATGCACTTGCCTGAGCTATTCTAGAGGCCAGAGAGCAGCCCTCCACCCATCTGCATGTTAAAGAAACTTAATTTCCTGCTCTCAAGCTGCCATAAAACTTCTTTTGCACCATACTTTTTTATTGTTCTGACCGCAGAGTCCCAGAAAGAAAAGCCCCTGGCAGGACCAAGTCCCCAGAAGGTGATTTATGCCTTCGCGAAACATAGCAGAGCATGAATCAAAGCTCCCACTGAATGCTCCTGTTTAAAAATGGGGGCTGACAAATGAGGGAAGGGGTTCTGAGGAAGAAAATTAAGGAGGCGGTGGCGGGGAGGAGAGATGAGCTCAATCCTAACTACAGCTTTTATTGCAACTAAAAACCTGTGTGAGGAAAGAAGAATTGCTCTCCGAAATTAAAAACGGCAAGATGATGCAAGGTGATGAGAAGCTATCGGGACAAAGCGGAACCGTTTTACTGAAAATAGCGTCAGGTGGCCTGATCCACAGCCCACACTAAAGATGAGAACAAAGACAGCTTGAGTTGATGAGTAAGAAAATGGACCAAAGTAAAAGAAGTGAGGAGCCAAGAGAGCAGGGATGCAGCTCTGGGAGGTGAGGACTGCACAGAGAATGAATGGGACCTTTCTGGGTGCAGCATGCGCTCACTCTAGGCTCCTGGCCTGACACAGTCCTAGTCCTCTCGGAGGCCCACTTTCCTTAGCTGGGAGATGGACTCTGCAGCCTCCTGATACCGCTAGCAATGTCTGTTTCACTTGTTTCGGCACTGAATCCCCATTTCAACCCTATCCCACTTATAGACAGACCGATCGATAATACATCCCATGATATTTGTGATACTTACGTAAATTTTTAAAAAATCAAGTTTTTGTTGTGGGGTTGCTGCTGCTGCTGCTGCTGCTGCTGCTGGGGCCAGACCTAGGGCTGGAGCAGGCTCAACCCACGCTCTATCACTGCTCATATTTCTGAAAAATTTGGGTGTCCTGAGAGCAAAGGCCTCCAAATAAGCCGGCCGTGGTTGCTTCCTTGAACACAGTCCAAATGTCATGATCTAAGCTTGAGTCAGTGATAATGTGGAAACCTCATCCAACAGTTTTCAAATAAGGAAATGAGGGATCAGAGGCTCTGACTATAAATATGAACCTACTCATAAGATGATGATAGTCTAAAGCCTTTAACACTGGGTATCTCAAATATTCAGAGCTTTGATTGTCAAAGTGAAGTCTTGTCTCACTTTCTCTATAATCCTGGTTTTTCTTCTGGAGCTCAAATCTCCGGTTGCCAGAATAACTAGCCCTTGCCCTACCCTGCATTCTACTCCCCTGCCCTCTCAGTCCCGCAGAGGTGGGACACAGAGACCACCCACGTGGCTTCCAGCAGCCCCTTCTCCCCTAGAGGTCACCAAATGGAAGGAGGGTTCTGGGGGCAGGAGTTACAGCCACTCCTGGAGTGTTTTACTTGGCAGATATGGTATTTTTAAAAGCATTCCTCTTATTTACCAATCCGTAAGAGCTTAGAGAAGAATCTGAATTTCCATTAGCTCAAATGATGATTGGAGAGCTTGCTTCACGAGCCCACACTCCTCAGCAGTCACACGAAGCTCTATATGTCTGTGCCTTGAGCCTTTGCGTTGCAGCAAGAAAGCCATCTAGACCAACCCACCCAACTCTAGGGGAGCTTGTGTCCCATATATTGTGCAAGAACAAAAAGCTAGCACCAGTGTTAGCCAGGGGAGAAGAGAACACACTGCGGTGGGAGACTCCCAAGAGAATCACCTATCACGGGGAGTTAAAATGGAGAGGAATATTCAGAGACCATGGCTAGTATTTCCAGCTAGGCAATGTCCCAGTGGAGCTGTCCCTCTGAAAAGATTTAAGTTCTCCCAAGGGCATCAAGGTGTTACACACAGGGTCTTAAAGGATATTGCATAGTTAATTTCATGTTAGTTGCGGCAGGGGCTCCTAAAACAGAATAGTCTGGCTTCAATCTGGGGACTCCCCTTCTTCCATCTCCCTAGTGTTGGGATTTCAAGCTTTCACTGCCACACCAGGCCTCAGTAGTGATCAAGTCCGCGATGCCCTGATCTCTCAGGTCACTGATGCACACTGAATTTCTTCAGCCAGTGAAGTCTGTTAATGCAGAGGTTGGTAACAGGCCTGCCTGATGGGAGGCAGCAGCTTCTAAGCAGGACAGCTGGGGCGTGGGATCCAGAGTTTTGTGAGCAAGGAGTTCAGGGTTCAAGTCCTGCCTCTACCAGTTCATGTTCAGGAGACTCTGAGCCAGTGACGGAACATCAGAACCAGAATCTAAGAAATGGGGGTGGTAATGACCATCGCCCCCACTGGAGCGCAGGGAAGACGCAGATAACCCATGTAAAAATAGGTGCTCAGCTCAGGGTACAGCTCAGTACACACTGGCTTAAGGGTTTGGCGAGTTCCCAGTCTGATATTCCAGCTCTCTAAACCGTGCACACAGCCTTACAAGGCTGCTTTCTACATGCTACTATATTTAACATAAATCTGTAATCCCCTCCAAATGCATGGCTAAGTGCGGGAAAAGTGTGGTAAAAGTATAAGAAAAGGGGGCTTAACCCAGAGAAGCTCAGCCCGGGAAATGCGGCTTTCTACCACTGCCACCTGGCAGTAGCCTGCTGGCGCGATCCACCCCCATCTACAGTTTCCTGGCAATGAGGAGAGCATCCCGAGGTCCTGGTGAGTCCTGAATTACTCCAAGATCTCTCCTCCTCATCTCCAGGTTCCCCTCTCTTCCTCACATGGCCTCGCCCAAAGTACTTCTGCTCACCTCAAAGCCCTCCACACTCACTAAAGAACTACTTGATCTGTTAAACTCTGTGCGACCTGCTCCGAAAAGAATGGGCCCCAAATCCCTGTGTCCCAAGGCTGCAAGCTGCATCAAAGGAATCAATCAACACTAATTAAACAATCACAAATAGATCGAAACGGCAACTTCAGCTGTAGAGCTGTGTTCAAGGGAAGAGTGCAAAAGGCTGGACTTTAATGGTAACGAGGCCAAAGGTCTTTAGAGCTGGAATCCTAGCATGGCCATTCACTATGGGACCTCAGGCATTTGATCTCTGTGTGACTCTGTCTTCATCTGAAGAAAAACAGAAATAGCACCCAGCTAATGTGACATGGAGTCATACAAGCAACCTGAGTTCAGGGCGTAGGGCAGAGTAACACTCACTAAGTAGAAGCTAGTCCTGCCATTAATATCATTACCATCGTTGCAAATATATCTCAACCTGAATGAAAGGAAATTGATGGGTGGTTTGGTCCTGTGAGGCCAAAGGTTAGGCTTTACTGCATTCAACAGCAATTCAAGTGAGACAACTCTGCATGGCTTCCTAGAGGAAGAAACATACTCCTAATCAGATGGTCCTCATTTAAAACTCACTGTATTAATAACGAGAATTAAAGATCGGAACAAAAGTACTGGCAGTTTTAGCCAGGTTCCTTTGTCAACGCTCTTGTCTGTCATCTTGATGGGCTAGTGATGCAACCTAGCAGAGGCCAATATAGGAAAGCAGCCATCTTCCAGTTGGGGGAAGGGAAAGAAGAAAAAAAAGACTCGTAAGTCTAACAGCTGGTGGTGGCAGCCTGTCAAACTGAGGAAAGTTAATGTCAAGAACAGACGCGCCGCAGTCTCTCACTGTTATTTTTGCATGATTATTCCCAGGTGTTGGTGCACGCTGTGCAGTAGCCTGGCTATTTATCACGCCAGAGAGCCTAAGAGCAGGGGGCGGGGGGGGGGAGCAGAGAGGGCGGAGGGAGGCGGGGAACAGAAGGTTATTTACACAGATAGCGGCACTTAGTGTGTGTAATCAGAGGTGGGGGAGGGGAAGGGACGACGGCTCTGCAGAGGTCCTGGTAATATTTTCTCTCTTCACCTTATTTCAAGGGCTTCCTGAGTGCTGATGAGCCAGGAAGGCTCCGAGGCTGGAGTGCCGGTGGTGGCTGCTTTTCATCACCCAGCGTTTGCCTATGTCAGCCGGGGAGGGTCTACAGTGCCAGGAAGCCCAACGCTAAACCCGAGGGGTCTCCCGGGCACGGATGAGGGGCACTGCCGCAGACACTCTAGACCAACAAAGACGCATCCACGTGGCTCTGCTGCAGGAGGCAGCCAGGGCTGCCAGGAGGAAAACCCGGGGCTGCAGACAGGGGAGCCTCCTCACTGCAGAGACCACCCCCACCCGGATTGGCCTGCATCAGGGCTGAACCCCGACAGGGCGACGTGCCCTGGGTTCCTTCCATCTGTTCTCACAAATCTCCACGAGTCCTGTCGTTAACCCCTCAATCCTAGGATTCTCAGACTGCCAACTGCCAGAGGCAGGAGGAGTGTGGTGTTTCATTTTCTCAGAGTCAATGTTTTGATTCTCTGAGCATGCTGGGGCATGGGTACTTAAGGCTCTCATTTTCTTCAGATCCTAGCATTTGGCTGCTTTATTAGATTGCCCAGTCGCCTCTTAATTCTAAAAGCATTAGGCAGAAGACCGCTCTGCTGTAAGTGGAAACCTCTGCCTTTTGGAGGTGACCAATGCCTGCTGAAGGCAGAAAATCTGGGCTATGTATCTGCTTGACATCACTGTTTCCTTAACAGAGTGGGGTCGGTTTAAAAACATGTTCCTTAGACACGGATACTCTCGCCAAAATTAACTACGCTCGAGTTTCCATCCCAGGGAACAAACCAGAACAGATCCAACTTTGGTCATTATTCTTAGTTAGGCCTCCCCTAAATGTGGCAGACACTTCTGAGAGCCAGGATGAAAGCAGTTTATGCTCTGGAGCTTGCAGTGCAAACATGAAGGGGGGTGGAGGGGACAAACTCACGCTAATGATTTAAGGGTCCAGTTCTCTTCTAACCTGGAGTCTCAGCCACTACCAACCACTTTGCAGAAACAGAACAGGATCCCAAAGCAGGGGCAACTTATCCAAGGATCTAAAATTCAAGACCAAAGCCCGGCCTGCACAGGGCTTTCGACTTGTTTGTACAGAGTTCACACCCTGAGCTACTGTTTAACACACACGGTGTTTAGGGATTAGAACAGTTTTCAAACAGACATCGGAGGCAGGATTACACTGTGTACTCATTTTTCTTTTTCATTTAATCTTCACAAAATTGTGAGGAGGTGAGAGCGACCTTGAAGGGTCTCTTAGAGTGGGTGGCCAAGCCGGAATTTGAACCAACCTAGGTCAACCTCATCTAAATGTAACCTCATCTAAAAGTAACCTCATCTAAATGTAAAAGAGAGCGTGAGATAGAAAGCCTCCTTCGAAGGGAATTTCTGAGCTTATTTTTCTGTACACAGGAAGTCACACACCTGAAGCTTTTTTAATGCCTACAGTTTAAAACTCTCCCATACTGTGACCCCTCTAGAACCCCTCCCCCACTCCTAGGCAGAGGCCATGACTCAGCAGTTAGGAGCGCTCTGTACCTGAGTTCCAATCCCCCAAACCCATGAAAAGAATTTGGGCATGGTTGAGCACACACCTGTAAATCCTGTGGTGGAGAAGTGGGTGGTGGAAGAGAAAGAAAGATAGCTGGGGCTTTCTGGATATTATACCAGCTCAGTTCTTGTGCCAAGAGCCCTCAGGGGGTGTGCAGAAACACACCCGTGTACACACACACACACACACACACACACACACACACACACACACACACACGCTCCGCGGTAGAGCACTCGGTAGAGCATGTGTGAAACCCTAGGCTCAATTGCCTGCATTGAGAGAGAGAAACAGCCACCTGAAACCACAGCTGAGATACTGCCAAAGTCTAGCCATGACCATGGCTCTGCTCCCCTGGGGCCAAGAAGACTGCTTCCATTTCCAGCCAAGACAAACAGAAGGCTGGACACACAGAATGCCAACAATCTAGGCTCTGCTTGATGCTGCTTCAGGGGAAGGGTGTCACTAGCCATCAGGAATAACCTCAGAGGTGGCCCTATGTGCAAGCACACGTAGAGAATATGCTTAAACAACAGCATGACTTTCAGCTTCCTTGTCTAGCCTTGGCTGTTTTCCAAGCACCATCAAAGGTCTGAGTGTGTACAGGCAGTGTAATTACACCACTCAGCCCAATGCTTTCAATTGTGTTTTGCTTTGTTTTGTTCTGAAGCTAAACTAAATCTCCTCTCAAAGATGCTCACTGTAGAATTTTATAGGGATCTGGGCCTCAAGAACTCTTCCAGCACACCGTATCAGTTGTCACATACTTAGCCTCGCTTGTGCTCCCGGAAAGACTGCTGCCCCACCGCTGAGCCACAGGCAATCTGTTCTCAAAGTGCTGCTGACATTTTTCACTGCTCAGAGTGGGGTGTGCTTTAAATAGTGGCGGTAAGTGGTAGGAGTTTTCATATCTGGTTCAGAGGGCTTCTCTGGTCTCCTCTCGTCGCATTTCCAAAGATGCCGAAAACAAAAACAAACCACAGGGAAAGGCGGTGGCGATCACAAGCTGTGCTGGAAAAGCCTTCTTCCTTTTGGGAAGAGTCCTTTTACTGTCTCCTTGGTATAAAGTTGAAATTTCACCCAAATTGCATTTCTACCAATTAAGTTTCATTCCTTCCCTTGACAGAGATAGCGCAGAGGTGAGCTCGGAGGCTGTTCCTCAGAGAATGCCTATGGGAGCCAACGAGCCAGTTTCAACTCAGCTGAACAAGGCATGTGCTTCAGGAGCTGATGTGCACACTGCCTGCGGCTCCAGGGTTCCTAAATCCCTATGAAGTCAGGTTGAAAAAGGGGGACCAATGGCCAAGTCTCACCTCACTCTGCCAGATGTGGACATACTTCTTGAAGGAAGGGAAATGGGGAAGAAAGTCTATTTGGAGAAAATCCTTTTTTTTTTTTCCTGTTCCCAACTAAAATCCTTTCTCTACCCAGGTTAGGTGACTTCTTCCAACCACCCAAATGGACTCCTGTAGAAGTGTACGCATTTGAATTATCCAATATATCTGCTGGTGACAAATGACAAGGGACTGCCTGAGTCATATCAGGCCCTCAGTGTCTTGCAAAGGGTCAGAACTTGCTTTACCAAAGCACCATGGGTCAACCCACAGAGAGTGACAATTTTAACTTTGTCTACCTTGGTACCAATACCGACCTATGTTTAAGGACACAATATAATTCCTACCATGCCTCTACTGAAAGGCAGATGTGAGTCTCCTCAGTTGATTTGGAAATGAGTCCAAAAGAGAAGCTGCCTGCTCAGGTAAGAAAAAGAAAGAAAGAAAGAAAGAAAGAAAGAAAGAAAGAAAGAAAGAAAGAAAGAAAGAAAGAAAGAAAGAACGGACCAATGAAAAAAGGAACAAAGGGAAAAAAGGAGAGAGAAAGAAAGAAAACAACAAACACAGCAGAAGCCATGAATTTCCCAATAATGTCTGTAAGCACCCACCTCCAAGTTCACGGTCACATAAATTCTACTATGTGTTTGGTATTAGAGATCAGACTCACCCAGGGCTTCAAGCCTATTAGGTAAGTTCCCAGTCCCATAATACAACCTTATTCTCACAAAGTCCTACACGAGTAAATTGCAGTTCCCAAGTTCAGGATTATTTTCCCTTCTGTGAACAGAACAGATTTTTAAAAAACCCAATAGGTCTCTCTCTAGAGAGAACATTTTTCTCTGACATTTTTCAAGTATCCTCTGAGAAATGTGATCCATATATAACACATAGGACAGGAGGAGACACCTCAGCTAGAGTACTCAATGTTAAAAGCACTTGGGTCATTTTTTAAAAAAAGAAAAAAAAATCTCTCTCAATTGCTGTTGAGAATGTCTCACACTATAGCCTTAAGCTGTTCTGGAACTCACAATGTAGCACAGGCTAGCTTCAATCTTTCAGCTTCCAAAGGACTGGGATTATAGCTGTGAGCTAATATATTCAGTTTAATATATAAAGCTTAAAAAGATCTTTTCATAAAAATGATAGTAAGCCAAATTCTGGTTCAAATAAAAGCAAACACCTTGGTATAGCGGCACATGTATGTCTTCCCAGGACTTGGGAGAAAGAGGGAGATGTATCAGCACTTCAAGTTCACCCTTAGTTCCATAGAGCCTGAGTTATACATGAATCTGTCTCAGCAGAAAAAAAGAAGGGAGAGGAATGGAAGAGCTAACAAAATCCAATGCTGAGGGAGAAGGTACATAGTGAAAGATTATTATTCAGCTCCCCATGCAAGAGGTATTGAGCAAACAGAGTAAGTCCAAATTTTTTAAGGGCCTAGTTTTTGTGACAGGAACACCATGTATTGACCCAGGCCCTCCCCTTTGTAAGAGTTGCTAACAAAAGTTGCCTCACTGTTAGGGAAGTCATCCTCTTATCCAGTATCTTTCTGTCAGTTGCCTCTACGTGACAAGCATTGTTCCAGGAGAGATGAATAGTCACTGCAGAGGAGAGACTATGGTCAGGATTCAGATGGTCAGTTAAGCCCAAAGCATCATGGGAGCATCGAGGGGGTGGGGCAGGGAGTGGGTTGAGGTAGATTTATGAGATTGTGTAGGACTTGGCCTAGGAGAGGCTAGGGGATATCTAAACTATCCTGAATGCAGCAGTAGTTAAGGGATTGGCAGTTGAGAGCCAGGCATAGCTAGAGGGAATTCAAGAGTCCAGGTAAGGATAAGAACCTATGGGTTTCTGTGAGGCTAAAATATAGCATGAGAAGTTTCTGAAGTAGAAGTGTGGGAACATCAGCTGACTCACCTGGTAAAACTCACATTGGCTGAGAGGGCAAGGCTGGCTGCGCACAAAGAGAGAAAAAGAATATGAACGTGTGTTATAATGCCATGGCAGAAGTCCGATAAGAGACACAGTCAAGACTCAAGAAGGTGGGAGATGAAGAGGAACTCAAAGATGAGTCTCAACTATCCATTTCCATTAGGAGAGTCGGTCTCTGGGAAGGGAAACCTGGGCAGAAGGCTGTCTCTGGGGAAATGTTTGCTGGGTAGGCACAGGACCCAAGGAGAAGTGAGCTAGACACAGAAAATAGGAAGCCAGTGGAAGGATAAGAGGCTCTCAGTGAAAACCCGTGGAGTGTTAGGAAAGAGGAAGGAATCAGTAGACCCTGAGAGCCGAAGAAGAAAGTGAGAAAGCTCAGAACAGTGGGAAGTCCTAGTCATCAGGGGGTAAAGATCAGATTTAAGAGGAAGTTGGTCTGATGTTCAAAGCCACCAGGAACTGGCCAAAGACCTCCTTCTGTCCCTCACCTACCAGAAGAGCAGGGATGCTAGCTTTTCCAAGCATTTTTCCTAACTTCACCCAAACAGCCACAGGTCACCTAGTGTGTGGTCCTTTCGCCAGCCAGGAGCCTCCTGTCTCCATGCAGGCTAAAGAGCATGACTCAAAATCAGCACCCTTTGTTCTGTCAGTGACTCAAGGCCTTTGAGAAACCCTTAAACGCCTCAACCTTTTGTGTAGAGCTGGCAGTCAGGAGGGAAGATAATGTGATCTTCACCTCAAGAGGAGTCAAGGAACCTGTGGAGATCAAGTTATTTCAAGCTCCTGCTCCGCCCAAGATCCCCAAGGGCACTAAGCTCACAGAGTCTAATTTGTCACAAGGCTAAGCAAAAGACAGACAAACTTGTTCCTCTGGCTTCTGAGAACCAGACATTGTTTTTCAACAACGATGAAAAGTGAAACGCTTTAAAATGCCTGGAAATGAATTTATAATTAAATATTTACAGTTACTTTGAATCTGATATGGAATGAGATTTGGACAGAGGGTGATATTTTTTTCCTCTTCTAAAACCTGTATTCTGGGGAAAACCTTAGCTGAAGACTGAGGTCAGGGTCTGTTGATGTCATTTATAAAGTGGCACTTAGAAGGCTAATGACAGCTATGTCATAGCGGCACTTCTGAATTAAAAAAAGAAAAAAGATCCTTCTGAATCACAGATGCAAATAAAAACCAAGGTTAGAATCTATTTTTACTTTCACACTTAGTATACCTTTGGCTTACAGAGAAAGAAGACGCAGGAGACGTTAACAGAATCTCATTCTCTGGACATTCATATTTCCAGAATATTTCTAGATATGTTTTATTTCAGAAGAGAATATAGATTGTCACAAAGAGTTACTAAGACTCACTACTGACTGGACAGATAGCTCAGTGGTTAAGAGCGCTTACTGCTCTTACAGAGGACCCTGGTTCAGTTCCTAGCACCTAATGGGCAGCTCACAAATCCTTGCAACCCCAGTTCCAGGTGATGAGGTACCCTTTTCTGGCTTCCATGTATATTGCTCACACACGGTGCAATAAACTGCAGGGCTGGGTGCGGTGGTGTATGCCTGCCGTGGCAGGCAAATTTCTATGAATCTGAAGTCAGCTTTGTTTACATTTAGAGTTTTAGACCAGCCAGAGCGACATAAGACCCTTCCTCAAAACCAACTACAAAAACTCCTGCAAGCACACACATAAATAAAAGTACATCTTAAAAGGGAAAAAAATGAAATTAGGACTGTGGCAGGGGGCCGGGAAGGCAACTCAGTCAGTACAGGATAAAGACCGGAGCGCCTGTCTCTTGTCCTACTGGGGTAAAAAGTGGAACAGCTGAGCGTGGCAGCATGTGTCTGTAATCCCATTGCTAGTCAGCCAGTCTAAGTTCCATGTTCAGTTAGAGACCAGTATGAAATGATAAGGTGGAGAATCACTGAGAAAGACACTTGAAGTTGATCAAGTGTGCTTGAGTGTCCACCTGCCTCTGCCTCCCGAGTACTGGGATTAAAGGCGTGCGTCACCACCGCCTGGCGTGAATCAGACATTTTTACACACTGTGCCCTTGCAAAAATGACAGGGACTTATTCCATCCACTGTTATCAAACTACTAGCACTCTCGTGGCCACCAGGGTTGCCCTTATCTACCTTCAAACCCAGAGTTCTCACTGTTCCAGTCAAGACACACCTGCAGTTTTAGCAGTAGAGTCAGCTAAATTTAAATCATTTAAATCAGTCAAGAAAAACAGCTATCTTTTCAAATTAAAGAATTCATGTTTCTTTTTGCCATAATAACAACAGACTTCATAAAACTCATGGGTGGATTATTATTTCAAGATGGAGGGGACAATGTCTTCAAATATTCTCATTATTTTATTTTTAATGCCATAACTCAGCCTTTCTACATACACCTATTTTTATAATGAAAACTGCACTCCACACCTCTTCACGCATTTTTTCATATCTTACAGCTATTAGAAACTCTACACAGCTGATTCTATATCAAAATTAAATGAAGCATCTATTTAAATAGCCAAAGAACTCTCTTCTCAAAGTTAATCATGGATATTTTCCCAGCATATTAAAATCTAATAACCTTAACGCAAACAACTTACATTTAAATTGTTTTTTGTTTAAATAAAAACCAGAATTACTCTGAACCATCAATCACGGTGAGATGAGCAGCTGAGATAACTACCTTTGTTAATCAGCATTAACGCTTACCAATAAACACTCAGTCCTTGATGGCGGTGCTAACTTTAATTACAGCATTAAAATTTACTAGGAAAAGGGAATGCTCATGGCAAGCCACTGTTAGCAGATAAGGAATACATTGTCACCTAGGATTAAAATATAAGAACTGGGCTGGGGAGAGATGGCTTAGCAATTAGGAGCTTGTACATTCGGGGATTTGAGCTCAATTCCCAGAACCTATGGTTCACAGACACCTGTAATCCCAGCTTCAGGGGATCTAACACTCTCCTTTAGCAACCATGGGCACACAGACACACGAATAATTCTTATTAAATCTCAAAAAAGAAAGTACTGAAAACTTTAGCACCATGAGATCCGCGTGGTTTTGGTTTTGTTTGCTCTGCAGTTGTATGTTTTGTTGAGGTGGGGAGGGGGGGGGTGGACTGGATGGAGATGATTGGGCTGGTGAAATCTACTTTAGCAGCTTTGATATTGAGTACATTCTCATGCTTTGAGATAATTTTTAAACTGTCACAATGAACAAATACCTACTTTCCAATTTTTGTCAAGATTTTACCCTGAATAAACCTATATAAAAAAAAAGAAAAACTATTTATGTTGGGGGGGGGCATGAGCCAGTCAAATGTAGAGCCATCGAATGTGTACCTGTGGGGGTCAGAGGACAACCCGCGAGAGTGCTTCTCTCCTTCCAACAGGCGAGTCCTGCCGATCGAGCTCAATTACTGGATGGCAAGCGCCTTTCTAAATAAGCCCTCTCACTGGCCCGAAAGCTATACATTTTGGTAAAGCAATCAACTTCTTATTTTTTTGTTTGTTTGTTTGGTTGGTTTTTGGCTGGGGGAGGGAGGTGTTTGTTTTTTGAGCCAGGGTTTCTCTGTGTAACAGTTCTAACTGTCCTAGAACTCAGTCTGTAGACCAGGCTGGCCTGGAACTCACAGAGATCCGCCTGCCTCTGCCTCCCAAGCGCTGGGATTAAAGGCGTGCGCCACCACCGCCCATCAGCAATCAACTTCTAACAAACTTTAGAAGTACGTAAATTTCTCTTTAAGGTAATACGTTTTAATTCTTTTCTGCCAGGGATAGTAACTAGCACACTCCTATGTTTCCCACACTGGGGAGGCAGAGATAGGCAGTTGAAAACTCAGGGTAAACCTTGTTTTCAGGGTAAATTCCAAGCCAAAGAAGGCCATATAGGAAGACACTATTAAAACAAACAAACAAACAAGTAAACATAACACCATTCCTTATACAGGCACAGAGCCTTGTTTGTAATCCCAGCACTCAGGAAGCTGAGCAGGAGAATTACCAGTAGTTCAAGGCCAATCTGGACTACGTAGTGAGTTCCAGACCAGCCATGGAACAAAATTCTATCTCAAAAACACAATAACAAGAAAATCTATTTTAACACATCACAATTTTGATGTAATCATTTCTTTGAAATCTAAAAATCTGTGGTTTTAAGAATTTATGGATACAAGCTAGGCATGGTGGTGCAGGTGGGGGACTGAGGCAGGATCTTGGTGAGTTCGAGGTCAGCCTGTTCTACACAGGGAGCTCCAGGGAAGCTAGGACGACATAGAGAGATCCTGTATCATATACGTATGTGTCTCTCTATATATACATACATGTATATAATATGTGTATGTGTATGTATGTATATACATATATATGTATATATGTATACACATACAAATGCTTTAGCCAAAAGGATCTCAGAGGCTTTGTAACAATTCAAGAGGATTATGCAAAATTTAGAGAAAGGCAACAAAATGAGCTAAAAAATTCAGTTCTTTTGTTGTACTCTTTTAAATGTGGTAGAAGTAAGCTCAGAGCCACAGGAGTTTGTGGCCAAATAAACACCCACTACTTAGCAGAAGTTCCCAGTCATGGCCCACTGTGAACAAGCATCCTGCAACCTAGTTTCGCGTCTCCAGAGCACAGGGGGAACTCTGGGTGTGTCTATGGCCTTAAGTGTTCCCAGTAGGCGGTGAAGGACAGTAGACAGAAGTTCTGTGGCTTGTTACCTCATCCTGTAAAACCTTCTGTCTTCTTCCTCTTGGCCTTCGACAGAAGGAAGTCATACCTGACACAGGGCTCGGCACACCCTGTGACTGAATGGTCACTGTAACCTCACAGTTCTGGTTACCCTGCCCCGGCCACATGTCACAATCTGAGCACAGGCCCACATTCTCAGAACTTTCTCGGCCCTTTGTCTCTCACTATGCCACCTTGAAGGATGGCAACGCTAGTGAAAATTCCATCTGCCACCCCAGTCTGCACATCCTGCAGGAGGGAACTGGTCATCTTCCACTGCTTATCATCCTCCAACTGCCTCGTTAGCGAAACAAAACAAATTCTCCTTCGCTTGCGCGAGGGAGTCTAATATTTTGTCAGACAGAAATGAGAAATAAACCTAATCTAAGCTGTCAGAGAATCATGAAATGCCCCTGGCAGTTTGGTACGGACTCTTTGAAGAAATGAAACTTCAGTTTATCAAGCGTGATTTTATAAGCAACACTGATTTAGCTGGTAGATAACACGGCTGTCTAATCATTAGTAGGCAGACAACAGCCATGTGAACACATCAATTAGGGGCCACTGCCAAAAGCCCTTGAGATCTTGGAGATTAACAGCCAATCCTCTGTTTTACAAGCTCACATCAAAAAGAATATTAATAAGAGGAGGGGCGATGTGCAAGCTTGTCAGAGTAATTCAGCCACTAACACAAGGATTTTTTTCCCCTTTGCCTTCTTCTCTCTGTTGAACTGAGCCCAGGAAGAAGCTGGCATCAGCTACAAAGTGCAACCCTGCCAATTTCTTGGAAGATGTTTTTCACTACCATATGGGAGCTTGTAAGGGTCTGCAAACTGCTATCTGGTGAATAAGGACAAGCACGACTTCTTCATGTCCCCTTGCAAATGACAGGGTGACACAAACTGAATCGTCATTGAATTATTTCTAAATTAGCATGCACAGGAGAAATAGCCACTGTCTTACCTCAATCAGAAATTCTGTAAAATCGCCTATGTATTCCGTTCCTAATACTTCTTCCATCCACTGAAATTTAATTAAGAGGCACTACTAGCTCTAACCTACACACTAATGAGTTTCTCCAAATTAACACAGTGCTTCCCATTGTCGAAGAAATCACAATGTGTGCTAAGACGTCAATGCTTTCCCTCCAGCTCTCTCAGGAAAACGAATATAAATTCACGGATATTTCTAGGGCTAGAATTAAACCTGTTTTCACCAGTCGCACAGGTATCATTTACAGAAATGAGTATCAGAGGCACAGCACTCATTTTAGGTCTATCAGTATTTAACTTGCTGCCAGTGAGGAGGGCTGTATTTTTGTCAATAACCAGATTAAAGCAAACAGCTGGCCACGAATTGTTTAGTGGGGTTCCAGCAGGCTCCCTCATGTACAAACAGAAGCCACTGCAAAAAGTGTGGTCTGGGTCTCCCCACCACTTGCAGATTCGCTTGCGCTTGCATTTGTGAAAGGCCGTACATTCACAAAGTGTTTTCTATCATTTCATCTGTTGTTCTTCATTTGAAAGTCAGCGTGGGGTGGTGGGGAAAACATTAGGAAAGGGAAACGAAGCAGGGGGTTCCTGTTACTTTTCCATAGTCGGGCTGTTTGGTCCCCAGTAAGTCACTTAATTCAAGGGCTTGTTGACTAGGAATTTTAAATCAAGGAGTCTGCACTTGTGTTCAAATACTTCCTAGAGTCTAAGAAGCCCGAAAGTTACGGAAGCTCCGGTCTGTACTTTTGTATGTTTGTCCTTTCTCCTAATCCCTAGAGACAGGACCCAGGGATGCTCAGTTAAAAACTTAACTTGCTAACCTAGAGGCAACTGCACAATCAGGAGGTAGTTCAGACAGGGTTGTGCCACTTTTTCGTGACAGCAAACTTCAGTCAGGTGTGGTGACTCCTTTAATCCCAGCACTCAGGAGGCAGAGACAGGTGGATCTCTGTGAGTTGAGGCCAGCCTATTCTATGTGGTGAATTCCAAGACAGCCAGGACTACACAGAGAAAACAAAAGAAGGATTTCTTTGTAGGCCCAGGGTTCTGACATTCATCAAAAGCCAGAGTGTCTTTGCCTGCGATGACAGCCTCTTATGATTTCTGAAGGTTGTCATAAAAACCAGTAAGATACTGCTTTGAAAGTCTTTAAACATAATTGCAGGGGCTCCTGAAGTCAAGAAACATTCCTTGAGCAACAAAATTAAAAATTATTGTATCAAGATTAAAAACAATGGACTACTTTTACTTATTAGAAAAGAAATAGCCTCCAAGTAAGTAATGTGTCTGGAAAATGTAACGGAAATATGATGGCAGCTCTCCCCAGGTTCTGCAGATGCTATCAGCAGGTTACACAAAAGATGCAGAGACTTCCCCATCACTGGGCTTCCTCTGTTTCAATATTTCACAGCAAGAATTCTCTCCTCCACCAATATTGCTCAAACTATCTGTTGTTGTTGTTGTACCTGTAATGTTTGCCTTTGTTTTAAAAAACAGGGAATAACTGTGTAGTTATTCCCTACAGAATATGACATTTAAAATGTTTTAAGAACTTGGACTTTTCTCAAAAATAAGACATGTCTGCTTCTGGCAGCACCAATTACTTCAGAGAGGTTGACGGACAATGAAGAAACTCATTATGGAATTTGCCTTCAGTGTGACAAGGCTAGCCATTTTGAGCAAGAAACTGCTCTTGTCTAGACTGCTTGATGGTATACTGTATGAACTGGAGATGCAGGACCGACAGGAAAGTGACTACTGAACTTGTCAAAAAATGAGATGGTCCTTCAGTGTTCCTGCTCCACAGAAGAAACTGTCAGACATTCTACAGGACATAGAAGAAAACAACTGATGAACTTATCCAGTCCAAGGCAAAACAGATCTTCCAATTTCCTACTTCACTGGAAAATATGCCAGATTCTCTGGGTCTGTAGGTTGAAGATGGATGCCCCAATGTTGCAAAAGAACTTTGGGTAACTGTCCAGGTAGCAAGATGTCTCTGTCAATTGTAGAGTTTTAGAAGTTGCTTTCAAAGCATTTCCTGGTTATGTAGGTAATCTAACATGTCTTTAATGGAGTTGAGGACAGACAGTTATAGACATAGTTTTCCTTAGTTATGATAAAAGATAAATTAGAAATGAAACCTTAGACTCACAGAGATAGGATAGATGATAGCATATTTTCTTTAATTTTGCCAGTTCCAAATAGACTAAAAAGTGTAACTATAATTCTTGCTTGATACCTGTTTTGTTATATGTAATTTTATTATGTTAAAGCTAAAGTCTTCCTTTGAATTAGACAGAAAAGGGGAGATGATGTGGAATGTCCTTCTGTATGTGTTGCTTTTATTGGTTGAGGAATACAGAAGCTGTTTGGGCAATGGCTTAGCAGAATAAAGGTAGGCCAGAAGTTCAAACAAAGATAAAGAGTAGGCAGAGTTGAAGAGATGCCATGTAGCTGCTGAAGGAGAAAGATGCCAGAACATTACCTGTAAGCCACAGCCTCGTAGCAATACACAGATTAATAGAAATTTTAATTTAAGATGTAAAAGCTAGCTAGGAATATGCCTGAGTCATTGGACAAACAGTATTGTGACTAAAATAGTTTCTGTGTGATTATTCGGGTCTGGGCAGCCTAGACAAAAGCTCAGTCTCCATTTACATGTAAATCTTTAGCTGACTTTAACTTGCTAAAGACCAGGCTGGCCTCAAACTCACAGAGATCTGCCTGCCTCTGACTCCTGAACATATGCTATCATGCATACCCACCAAAACCACTTGTTCTTTTCAACCACAGTTATGGCTAATGATTACATATGTGCACAATGATGACATATGCCATATAGAAACCCTCAGATAGGGTAATGTTTCAAGTTCTTTCGTGAATTCTAGCATAGACAGAAACGGCTAAATTCATGCTTGATTTCCTAAGAGCTCATCACACTCCAGACACAAGGGCTAGCTATTTTTGTGCCTGTGTGTATATGCACCCATTTGGGTATACACATGGGCAGGGCCTGAAGCTGACTTTGGGTGTCTTCGTCAATCACATTCCACCTTAAATTTTGAGATAATGTCTCTCACTAGACCTAGACCTCCATACCCCAGAGAATACTGGCTGTACCGTTCCAGGCCAGATATACAGGTGAGCACTGTTATACCTGGCTTTTTAACTGGGTGCTGACAATCCGAATTCAGGGCCTCACTCATACATAGCAAACTTTTCACCTTGACTCATTTCCCCAGTCTTCCACACCCCATTTTTTCCTTTGCAAATCAGGCTGGCTTTAATGTAAACTTTCCTATAGGTATCTCTTTTTCATTTGAATATTGTGGGTATTTTCTTTTCGTATTTGCAAGAGTGGCTGTCCGTTTTAGCCCTGGGGGTTTTGTGGCTAACAAAGAACCCATCAAACAAAACTCTCGCAACACACAGGACAGTCACTGTGATCTGGTATTCTGACACAGCATACACTTTCTGAGTAAATCATCTTTATCTTTGTTCTTTAAAATTCAACAGATAGACCCTACCCGGACTTGGGAAGCAGATGCAGTCCAACCAATTACATAAATAATGGCACTTGTAAAAAATTATAACTACATGTAAATGCAAGACAGACAAAATCCCACATCATTTCTAACAGTGTCTATGCCTGTGATCTCATAGGAAGGACCCACGGGAGCCACACTGAAGACCCTCCTCTAACCCATGACTGCCACCACGGAGCACACTGCTCAACAAGTACTGACAGGGATAAAAAATAAGTAAGAGTGTCCTCAGGGGTCCCCCGGCTCACAAGGGGAAATGTGCACACACAGATCCCAGAACAAAATGGGAAAGGTACGCTTAACAGACTTTCATCTGCAGAGCCTTAAGCAGAAATGGGGATGGGGATTAAGGCTCTTAAGGAAGGACATTCAGAAGATGTGGTCCCAGAAAGAAAGAAAAACAGAAATAGAAAACAGGATCCCCAAACAGTGGCTTTTGCTCATTAACACGAGAGAAGTCAAAGTGCTGCTGACCAGAAGAAATGACCTGCACAGGTTAAGACTGTGGAGGAAATCCATGCCACTGAGCGTTTGGACACTGCCTAAACATCTCCCCTTGCCATGGCCAGTGTCCGAACTGCTCAGCCAAAAGGGCCAGCAAAGCACAGCCCGGCTCGGCTCATCTTTACTACATGAGCAGGTCATTTGTGCAACAGAGTTCCTGCCGCATGATTCTAGGAAGCGGGAGAAAGTGTGTCCTGGCCATAAATCTACCTGGGGCTAGACCTACATGGTCAGTGCTTCCGGCTCCACCACCCATATGGCCACATCTGCCAAACACCTTCCTGAATTGGTATTTAAAGCAGTACTAGGGAGATTTTTGTATAAGAAGTTATCTTTTCTGAAAGTAGATTCGAATAACCATTCTTAAGAGGGAAGAAAGGAGAGAGAAAGGGAATGAATCTTCAGAGTGCCTTGAATCTTCATCTAAATTTGCAGAAAAGGAGGAGCAGGGCAGGGCAGGGAGGAACAGGGAAATGGGGGAGGGGAGTGTTAAGCATTCCTTGGGTAATTGAGATATACAACTCAAGTGTTGTGTTCAAGTCAGGCGTGGTGGAACCCTTCTCCTCTGTAATCTCAGAAGCCAGGAGGGAGAGCCAGGCAGATCCCTGTAGGTTCGAGGTCTACAGAGTAAGTTCCAGTACAGTCAGGACTACATTATGAGACCACAGCTCAATAAAACAAAACAAACAAAAGGACTTCAAAGAGAGTTAGAGCACTAAAAAAAAAAGCAGTAGAAATTGACTCGATAATCTTGGAATAAGCAACATCTCCCTAAGCTGATGCAGTGCCCAGCAGCCATGAAAGGAAAATATTTATGGACTTGAATACACAGTTTAAGACTTTTTGCACCGGGGTAGTAGTTGGGAGAAGGTGGGGGACTTGAATAAACACAAACCAGTCCGAAGAGATGGGAAAAAAAAAATATTTGCAGGGGGCTGAAGAGATGGCTCAGCAGTTGAGAGCACCGGCTGCTCTTCCAGAGGACCGGGGCTTAATTCCCAACACCCGCATGGCAGCTTACAGCTGTCTGTAACTCCAGTTCCAGGGGGTCTGACACCCTTGCACAGACATATATGCAGGCAAAACACCATAAAATAAAAATTAAATTATAAAAAAAAATTTGCAAACCACTCATCATAAAGGCTTGCTAGACCTCAAGGGTGCACGAGTGTGGAAGGATCGGTATGAGCAAGAAATGGGCAAAATATTAATATGTTTAGTTAACATACATTTGAAATATCGGAAATATTTTAACATCAAGTAGTATCTGGCTTACTATAAAACCAGGCAAAGATTACAAGTTTTCAACGCTTAAGAAAATACTGAAATACAATGACTTATACTAATAAAAACTACAAATTGAAATTCAGGTAAATTGCTATCACATTAACATTAAAGCCAGAAAATCATAAGCCATGGTGGTAAATTGCAGTGAAACACACATTGTATATTCTAGTGTTGGATGATGCACAACATACAATTGTGTGGAAAAAAATTAAATTTTGAGATGTATAAATAAAAAGTTAGTTGCTCACCAGGACATTTTTTTTAATAATGGAAAAATACTGCCAATAGTTTGCATGCTAAACTGCGGAACCCAAGGTAAAGAGTGATCTTAGAACACAGCCAAGCGAAAGGCCAATGTGCAGATCAGTTTCTTCAATGCTCTCATTTGTGCAGGAGATGAGAAGTACAGACCTGTATGATTGACAGACAGGGACCACTTCAAGAAAGACACGGGGCTTAATGAGGACTGGCTCTAGGGAGCCGGCTGGGAAGGATGAGGGTTTGAGGAAAGAATGTCCCATTTCCATTATGAGATAGATAATTACAACTTCCGCTTCTCCAGACTCTTGTACTGATTTTTAAAACTTTTTAAAGTCATTTAAGAATTAGTTTAAGTCTGAGGAAGGAGAATCTCCTGTTTGAGGACAGCCTGGACCACAGACAAGGGTCTGCATCAAGCGCAGCAAAACAGAACGGCAATTTACCAAATGCCACTGATTTGCTCAGGCCAGTATCAGAGTAGAAGATGTGCTCTTCTGCTTCAATGTTTGTCTGTGACGAGGCCTCACTGCGTTGCCCAGGCTGGCCTCTGAGTTGTGATCCTCCTGCCTCAGCCTTCTGAGTGCTGGGAATTACGAACTATGGGACATCACCCAACATGTTAGACTCCACAGGAGTGTGAACGTAGAGAGTGTAAAAGACGAGACCCAAAAGATACGTCTTTATAGCATCACCCCATCATTTTTAAAGCTGTTGTTTGTAAATATAATAATAACCAATTTTATTGATAAAGTGACAGCATATAAAGTATGTATGCGCGAGTGTGTGCATGTGTGTTTGTGCATGAGAGTGCGTGTGTCTGTTAAGTGTGTGTGCTTGGGTGGTTATGCGTGTGCAGCTATGTGTTTATAAAGTGTGTATGTGCAAATGTGTGCATGTGTGGTTGTCTGTAAGAGTGCGTGTGTTATAAGGTGTGTGCTTGGGTGGTTATGTGTACGAATGCACGTATGTGTTTATAAAGTATGTGTGTGTGCCTGAGCTGTTGAGTGTGAGAGTGTACGTATTTATAAAGATGTGTGTTCACATGTGAACGAACACCTAGAACCTAGAACATACTCCCTCAGGAAAGAAGCCATCTTCTAAGGAAGGTTCTAGCTTGCCCATTCCCCGTATCCCGCAGGATTGGCAGTGTTCCGTGTGGAATCAGTGGGCATAATTCACACAAGATAATACCTCCATCTCCCTTCACCACTTAGAAATGAAAAATCAAAATGGTCAGAAGATTAGCTAAGACCACTGAGACCACAGCCTGCCTCCCCTCCCCCACTGCAGCTCCTTGTTCTCTGCTCTCCATCAATCAGCTAAAGCCACTCTGGAAACTGTATCTCCTCAGGCACACAAACACTTCCCACCTCGGGGACTGTACTCTGGGATCTTCATTCCATCCCCGGATCAAATGCCTCTTGACTGTTCTCAAGCCCTACTCAAGCACAAACATATAAATTCTCCCACCTAGCAGTTCACGCTTCCATCCTCCCCTGCTGCATTTTCCCTTACAAGACACACCACCATGAAACAAAAAGGGTTTCTCCAAAAGAAATTAGAATATTTGCTTCACAGGGGAGAGACTTGTTTTGCTCACTACTGTGCCTTAGAGACCCAGGCACAGGCATTCAAAATCCACTTGTTCAATGAAGAAAAGGATAAAGGCGTGAATGGAAAAATAAATTGAGGCATGTAGACGCACATATAACCTGAACACAAAATAGTCAAAGATCCCTAAACCACAGGAGGAATGGGGAAAAATGGATACAACTGTTGTCTACAACATCACTATTAAAGAAATTTCTAAGTTCCTAACACTGTAACAACCCGCACAGATGGTGAAATAAAATCTTCCTGGCCAGGGGTGTAGCTTCCCAGCATGCTTAGCATGTTCAAACCTGTGCAGTCTCCAGCAAACTTTGCCAGATACTGCTGGCCAGTGGTGGCGCACGCCTTTAACACCAGCACTTGGGAAGCAGAGGCAGGCGGATCTCTGAGAGTTCAATGCCAGCCTGATCTACAGAGTTAGGTTCAGGAAAGGCACCAAAGATACAAAGAAAAACCTGTCTCAAAAAACAAAAACAAACAAACAAAATATTTGTTGTTTTAATCCAAAGGGGCTGTTTTGTTTTTCAGCCACAAATACTGTTGACCCTCTGTGTGTGACTGACTGTACTCCATCTTTCTTTTTTTTTAGTTTTTCGAGACAGGGTTTCTCTGTAGCTTTGGAGCCTGTCCTGGCACTAGCTCTGTAGACCAGGCTGGTCTCGAACTCACAGAGATCCGCCTGCCTCTGCCTCCAGAGTGCTGGGATTAAAGGTGTGCGCTACCACTGCCTGGCCCTATACTCCATCTTTCCATAGACAACTTGTTCAACTACAAATGTTCAAGGCAGCCTCCAGGTGCCCAGTCTCCCTACCCTGACCCTCAGGCCTACAAAAGAGCATTTATTAAGCCTTCACTTTAATATAATTCTATCCCCCCACCCCACTTCCACAGCAGCACACAAACAGGTCACTAAAAGTTCGTCCACTTTGAAAATGATAGATGTTTATTTTCAAGACAGGGTCTCACACATCCTAGGCTGTCCTTGAACTTGCTTTACAGCTAAGGAAGACTGTGACTCAATCGAGGGGCTCTGTGAAAGCTGGGAAAGTACTCGACCAGCAGAGCTCCGGCCACAGCTACAGCCCCTCCCTGGTAAATAACAAAACGAATACTTCTGTCCTTATGTCAAGCCATTTAAGAAGTATCGATATGTTCTGATTTTCCCCACCATTTATGAACTACACTAAGTCTTTCAGTGACGTTTTGTGTCTCCCTGCCCGGTGTTTCAGTTGGACAGCAATTGTGGAGCTTAGCAGCCGTTGACTCTGATCCCCATCTTAACCTGAGTTCCTGGCACCATTTGGCACAGACGAGCAGAGCCACCTGGATGGAATTTCTAAACTTGCTTTTCAGAAACACCAGATTGCCTGGGGTTTCCTCTTCCACAGTTCGTGTGCCCCGGGCTCCTCTTAATACTCCATGGCTCAGCTCTGGTCTCTGCCTTTCCTAAGGACACTCATGTTCTGGGTGACTTCTCACAGCCACCAACTTCCAAGTCAGTTTCTTCAAGTTCAACCTAAACATCTAACTGAATGAATGAACCTCACATGCATCATTTGCCTCAGACTGTGTCCAAAATGTATCATAGGGCTGGGCAGATAGCTCAGCAGTTAAGAGCAAGTGGTTGCTCTTCCAGAGGAGCTAGATTCAATTCCCAGCACCTACATGGTAGCTCACAACTGTCTGTAATTCCAAGATCTGATACCCTCACATGGAAATATATGCAGGCAAAACACCAATGCACATAAAATAAAAATAAGTAATATATATTTATATAAAAAATATATAAATAATATAATATAAATATATATTTAAAAATATATTTTTTAAAAGTGTATCATAGCTGAGTGCACTTGTGCGTGCCTGTCAAGACAACCCTCGAGGGTGAGGGCAGGGTGATCGGAAGTTCAAGGTCATCCTCAGCTGTTTATTGTAGCCAGTCAGGAATCCATAAGACCCAAAATAAATTTAAAAAGGGGGCTCATAACTCTTGATTCTACCGACCCCACCCCACCCCATTCAGCGTTACCCTTAACTCTTACTATTACACAACTCCAGATTAATTTCTAGCCCATCTTTACCCTTGGACAATGTGACGACTTTCAACCAAACTCTGTAACTGACAAAGACATCTATCTCTCTTGTGTCTCCTGGGGGCTTCATAAGCAGTCCTGTAACCAATTTCACTGGACTTCTGGCAATCAGCTCCCCATACCGAAGAACCACCGAAGGAAGTTTTTTAAAAAGCAAAACTAAATCACGTTATTCCCGTGCTTAAAATCTGGAAGCATATTTTACTCCAACCAGGATCTGAACTCCTTAACCATGGCCTACAAGGCCCTGCATGACCAGGCTAGGCCCAGGCCCCAGTCCAATCTGGACATGGTCTGTGCAAAACACATGCCTTGTGTGTTATCTGAGGGGATTTAACAGCATGTCCAGTCAGCCAAGAAAAAAGGCTAGGAAGCACATCCAAAAAAATAGTGCTTGTATCCAATCCAATCAACTCAGATTCCAAGTTCAAGCCCCCTCGAGCTCAGCATCACTTGCTGGGTCTGCTGGTGCAGCTCTTCCTGCTCCAACTGCTCTTCCTCTTCCATCCCAAGCGTGCATTTGACAGGGCTCTTTATAAAACAGCTTCAAACCACAGCCACCTGGGCCTCAGAGATTCAACCTCTTCCAGAGCAACTTCTTGTCACTGAAAGTCTCAAACATCCCCAAAGTATTTCGCAAGCAGGGCAAATCTACCTTTTTCTAGTGACCCTCTTTTCCACTGTGTGGTTGTATGTTGATTTTCTACTCTTTTGGCCCTTTGAGGGGCCCACCACCTAGGTTCCAAATAATCACAGGGAGGTTTATTCTTTCTTATGAATGCCAGGGCTTAGCTTGGCTTATTTCTAGCTTTTCTTAAATTATTCCTTTCATCTTTTGTCTCTGGGTTTTTATCTTTCTCTATTCTATATATCGGTCTTTACTTCTTATTCCATGGCTTGCTGTGTGGCTGGCCCCTGGTGTCCTCCTCCTCTCTCCCATTCCTTGATTATTTCCTCCCAGATTTCTCCTCCATTTATTCTCTCTGCCTGCCAGCCCTGCCTATCCTTTTCCCTGCCTAGCTACTGGCCATTCTGCTCTTTATTAGACCAATCAGGTGTTTTAGACAGGCAAAGCAACACAGCTTCACAGAGTTAAACAAATGCAACATAATTAAACAAATGTTCCATAGGATAAACAAATGTAACACATCTTCAACTGATATTCCACAACACTGTGTCTTAAGATAATGCAGGATTTCTGACAGAAAAGAATGCAACCGTGTGCTCTGTCAACCCTAATTTCCATTGTCCAAGTCAAGGCTTGGGATGAAATAAAAGGTACCGCTGCTTGGACAAACCCCGTCTTCTTACAACCCACCCTGTCCTTGGGTTCGCGTAGCCTGAACTGTATAAGGCAATTCTTACCTCATCAGTAATGTACACAATTCTTATTTCCATTTCTGGAATTAATTGTAAGGTTCATGAGAAATCTCAATAATTTCTAGAAACCACACATAACTGGGTATTATATATATATATGAATATATTATATATACATAAAGTTCATAACAAAGACAAAATACAGAAACATACAGCACGAATATTACTCTCAAGTAGTCTCACAGTGCACTTGAATGACTGACTGCATCCATGCTCAGGATCTCCATTTGAATCATACTCTCTACATTAAGTTATAGAAGGTTTGAAAATTCAGGAGGGAGAAATGTCACATTCGGCTTCAATCTTACCACTTACATTCGTAATGCCATATTAAAAGAAATCTAGAGAGAAAGGACAGGGGATGTGACTCAGTGATAGGGCATTTCCTAGCATGAATGAGGTCCTAGGTTGGGGAGAAGGACAAAGGGAGGGAAGGGGGAAGAAAGAAAGAGACGGGGTAGGAAAAGAATCGAGCAAGCTGATTCTAAAATCATCAGGACAAAGAAAAGAGGACCCCTCCAAGAGCTTCAGAAGACAGCGACCACACCCTCCCACCTGTCTCTCTACCAGACACTCCCTACAGTGAGCCTCATTCTCTCTGGTCTTTATCAGTCTGTTTGCTGTGGACCTGTGAGCACTATCCCAAAATCACCATTGAGAGCCTTCCAACAGATTGCTACTGGATGTCAAAGCTCTTGATAAACAGTGGAAGAAAAACCAGACTATCAACAGATAGGAGTCTATCAGAAGATAGAGAAAGGTATTTTTGCAGGAGTTTAGCCAAGGGGAGCAAGGCAAAGATCACTTTCACATCAGAGTGGAGAACCTTCAGCTAACCCTGCTCTCCAACACCACAGAGTTCAACTTCCTCCCACACAGGAAGCACTCTCTCTTATAACCTGAAAAATCACCATACCAATACTGGCCCTTTTTGTTAATCTTCCTTTCATGCAAAACAACCTCAGTCTCAAGCCTTGGGCTGTTTCACAGATCCCGTTATCACAAAAGCAACTGGCGTAGGTGAGTATAACAGATTGATTTAGCGCCCTAGCTCACTCCTCTGCAATGTCTGGTGCATTTCTCTTCCTGTGCAAGAAATATGTCTGTGTTGCTTCCTGACAGACCATTTTCCAGAGCCCATGTCCACTTTGCTCAAACAAAACAAACATTCTCGATAACCACACGGCCTCCCCTTCTGTCCGGCTATTTCCTGAAGTCATTGATATATCATTTCTTTCTCTCCCTATAAATCTAGGTAATACAAAAAAGAGTTCAGTGTAGAATCTATTAGCCGACCAACTTCAAAGAAAATTTACTGGGGAAATGAAGGGTAATTTATGAGGTCAAGAATTAGGTCATCAGTATCCTGACTACAAAGCATGAGATAGCCCATGCCTGTGCTTTCAGGGCCCATCGGCGTCAGACGTGATGGGAAAGGGCAGGTCTTAAATAGTTTGACTCATTCTGGCATAGCTATCATATGCAAAAAGTGTGAAGAAATGGGTGCTGAAAGCAAACTTCCTCCATCTCTGGGCTACCCAGCAGCAGTGGCAGTGAAGCATGCTGGTCTAGGCTTTGAGGGTAAGTCTAAGGCGAGAGCACAATGACCTTAACCAGGAATCACCAGTGATGAGGGAGTGGGAACTTGCCAACCTTGTGAGGAAGCCTGCTGGGAGCTCAGGGAAGACTAAGCACATAGGTATGGAGCACAATCTAATGCAATCACTCCCCTTCCACATTCTAACCCTTTGTGCTGCTGGAATCGGTCGGTTCTTTAATCTTCTCCCGCCTGTATGCACATGTATGTGTGTGTTTAAGTCTATAGGAGTGTGTGTTTATAAATACAAAATACACATATATGCCATATTTAGTGATCTATGGTTACTCTTAGTTCTTCTTTGTTGTTTACTCGTTTCCCACACTTCCCCAAAGGGTACTTTGAAATCTTTCCAGTTTTTACAATTAAACCTAACCATCTGGACAAAAATCTTCACATTCACTAAATGAGTCACAGATTTTGTGGGTAAGCTGAGAAACTAAATGCTATGCTGAGCGCTAGGATTTAAACCACATCTACCACAGCAAAACACTCTCTCTCCAATAATCTCTCCAATTATGCACGCACATTCAGGCTCAAATAACAAGGAGGCGACTATACCCCACTGCACAGAATTATTTATTCAGTTAGCTTCAGCCTTTACATCCCAAAACAAGCAACAACAAACCCCAAATGAGGGCTCCAGAAACCTTTTAGAATGCATGGAGATAAACGGGAAATCATTACCTAGCTCTTTAGGACTGGTTAACTCTTGCCTTCTATTGATGTACGGTGGCGAGGCACTCACCAGAGTAAAAAGCAACTTGAGGGGCTGGGGAAGCAGCATTAAAAAACCTATACCCAGAGGAGTTAAGTTCAAGCTCCCAGCACCCACGCGGGGCTGTTCACAACTGCTGTAACTCCAACTCCAGGGGAGAAGATCCAACACCTCTGGCCTCCACAGGCAAACACACAGACACACACACACACACCTATATATATACATGTATTTTAATAAATAGAATAAATCCTTTAAAAATATCTATTTCAAGGAGTCAATATGTTCAGTGTTATACTCTAGTAAAGATGTGGACGAAATAAACAGTTCCAGTATAAAAAGTCTCTGGTTTCCACGGTGTTTACAAGAATTGTCAGAAACTCTAGGTGTTTAAGAGTTAATATCCAGACAGCTGAACTCTAACAAGGCAAGTGATCTCGTGTTGTCAGCTGATCACTGGTACAAGAGGCAGCTAGTAAGAGTTCCCATCACTCTAAGACCCAGCAGGATTAGCCCCTGGAAGTCACTGCAGCTATGCTAGCTCCGGGCCATGGAAAAGATTGGTGGGTACCAGGAAATAATAAATGCAATCTTGCAGCAGGCTGGTGGATTCACATTGTAGTCTTTCAAAGTGCACCTTAAGCCTTTAATATAAGCTAAGATAGAAAGTATTAGACTCGGTGTAGGCAGATTTATAAAAATCATTTTCAGAGCATCTTAGGCTAGCTCCCCCCCGCCCCACATTTTATACTGGTAACAAAAAGGATCCAGCCAAATAGCATATAAAACTATGCATATAAACAGGACCAGAAAGATCTAAGAGGAACTCATATATTAACATAGAGGGGTAGAAAACTCAGCACATGCCTTCCCCATTCTGTGGCTGCAATCTGAACACCTGAGTAAAACACATGTTTAGGTGATTTGTGTGTGTGTGTGTTTGTGTGTGTGTGTGTGTAGGTTTTTGAGACAGGGTTTCTGGGTGTAGCTCTGGAGACTGTCCTGGAACTCACTCTGTAGACCAGGCTGGCCTTGAACTCAAGGAGATCAGATGGACGTACTGGGATTAAAGGAGGGCCTGCGCCACCATCACCCTACCAGGTAGTGACTTCTTAAGAGCCTGGCAAGTATTTCCATCACAGAGGCAGCGACAACCGGCAAAAAGCTTTCTTTCCAGGGAAGGCTAAAGCTGTAGGGACATTCATTCTTCCGCTTCCTCTGTGATTTCACAAAGGTGAACAGAGAATGCTCCACGGATTTGCCTGTCACCATTTTGCAGGAGTCATGCTAATCGTCTCTGCAATATTCCAACTTTGGTGTGTGTACTACAGAGCATGGTTTTCAATTTCCCATTTCCATTTTGGTTTACTAAGTAAACAGACTGAGCAAACGTTAACATTTAAAGAAAGAATGATCACCAAAAAATCAAATTTAGGTGAATATTTGAAGAAGGTCATCATTTTTGGTAATATATATTTATATTTGGACAGGTTCTCTCATGTAGTCCAGGCTGGCCTAGAACTCACAGAGATCCACCTGCCTCTGTCACTCAAGTGCTGGGATTAAAATTGTGAGGCACCAAGTCCAGCAATTCTTTCCATTGAAAAAACACATTTTCATTTGGTCTGCTTGGTGACAGTGATAGCTTTGATAGAAGGGGAGATTTAAATGTCTGCAGTTTTAAAAAATTAAGTAGAATTCTCACAGCAGTGAAACCGGGTCTCTTCCCTCATTAGTATAGAATCTATTTCCAGAAAAACATCAGCTATAAATAAGAGCACATTTAAACGTCAGAAGTAGTTTGAGAATGAAGCCATCCAGACCTGATCTGTTCGACCTTCTTTGTTCCTCACTTCCTCCATCACTGTTACATACCAGTCCCTAGAAGAGAGCTCCCAAACCAAGCTACGGGTCTGCCATTTGGATGAGAAATGGTACCATTTCAAAGGCATAAAAAGTATGAAAATAGTAGCGCTAAAACTTGAGGGAGAAAACAACCAAGACATTAAACAGACTGGGATCTTGCAAGCTCAGTTGATCGAGAATGCATCCAGCGGAGCCATGGAGGTGTTTCAGTGGTTAAGAACTGAGCGGGCTGGGCATGGTGGTGCATGCCTTTAAACCCAGCACTTGGGAAGCAGAGACAGGCAGATCTCTGTGAGTTCAAGGCCAGCCTGGTCTACAGAGTGAGTTCCAAAAGAGCCCGGGCTACGCAGAGAAACCCTGTCTCCCAAAAAGAAAAGAGAAAAAGGAAAAAGAGCATCAAGCTGGAGGACCTGGTTTCCACACCCAATACCAAGGCAGCCCTCTCACAACCATCTCGTTCCAAGGCATCCGACGTCCTCTTCTGGTCTCTCTGGGCACTGAGCCTGCATGTGGTGCACAGACACAATTGCAGCCCAAACAACCCTACACATAAAATGTTAAAGAACTCATCAAGTGGTGAACGAATGGTTTTAATGTCCCAGTGTGGTGGCCTTGATTGTGGTTCGACAGATCAGAGGCCATAAAAAAATATTTGAATCTGGAGTTATCAGAAAGGATCACTCGTAGACAGAAGCAGTTTGAAATAAAGGGTTTCGCTCACGAGGCTGATGGAAAAATGTAAGCAGTAAATGAGGAAGTGTTTAGACTGACACCGCCAGAAACCAGTAGTTTATTGGAGACATCCCTGAATCTTTTTATCCAGGAGATTAGAAGGCTGAACTGCAATTGCTATGGGAACAAAGGCCATTGTTTCTGGTATTCTGGAAAGTTCATCTGTTATTTTCTAAAGAGAATCACTCTAGCTTCAGACTTCTGGACAACAGTTCTGTGGATCCTTCATTGCTAAGGCTCTTCATTGCCTTCCTGGAGAGTTCCTTTCCATTCAGAGCCATGCTACTACCCAGTGAAATAGGGGACATTTCCAGCAAATGTCCCAACAACTCTGGAGAATATGTTGAATAGGACCTGGGGAACCAAGGGCCCCCAACTATCCATCCTCTTGCCCAAACCCTTTTTCTACTCCTCAGCTAGTACACTTCCCAGTTTGACCCTCACCAACACCACCTTAACAAAATAGAAAACAAAACCTAACAAGAGTCCTCAAGTCCTTCTCTCTCAGCTACAAGAACCTTAGGATTTTAATGTCTTGACCAGGCAAGGAAGTGATAACCACCTGCCTTCCCACATCCTACCTCATTTCTTGACAGTTTAAGACATGCTCTTGGCCAAACAGTCTTCCTACCAAATAATTGAATGATTTTTCCTTTTGCTTCCTTTACACACAAAGAAGGCACCTGGGAGAAACCCTTGAGTGTGATCACAAAACACAACCCTGGCATTCAATCTCTCGGTAACAGCCACATTTTGTCACCTATCGGTCCATAGGGCTTAGTGAGGAGTAAGTCTTAGTGTGTAAACAAATGGTTTGCTCTACAATTAAACCATTCATTCGTCCTTTTTGTTGTTGTTGTTGTTTAACAGCTTGGCTGCTGCCCAACCCAGAGACTTCTAGGTTCGTCCATTATTTTGTTCTCCCAACAGTTAAAAGGGAATAAGCTCATTCAGAGTTTAGAAAGCTATGCACCATCAACAAAGGTATGTAATGCTTCCAAGATGCACAGGGGCTTCCAAACGCACAAAGAGCGGCTGTGTGCAGCAGCACCCCCACCCCCAACACAAATGCCAGGCCCCAATTAAGTACCCAGGGGGCTTCCAAAGAAGTTATGCTACGTTGCAAATACAGCAGGATCCACTTGAGATCCAACTGTCCTGTGTGCTTTTCCTCCCAAGACAGGGAGAAAGACTGGGGTAGACTGACCTCATTAAGGGATAATTAGTGAATCCCAATACCATAGGCATACCTATTGTGAGGCTTCAGTATGGAGATGCAATGCTTTTAAAGCTAGGGGAGCGCCACAATCTAAGAGGCCCAGGTTTTCAAATTTTAGGGATTTCAGTCTGCTGTTTTTCTTTTTGCTACCAGACATTAAAAGGGGAAGCAATACAAAACACTTGTCTATTTCTTTTATGGAGTTTGTACATAGTCTAAACAAAGGGCTTTAGTAGAAATAGTTTGAGTTATTTATACTTAATAGATAATAAACATAAAAAGGTTTTGCAAAATCATCTAAGTAATTTATATGCTATATATAATAACTAATGTAAAATAAGACCCGTTTAAATGCAGAGAAATAAACACTCCTGCTTGATTACAGAGATTGAAAATAGCACATGAAAAGGATGGTGAAAAAAAATCATTCAACACGGAGCTGTATGATTATATGACAATGACCTTGAAAAGACAATAGATGCATCCATTTACACGTGAAAGTGTTACTTAGAAATTGAGCACCATGATCAACATAACCACTGTTATCATCAATAAAACCCTTCACACCTCTTTAAAGCCCATCACTGCTGTTGGTATCAATCTGCCAAGATGCCTGAGGACCCAACTCTCATATAAAATGTACCAGTAAATCTCGCTGCTTACATCCTTTAACGTGAAGAGTACCACCTCTCTGCCAATGCTAAGCCACAGGTCCACTGTCCTGTGTGCGAAAACTCTAGAGCAGTATTTGAGAAAGCAGTTCCCGAGGGATGGAATGAAATAACATTCTCAACGTTTCTTTCTTGGCCAAGACTTAACACTTCCAAAAGTCACACAAATCAGGTGATCAACAACTTTATGAAAATTCATTGAAATGGAGGCAACAGAGTAATGAACACTGTTGCGTAAACATCTCTCCCACGGTAGAACCAACCTGAAACCCAGAGCCCGGCCCCTTCTCATAGTTTGTGCCCTGCTGCATGGGGGGTGGGGGTGGGGACTTAAGTCAGGAGACTCCAGGGATGGCAACACAAGGGCGCCAACAGCCCCAAGGGGTTGTGCTCCAAGGACTCGGACACAATTTTGGGTACTTGTTAGTGTCTCCAATGACATCATTAATGCAATCCCAATTATCAAACCAAGTGATGACCCAATTCCTTTACCTGGGGTTACAGCTTTTGGCCATAAAATGAAAGAATTTTAAAATGTAACATGTAACTGTATCTGGGTCAAATATAGCTGTGCTATATTTAGAAGTAAATTTGTATTTCTGTTCTATTAAAACACTCCACAAGGGCCCCTCCTTAGACAGATATCCTGTTTTGTTTATTTTAGAAAACCTACAAAATGTTTTTTGCAAAACTTACACATATGCAATACATTCTGGGAAATCTTGAAAGATGGCTGCAGGGGGAGGAACCCTAGCCAAAGGGCTTCTCCTGTTCTGCATCAAAGAGCAGAGAAGGGGAAGCTATGATCCCTGGAAGTCGTTCCTAATAGCCGGGAACTCTTCCTCTTCGAGTAAATCCAAGGGCTCAATAAATAAATAAATAAATAAATATTGAAGGGCATTAATTTGTTTCTAGATGTGTGCGTGTAAGTAAAACAGCAGTCATAATGTGGAAATTTCAGTCACATTTTACAACTAATTGGAAGCAGATTAGAATTCCGCCTCAGGGGAACGTTGTCAGACGAGAAGCTGGAGCAAATGAAGAAAGAGGTGATGGCGTCCTGAAGAGCTGACAGATTTACTGTGCTCAGGGCCATAAACGGGTCCCTGGCTGCAAGGAGGGCTCGTCCCCGCAGTCCAGGAGCGCGCAGCGCGGCCCCGGGAGCCCAGGCCACGCCCCAAGGGAACCAGGCCAGTCGGTATCAGGTCCCCTCATACAAATAAAATAAATAAATAAATAATGGGATCTGCACAGTGACACACGGGTAGACGCCCAAGTCCAAGGGAGAGGGCCTTTCTTTGCCAGGTGGGGGAGGGGAGGGAAGGGGGAAGCAGCTTGTGAGGGCTCATAGAGCCATGAAGTAATGGAAACAGCTGCTGGCTTTCGACTTCAGTGTCTGGCATCTGCTGCGCCAGCACGGGAAAGGCTGGAGAAGGATTTGGGCAAGGAATGTAAATGGAGACAATTGCCCGAATGGAGCTGGATGCAGGGGGTGAAGGGAGACCAATTGCTCGCTTCTGACATCATGTTGCTCCCTTTGGGCTGCAGCCGCACACTGGAGGGACTTAACTGAGATTGCACCTTCCAGCAGTGATCTGGGAAAGCTCAGCGCTTCTCCATCAGTTCCCAAGATGTCAGACAATGCAGTCTGCCTAGTTGACCGGGTGTCCACCGTCCATCAGCGTTCTGCCCAACTTCCACACAGCTTCACATCGACTCTCTGTTTCACTCACTTCGACTTTTTTTTTTAAATCATCACTTGTTTTCGAATTAGGTCAAAGGTCAGGTTCTTTTTGTTGTTGCTGCCTATTTTTCTCCCTCGCTTCCTAGATTTGGTCCTAATTTCATTTCCATCACAAAAGAATTGGAACCTGGGAACACAGAACCAAGCGCCACTCTGCTAATCATGAGCCCATAATAAAACCCAGATTTGATAGCATTATCCATGTACTGTGGTGAGCCACATGCAAATAAACAGTCCTCCATGAAGAATGAAAACCCAAGGCTTTGGTCCTTCCAAGCCAAACATTATTGTTTTTAATATGAGCTATCCATAAAGTCAGTGAAGGGGATGACAGGAAATTCAAAAGTAAGTTGGTCTGGCTGAGAACAGTTTGGAAAAGGAAAGGAGGGGGTAAGAGGAGGGGAGGAGGGGGAATGTTCTCCAGATCCCCGTCTTATTTTAAGTGAAGAATGAACTAAACTGTCAAATCTACACGGGACTATAAACGGTGATTTTCTGCTAGCGGAATTCAAGAGTGCGGTGAGGCTGGTACCTCACCAGAGCGCAGCCCTCCGACATAGGCCACCAAGCTCACAAGGAGCGACTTGGACCTGACCTTTGAACCTCCAGTGCCTAATGTGAAAGACACAGAGGTGTAAGGAAGGCAGCCAGCCAGAGGGACAGGCAAGCTTTCCTACCAAACCAGGGGTTTTCTTTCATCAAAAGGGCGAACAGTAACTTCCAGGACTTTATGAAAGTGTGACCAACTGGAACTTGGTCATTGCTGCTAAGTGAAGCATATAAAAGAGTCCATTTCTTAAAACACAGTGCAAACACTTCACACACACACACACACACACACACACACACACACACACACACACACACACGACAAAAACCAGAACCAAGCTCACTGGTACAAGATCAACGCAACCAAAGACCAAACTATTATTTCAAACTGTCAGGGGAAGGCAGTAAAATTGCTACCAGGTCTCCTTAAGTTACCCTTCAATAAAAAAGAAGCCATCGGGGAAATAAGAGGAAAAGAAAACACATCAAAACCTTCAAAGTCCCTTTAAGTAAAATTATCCGTCTGTGGCACCATGCCATCTGCTCTCTGGTTAACATAATGAACCCATTCTCAACCCTAAACACGGACTTTCTAAGATCATTATGAACAGCACAAAACATAACCAATATATTTTTATTTACTCTTAAACCATGATGCCTACAGTCATACGGGCATTATTTGGATATGCCTAAATGCCCCCCCCCCGCCCCGCACTGTACATTTTTCTTAAGGTGCTCTCTGACAATGAAGAGTCTCAGGAGGAAGAAAGCTAGGAAAATGAGAATCCCAGTGAATAAAAATCAGGGCTGTGTAGGGGTGATGGGAAAGAAGAGGGAGTGGCTTTGAAAAAGTTCAAAAAAGTTCACAGTGATGTCTGTTGGCCACTTTAAACCCACATGTCTTAACAGAACACCCTAACGGTCCTTGTTACAGCTACATGGTAGACTTTAAGTTTTCATGTAACTTCCCTGGGGGTAAATATCAGATGAGATCCTTATAGTTTTAAGGCCCCCTGGCCTACCAAGCACATGTATTTGCTTTGTGATCACTTCAGTTCTTGAAGCAAAACCCATACTCTTCGACTGCATTCCCAAAGGTGTTTCTAAGGAAAATTTTGCAGGCATGTAGCAGTCAGTTGTCAGAAGCAAGTGCCAGTCTCATGATCTTGAATTCCCCTGCAGCTCTTAAAATGACCTTACAAATAGCCCAGCCGCTGGTCAACCAGCTAAGGGTGGTTCGACAACTTTTCATTCAGTTGCAATGGCTTTGTGCCAGTTGCTAAAACCTTTGGCTTGAATTAGGAAGCACTTGTAACAGGAAGCAAGTAGGCCCTAAGAGAAATTTCAGTGGAAGAGACAGAACTGGAACAGAGGGAGGGGCCTCCTTTCTCTGGAGAAGAGTGATGTGTAAAATTAGTAGTACTTTTTAAAAATTACATTTTATTTATTTGTTTGCTTGCTTGCTTATGGGTGCATAAGCCTCAGGTATGGGGTGTGCCCCTGCCACAGGGCACATAAAGAGGGTCAGAGGAGCAATCCCAAGGAATAAACTCAGGTCATTAGGCTTTGTGGCTTTACCCTTTGAGCCTTCTCAAAACTTTTGGGGTTTTTTTTTTGTTGTTGTTGTTTGTTTTTGGTTTGAGAATAAAGTTCATACCACCTAAAACTACCAAACCAACATCTATATATGCCATTACATCATTTCGACTCACAGATGTCTATGACAGATCCCTTGCAGGGCTCTGATACGATCTTTACATCACTTACTTGGTGACCACCTAAATCATTACTGAAGCAAAGGTTTCACCTGTTTCCTGGTCCTTCCATATTCAATGGCCCAGGCATCAGACATGTGTTGTTTGCTGGTAACAATCTTAATAAAGAAGTGATACCCTCACTGTGATGTTACTGCCAAGGGCAATCCAATGTTTCCTTAGTTCTGGCTTCTACATGACAGGAGAATGCTATCCAGGTAACTTAGAAATAAACTGTTTGGTATTCAAGCAAAACACTTGATGTTCACGTCGCTGGCAAGTAGAGTGCTGGCGATCAAAACCATGTTGTGCTACAGTAATTACTATGACAAACTTCCCAATGCTTAATATTAAAGAATACAAGAGTATGATCCCTCCACCTCTTCTGCACCTCTAGAGTGTGTTCAACGTGGCAATTATCTTCGTTCAAGCAGCAGAGTTTAAATTGCATTGAAACTCAATTATACCCATGACTTTTTTAAACATACACTTCAAAAGGCAGGTTTCATCACACTCAAATCACTGAGCAAAATCTCTTTCCCAGCTTATAAAAAAGAGATTTTTATCCCCCCCTCCCCCCCCCCCCCCACACACACGAGACATCTTCAAATACAAAACTGACTTCCCTAAATCTCTGGGGCTGCAGAAGGAAGGCAGAGCAATGCTGAAAGACAAAGAAGGTGCCCACCTGATTTTAAAAACAAATGGTTCAACCTGCAGTTCTCCCAAACGTCACTCATTACCAAGAGCCCGGCTGCTGCCACCTTTCAAGAGCAGAACTGATAGTTCTTAACAAAAACACTTTACTTTGCTACTCTTGGAAAATGCAAAGCAACTAACAGTAGTAAATTTATGATTTAAGTGCTTATGGCTAAAATAGCTTTCCAATTATCAAGGGCCTCTTAAGACCGAGCAAGAATGCATTATGTGCTAATGACCACAACCAGGGGTCCCTTCTCCACTCCTTTGTCAGAACCCAAGCAGATACTCCCCTGCAGCTTCACCATTAACATGTCTGTTTCCTGTCAGCCCACTCAGAGATAATGTCATTTATCTCAGGAAGGCACAAACTCAGTCATTAGCTTCAATAAAAGACCTCAAACAAAGGCCAGATAATGTTTTACCCAGGGTTCCCACTAAGCCCAGAACCAAGAATCCCGGCGACTGGCCTATGTATAGTAAACACCAAGGGTCCCCAGCACTATCACACAAAATTAGATTAATGAAGAGTGATGACCGGGGTTAGCCCTGGGGAGCCTTTCCCCTCAGTAGCCTCCAGGAGGAAAATTGACAGAATCATTTAGATCTCTGAAGAACTGACCCCCTCATTGCGAGGGCCTGTAGAAACCGAATCACCCATAGGCAGTGGTCAATGGCTGAACTTCTGGAAACCCTCCAAACAAAAGTGGAACTGGTTAAAAGAAATGTGGGGACATGTGTTTTCACAGTGGAGCTCATATTACTGCAATTCCAATTTTCTATGAAGTACCACCAGGTGAGCTTTCTAAAATTAAAACAAAAAAAAGAAAAAAAAAGCACAGACATCATCAGAATTGGGGCAAATCTCAGCCATTCATTGAATCCCTGTGTTTCATGCTGGAAACGAAGACCAGATGGTACTTTCCATGTCGTTTGAATCTGGTTATTGAACACCTCTGTGGCTAGGGAGATTCCTGCTTAGCACTTTCAGCCTTCATTTCGCTTACTAACTATAAAACTCTGCTTAGGAAAAACTAAGTCTTTATAATACTCTAATTAAAACCATCTTGCACCCAAACAATTTCATTTGAAGAGCATATTCTTAACCCTAGGACATTTGAACATCCAGCCCCTCCACCTGCCTCCCCCCCCCCCTTTGCATTGCAGGCTATTTGACAAGACATTAAAGTAGCTGTGGGGTACCCTCTTAAGCTCAGGCTGGAACAATTGAGCATACTTTTCCTGTTTTCTTCCTTCAGCAAACCTAACAGATTTCAAATGCTAAACTCAGAATGCATTGACGGACCTGGTCACACAAATACTCCAAGATCCATGTGTTCTCACAGATGCAGCTGAACAGCTTCCCCCAGCCATCCCCACCCTCTACCCCCCCCCAGGATGTCTATTGGAAAAGGAGAGGCAATGCTGACAGGAAGCCACCTTTAGCTAAATCCACATGTAACTTTGCAAACTGTGCACTGTCCAACTACAATGGACTCAATGGTTTCATTAAAGCAGGTGACCTTCCTGCCCTTTCATTCCGCCTTAGATCAAATGCACTCCCTAATTCACAGGACACACTATATTATGGAGGGTGTTGGGGGGGGCATATCCACAAAAGCCATTAATCAAAATATGTTCTTAAACTGCTCACACTCACTTAGAGAATGTGTCAGGATTCCCTAGTGAAGTGTAAAAAGGCTTCTGCAGGAGAATAAAACAAAATGAATGATGTCCTCTTACAGACAGGTCCATTTATAGACACCGTCTCTAGAAAGACAAGGCCCACAGAAATGAAAAGAGTTTATGATATTACAGAAATAACTCTCCTTGCAACACGCACTGCACAGACCCCTAAGACACAACTATAAATATGACCTCTGCCTTTCATTTATTTCTGTTTAAGTATCAGCTGTTTTTAGGACTTTTTTTTCCTGTGTGTTTCCTAATATCCTAGTGACTGAATAACCCCACTGAATTTAACTGTACTCAACGTTACTGCTTAATCCAGCCCAATGGCTCCTTCTCTGGTAAGTCTAAACTGTAAGACGATGAAGGGAGATTGGGAAACAGCTTCAATGAAGGACCATTATGCTTTGCAAGGAAGGCAGAGGCAGGTGGAGAGGCAGGTTTTAACAACCAAAAGCCAACCCATCAAATCTCCTTACTCAGATATGTCACTGATGGCTTAACCACAAAATGGGTTGTAGAAATATAGCTCAAACATCTTGGAATTATGGCGTGTTTTGATTTTTTTTCACATATTAAGGGAGTGGCGACTTTTACAACATACTTGTGGTTTCCACATAAAGGAGCCAGAACGCTCATTGATTTAATTAGGTTTCATAAGGTCCAATTTATCATGTTTTACATGACTCTGTGTAGTGAAAAGACAGAATAAACAGACCAAAAACAGACATGTCGGCGTGCTGGGAAGGTTACCCAGTGACAGCAAAACTCACAAATCTTGTCTAACCTTCTAACCAGGAAAAAAACATACTAACAACACACACATTGCCCATAGATTTTTAATGTGTTCCCCCTATACACGTAAGAGCCACATGTAACTGCTGCAGGTTAATGATGTTTACTCGGGAGCACTTGTTCTTCAAGCAATGTTGAACTAACATATAGAATTAAAAAAAAAAACTTCAGATATGAAATTTTTTTTTTCAAGTCAAGGGGGCCTACTAAGTTTTTGCTTCCTAAATTAGCATCTTTAAAAGTGTTTTCTAAAGCAAAGGCTAAGTTGAAATAACCAGTAGTTAATGGAATTAGGTTTGCTTCCCTGCGTGGTACTGATGACATCTCTGGGAGCCAAGGATGGATGTGTTACTAAGTCTTTTGGGGGTTGGGGAGGACAGGGCTTAAGGAATAATGTTTGAGATCTCAAGCCAACAACACCTCAGCTTGACAAGAATGGCCAATACTGTGGGTTCCAGCACCCTGGAAACCATCCTAAGGGAATGTCCGGGCCAAGTCTAGTGGCAGAGGCTGGTGCACAGCTTCCCTTCTGCGGGCCAGTGTTCTCTCTCCTCCCTCCCCCACCTCAGCGCCCACCATGAGTTGTTTGCTCCTCTTTTATGGAATTCATACGATTCCATTTATACTGCTCTGCCTGAAGATGCGTTGCATGTGTGTGAATAATTTAGCCTTTCCACTTCTCACCCACTTCCTTCTGCGACTGGGAAGCGAAAAGAACACAAAAACTGGAGAACCGACACCACGCACTAATCTCAGTTGCCATGACAGCAGCCTTGGAGAGCCTGAAATGTTCCGATCGCCAGCTAAACAAAATTGTTGAATGTGAACATTTGGCTGGAAGATTAAAAGGCTAAGGGGAATGCAAAAGGGCAGAACCTCCCACATTCCCAGCAGCCAGGGGAGCCAATCAAACAGCTCTGACTCCTTAACCACAGCATTGTGAGCACTGGATTAGGGCAATTCATCCAGATAGTTAAAGCAGATTAGAGCTGCAATTTGAAGACTATTGGCAACAAAAGTAAATGCCCCACTGTACTAAGAAATAAGAAGATTTCAAAACGTCTTTTGGTAGAAATTATGTGAAACCACACATTTAAACTAAGAAGCAAAACCTGAGTATATTTTTTTAAGTTCATTTAAATTCACCAATGTAAAAGGCTATCTAAGAGGATTTGGATTCAAAATGTAGGCAGTGGTCTTTTGCATGTTTGAGATTGTTGTCCACACCTTTCTTTACCTCCATCAGACCTAAATCAGAGCTTTAGTCCTATGTTCTAATTTAAAACTTGAGCATGAAGTTGAAAATAAAAAGGACCAGAGAACTGTGAATCATTTCATGCAGAAATAATTCCCAGGAGATTTCTCAGCATCACTTACAATTCTGATCAAGACAGAAAGGGGGAAATTACGTCGTATAATAAGCATATTTAGATAACACATTGCTACAACAAAAAATACTACATCTGCATGCTACAACTTGTGGAATGAATCTAAACACTAATTTCATAGAAACACATCGCTCACCTCCCAGCCAATGTTCCTGATAGACACAAGCCCATCAGTTGCCAAACATTCCAAAGCAACTGCATCCCAGACCAACAAGACCCAGGCCTCCATGCCTAAGGAAGGTAACACTGGGGGCAGTTTTTCCAGTACAGTGTCTAACCACAGACTTTAAGACAATGACCAAGAGGGGTGCAAGGGTCCAAATGGCCTAAGTCAAGCACTGTTAAGTGTAGCACGCATTTCCAGCATTCCCCTTCGCTGTTGCCACCATGCCCCCTTCGGTTAGAGCGTCACATTTCAGGAACACGAGCCAAGTGTGCTTTCCAATTCTTACTTAACTGAGCTTCCGACTGCCCAGGCCAGCTAAATACCCAAGTGAGAGCATTCTTACAGCTCTAGCTGCAGACAGGAGAGAGAGTCAAAGGAGAGTCCTCACAGCCACCAAAACCATCACACTTTGGCTGTAGAGTTACGAAATCAGTGACCAACATTGCAAGACTGGAGTACATCCTTTGGCAGAACTCTTTTGGGGGAAAGTAACAGAAAAGGGAGTGCAAATAACCCTTCACACTCCTTCCCACAGAGGGAACTAGAACCCTGTTCCTAAGGACACATTGTTAACAATAACACAGACGCCAATCTCTTGAGGGAAGAAACCAGGACGAAAGTCAAGCTAGTGCTGCAGCAGGTTTTCTATTCAAAGCACGAGGACAATTTGCTGGCTGGCCAGGAGCCCTTACAAGGCGAAAGGCACTTAGGACACTCGGGACCTCCCACCCCATGACCTTTCAAACCTGGCACCACAAGCAGCAGAAGCAGCACCAGCAGAAGCAAGAGCCAAACACTGCACTCAGGATAACACCCATAAAGGATGATCGGCATAGAAATCACAGAGAACCCGAAATCACTAGGAAGTGTAAGGCACCCGGAGGCACATCCCACATCCCCAAACAGATGCACACAGAGTGGGACACACAAGAAGGCGACCTTATCCTACCTTCTCGGTTTTCAGTTTCTTGATTCGCCTGTGGTTCTCCTCCTCCTCCTCTTCCTTTTTGACCAACATAGAGTTTCCCATGAGCGCCGAATCCGGAGCACTTTTGCTAACTTCCCCTGCAGCCGCAACGCTGCCACTCCCAGCGCCCCCGCAGTGGAAGGGGCTCGCACCACTTCCATTGCTCTTGGCCCCGAAGCCATAGAGGTGACCACCGGAGGGGGCCGGGCCTCCGCTGCCATTCTGGTGGACCTGCAGCAGGTCGTGCTTGTCTTTCCGGGATCTCGCAGCATCTTTATCCCGTTTGGCGCCTCGGCTGCTGTGGTTTTTCCCTGGCTTCTCTTCCTTGCTTTTCCCACAGGAGCTTGCCCCCGTGGTGGCAGCCGAGGTCCCGGTGTTGGTACCGTTGTTATTTGGGTTGCCGCCGCCGCCGCCGCCGCCGCCGCTCACACTTTGACCCAGCGCTGAATTCATGCCAGTAGCCTCTCCAGGGCGCCCTTGGACTTCCTGCCTCTTGCCAGTGCTGCTGATCTCGGGAATTCCATACAAGGCAGCAGAAGGCAGAGATTTATTAGCATCCTTAGAAGTTTTAGCCCTTTTCACTTTTGATTTGCTGGTCTCTTTGTGTGAATTCCCCTGGGGAGCGGAGGGCTGAACAGAAGCAAATTTTAGGCCATCAGCTAAGGCTGAGGTAGCACCGGTCCCATTGGAGGCCGGACCTCCACAGTCCTTAGTGTTGCTGTTGGTAGTGCAGTTGGTGGGATTATTCATCTCAAATTTCTGTCTGTCCTTCTCCAAATCGGCGTCCAAATCAATGATTAAATTTCCAACCCCGATTTCCCAATCATCGCCACTGTCATAAGTATCAACTGTATTTGGATCCACACCTTTTCCTGCAGTCGAAACGTTCACGGACATCCTGAAGATGAGTTCTCTAGATTAAAAATCCGATGAACTTTCCTTGGGAGATGAGGGGACATTCGTTTAGCTCCGCTGGGCTTTCTCTTAAAGAAAAAAAAAATCCTTACAATCTTCTGCTTTTTCCTGCTCCAAGAATGTGTTCAGAGATCTCACACCCTCACTCCAGGTCCACCATCTCCTGTGGAGGGGGAAAAAGTCGAATATTTCTTGTCTGGATGTTACCGGCATAGAAAACGATTCATACCAGGGAGTCGGTAAGGGGTATAAGGAAGAATAGAGAGTAAGGGGCTCATTATTGTCTCCACAGTCCAATACCAGGTTTAAAGGCAAACAGGCAGACTTGAACAGCACCCCTGACAATAAGCATCTTACAGAAGCTGAAAACCCCTCTAAACAACAGGGGGATAGCCAGTTCTTTAAAAACATTAAAATATCTCCAAGGATCTGATTCAAACCCAAGAAGATTTTTGTGGCTTTTTTTTTTAAGTTGAACATTTTTGCCTGGCACATGGGCTATTTCAACCCCAGGAAAAGATCATGGACATTGAGACAAGTAAAACACGTTGTTAAACATCCCTAAACATATCTTGGCTCTTTCAGGGTAAATAACCAGGCCCTGAAAGTTCTCTGGGACCCATGTTCAAAATGATGTCACTAAATTTTTTTCTTTCTAATTTTAATACTACTTAAAATTGCCTGTGTAATGTAGTTTTGTTCCCCATAAGAAACGAGGGGGGGGGCAACAGTAGTCCCCCTCACACACACATAGATACCACCCCCCTTCCCCCACCCCCAGTCAAGCAATTCTTCCTGAAAAATATACAGACCTCTCTAAGAGTATTTCTCTCAGTAAAAAGACAGTGTGAGCAGAAAGGTTAAATATCTGCCTTTTTAGAAAAAAGGGAAATTCATCTAAACAATTTTGCCATAACCCTGGGTCACAGACCTGCTCAGTCTGTTAAATATGGTGCTACTGACTATAGGGAAACTGATTAAGACATACACTTTAGGTGATCTGCGCCACGGTGGCCTCGGTGACCACAAATGACTGTGTGTTTGACAAAGAGCAGTTAAAACAGTTTTTAAAGGGATCAGTCCCCTTTTAACAGTTGTCAAGAAAATAAATAAATACACATACACCACACACACACACACACACACACACACAATGCTTACCTTTTAATCCTTTACCATTTTTTAAAATTAGGCCCGAAAATCAAAAGGTATTTCTCACGCCACTCGGCACACAAGCCTGTGCCTCATTTTACTTAAACACCAAATGATCAAAAAGGAAAAAAACCAAGTAACACACCTCAGCCAAAATAATCACTCAGTAACATTATTCCACTTCCCCATCCCCCTTTTGGCAAAAAGGTCTGGAGTCCTTTTCTCCTTAAAAAAAAAATGTGTCACTGTGCAGCTGGGAGAGGCTTCCCATTCACAACCCAAGCACCGAAGGGTGTTTTTCCTCTTAACAAGCATTCAGAATAATAGGGTGTTGAGAGAGGGGGAGGGGAGGGAAGGGAGGGAGGGAAGAAGGGAAGGAGGGAGGGAGGAAGAGAGAGAGAGAGAGAGAGAGAGAGAGAGAGAGAGAGAGAGAGAGAGAGAGAGAGAGAGATTAGAGAAAAAACTTTTCCGAACTTCTGATTCCGCCTTCAGTTGCAGACTTCAGAGCCACCGTGATCAGTAAGTAATGATCTCATGTAGCAAACCTACAGGCGTCCTCTAGTAACGAGACAGAATGTGCTAACATCGGGATAAATTAGTGAAAGGGAAGAAAGAATAAGAAGAAAGGACTGAAAATCTGGGCTGGATTCCGCCTGTTAGTCGGGAAGTGGCATTTTTTCCGCTCGTCCTGACATTTGATTTCTCCAACTAACTTACGCAGGGGGTGAAAGGATGAGGGTGGGGGAGGAGGAGGAAGGAGAAGGAGGAAGAAAGGGAGGGATGAGGAGCTGGGCTGGTGGAGAAAAGAAAGGTGTGGAGGAGGAGGGAGCAGACGAAGCAGGGAGCTGATAAACCAGTTAGAGCAGCTTTCGCCCGGGGCGGGGGGGGGGGGCGGTGGAGCGGGGAAAATAACGGCGTCTGAAAGGGGCTGTCTTGGAAACCTGAAGGATGTGATGTTTTCCTGTTTTATGTTGTTTTTGAGAAAAAAAGAACCGAGTTCTTAGAATAGTCCCCGAGGAGGGGTTAAAATCCTCCGCCGCGCAAGCCGATCTGTCATGTGGTAATTCGATAATTAGAGTCAAAAAGATTTTTTTTTAAGGCGACCTTTTTCCAGGACAATTTTTCCCTCTCTACACGCAGCAAACAGCGCGTCTCTATTTTTTCCTCCTCTCTCCACCTCTCGCCCACCCCCTCCTGTGTTTAGTCAGATGGCCTCAGAGCTTGGCTTAGTATTTTTAATTAGCTGGCGTTTGGAAGCTAAAAGCAGTAATGAATTGTTGATGGATTGGAAGCGGAGAGTCGCTTTGCTGGAAATGTCGGGGCTGGGAGAGGGGGATGGGCGCGTTAGCAACACCAACCATCTAAAAGGAGCGATTTTGTTACAGTGCAAGCCTTTCACATCACGTGAGGATCAAGGGCTCAATTGGTTGTCGTGAGAACAAAAATGGTGACAAGCGTATCAAGAAAATACTGATCTGGTCTTTAAAAAAAAAAACTGAAGGTCTCTCCCTCCCCCCCGCCCCCTCCCCCCGCACGCCCTGCAGTGGGCGAAGCTACAAGTTATGAATGTGAAACATTTCTCGGCCATCTAGGATCTCGGAAGTAAATGTAATGGCCACAAGAGCAAAGCAGATGTTTTAAAGGAACACCTTATAAACCTATCCTCAACTGATCTCCAATTTGTCTGCTTTCCCAAAGGGGTCAGGGGGCGGACGCCTGGGGGAGGGGGCAGGATACCTCGGAGTTCCTGCGATTTTTGTGACCCCCCCCCCACTTCATGTATTAAACAAAGAAAAACATTTTGCTAGCTCCCAAACCCAGCCTTGTAATAAACACACCATTGTTACTATTTGTGGGTTTGTTTGGGTTGGGTGGGGCTCTCCCCCTTTCTCTTAATGGTGTTTTTTCTTCCTGCTTTTTTTTTAAAAAAAAAGAAGATGGAAAATGGTAGTTATAGCCATTACATGTAATGGATGAATATTCCCTAGTTTACTATTAAATTACTGAGCAGGAGGATGTGACAGGAGAGAAATCGGCTTGTTCTACCCGGGTTCCCATTTGCCTGCCTCGGTCTGGGCGGGGGTCTGCTCAGCTCCGGTAGAAAAAGGGAGGAGGGGGAAGGTGCGCTAGAGAACTCACACGGCGGACCAGGGTGTGTAACTGAATCACTCTTAAGTTTCCTTTGGGTTAGAGCCCAAAAAGGTAATTTACTCTAAGTTAGCCCAAGTGCCCAGTCAAGCTTAATTTGTCTAAAGAAGTTACAAATGCTTCACCCTCCACTGGATAAAATTCACCCTTCTTGGGTTGTTATAAATGCAAAGCCAAACCCTGTAACTAGTTCCTCATTTCAATGCATAAAACTCGCACATTCCCCTGCATGAACACCCCACTAAAGTGCTATAGAGCGACACACCACGCAACCGTACTTACGGTCTGTATGGGAGCGAGTTGACCTTTTCCTTCTAACTGCAATGAGTGTGTTTGGTGGCAGCCGCTTTATTTTGGAAATTATAATTTCTTCAATTTTTTTATTATTAAAGATGAACCAGCAATGTCACAGACCGTCCCGTGTATTTTTTATAAAAAAAATAAAATAAAATAAACAACAAAATAAAGCAAAATCCCTCCCGGTGCACACACACACACACCAAGCTTGTTCTGGAAGAGTGGAATCAGAACTGAAACACAACACACGCACAGGGGGAGTGGAGCCAAAGGAGCTCTCAGCCTGTATACCTGAAAGGGACTTTTCTTTGTTCCCAATGCCCTTTCGCATCGGGCCAATCAGAGAGCAGCTTTTATGAAACTGGGCTCTCCCATTGGCTAGCTGCTTTCTCTTGGCTACTGTAGGGGGTTGAGATATACACACGTATAAAACACACACTGAGCGCGGGTGGGGGTGCGATGGGGGGTGGCGGTGGAGACAAAGCGTTTTATTTTCCAAGCAGATTGGGGTTGCGGAACCTCCCGCAGGACGAAGGGAGGGGGAAAATGGGGCGCCTGTTTCAATTACTACATCATTCACATAAAACACTTATTTATTAAAACACATCTCAAGCAGGCTACGAAGAGAGGATGTCGGTAAATGCAAGTTTGATTGTGTTATCTTGGGGGAAATAATGTATGTGATCGCTCGGTGGCAGAGGGAAGCCAGCTGAGCCACAGGCGCAGAGCGGGGACGCCGCTCCGTGGAAACCCACGCGAGCGGTTTGCTGTTGTCCCTTCCATGTCCCAAGGACTCGGTAACCCCTTCTCTGCAGCTTCTGCCTCGCAGCCCTCCCCCACCACCTTACTCTTCCTGCAAGAAAAAATCTCTCTCTCTCTCTCTCTCTCTCTCTCTCTCTCTCTCTCTCTCTCTCTCTCTCTCTCTCTCTCTCTCTCTCCCTCTCTCTCTTCTCTCTCCCTCCCTCCCTTCCTCCCCCCCCCCACGGAAGGCGTTCGGTGATGGGTGAACAAGTAACCCTTTTGTTTCCAGCTTCGCGTCTAGAAGAACTAACGTGTGGACCCCGACGACTATAAAGCCAACCTAATGAATGGCTCTCTTAAATTAGCAACAAATCTCTTCTGATCTTCTGCGACTAAAATAAATAAATAAAAATCAAGGCCTCAGACCAGCCTTATTAAAAAAAATAAATCGATTTGTAGAAGATAAAATACACTAGGCGTATTAACCCCTTAAACAGTCCCTGTCCTTAATTTTTAACCGTCTGGATGATCTGTCAGAATTCTTTTCTCAAATCTTTAACTCTGGAGTGGACAGAGATTGTAAATTCTCTGAATACTGTGTCCACAACCCACAAACGTACAAAATTTTCTCACTTTTTATGGTAAGACAAATGCAGCCACGTTAATGGGACTCCTTTTCCAGGACAAGAGGCTAATGTGAAATAGCAACTCCATATATTTAAGCTAATGTAGTCTTACATAGTAAGCCTTTAGAACACGGTTTATTTTTAACTTCGTGTTGCCATTTTCAATTATTTTAGGAGCTAGAAGGTGGAGATTTTAAAATCATGTAGCCTGTGAATTTTAATTAACCCTATTATAGCCCCAAGTTTGAGGGAGTGGATATCACTGGAGCTTCTCACTAGACCGTTGGAGTCTGAGATGGGCCTTCGCTTAGGCAAACGGGCACACAGGAAATTACCCTTGGCAGAAGACAGCAGTGATGTAAATGTTTGGTGGCGACTTTGTGGATCAATAAAAACATTTATGCCACATGTTATAAATAATGGCTATTGACTAATGCTTGTGTTTTTAATATATTTAGTCCATTAAAAAAAATGCCAATTTGTTGTTTCACTGCCCTAGATGAACTAAACTAGATGTTGCAAACATTAACAAACAGTGATTTCTGACCTTTATCGGAGTAAGGCAGAGAATGTAATCTATAGGCGTGCTTGGCTCGCCCGCCCGAAGTCCTTTTCACTCCAATTGAAGCTGTACATTAACAAATAATCTGGGGCAGACTGGATGCCTAATGTCCACCCATCTACCATTTTAGCACTGATGTCTGTACAGTATTTCTGACTATACAAGTTTTGCTTTTGTGTATTAGTAACAGGATAATACATATGGAGTCTTAACTTCTCTAAGAAGTGTGGTTCTTCAAAGACCATCTCAGTCTTGTGCACTTCCTGTGTCCTGGGTGTGTCTGTGTGTCTCCATTTCGGGTTATGGTAACCCCATACGTTGTTATTAGTTTAGAAAAAAATTAATCCTTAGCTCTTAAAACAAAATTACTTCACAAGGTATTTAAACATCATCTAGCGACACTTTCAAAACACTACTTTCCTAAAAAAATCACAGAGTTGGACCACAGGTTTAGTATAACCAGATCCAAAATTTAACCATCGAGATGTGTACTTGAATCTAGCCCTGATTTCAACACCAAAACCTAAAAATTAAACACCACTGGCCAAAGATGAAGGTTTATGCCCAACTTGATTACAGATTTAATTCAAGTTATTTTGGCAAATTAAAGCCCTTTTCTTTCCATTTTAACATTCCCTCAGTCCTTTTTTCTCCACCCCCATCTCTCCCACTCCCCAGATTCTTCCAGGCAACTTCTGAACAGACTATTGTCACACTGGCTTTGCACGTGTTTGGCTTTTGCTTTGCTTGACAAGGGGTGGGGGACAATCAAGAGGCACCAGAGGACACACAGTTAATAGAAAACTGAAAGAAAGATAATTAGCTACCAGCTACTCTCCACCCTCACGAAACAGAAAAGTTTGGTTCTGTTTACAGAGCTGAAATGTTTCATCTTGATTATTTAATGTTTTTGAGAACTTCACGCAACTATTCTTATATTTACATAATATCCACCCTTACGTTCCGCCCCTCCCACTCCTGTGCCCTCTGGTCTCTTTCAAATTCCTGACCTCTTCTTTATCATTACCTATATTTCTTATCAAGGTAACGTGCTGGGGAGTGTCCCTGGCTTCCTAGCAGTGTCTACTGCATTTATGTGATTAGACCAGTGGACTGTTTCAGTGCACACTTGTAATTTTACGTTTCATTGGGTGTCTACCCAGAGACGCGAGAGACAGAGCAGATATCTGGTAAAAAGGACAGAATTAAGGGGTGGGGGAAACATGAGGTTAGCGTAAAGAAGGTAATTAAAGCGTGTCATCCTACCTGCAATAGTAACCACCACCACCCCTCCATGGGCGCCCAAATCAGCTCAGCACTGCGTGTAACACATCATTAGCAAGAAGGTGGAATCCTGGCAGGAGACTTGGTTTTTTATTTTGTACCTGCAAAGAGCTTAAGAGGAGGCACCACAGAAAATCAAGGTGGTCTTTATTTGTGACTCTTCTGATGTAGGGGTGTATTATTAAGGGCCAGAAATCAGTTTTACCTCCTTTCCTTTTTTTTTAAATGATCGTTTCACTAGGTAGCCCAGGCTCTGCCTTCCGAATGGTATGATGATAATGTGTCATCATGCCCCTCAGAGTTTCTTGAGTTTTAATTTACTTTGGGACAAGTCAAAGCTTTTCTAAATCTACACATACCACGCGCTTGGGCGTCCTTGGGACCAAGAGAAGAAATAGGAAGAGAAATCTTAAAATATGAATTCTATGTAGAAATTAGCTTAATTTATGGGGAAGGGAACTTAATTTAGATGTAATGAGAAGTGCACTGGCTACAAGACAATAGGGAAAGATTTGTATCTGCCTGGAGCCCTTAAGCAGTGGTCTTCGGGAAGGCAGTGGGCTAGGGACCCACTCCCTTCTAGAGAATGCGGCTTGATTCATGAAACACCCACACAAACGTTAGAAGATCTTCACTCCTTCCACCTACAGATAAGTGTTCCTAGTTGTTACAGGGACACTAAGGGAAAAAAGCAAGCAAATAAAATAACAACAACAAAAAGCCCCCCCTTAAAAAAATTGCTGCCCTTTTTCCCCAGCATACTAATCCAACTCAGGTTTCCTTGGAGTCCTTTTAGCAATGCCTAGCTCCGGATGACTGTCATCAAAAAGAGCCGCGTAGTGTTCTTTTGGTCAAATATTTGATGTTTTACATTATTCTGACGTAACCTTGAACCCAAATAAAGTGTCAAGGGGGAAAAAAGATTTTGTATACAGATTTTGTATACATTTCAAGTCCTTGGTAGAGAGAGGTGAGGGGGAGAGAGAGGTGAGGAGTAGAAAGAGGTAGAGAGAGGTGAGGGGTAGACAGAGGTGAGGGAAGAAAAACCTGATGATATTCCCCACGGGATAAACACATTTCTGGTAGACATTCCACAAATACAGATACTCTTCCACGACTTCTAACATTGCTACATTAGCATTTCAGGTGGGGTTTCTCTCCTGCTCACCCATTTTAGCCTAAGGTCTCATGAATCAAGTCACAAAGATAGAGAGAACCATGCCTTCTTGATAGCTCTTTGTAATATAGCTTAACTTAAACAACTGGGGATGATAGAAGGCAAATGTATCAATTGATTTAACATTGTAATGCATTTTAATAGTCAAGAAATAAAAAGCTAGGGGTACAGTTCCATGGCAGGGTGTTTGAGGGCATGGGTTCAATACCAAGACAGAAAGAGAAATGGGTAGCTTCTCCCTGTATGCGTGAATAAATCCTGTTTTTTTTTGTGCAGTTCCAATGCCTTAGCAGAGAAGAAGAGGCAGAAGCCTGAGCCTGCTGTGTTTCACTTTGAGAGAACCTAGCAAAACAGCACTTTTTTAAAAAGGCAAACACTCTTATGCTGATTGCCTTGAGAGAAGAGCAATGTAGGTCAGAATGAGGTGGCTGAAATCATGCCTCAGCTTGGCCCTAGGCACTGTCAGGGCGGTATGAGCTGTGGTGCCCTAGCAGGGTCTGGGATCAGCTAGCAAAGTTAGACAATTTACATCACATGCAATGAAATCATTTCTAGGAAAGGATTCGCTTTTATTCCTGTGAAGACCGGGTGCATAAAGAAGATCAAAACACAAGCTGCGTTTTTCAGAACTGTTCATTGGAGACTGCTGTTGCCGGTTTTATCACAATATGTATTTTACAGATTTAGGTAATAGCCCTGATTTTTCAAATCGACCTCTGTTTAGACACGTTTCACTTTGGGCTGTTTCTTGTCTGCAAAATTACAGTCATTTGCACGTTATTACAGCGAGTAGGAGACAGATTGTATTTAGCGCTGGGTGGGGGAAGGGTTATTATGGGAAGTGATCTGCTCCGGTCAGCACATAATTTCAGCCTGAAGAAAATTGCTTCTGAATGGCTGGTCTGTTAGCCAGCCAAGGAATGGGCACTGGGAAAGTCTGCAAAATACTTCTGCTTAATGTGCACTGCGGTGCTAGTTCCACTGGCGGAAAGAGAGTCTATGAGGGGAAATGTTTGCAAAACGGAATTTAAAAAACTTGTAGGTGCAATGTTCTCACTGCTCTGTGCGAATCAGAGTAGAATGCCACCCAGCTGGGGGAGGACAAAAGGCTGCTGGATGCAGCCATTACATTCCCTGTCCCCTTTCCTTCTTTGTGTCCTTCTGTTGGGAGAATCTCCCTATGATTTACTGAGAGCAGATACTTACAGGCATGAGAATTTGTGAGAGCATTATGAAACACACTGATAAATACATGACTATTGTACACATTTGACTATGGGAGGGAAAAAAAGAAAAAAGACAGCTCTGTTTCTGGGGATGGTGGAACACCCTTAACTACACAAGTGTTCGGTCTATTGAAAAGGATTTTCACACTTTGTGGAAGCGACTCTGTTCAGATGTCATGAAACTGGCACACTTGGGATAAAGCAGCGGTGCTCATCAACACCAGCCAAGCACATGCTCCTTGTTGTATGCTTCTCCTAGACAGTCTTCACATATTTCGTTAGAAGAAATCTGGAACCTAACGTTCCTTTTAAAGAGGAGTTCCATCCTGCTCAGCTTCTTGGCCCTTGAATACCTCTGATCGCTGAGAACAGGGCTGCTCTTCAGTTTTGTAAACGAGCCTTCCCAGAGGATGACTCGCTACAATCATTTGGAGAATATGCATAAACAACCGAGAGTTGTTCTGGTGTCTTCTCAGGAGAGTTTTTCTTTCGCATCCTCTTGTAGCTCAGCCAGCCTCCAGACTACTAGCCAATCATCAATATGGAAATGTGGCTCTCAGCCTCCTGATTGGCTGGTTCCTAGGCCTGGGTTGTGCAGCGTTCTATAACTCAACAGGCACTGGCAAGCTAGCCTGTTGGATGGGTCCTGTTCTTCCTCATCCCTCACTCTCTATCCACATTTACGCGCGCGCGCGCGCACACACACACACACACACACACACACACACACACACACCTACCTGTAAGGCATAGAACATGACAATCTTATTGGGAAGCTGTTAAACATAGAAAGTTAAGATTCAGCCTTATTTATGCACATGTTCCTGTGTGAATGCATGCCACATGTGTGCAGATACCAGAAAGGACTTCAGATTCCTTGGAACTGATGTCACATGCAGTTGGGAGTTACACTACTACATGGGTCAAAGAGGGAATTAGACTTGGGTCCTCTAGAAGAGCATCAGGTACTCTTAGCCACTAAGACACTCCTCTGACCCCTAAGAAGAGATTTTAATATACACTTCATCTAATGCTTTCTGTTTGTTTAGGTTCTCATTCTGTGGCCCTGCTTCTTAGAGGACTCCCATAAAGATTAATAGAACAAATGAACATTTACTTTAATTTTAAATATTATTTACTCTGTTCTGAAATGTTTTAAGCAAAAAATGTTGTATTTAGCCAGGCGATGGTGGCGCATTCCTTTCATTCCAGCCATCGGGAGACAGAGGTAGGCTGGTCTCTGAGTTTGAGACCAGCCTGGTCTTCAGAGTAAGTTCCAGCACAGCCAGAGGTACACAAAGAAACCCTGTCTTGAAAACAACAACAACAACAACAACAAAATCCAGTAACAACAAACAAATAAACAAACAAAAATGGATGGTAACTCAAGAAAACAGCAACTGGAAACATGTCTGACTTACATGCTCCAAAAATTCTCCTTCATTCTTCATGCACATTAATGTATTTAATCTTTACAGCAGCCCAGCAAGCTAAATACAATTCTCATTAAACAAAGGAATTCGAGATTTTCCCCAGGAGCGCTGCATGCTTCACTGCTGTTTTGCCCTGCCACAAAAGTGTGCACTGGCATCATAACCCTTTGAGGTCACCTGCAGGAGCATTAGAGGGGGTGAGTTCTGTTCCTGGGTGAAGGAATTTAAACATTTCCATAGGAAAGAAAAGTAGAGTGGTAGAGCTTCCACTAAAGATCTACACTATGTCAGGTGGAAAGCACGACACTGATCGGTGATAGGCTTTTTGTGACAAAATGTATTTTCTCAGGAGCTAAGACTCGGAAACGCCGTGTGTGTGTGTGTGTGTGTGTGTGTGTGTGTGTGTGTGTGTGTGTGTGTGGTGTGTCCGTGTGTGTGTGTGTGTGTGTGTGGCATGGAGAGATGGCTCAGTGGGTAAAAGATGAGACTAAAGACCCAAGTTTGATCTTCAAGTCCCACGTACAAAGCCAGCTCGGACAGCACACGTCTGTCATCGCAGCACTGGTTCAAGGCAAGAAAAGGCAGAACCAGAGAGAGCGCCACTGCGAATTTTCAGGCCTGGATTACGCAGCACAACCACAGCAGCAGCAGCAACAAGAATAAGTGAGACAAAGTGGATGGTGAGGACAGACTCCCCAAAGCTATCCCCTGCTCTCCACATGCATGCCTTGGCTTGCATGTGCCCCTAGGAGCTAACACCTCCAACCCCCTGCCCCCTGCAAACAAACATATACATAAATAAATAAATGTTTTCAAAGAATAAATCATAACTACCACTACTCACACAATATATGTATGAAATTCTCTGTATTAAAATTCGAAGGAAAGAAACGCCATCAGGATTTGGCAGAAGAGCACCATTTAAAACTAGAATTTGACCCTTGGCATAGCAACCTTTTTCCCATGAGGGTGAAATCATCTCAAATGACAGGATAACCTGTGCGAGCAAGCAACATATGGTATCTGAACCCTAGTCCTACACTGACGCAGCTTGGTGTGTTTGTGTGTGTGTGTGTGTGTGCGTGTGTGTGGTTAGTCAAGTGTACATTTAAGCCCGTAGATGGTGAAACTCTGTAATGTGCTAGATGAAGTTCCAGCATGCATCTCTGAGAGTAGGTTAAACACTTTACATCTCCCCCCACCCACAAAATCCATTTCAATCAAGAAGTGAAACTATCAGTCCCATAGGGGAAATAGAGTCAGCAGAAATTAAGAAATAAAGATTCAGTATTTCATTACAGATATATTATACTTCAGGATAAAGGGAAAATGGTAATTTAGATTTCCTCAGTGTGTACCTTCTTATTCCCTCAAAACATAGAAGTAGACACGAGACCAGCACTGTTCAAATGAAGAATTAAATTCTTCAAATAAAATAGCAACATGCAGTGAAAGACACTTGTATATGCAACATTGAACAGAATTTGAGTAAAGGAAGAGAAGAAAAATGTTTAATCTCTTCACAAAGAGGGCTAAGACGTCGACACTGAAAAGAGCATTGAAGATAAAATCATGGTAACAGTTACTGTTCTTAACAAATAGGATATAATTTTGTGAAATAATGAGATTATAATACAAGGAGTTGCTGATAAAACTGTTACAGCAGAAAATGGATAAATCATTAAATATAATGAGATTTAACTATCACTGTGAGAGAAATGATATGTAATTAGAAAAAGGAACAGAATATAAAAAGAAAGCTGTGTTTCCATCCATGGTTCCACATTCGGAGGAGTGTGGTAATAAAGAGGAAATTATCTGCGTCTGTTAATAAATTATAGACACCATTTTCAGTAATTACAATAACAATAGTCCTTCTAAATCCAAGCTTATGTCCTATCAACCTTTCACTTTAGTTAACAAACACCTGTGTAACAGTCTGTGCACAGAATCACACTAAACATTCAATAAATATTAACTCATTTTCCATGATTAAGTTTGAGGCATTCATAGCATAATTCAGCAAAGCTCTACGGCAATTTACGAGGTTCACAGGAGACGTGAAAAGACAGAGGACGCTGCCTCTGCCTTGCGATGATTCAAGCTTCCTATGTAAGATAAGGTGCTTGCCAAATGGAAAAGGAATTGATTTATGGTAATGAGAACAGAAAGTATGACTTGGGGGAAGAAGAAAGGCTAGCTTTATCTAAGGAATCAGTCTATGCTCTGGGGAAGAAGCAGGTTAAACTGACTGCCATACTCTGAGCAGACGGACACTATGCAGGGGAGGGAAGAACGGAGCTTCAGGGTCAGCCTAGGTTGGCTTGAAGTCTTGAAGGAGAACAACAGGGTACAGAGTGAAGTCATGTGGCAGATATGTCTATTAGGAACTGATACCAAAGTTCCCTTTGGGAACAATGGCAGCTGGCAGCTGGCTACTCTGTGCTTGCTAGTGAGCCCTTGGCTCTGTGCTGTGTCAAACAAAGACATGGCTGCCTCACGTCACAAGTCCTGCAAAGAGGAGTTTGAGTTAGTCACAGGGTGGTGGCCAACCCTTAATAGTAACTATGGGAAACACCTCAATATCTTCTCATTTACAGGCTTTTATTGACATATATAAAAAGTATTTGAAAAGGTCTAAGAGTTAGCAAACGCATCATATAATACATGTCTGGACAAGTCTTTTTAGAAATCAAGCTATTAAAAATGGTTGGTATTAATTTATAGATTTTCCAGAAGTGTAGGGACAAGAAATGAATAGCAAGCAACCAGAACGCACTGAGATATTTTTTCAGTTAATGAGTACATTTAAAGGACAGAAGATAATCAGACTGAGGATGGACCTCGGCGGGGAGAGGACTTGTCTAGCATGCTGGGTTTGCCCCCAGCCCTGAATAAACTCAGCGTGTTGGCACATGTCTATGATTCCAGCACTTAGGAGGTGGAGGCAGGAGGATCAGAAGCTTAAGGTCATCCTCAGCGAGGCAGGAACTTTGAGGCCAACTTGACCTATACCATCCCTGTCTGAAGACAAATGGAAAACCAGCTAACTCTTCTTCTGGACTAAGGAAATCCTGAATTTAGAAACTCCCAAAGCAGAAGATGCAAAGTCAATAAGACTATTCTCCAGCCTAACGAAACTAGCCAGAGCAAGAAAGGGTCTTGCTGAATGAAAGCTGAGCAGGGGCTCCCTGTACATGAAAAACATGCCTACTAAAGTCAAGACTGAAGTCATTAAACCGAGCATGAGATCAGAACTGGGCCATCGGAGAATACCAACATACAAGTATGGGGTAGAAAACATAAATCTTTAAGAAACGCAGTAGAGTGGGATATACCAACAACCACAGTACTCAGGAGGCAGAGGCAGGAGCATCACTAGGGTTTCAAGGCCAACCTCGTCTATGTAGTATCTGCTCAGAGTTCCAGTCTAGCCAGGGTTCAGGGTTCCAAAAAAAGAAAGAAAGAAAGAAAGAAAGAAAGAAAGAAAGAAAGAAAGAAAGAGAGAAAGAAAGAGAGAGAAAGGAAAAAATAGGGATTTGAACAAATATTTAAAAAAAGGTAAATTTAATCAAAACAAAAAAACAAGGAAGAAATTGGGAGTATGACTAAGGAGTAAAGGAGCAAAGAATCGAGTGTTACACACAATTCAGAATAATCAAGTGATCTGCAGCCTGAAAAGCTTCCATTGGTTTTATTTCAGGGAAGTGTAAAATTAAATGAATTTTAACATTCAGCTTTGCAACCATCACCACAATGTAATTTTAGAACAGTATGATTACCCCAAAATGAAACTGCGTGTCTATTTATAGTGGCATATGGGTTTCAAGTAGTAAAAGGAGAAACCACATTTACAAGGCATTACATAGTAGTCACACAGCAGCTATGACTAGAAAATAATAGGGCTGACAAGATTGCTGAGCAAGCCTGATGACCTGAGGTCAACCTCCAGATCCCACAGAAAGGTGGAAGAAGAGAAGCAACCCCACAGAGCTGTCCTTTGACCTCCACGTGAGAGCTCTGGCATGCACATACTCACACACACACACACACACAATATTAATAATCCTTTTTTAAGAAGAGAATAAATTTGATTATAACATATGACCATCACTAGCAAAATGTTCACCTCCAGAAAACATCTAAGTAATCCTTCATAGAAGTTGAAATGAGAAGTTCAAGCTTTCTATCCTAAGGTGAAATCCTGGCACACAGCAGACAGTAATCCCAGTTTTCTTTTCTTGGCCTCTCTGAACTCAATCAACCTATTCAATCTGCTAGTCAAGGTGGGTCTGAGTCCTTAAGATGCTTTTCCTTACAATGGTAAGCATTCTTAGCTGAAGGTATTGAAGAAGAATTGAAGAGGGAAAGGGCTATGTGTTTTGGTTCCTGCGTGTTCAGCTGGTGGGTTCCTGAAGCACAGGAGGTCTCTCCAGTACCAGGACTTGCCATTGAAAGCTCCTGAAGTGGACCAGAAGCAACAACATTCAGTCACTTACTCTCTCATACGCTAGTGTCTACCTCAGGCCCGGGGGCTGTGTGAAGCCAAGGCTTCTGATGAATATAGCCTAACATAAAATCATAAACTTAAAATATTGTAAAATATTATGAGGTGGTGTGTGTGTGTGTGGTTGGTTGGTTTGTGTTAACTTTGAAGATGAGAGTACTATATTACAATGTCGAAAGGTTGGCTCTAGTTGGGCCTTCCAGTTTTCCTTGGTATTCTTCTAGGCAGTATAGTAGCTAAATACCTCTTTAGATATACACAGGAGAGGATTTTCTAGAGACATTTCTTGCACGTTCTTCTTGTGTGGCTCCAGTGGGCAAGAACATTCCCTTCTCTAAAGGTATTATTCTGACTGAGAGAGAGAGTTCAGTTTGGACCCCAAGAACCTAGGCAAAAACTTAGTAATAAACACCTGTAACCCCAGCTCTGGGGCTAGAGGGGAGGAGATGAAGGTATCCCTGCAGTTCGTTGGCCAACCTGCTTAGTCAAATGGATAGTCTTCACACAGTGAGGGACCTTGTCTCAAGGAGGTAAAGGTGGAGAGTGACTGAGGAAGATGCCAGACACTGAGCTTTGGCCTCCACAGGAATGGGCGTACATGTACGCATGCACCCACGTTAACAGTCCAGATGCCATTTCTCACACCACACACACTTTGGTCTGATTCTGAGAGAGGGGTTGACTTTTGCAGCCCTGGCTGTCCTGGAGTTCACTCTACTGAACTCACGGAGATCCTCCTGCCTCTGTCTCCAGAGTGTTGGAATTAAAGTTATGTACCACCATGCCTGGCTACCCTTGAAGATGTCCATCACAACTTTGAGTGTGTGTGTCAAGGAATGGGTAAGGTAAGAGCATTACTCTTGGGCTTCATCCCAACACTACATTATATTGTATAACTTCGGATGTTGCATACTCTTCTTGCTATCCCTATATATATATATATCCCTGGTTTTTTTTTAATTTATTTATTATGTATACAATATTCTGTCTGTGTGTCTTGCCTGCAGGCCAGAAGAGGGTGCCAGATCTCATTACAGATGGTTGTGAGCCACCATGTGGTTGCTGGGAATTGAACTCAGGACCTTTGGAAGAGCAGCCAGTGCTCTTAACCTCTGAGCCATCTCTCCAGCCCTGTTCTTGGTTTTTTAACTGATACATGGAATACTGCAAATTTTGAACATTAACCGAATATTGTGTTTTACACATACACATACCACGTGATGCAATGTTTTAATCGGGGTAAATGTATCTGTCACTTTTAAGATTCAAATCTTTATGATAAAAACTTTCAAAATCTTTTCTTCTAGCTTTTGAAATGTATAGTAGAGCTCCCGTGTTCTCTAATGCTTTTTTGTTTGTTTGTTGTGTTTGTGGTGATGCTGGGGATCAATCTCACATATGCTAGCCAAGAGTGTTCCAGACAATTTGGGTCATTCTTTCCTTTTTCTTTTCTCTTTACTTTTTACTAATCATTCCATTGTTACTACAGTTGCCTTTTATGGTTGTTCCCCCTCTTTTTTTTTTTTTTTTGTAATCTTAAGGATCAGATCCACGCTCTGTATGCCAGGCAAGCACTCTGCCTGTGAGGTGTGCCCTTAGTCCTTGTGGGTAATTGTTTTTGAGTGAATGCTGGTATCCGAAGTGTACAGAAGAGGTTATTGAATCCACTGGCGCCAGAGTCACAGGCAGTTGTGAGCTATCTTACTGGGGTTCTGTGCACTGACCTCAGGTCCTCTGGAAGAGCACTGTGTGTTTTTAGCACTGGAACCATCACTCCAACCCATAGTCAATTATTTTTATTGCGTTTTTTTTGTTTTTTAAGATAGGGTTTTTCTCTGTAGCCCTGGCTGTCCTGAAACTCACTCTGTAGTGCAGGCTGGCCTTAAACCTGAAGATCCACCTTTCTCTGCCTCCCAAGTGCTGGGCTTAAAGGCATGAACCACCACCGCCAGGCTCCACGGTTAATTCTTTAAAGTTTCTCTGTTCAAACTGTACTTTAGTTTATCTTCTGTGATTATCCAAGGGAAATATAAAAGTACACCATGAGCAAAACCTACATCTTAAAAAAAATCCTTATTCTTATGTCATTTCCTTATGAAAAGGCTGTTTACTATATGTAGACCATGATGATAATGATGACGACGCTGATGATATCTAGACAAATGTGAATCTATCCTAATTTTGAAAAGACACATCCCAAGACTGGTTTCTGGTAGAGTGAACACTGGCCCAGTACTGAAGCAACCCTAGGAGTCTCGGCGATTTCAATCATGGTTCCTATTATCTATAGTTTCGTGTCAAGCCAAGCCCAGACTAAAAGCAAGCTTCACAGTATTGAATGACAGTAGTAAGATCATACCTCGCTGGCAGAGTTTTCTGCTCAACATGGCGCCAATGGAGGTGACTTAGTGGCTGTGAGATAGAGAACCCGTGGAGGGTCCACAGCAAACTTCCCTCACAGTCTGGTACCTTGTAGAAAGGGCACACACATTACCATCCACTACAGACACCTCAGGACTTTAGATCTCTGAGAGCAAACTGCATGGCCTTTATGAGCCAATCTTGGAAATTACATACACCAGTCATTTCTGGTAACTCTGCTTCCTAGTCAGGGCAGTACACTGGCCTTTTCCCTGCACTCCAGCAGATCACTGCGATCAACTTTTCCTCACTCATTCATTTGACCATACGCCTAATCATGATGTTGAGTTTTCTATTCACAGAAAACTTCTATTTCAATAATCTTTAATATTTGTTTTTAAAGGTTCTTGCTTGTAGCCAAAAGGTAGTAGCACACTCCTTTAATCTCATCACTCAGGCACTCAGGAGGCAGAAGTAGGCAGATCTCTGTGAGTTCGAGGCCAGCCTGGTCTAATGAATGAGTTCCAGGACAGGCTCCAAAGCTACAGAGAAACCCTGTCTCAAAAAAAAAAAAAAAGTCCTTGCTTGTTTCCATACCTATGCAATAGTTCCTCAAATATTTTGGAGTATTAATTTCTCTTTGTTTAACTGCATCCTTTCTCTTCCAGGAGTTAATTCTGATTCATGAATTCTAACTCTGTCTTCCAAGGTCTCTAAGTCTTCAAATTATTGGTCACACCTTAATCTGGGTTTGAAGCTCAGGAAGCATGTGTCCCAGATTTATCCTCTGATCAAGGGGCAAGGGGTCTCCTTGTAGTATTTTTAAATGCTTGGATAGGCCTTGCAGTGGCCACCATATAAAATCTCTCACTTCAGAGATAGCAATGCAAAGGTTTACCCTGGGCTATCTTCAAAATGTTTTGATGATTTGACTCAACACCTCAAAGCATGAGGCAGTGTATTAATCAAGGGCACCAACTAATACACTATATTGCAATATTATTAGACCACTACTAACTGTGTAAAATGGGGAACATTCCAGGAAATTTAAAACCTATTTAATTGTCTCCCTTGTGCTTAGAATTAACATTATTAGGTAAGAAAGAACAAAACAAAACAAACTATGTAACATGGCCATGGCTGAGCATGAGAGCTAACGCTCTCTCAACGCTGTCTCAAATATTTGCTTTCCAAAGGTCAAATGAAGTTCTATCATCTCTGAACACATAGCCTTGAGTTGTTGAAAAGCTAAGCAGTGGTTCTCAACTTTCCTAAGGCTGCAACCCTTTAATACAGTTCCTCACGCTGTGGTGACCCCAGGCATAAGACTATTTCATTGCTATTTCAAAACTGTAATTTTGCTGCTGTTAGGAATCACAATCTAAATATCTCGTATGTGGGATATATGATATTCGACCCCTGAAGGGGTCAGGACTCACAGGTTAAGAACTGATTTAAAAGGAGCTGTCTGCTCTTTGCCTTATTCCTTATTCGTTGATATCAGTTTACCATGTGAGGGTATTTCTTCTGACATTTACTGAAAAACTTTCTCCGTGTTAGGTACAAACCTCACCCTTTTGTTTTAACCATCTCAGAAAAGTATTCTCCTTATTTATTTAAGTTGTTAGGTCTTCACATTGTAGCTGTTTTGGCTTTGGTGGTAGTGTCGGCCATGGTGTCATTGGCAAGAGCTGTAGCATTTCTGACCCTCTATTTCTTAGGGACTGTACACTAGTATTTACTCACGTAAACAAATTTATTCAATTTTTGTTGTTGTTGTTTTTGTTTTCCGAGATAGGGTTCCTCTACGTGTAAGCCTGGCTGTCTTGGAACTTGCTCTGCAAACCAGGCTGGCAATGCTACTTGCTGGGAACTAGTAAAAGCCTGAATGTGACATGGTTCCTGGCTCTAAAGACCATTCAGATGATAAAAGCTATTATGGGCTAGGATAGCAAGCTTGAATATGAGCCCCATCCCCTTTGTTAAATTCACACGAATGTGTTATCTTTTTAAAATCAAGGCCAGAGACTGTATTTTGGCTTGGTCATTCCCTTCAACAGCTTCTGCAATCCAAGCCATTATAATATGAGTTTTCCATATGCTGCCATTGGTTTTTTTTTTCTATAAAGTGCTGTGTTAATAATCTTGGACTGCTGAGACAGACTAAAATAAGTTGTTGTTTTTACTATTATTATTATTATTTTGTAGTTATGAAGATTTAAACTCCCAGGTTAAGGTCTCTGGCTCATTTCTCTTTTCTTTTCTTGCTCTTTTTTCTTTTTGAAAGACTTTTAAATTTTTATTTCATGTCTTTGAGTGTCTGCCTACATATAAGAACACGATGTGGATGCCTGGCTCATGTGGAGCTCAGAAGACAGTGTCAGATGGCCTAGAACTGGATATCTAAATGGACTGTAAGACATCATGTGGGTACTGGGAACCAAACCCAGGCTTTCTGCAAGAAGAGTCAGTGCTCTTAACCTTGGAGCCATTTTCCCTGTCCACATGGCTCATTTCTAAGGAGGTCTTTTTCCTGAGTCTGCAAATGCTGAAGGGAAAGAGAAGAGCAGGGTGAGAAGGTCTCTGGCTTCTCTTCATGTAGGGTACTGCTCTTACAGGATCAAGTTCCAGTCTCCTAAACTTATTTAACCTGTGTTTCCTCCCACAGGGCCCCCTCTCCAGACAGAGCTAAACTGGGGAGTTCAATATGGGAATTTGGGGAGCTATCAACATTTAACATCCAAGTGTATTTTTGTGGGTACTTGTTTATTTGACTTCGTTTGCTTGTTTGTTGCTGATCCTGAATCTGCAATCCTCCTGAGACACTCAGGCATGCATCTCTACACCTGGGCAGCAGGTTCCGCTTCAGACATATGTGTCGTTCAGAAGTTCAAGTGCACAGATGTTGCCTGCTGTATCGTTTATGCTTCTTCCAGAAGGATTAAGCTATAGCTAGATGTATCAAAGATTGCTTGAACAATATATAAATAAAATTTGATTTTACTATATAGTATGTGTTTACTTACTGTTTATTGAGCTGGTGCTCAAACTTTCTTAGGTAAGCGCTCAATCACTGAGCTACAGACTCAGTCTAGGTTTTACATATTTACAACTCAAAAAACATGGGAGGAAAACTGCTCTAACACATGAGAATGAGAGAGCAATGATACAAGACGGAAAAGGGGATGGAACATTTCAGACCTCTAGGCTTCTGGGGAAAGAGATTAACAGCAACTGCCCACGTTCTAACAGTAATAAAACTGGGAAGGTATGCTTTAGTCAGTAAGAGTGAACGTCTGACTTTATGGTTCAGTCAAGGTCACAACTAGAACGCCACAGTTCAAATGGTGACCGTTTGTCACCGTTTCCCACGACCAGCAACGGTACCTTCTTCTTCACGAAATCCTGGTGCTTGGCATTGCTTAAAGCTGATTTTTACATCCTTTCCCACATTAGAGGACAGATCGGAGGAGGCAGACATACACAAAAGCAGAGCATAGCCAGGGTCTTAATCTCAAGTAGGATGTGACATGGACAGCTGTAAACCACATCTGTGTTCCTCCCCTAGCTCTTCATCTGTGTGGGAGCATATGGATGGATGTTTTTCTATGTACTGATTCAAAGACCAGTTCTGTATCCAGGAAGTCATGTAGCCAGTGGATAGGAGCGATCTCTTACCACTGTGAAGGTTTGGTGATGGGCATTTGTTAGGGAGAGTCAGATGCTAAGAATGGGGGCCGGTAACATGGAAATAACCCTCGACTGAGAGTTAGCGTCCTGGGTTCCTGTCCTACTTGCTACTAATCAACTGTAGTGCCTAGGGCAAGCCACTTCAGTTTTCTGCTGTGCCCTAGTTTTTCTTGTATAAATTGGGACAATAAGCTTGCCCTACTTATCTCATTAGTTTGTTGTGAGGGTCACAGGAGTCAGTGTGTCTAAGTGTACTTTAGGTCGGAATGCTCTAGGGGTGGGAAGGACCAATGCTTCTCCCACCCCCTCGGGAAAGTTACAGCAGACAATTCCATAGCCAAGGACAAGCTAACAAGAAAATTGCACCAGATTTTGCCACTCAGGACTTCATGCAACACAGAAGCCTTTAGGAGGGACGACTCAGGGAAAATGTCTACGTGATGCTTAGGTTTTGTGAAGCAGGGTCAGTAGGGCGGAAATGTGACTGGATACATAGGACTGGTCCTGGTAACAGGTTGAGTGGGCCAACTAGAAAGACCTGTCCAAATTTTTTTTTTTGGACTCCTTGTGGAATTTCTTCCTCCTTGGTGTGGAGCAAATCTCTTTTCTGGAATGGAATCTTATCACTTACCATCAAACAAGGGTGATCAAAGAATTTCTTTATGAAAAAAAAAAGGAATTTCTTTATGGTCACCACTTACAGAAAGTTGGAGGCCAGATTCAGGGTTTTAGGTTTTATGGCTGCTTTGAGGAGAAAGTTCTAGTTTCTGTGAGGTGCTTCAGGGAAAGAACAGAGGTTAGAAACCTGCAGACAGGAGGGGCTGGCTCACAGACACTGCTGCTGGGACCTTCACTTAGGGATATATTTGGGAGTCCTAACAAACCTACCCACAGAAGCAATGTGTTCTTTTGGTTTTTTTGTTGTGTTTCATATTTATTTTCTTTATATATTGTCTAGTGGGGTGATTAAACCTATAATCTGATGGCACTCCATCTTGACTGTTGTGGACTAATGCTAAATTGTACTTCTGGTATGAATCAATAGAGGAGTCAAATTGTTATGGATATGTGTGTATGCATATGCCAAATGGTTAGAAATCGACAGCTGTAAGAGATGCTGAGGTACAGACCAACACATACAAAACCCTGGTCAGATTGCCTAAAGTTGGCGAACACAGAGAGATGTGAGACCTAGCTACAGTAGACATTCTTTGACTGGCTAACCTGCAAAGGTATGGAAGCCAAACATTTACTTGCATTACTAGAGTCAAACATTTTTAGTTAAAAGAACACTCTTCGATTTATTCACTATTCCTCCCCGTCCATTTCCTCTGCCAGCTCTTCTTCTACACTGAGAGGCGAACACAGGGCATGCTAGGAAAACCCTTCAACACTAAACTCCCAACACTTGGAGATTCTAACCCAACCCTTCTCAGAACACACGGAAACGGGATTAGCACGTAATTTATCCAACAGCTACACAACAAAGACAGTGATAGGATTATTCTCAAGTTTAAGCAACTCGTAATTTTCATTGGAATCAGTTTTCAAGTCTAAAATAAGGAGCTGAAGGAAGGTAGAAGTTAGATTTACTGATATGATTCGGTGGGAGAGGGACCTTGAGGGCAGGTGGGTCCAAACCATGGCACGTGAGAGCTGGAGGCAGGTGAGGGACAGACCTATCAGGCAGACAGAGGTTAAAGTGGGGAGTTTTATTGCGATAAAGGAAATGGGAAAAGAGAAGGGTGGGGGGGGGAGCAAAGACTTGCTTGCCTCTTCAGAAGACCAGCCGGAAAGAGAGAGCAGAAATAGGCGGAGCTTGTCTCTTAAAGAGACCTTTTGCCCCTGCAAACAGACTAAAGTAACCTAGCAGCCATAGGGCCCTGGGCTGGCTAAGGTACTGCCTGGGTTCATTCTGCCAGGTGACATAGGCCAGCATAATGCCTGAATTCTAACATTTACAATGTAATTCCGGGGTTAAACAAGACGCTCGATTGCTGGTGGGGACATGAAAGGAAGCTCAGGTAAAGCCGTGGTTGGGCAAGTCATTCCAATAAAAAGACAGACAGCAACCAAACAAATTTCATTAAAGAAAGCCACCCACGCTAGCTGAAGGAGACCTTGAGCCAGAGAAATGTAGACAGAATGAATAGGTTTCAAAAGTTCAGTCTGGCTAGCTAAAATAGGCTTGGAAATAGCAGAAATAATAATGCCTCCAGAGTAATCGTAGTTTTTATTAAATGCTATCTACTAGTCATGATACTAAACATCTCATAATTCTCAGCTTAAAATATCAAAAAATAAATAAATAAAAGGAGGAATAATGATCCCATTTTTGGTGAAGGGGCAAACCAAGGCATTATGGGAGAGCTGGGGCTTGATGTTCAAATTCCATCACTGAGGCAGAGAAGAGAGAAGTAGAAGATGGGTAATTCTAACATCAAGGGTTGAAGAGCCAAGACTCATTGATAAGTAGACAGTGTGGGGCTCCTGCAGACTGTCAATGAGTTTGAATACAATAAGTTACCCAGAACCTACTTAAAACTGTCTTTAAGTCATAACTTAGCTTTGTTGATTTGAGGTTACTTGTTTTCATTTTGTTTCCATTTCACTGTAAAGGTAAAAAAGTGGTAGTGGTGATTGAATCTTGTCAAACAATTAGTCTAGAAGGTTAATGTTTACACAAAATAATAATCAAGTAATTTGAATAATAGTTAAATATTTATAAATTCTAGCAAATATTAACATACATATTTAAAATCTTTCAATTAATTAATTGATTCTTTTATTTATTTTCATTTTATGTGCATTGGTGTTTTGCCTTCATGTATATCTGTGTGACAATGTCAGATTTTAGAGTTACAGACAGTTTAGAGCTGCCTTGTGGGTGCTGGGAATTGAGCCCACGGCCTCTGGAAGAGAAGTCAGTGTTCTCAAACTCTGAGCAATCTCTCTAGCCTCTGAGTCTTTCAATAAATATTTACTGAGTGTCCACAGTAAACCAGGCTCCATTCTAGATGCCAGAGATACCAAAATCTCTATTGGGACTTAGATTCTAATGAAGCTGCAATATAGTAACTAAACAGCTAACAAAATATGGTTATTTCAGATGGCAACAAAAGTTATGAAAAAAATAAGAAAGGCTGGCACATCGGAGGTAGGGCAGAAAGAATTGATTTCTATCTGCTTCCCTTTCTTTAGAATATGTATGAGGGTCTTCTTTTTATAATATAGACTATTCTTCAGAATTGGATTTACTATTTTTTTTTAATTTAAAAAAGTTTATTATAGTCCCTCGGTGGTGGTGCATGCCTCTGATCCCAGCACTCAGGAGGCAAGATGCAGGGGGATATCTGAATTTGATTAAGGCCAGGTCTACAAAGCAAGTTCCAGGACAGCCAGAGCCATTACATAGAGAAATCCTGTCTCAAAAAACCAAAACCAAAACAAGGAATTGGGTTTAAAACAGACTTCAAAATTATGCTTTAATTAAAGGGAATGAATATTAACCAAGAATTGCCTGCTTCATTTGGGCCAACCCCAGAGAAAACAGGCCTGGGCTCTGTGTGCCTGAGGGATTTACGGAGTAAAGTTCCCTGTGAGGTTTCCACTCCACCGTTGGCATTTTGCAGCGTCTTCTTTCTGAGAAACTCAAAGCCTGGATCCCAATCAGCTGTTAAACATTGATGAAGTAGCTGACTGCTGTAGTCTGCTGAGTTTACACAGTAAAAGCACAGGACACATCCAGTCATAAAATGAGGCCAAGTTCCTTATACTGTATCTCCTCACCCAGCCTAAAGACAAGCGGTGGTGCTTATTCTTAAAGCCACTTGATAAGCCAAGCTTCGCTGACACCCATGGAAGGCTGTCCATCTCTGAACAAAACAGAGGAGTGGATTAAGGGAGTGGAGGTGGGGGCAGGGAGGGAATGGGAAGCAGGTGGCTGGGGAAACTGCAGTCAGGATGTAAAAACTAAACAAACAAACAAGCAAATAAATAAATAGCTATTTTTTTAAAAAAGAAAAAAATTAGACCAAGTTGAAAATCCAGACTGGTGTCCTGAAGTTATTACTAGAAAACTCCCAGTCTTGGCTGCATCTTTTCCATGTGTCCATTTTGTTTTTGTCAGCAATCAATAATACTGAAAAATATGGTATAATACTATACAATAAATACAGAGATACCAGAGATACCAAAGTCTGTAATGTTTGGGGGAATGTTGACATACATCAGCATATAAACACAAGCCTTTGGTGAAGTTCACACATGCATTTCTTGGAAGTATACAAACTTCCAAGAAATATATGTGGTTAATACAGAATTTGATTCAGGATGCTGGTATTGCCATTCACTACACGGGGTGCAAGCCTGCAACCCCAGCACCCAGGAAGCTGAGACAGGCAGACACTGAGTCTGAGGCTAGCCTGAGATGCCTAACAAGACCCTGCCACAAAGAAAATAATGAATAAAAAGCTTTAAAATTACTGTTTTATTAAAAATGCTAAAAAACGCACAGTTTGGGGGTAAACAATAAAAGGGAAAGAATGTGAGGGGGAATGGAGAGAAAGGGGGCTGCCTATCTATACAGGAAAGTGAAGGGATTACCCCGCTGGGGGTCTTGACCACGGATCCATCTTACTTCTGACAAGGAAGTCCTGCCATCAGATTCACAGAGAGATCTGGGTGGCTGTCACACCCTTTGTGGAAGCCATTCCTCGAACAAAACCAGTGCCAGGGAAGACGGCATACATTGAAAATCACACTTGGCTTGGACCAAAACCCATAGTTCCATTAGAGAGCCGTCCCCAGTGTTCGTTCTCGGAGCCGGAGCCGGAGCCGGGGCAAGCAATGCATTTTCTTCCAGTTGATCCAGAATCCCTGTGGGATACTGACTCCATCAAATGCAGATTGACATCTATTTGCAGTGCAAGTAGAAATGGCGGTCTCACTCTGAATTATTTAACATGGCAACATTTTGCACATATAAATCATGTCCAGCTTTATTAGATTAGGCCAATTGAGGAAATATATACACCTGCCTGTCATGTAAACCCCTTCATCTTGGGGAGCAGACTCCCCAGGGGGACATCCCAGGAAGTAAATTGAATGCTGAGTGGTTTACCCAGCGATAGGCCCGAGTTGAAAATTGAAATTCTTGTATGGACATTGAAATTCACATCAAAAATGAAAACCTAGGTATCTCTCCTGGTTGCCAGGGTGCTGATCACCAGGGAAGTTTAGATTGGCATGACTATGGCAGTTGGCTCTGTGCCTTTCTGCTGGAGCTGGGCCCTGTTAATGTGATAGTGTACCTCAGGTCGTCTCAGGTCTTCAGAAGAAACACGGTCTACAAACGGCAGCCTATCACTTGCATAAATCAACCACGTTGCTTGATATGATTTCCCTGCTTTGTGTGTGGGGGGGGGCCTTGTCAGAAAGGGGTAGGAGATGATAAGTGTTTAACAGCGAACTAAAGCACAAAGATTAGCAGGCAATGACTTTTTTATCAGACAAGCCGACGTAGTGATGCTCAGCTGATAGACTTAATTTCTATTACAAGAGGCGAGGGTGGGGTGGGGGCGGGGTTATGTCCAGGCCTGTGCTCACTGTACTCATGAAATCACTGCAGAGAATCTCTCATAAAAAACAAACTGCATTGCAAATTACGGTCCGTGTTAAAGCTCTTCCCAATTTAAGATCGGGGGCGGGGGAGGGTGGGTGGTGGGGAGTCACTTAGTGCCACATATGGGGACAGCGTTGGAAAATGGCATTGTATCTCCAGTCTCCTCACTCCACCCCGCCCCCACTTCCCCACCCTAGTTAAAGGGAGAGACTATTCCTCTGAAGAGAAAAGGCACTGTGAGGGGACCCAGCGCCATTACGCTGAGAGCCGAGAGGCACAGAAAGAAAAAGGCCACTGGTCTCAGTTTACTGCCACAATGGCCTTTTATGAGAGGGATTAGACACGCCAGGAGCTGGCACAGCATTCAGCGGTGCCCCTGACGACAATCTGGAAAAAAGATGATAAAATCAGTTTGTCGGAAGGTTAGATCACCAAAGACTTCCGAGATTGGCTTTCTGGAATCCCACCCCCTTTGGAAAGAAGATGAAAGAAAGGAAGAAGAAAGAAAGAAAGAAAGAAAGAAAGAAAGAAAGAAAGAAAGAAAGAAAGAAAGAAAGAAAGAAAAAGATGGGCTGAAAGCTGATTTTTTTTTCTCCTTTCCCTTCCTTCCCCCAACTCTATGTGTGCAAGATGTAGCATTCAGAAAACACGTTGAGCGGGTTGAGGCATTAAAAAGATCAGTCTTTGGCTGCTCAATGAAAGGGTGCTGTGCATGTGACTCACATACTAAACGGAACCTGCCTTCAAAGCCCGTTTTACTGCCTAATTATATATACACAAAATGTAGCTGTCTGTTTCAATCAAATCATAGGAAAAGGAATAAAACTCCTCTAAAGATGCAATTTTCATGGTTTGTCATAACCTTAGAAACACTGCTAACGCCAAAGGAGGAAGTGCAGCTGCATGGTCCAGATAAGGTGCCAGTAATTGTTTTTCTTTTAATTATTACTTTATAAAGACATTATACCTCCTCCTCTGAAGGAAAGTCGGTGTCCTCTGCTGTCTCTCTCTCGCCCCCTCCCTTCCCATTTTCACAGGGAGCTTGTTGATATGCATTTCAGCTGGGGCTGGAAGCCAGCGTAGCTATGGAAATAATATTTAAGTAACCACATAACTACAGGCTTTCCAACAGTTCCAGGGAGGAAACCATTTTGAAATTTATGTTCTAAATTGAGTGGCACTTTCCAGAACACAGATAGAGCAAGAGAATGCAGATAAAGTGCTCAGACCTCAACAAGGTCAGCAGTCAGGCTACACTGGAGTCCTCTCCACTCGTAATAACTAATATGCTTATTTTTTTAATTATTAATCACATGGACATTTTCATTCTTGTCAGCCTCACTGAAGAACGATGTAATAAAACACACAAAAGGCTCCCTCTCCCTCACATTTTCTATGTGAAGATCTTTTTTTTAACAATAACCCAAAACTGTAAAGTTTAATAAGCCATTACTAATTTACATATTTTCATAGATTCAAATCATTAAAATGCAATGATATTTTAATGGCTTAAATATATCTAATTGCACATTAGAAGTCTCTAACACTGGAGATGGCACTGACCATACCACTGAAGGCCACCAAGTGTTTATTTCAGAGCGCAGTGGCTCCTCCTAACATTTCTTGGAGAATCAGGGGTCACAGTTGGATGAGTAAACTGATTATCTTATAACAGGCATATTTTTCAAAAGTCATAATCTTAGCTACCATTCCCCTTCCCCTCTTTTTAATTTCCCTCCACCCACCCCAGTTCTAGCTCCAGCCCTGGTAGGTTTAAGATCTGAGGTCCAAATCCACAGAGTAAATAACATAATTTGTTGTGTTGATTAGGCAGACACGTTTGGTAATGCTACTCTCAACCACTCTGAGCTCTGGAGCTGAAGAGACACATGAGAAAATCAGAAAGTTAAAGGGACTTAAGGCTTGGGAGGCATTGCTTAAATCCCAGATTCCAAAGTGGAGCTTGTGAAACTATTAAAAAAGAAGTGTGCATGATGTTCCAGCATCATTATTCTCAACAGCTGAAAGTGGAGCCAGTCCAAATGTCCATCAAATGAACGATTAAACAAATTACAGTATGCACATATAATGAAATAGTATTCAGCTGTAATAAGGAGCAAAGTACTCATAGACGCTATAATGTAGATGAACCTTGACACTATTATACTAAATGGAAGAAGACAGACATAAAGGGTCACATGCTAAATGACTTCATTTATATGAAGTATGCAGAATAGTTAAAACCAGAGATACTGAAAGTGGAAAGACAATTGTTAGGGACTGAGGGAAGGAGGGATTTGGGTGTAACTGTGATGGGGGAGTGTCATATATCAATCTGTTGATTTCATTGGCTAAGCAATAAAGAAACTGCTAGGCCCATTGGATAGGCCCACCCTTAGGTGGGAGGAGTAAACAGAACAGAATGCCGGGAGGAAGAGGAAGTGAGGTCAGACTCGACAGCTCTCCTCTCCGGAGCAGACGCCTTCAGAGAGAGGCCATGCTACCTGCTCCAGGGAAGACGCACGCTATGAAGCTCCAACCCAGGATGGACTTAGGCTAGAATCTTCCCGGTAAGCGCACCTAGGGGCGCTACACAGATGATTAGAAATGGGCCAGAGCAGTGTTTAAAAGAATACAGTGTCCGTGTAATTATTTTGGGGCATAAGCTAGCCGGGCAGGGCAGGCAGCTGGGGTGTTTGGGGACGCAGCCCCGCCGCCGTCCATATTACTACATAACTGCTTAGCAGGTGTAGGGTTTTACACGCAAATGATGAAATGTTTTAAAATCTGGCATTGTAGTTATAAAACATTAGACACAAAAGAACTGTTTTTCTTTTAAAACTGTTTTGTTATGAACATTTGCTTCAATGAACCAAACAGAGTCTTAGTACTCCCTCAAACATTTACTCACTCCCTCACTCACTTACTCATATTTTAAATTTATTTTTATTTCATACACACTGCATATGTGTCCAAGTGAGGGTTTCAGATCACCTGAAACTGGAGTTACAGGCAGTTATGAGCTTGCCATCTGGGTGCTGGAAACTGAACCCAGGTCCTCTGGAAGAACAGCAAGTGTTCTTAACCACTGAGCCATATATGAGAAAACATGAGATATATGTATGTGCGCGTGCACACACATACACACATACATCTATATCACTAGGTTGTTGGGTCTAAAAATGGGGCCCCAAGACCAGCAACTTTAGCATTATCTAGGAACTTAATTGAAATAGAAAACCTTGGCTTCAATGCCATTCTTGTTGAAAACTCTGGGAATGAAATGGAGCAATCCAGATGGAAAAGAGGCCTTTGGGTGATTCTCAAGGTACCTCTAATTTGAGAGCCAGGGGTGCATTAGGATGACCCTGACCTAATACAGAAAAGAGAATGATGCTACAGAATCGATGAAGTGACTAAGTCTTCAGGAAGATTCACAGAGGTAGTAGAGGAAATCATCAGGAAGAATGAACTATTGACTGACTTACAGACATTTCACCCTGGTAAATAAAGAGATCAGTCAAAAACAAACACAACAAAAACAAAAAGAAAAAAAAAGATAAAAACCAATTACAACCTGGTGGTGGTGGAGCATGCTTCTAATCCCAGCACTCAGGAGGCAGAGGCAAGCTGATCTCTGCAAGTTCAAGGTCAACCTGGTCTACAGATTGAGGACAGCCAGAGCTGTATACTAGGCATGCACTTCCCCAGGGAGCTATATCCATTGCCTCTGTTTTCATTATTAAAAATAGAACTAGTTAAGTTGAAAGAAAATGTGATATGTTAACTACAGAAGGGTCAGAGATAAATTCTGATGACATGCTAAGGAAGAGTAAGTGATGAAAGCTGAACAATAAGTGATCTGAGTTGAGGTGTGACTGGTTAGAGATTTCTAGAGGTCTCAGAGTGGCAGGCATCAGTACTGAATCTTTCTGGTCAATATTTTGCCACCTACTTTGCAGAAGTCAGGGAGAAGGAAAGTGATTATTAAATCTGACACACCACTAGGAAGGCAGGAAGACTTCTTTGTTGATAGAAGGTGGATTTAGACAAATTAGGATGAGACGGATAGTAATGAGAAATCTGAACAAGGATAAAGATTACATATGGTATCTAATGAGAATTTACAAAGGGGACAGAATTAAGATTTGTATTGGGACCAGTTTAACGGAGAAAGTCCTAAGAGATTTGACTTTCTGAAAGTTCCATATTAATTGTAAATCTGCTCTTAGACCACACCAAGGAAAAGGAAGCAACTGGGAAATACTTCTGTCCTCTGTCATCAAATCCAGGAGGAGGATTATGTTAAGTACTGAAGGAATTTGAGGACAAGATGGCATTATGTACCAAGCTAGAGATGCCTGGAGAGAACAATCCTGAAACACCCCCCCACACACACACACACACACAAAACGGGGAATTTTGAAATGACTTGAACTGCGTTTGATCAGGAGCTCACTGGGCAATCTATAGTACTAGATGCTAGAGACAAAGGGGAAAACCAAAATTGATACTCTGTCGTGTGATACTTAAAATGGAGTGGATGAAAATAGATAATATGAGAAAAACAGTGAAACAGAATTTTCCAGAGTGATAGTAATAAGAAAAATAAAATAACAGAAGACCAGAGAAGATTGGTTCAGGCAGCATTTGATAGAGGCCAGATAACACCTTTCGAAGTAAGGACGGGGCATGGAAACTCCATTTTAGAGCAGGGGCGGCTAGAAGACAACATTTGAAATGGAGGGTCAAGCTCTCTGTGCAGAGGAAGCAGTCTAGGCAAAGGCCACCAGGCAGGCGTGGGCTTGGTGTCCTGAGGCAGAGAAAGAGGAGAAACAAGGGAAATCCAGGGGGGTAGGGAGTTATGCTGTTAGAGCTGTGGATAGGAATGAGGTCAGTCAGGCTCCTCCATCCACGTGTAGGAGTCTAGATTTCATTCCAAGTGAAAAGGGAAACCACTGGAAAGAACTCAGAGGGAAATGATAGGATCTGACTTGCATTCTTAAAACACTGACTGGGCTCTTATCTGGAGAATGGATTATGGGCCAGACAGAAGGGAAGATGGCATGAGGAAATGAGATGGGAGACAAGGTAGGACCAGTCACAACCCGAGCGTGGGTAGGTGGTAACATAGGAGCTGGTAAAGCCTTGTTCCAGGCTGTGTGCTGGGCAGTACAGCCACTCACAAATAGAAGCTGAAAATCACGTATACTACAATTGTAGCAAAGGCCTCAAATAAAAAGGGAAAAACTGAAGACCAAATTCATGGGGGAAAAAAAAAAATCACAGAGGTGGGCAGATGTGATAAACAGTTATCATGGTAACAAAAATCCTTAAATTTACACAGAAAATGATCCATTCACACGTTAAAAGTAAATACTGACGACATATGCCAGTCCCCCCAGTCCAGGAGTTCTTGAGTTTAAGGTCAACCCTGCCTACACAGCAAGAACTTGTTTAAACTATTCTTAACTCCAATAAACACAGAAACAAAATCGAATCTGCTTTCATAAAAAGGCTCTGGATGATAAAACATTATTTTCCTGGTAAGATGTCACTCTCGTGCATGATGTGAGACTTGACATTTGCTCCAGCTGTCTTTTTTTTTTTTTTTTTTTTTTTTTTTTTTTTTTTTTTTTTTTGAGACAAAGTTTCTCCGTAGCTTTTGGTTCCTGTCCTGGAACTAGCTCTTGGAGACCAGGCTGGCCTTGAACTCACAGAGATCCGCCTGCCTCTGCCTCCCGAGTGCTGGGATTACAGGTGCGCACCACCACTGCCCGGCTTGCTTCAGCTATCTACACTCCTTTCGATGGCAACACTTTGGTCACTGTCTTAGTCACTGTTCTATTGCTGTACAGAAACCAAGGACCTCTTATACAAGAAAGCATTTAAGGTGGGCATTGGTGGTGCCCACCTTTAATCCCAGCATTTTGGAGGCACAGACAGGTGGACCGCTAAATTTGCAGCCAGTCTGGTGTACAGAGTGAATTATAGGACAGTCAGGGCTATACAGAGAAACCCTGTCTCAAAAACCAAAACAAACAAACAAAAAACCCCAAAAAAGGAAAAGAAAGCATTTAATTAGGGGCAGGGTTACAGTGCATTATCATCATAGTGGGGAGCGTGGTGGCAGGCACAGTGATGGAATACTAACTGAGACCTACGTTCTGATCCACTGGCAGTGAGAGAGGGTCTAGCATGGGGTTTTAAAAACTCAAAGCCCACCTGCCCAGTTACACACACTTCTTCCAACAAGGTCACGTCTCCTAACCCTTCTAACCCTATCAGAGTTCCACTCCCTAACGACTAAGCATTCAAATCTATAAGTCTATGGGAGCATTCTTATTCAGACAACTACAGTTTCTTTTCCACAAAGGAACTACTTTGAGATATCAGAGACTTCTAAAGACCCATGATGCCTCATTTCTCTGCCAAATAAGCACCTCTTAAGTTGGCTTCTGCTCCTGCTTGTGAGACCATTAAATCTCAGGTACAGAGTGTTACATTTTTTCTCACCTACAAGTCAACTCAGTAGCCATGACCTTTGGTCGACTGCCTTGGATTTTTAACTTTCCCCATTACCCTTCCCTTCTCTGTTCTTCCTTATAGCCATATCTGTTAGGTTCTGATGAACCAATCCTGGCAGCCAGGACCAAGAAATACCATGAAGTAATTGTGAGAGCATCATAGCTTCAAGACCTGCTCCAGGGAAAAGTTTCCCTAATGCAGGTGTACCAACTCTGCTCAGGCAAGGGCAGGGGGAGGGGTCTCCAGCGAAGTTGTTCCAGCTCTGCTCGGCTAGGAGAAAGCTTTCCCAGCTAAAGTGGTGCAGCTCTATTCTGCTCTGGAGCAAGTTGTTACAGCTGGGCTCCGCTCCGGTGAAAATGTCACACTGCCCAACAAACCTCACTCAAGAGATTTAATAGGAAAGAAGAAGCCGGGGGGGGGGGGGGGGGGGGAAGCTACCTCCAGGGTGAGAAGCAGCAACAAAATGAGCAGGGTATAGAGCTTATATAGGTTTTCAGGGGTGGGGAGGCTTGAGATTGGTGAATTTTTATGGCCTGATTCAGGGGAAGCTTAGCGATTGGTGGGACTTTGTGCTCAGGATCTCAGGGATTGGTGGGATTCTGAAGTCCGACTCTGGGCAAGCTGAGGGATTGGTAAAATTTCAAGCCCTTAACCGAAGATATGTAATTTGTCCTTTATTTGGAAAAAAGCCCTTGAACCCCACTCCCCCCTTTTTTTGTTTTTTGAGACAGGATTTCTCTGCTTCACAATCCTGGCTGTTCTAGAACTTGCTTTGTAGACCACGCTGACCTTGAACTTACAGAAATATACCTGTCTCTGCCTCCCAAGTGTTGGGATTAAAGGCGCCCACCACCACTGCTGGCAAACCCACTTTTATGTGTCTCTAGAAATCAAAACAATTCCAGGTCAGTCTCCAAAGCTACAAAGAAACCCTGTCTCAGAAAAAAAAAATCAAAACATATTTGTCAATAATCCCTTTTTTATTAAAAAACAAAGTGTTTAAAACTTTTGAAGGCTCCAAGCAATTACTACATCACCTCTAATCTGAGAGGTGTCCCAGTCCATTGCTATTGGAGCTAATGGACAGATTTTCTTATGGAGCTAGCATGGTCCTATGCCAGAATGATGGTAAGGTCAATTGGCTGAAGTCAGGGTTAGATAATCTAAACTGAATGGCTTCTCCAGAAGTTGTGGAGAGCATAGCTTGTACAACAAATCACAAAATAAACCTCACTGTGGAGTCAGGAGATGAAGGATGCCTGTTGCCAAATCAGAATCCAATGTCCAGGGCCCACATAATAGGAGAGAACTGATTTGTATAGCTTGTCCTCCCATCTACATGCATGTTCTGTGATTCATACAGGTAGGCAGACGGGCACACACACACACACACACACACACACACACACATCTTAAAAGTGTGTACTGAGTCTGGGACATCACAGTTCAGCGAGTGCCTGTTGAATAAATGAATTACCATATGAATGAATGAATTACAATATGAGACCACAAAACAGTCATGAAAAGCATATGCTCCCTGTCTGGGTTTTAACATACACTTCAGCAATGGTTCTTTCCACGGGACAATAACCAACTCTTGATACTAATGAAGATGAGGCCACTACAGCCTTCTACTTATTCTTTCTAGGCCTGAAGGAAATCCAGGAGCAAAAACAAGCCCCTTCTCCTGAGACTCAGCAAGAGACACAAACTCCCAACGCTGAAGAGTTGTAGTTAAAGTGTAAACACTAACTTTGTATATAGTTTTACGACTCAATTTCCCCTTTTTTATGAGAGCATAAAACGCATTTTAAAAAATAAATAAATCTTTAATGGAAGTGTATGATAGTTGACATGGGAAGTGTCTGAATCTGTCATATACAATACAAGTACATATTTAAATACACATATTATGAACATTTAAAACAGCCATGGCTCAATATAATGTTAAGCCTCTTATCTGAAGCATTACTCTCTAAATATGAACCCACTTGCATCTTAAATACAGTTTGCCTTACATGTATAGGCAAACTGTAAAATATTTTAATCTAATGTTTATTCTAGAATTTTCTCTGTCTTTCAGAAAATATTATCCTATATGCTCAGTTTACTAAGATAAAAACATAAAAATTCCTCATCTGTACTTTTTGTCTTAATGTAAAAAATCTATCACATAAATAGGAAACAGTTTCTTTCCCATAATTCCTTTCCCGGGCTCTCCTTATTTCTATTTTATGGCATTAACATTCTTATCTTCTCTTATGAGTTAATCAAATGTAAGTCAATGTATCTGGACCCAGCGTCACTGGTGCGCGAATACCCAGCTCAACATCCCGAGAGAAATCACCACTTAAACATTCTTCTGGCCCAGTGCTTTGTACATTTAACCCAACAGACTAGCTTGCCATCACCTTGGCTTGGTTTCCCTTCATGCTCTCTAACCTGGCTCCATTCAGGAACTCAGTGGTCCCTTCCCATAAGATTCCCCTAGTCTCTCCCCATCCTGTGGTCCCAGTGATGCTGTTATGATGACTTCTCGGCATGACTGTCTCCTCCTCTTTAGAGACAGTGATTCTAGCTCCTCACTACCTGATCTGGCACCAGTCTACCCAGACCTCAAACTACAATCAGTGTCTAATACAACCAGGCTGTCCTATTTTTTTCCACATAAAATTCTTCACAGACTTCTCACTGTTCTTCAAGGATGGTACATGTTTGCAAACCTTTATGAACTGGCTCCGACCTCCTCTATAATCCTATCTTAGGCTACTTCTTCCACTTCTTAAACAGGGGCTTTGTCCCCTACCTGCCCTATGTCAAAAGGAGAGCAAACAGCATCACACGCCCCGCTAGCGCTCTATAGTTTTTTTTCAATTCCCTTTGCCTGATTGTTTTTTCCTTCCTCAGCTTCCAGGAAAGTGTTTTCTGACTTCCCATCACATTAAATAGTCCTCTTCTGTTTCCCCACTGAACCCCATTCCCACTGTACATGCCTGGTGTCAGTCCACCTGCATGGACCATACTGTTCCCAGAGGAAGGGAGGAAGAGGTCCATGTCTCCATTTTTGAATAGACAATAGCTAGATGGTGCCTGCTATTGTGTATGTACTGATAAAAATGTTTGATGAGTGGAAGTTCATTTCAAATCTTCGGAAAGACCTGCAATTGGCCTATGCACTTCCAGAAACAGGAAAAAGGGGGCTCACAGGTTCATATGACCTTATATGACCACATACAGTAAAAGCAGGTCGGCTGTGTCCAAGACAAACTGCAGTAAGTTAAACCCCTTTTGCCTGTCTCTCCTCTGTGTTTTAACACATGTCTAATTTTAGATCCCTCTCACCTGCTCCACTTCCAAGGTTTAAAGTTCATGATTAATCTGTTTGCCTTAATGCCGCTGAGAATGTGCCAATGACCTCAACTGAACTGGGAAATATGAACTGAATAAGGAATTAAAAACAAAAAACAAAACCAAAACCAAAAAGACCCTCTAGATCCTAAAGAAATACATTCATGCAAGATTCTGTTGTAGACCTTTGCTCACTGGAAAACGTACCCTGATTCCAAATAGCAATGGTGGGCTGCAGTAAACAACATTAAAGGGCAAACAGTCCTTGTTAAAGAAAATGCTGTTTCAGGCTAAAGTCCCCGAGATCATAAAAGATACATGATGTGATAAACAAAACCAACCAGACAGGCCTGTTCAGTGACTAACCACTGATTGAATTTTCCAACGCACATGGACTGTCTGAGAGATAAAGCATTCACAAAAGGTCCATGTTAAATATTAGGCTGTCAGGTTTTTCTGTTCTTTTTTTATGTTTCTACTGAGGTCCAGGAACAGTTGAACATTTTCCTTCCTCTTTCAATTTTCTTCCATTTCTGACTCTTATTGGTTGTTTGTGTTTTTGAATTTTTTATGATGTGTGAAGACTGGCAAACAGTTGCTATGATTGTCAAATGCCTTAAATCAAGAAGAGAAAAATGCAATAAAACAGTTTCCATGGTAACCCACTGCAACTTAGTACCTCTGGATTATGAGCCAGCTCACATCCATGATCATTACTTGTTGACAGGCATAAATGGAGCCTAAAAGCATTAATTTTAGAGATAGAGCTGAGATATAGGGCTAAGTTATAATAACGTTTCAATATTTCCAAGGCAGCAACAGCAAACGGACACCAATTGTGTCACAGTTTAGATGACGTTAATAAACTAAGCAGAAAATTTTGGAGAAATTGACAAGCTTTCCTCTCTAGGTGGCATAACAAATGTGCGCTCCCCTCTTGAGGCTGCAAGTAGTAGCAGACACATGTTTGATGGAGTTAAAAGAAAGCCAATGCCAGAAATCATATGGAATGCTAGCTGGGTATATTAATGCAGGAAGAGCTCCAATATTGAATGACTCTTTAAAATGTGGGTAGCAGAAACTCTCTTAGAACATAAATAGGTATATTTTAGTAGGCACAATTCCTTTCCTCCTTTTCTTTTAGTGATTTTAAAGTGTGTGTGTGTGTGTGTGTGTGTGTGTGTGTGTGTGTGTGTGTGTGTGTGTAGAAAGAGGCCAGGAGAAGGTATTGGCTCCCTTAGAGCTTACATGTAGTTGTGAGCTACCCAACATGAATTCAACCAAACTCCCATTCTCTGTAACAGCCTTAACTGCTGAGCCATTTCTTGAGCCCCCTCTTCTTTCTTTTTAAAAGATTAGATTGAATTAAAATGTGAACAACTATGTGTTTTTCTACATATTTACACCAATATTCCCACCAATAGCCCTCATGCCAACATCAGACATTTTAATGCTTTAAAAAAAAAAAAAGATACACTGAATATAGCTGCTTCTAGCTGGCTTCTGTAGTTCCCACTCACCAATGTAATCAACAATTGAAAGACAACGCTTTTCAAAGCTGTGATATTTCTAAATATATCTTTATGACAACCCATAAAATCTATAACGATTTAATATAATAAAATTGGTCCATTTTCTTAACATTTAGATTTTAGCTAAGAGAAAATTTCATTTTTCTGAAGACATATGAGTTCCCTTTCCCTCCAAACATTTTTAATAAAAGATGGGATTTGGGGCCAGCAAGAGAGCTCAGCAAGCAGAGGTGCTTGCCACCAAGCCTGACGACCTGGGGTCTATCTCTGGGATCTCCATGGTGGAGGGGGAGACCTCCCATAAGCTATCCTCTGATGTCCACATCCATGTCATCGCCTATGTGCACAAAAATGGAATGAACAGAAAAAAAAATGGAATGAACAGAAAAAAAAGAGAGAGATAAGCTGTTACTGCTGGACACGGCGGCTCACGCACTTAGAAGGTGGAGGCAGGCTGATCAAGTGTTCAAGACCAACTTTGACTATTTATCAACTTTGTAGCCTGGGATACATGAGGCCCTGTCTTAAAACAGACTGTGTCAGACATATAAGTGGTACCTTTAATTGGGAGGCAGAGACAGGATGATCTCTGTGAGGTCAAGGCCAGCCTGGTCTACAGAGTGAGTTCCAGGACAGCCAGACACAGAGACACAGAGAACACTGTCTCAGAAAAACAACAACAACAAAAATCAATAGCAACGACAAAAAACCGAACTGTGTCCGTTGGAGAAAGGGGAGAAGGAGGAGGCAGAGTAGAACAGATTGTTTTTCTTTAAAGTTTGGTTTTCATTATTTTAGAGGGAGGAACCAGTATACCTCAGTTTCCACTTCTGTCCTCTTGGGTTTAAAGTTTCAAAGAAGGCTGCTACAATCACTTACTGAGATGGAGGTATGTCAGGAGCCATACTGAACAACACTTGATGCAAATTAAGTTTTTTGAGTAATGCTATCTGCTGTTACTACCACCAACCACTACCACCACCAGCACCATCACTACCACCATCACCAACACTGTCACCACCACTACTGCTATCATTGTCTCTTGTGTCCTCCACTGTGTTTCAAGTCTACATGTGCCTAGAAATATTTGCTAAACTGAATGTCTATTTGTTAACTGGATGTTAAGAGTGCTTTCAGTGACTAGCTTTGTTAGAATCTGTGAGATTTTTCAGGAAATTTGGTTTTGTGGTCTTTCTTCACAAGCTCTGGACCCTCGGAGATTCATAAAGCACTCGTTAAGGGAGCTCAAGTGTTCTGTGCAGGAAAGCTATCTCCTCGGATTGCCAATTTGTAGAATTAAGCCCCTCAGAATACTGTAGGGCCTCTGAACCAGTGCAGCACAGACCGTGTTTAACCTACTGACCTGAGCGGCCACAATTTAAGAATTCTCCCTATTTTCAAGCAGTGATTTAGAAACTTGCTAGCTACTTCAATGTTTTCAATTATTTTTCTTTGCTTCGCTTTAAAGAATATAACCATTTCCAACACAAGTAATTTTCTTCCATTCTAAGACTGTGGATTATGTCAACATAATATTCAAATAGCTTGTCTAGAAAAAAAAAGACACTGGCCCGTTCCTATCCTTTTTTCAGTACTCGTTAGTATCAGGAATCCTTTCCATTACTGCTGTCGTCTCTGTTCGCCTTCCCTGGTATAGATTCCTCATATGTAAACAGTCTCTCTGTCTGTCTGTGTCTCGTTCCCTGAGTCCGTGTCCTTGTTCTAGGAACACAGAGAAAATAAAGGCTATCAGGTTCCAGCTGGATCCCCAGTCTCCTAACACGTAAGAACTTGCTAGTGCATGGTTGTTGCCAGCTTTCAAAGCTACTAAAAAAATGTTTGCCCCTTATCTGAAGGAAGACGTTGCCTAGTTTAGAGCAAAGGGCTTTTTAAAATGTTATTGTTTGTCTTCTCCCTATTGCTTTGTTGGATTTTTGGCATAGGGTCCCACTGTGCAACTCAGGCTGACTTCAAACTGGTCACCATCTTCCCAAGTGCTGGCATCAGAGTCATGCACGGCCACACGCCAGTGCTAATGCCATGCAGCTTTGGTCTCTTGTCTTCACTTAGCACACTTTATAATGGTTTGTTTAAAAAAATACATTTAGAACGTAGTCTGTGTGTTAGGTGCCCTTACTGCTAATGCACCTTCACCTAGCAGCCAGCAGCCCCAGGTGGTTTCTCACGGCAGGCACTGCCTTTTTCTTGCCATGATTTCTTCATAGTCACCAACGCTCTGTCTTATATATATTTAAAATGTATCATTATCTTTTGGGAGGGAGTCAACTTCACACATTATTTATTTTTAATTAGCATACAAATTATGAGGCCTCATTCGGACATTTTCAAGCCGTGTTTTGTCACAGTTGACATTTTCTCTTTTCCGCCTTTCTTTAGCCTCTCTTTTTCAACCTCTTCCAGCTCCTTTTTCTTTTTGAGGCTTGCTTAACCCACAGCCAAATGTTTACACTACAAGCTAGGATCCACATATGAGGGAGAACATGGTTTTTCTTCTGTCTTTGTCCTTCTGATTTTGGGTCACCTCTCTTAATGCTTCTGGATAGTCTTCCACTGTTGCGCATATCCCTTGCGTAAATGTTCTCCATTGTTGTTATCCATTCATCCACCCATGGCTTCTTGGCTTCACCCCATCTTTATAGAACTTACGTCACAGTTCCTTTGGCTGCCTGTGTAGGAAGAAGCTCAGGGTCGTCTTTCAGCCTGAGAAGCTTCACTATCAGACACAGCGTGACTGCGCTGGCGTAGACAGCAGAATCATGGGAACAGTCACCCAAAGTGATGCAGTTTCTGACTGAGTCCGAGATGAGTGACCTTAGTTTTGGGGTGCTGTTCTCTCTGGAGTCCACTCTCCTTTGCCCAGGGAGGGCATGACCTCAGGTGGCAGCAGGAAGTTGAGAGGATACTAAGCCTTTCCTGGTTTGGTCAGCCTGTCCCCAAAGACTTTAAGAGGTTCCCTGCAGACAGTGTCTTTCTTACTCTGCATCCCCATGTTCTTTTCACTATATGAGAAAGACTGTACTTAATGACTGCATTCCCCTTACCAGGGGATGCTGATCACGCTAGCATTCTCTGCCCTTCTGCTATGCTCGCACAGGTTCCCTGTTATGGAGACTTTGAAAGTTTGTAATGAAAGGGGGAAAAGAAAAAAGTCACCGTGGCCCAGTTTGCCTGTCAGACTCTGTTGAGACTCAGAAAAATGATCTCTGAAAACTGACCTCTCCCAACTTCAAAAGGGCAGCAGATGCAGGCAAGGAGAGGTTCTCTGAAGTTTCCTTCCTGATGGCAGAGGACAGATCTTCCTGGAGACAGTCAATTGCTGTGACTCCCTTCCCAAGGTAGCTCATTAGCAGGGGAGACTGATGTGTATCTTAAGAACAAGTGGAATTGAGACCACACCCAGAACCCAAAGAAATTTAACCCAGGTTACACCATCTTGCTTCGGGCCCCTCCAGCTCCCCTAAACCACGTATCATTTCTCTGACCTCATCTGTGTCTGTCTCCTTTCACTCTTCCTTTCTCAAAAGGCAAAAAAGCATCTCACTTTCTTTCAAAGGTTACTTTTCACACTGCCTGGTAATAAATTTGCACCCTTCCCTCCTGTTTGTCTACTGCTGTGTTATTTCAGCAGGTTCAAGGACTGACACACCAGGGGAGAAAAAGATTGTTCACCTCTAGACCCCTGCCCTGTATTCTAGCTTCTGCACCCAGAACCGGCCCCTAGTCTTTGACTTCTACCGGGAAATGACACAGTTTCCTATGAGGACTCTGGGTAAATCCCTTCATTTCCCTAAAGTCAATGCAAGACAGGAAGTCACTAACTCCGGTCTACAATTCTCTATACTGTCTTACCACTCTGCTACCAATCTCACTTAATCATTTTAATCATCAAGCTTCTATTTGAATTAGTTTTATCACTACCTGTTATTGTCTGGTTGGTTTTTAAAACTTATTTTGTATGTATGAGTGCTTTGCCTGCATGCCTGTAAGTTTGCCACATGTGTAACGGGATTTCCATGGAGGCCAGAAGAGGGCATGGGTAACCTAGAACTGGAGTTACTGATGGTTATGAATGACAATGTGGGTTCTGAGAACCAAACATGGCACTCCCAGGTACATTCAACTTAGCAGACATCTATCTAGCCCTTTTGTTGGTTTTTGAGGCAGAGTCTCCTTGAATTGCCCAGGTTGACCTTGAACTCTTGATCTCTCTTTTTCCTCCTGAGCTGGCTGGCACCAGGAAGCCTACATTAACTTTCTGCCTTCCTAGTCAGAATTTGCTTTTGAAAATGACAAGACATTTGTGTTGTTTACTATTTCCACACTACAGACAAAATATCTAATACTTAGTGATAATTGAATTAAACTGCTCTGGATTATATATATATTTAAATAAGTACATTTATTACTTATTGAATAAGGCTGATGATGTCAGATTCCTTGCCTGAATTCCTTCCTTTAGTGGTGTGTGGGAAGTCCTTCTGTATATGTGTTATTTTTATTGGTGAATGGATAAAGCTACTTTGGCCTACAGAAGGGCAGAATACAGTAAAGTAGGAATTCCAAGCAGAGAGAGGAGGAAAAAAAGGGGAGTCATGGAGACAGATGCCTAGGAACCTTATCAGTAAACCAAGAGCCTGGTGGTAAAATATAAAATAATGGAAATGGGTTCATTTAAGACAAAACAGCTAGTTAGCAATATACTTAAGTGATTGGCCAAGTAGTGTTTTAATTAATATAGTTTCTATGCGGTTATTTCAGGTCTGAGTGGCAGGGAAAGGAACGGTCTCCGCCAACACTTTAGAAAAAGAATTGGTGGAATTCAATTTGTATTCTTTCTGCAAATTTGGAAACAGCTCCACCATCATTATGAGAAGAAGCAGAGAGGATTAAAATGCAGATCTATGGATATTAGTGGAGAGAAGGAAGACCAAGTCTCCCTGCATCTGATCACGCAGGGAACAGGATCTCAATGGCACAGGAGCACATCATGGAAAACTCCCCATGTAATAAGGAAGTGAACAGGAACATCCCCACCCCATATCATGAACACAGAAATCGTGGACATTCTGAACTCATTCACCTCTTTACTTAGTCCAGCTTTGTCAAGATAAGCCTTTTATTGCACTGTTCCAAGGCGTTATAGAGGAGGTAATTTACATGGCAGTAATTATGGTGCTATATTTAGAAGTATGCTCTTTACTCTTTCCTGCTAACTTGCATTTGCTTGAACATTCAATGGGCTTTTAAAAACTGAGAAGGCATGTATATGTTACTCTTTAAAATATGACATTTTGATGAAACACAAAGTTGGTATGTCTTCTGCACCTTGGAGGTTCTGGGAAAGACCAGAAGAATACTAACTCCAAACTTCCTTTGTAAAATAATGTAGTATAGAGAAAGAAAAATGCCTGTGCTTGACAAAAGCTAGAGTTATTTGAAAGGAGGGAACCTCAATTGAGAACAAGCCTCTATAAGATTCAGCTATAAGGCATTTTCTTAATTAGTGATTGATGAGGGCAGGTCCAGCCCATGGTGGGTGGTGTCATCCCTTGGCTGGTGGTCCTGGGTTCTATAAGAAAGCAGGTTGAGCAAGCAATAATGAGGAAGCCAGTAAGTAGCACCCCTCCATGGCCTCTGCATCAGCTCCTGTCTCCATGCTCCTGTCCTGTTTGAGTACCTGTCCTGACTTCCTTTGATGATGACCAGTCATATGGAAGTGTAAGCCAAATAAGCCCTTTCCTCTCCAACTTGTTTCTTGGTCATGGTGTTTCATTACAGCAATAAATACCCTAACAACAATGCCCTTTCCTCAAGTATTTATTTATTTTTCGGCAGTGTATCATGATGTAGCCCTGGTTGGCCTATAACTCAATGTGGAGGCCAGGCTGGCCGTGAACTCACAGAGATCCACTTACTTCTGCCTCCCTAGTGCTGGGATCGAGGGCATGCACTACCACCACATCCCACTGGTAACAGAAAATTTTAGATGTTGAAAAGCAGAGCATACACCTTTATTTATTATGTGTTTAATGCAATATGGGTACTTATAAGGAAATGAAACAGAGAGTTCTAAGCATTTTAGTACTGGGTTTGTTGAAGAAGTGGGTAGCTATGGAGAAGTATGGATAGACCAAAAATAATGGAAATGAAGTGGGGAAACTGAGTCACCAAACTTGTTCTCTGAGATTTTTCTCTAATTCTGTGGGGCTCAATGGGTGTCCCTTATCTGATATCCTACAACCTGCTTCAGAAGTTCAAAATTCCCCAGGCTTTGTGACAGGCTTCAGAGAAGGAAAGGATAAAGTCAGAGAGACCACCTTGCTTCTGAAATTTTCTGAACTCTTTTTACCTTAAAATAGTCAACATGTGTGGTGTTCTAGGGTAGCACGTCTGGACCCCTACCCACGTCTGATTATAGGGAAGCTTCTACGGGGTCACTGGTTTTTCTCTTCAAGTATTTTTATTACTATTATTTTGAATGTGGTACCTTCAAGTTATCACAGTTTTTTTGCTTGCTTTGCTTTTTGCTTTTTTTTTTTAAATATGAGGTCTCAAGACGCAATGGTTTATAGTTATAATCCTCAAACTGGAGAGCTTGAGGCAGGAGTATCACAAGTTTGAGGTCAGCTGGGGCTATACAAAGAAAGTCTGTCTCCAAATAAAAGCCAACCTGACATTGATGCATTTTTCTTTATCCCTGAGGTTCAAACAATGAAAAGGAAAGCAACTATTCTGTGGGACAATTTATCTGGAACTTTGACTTAATGCAGGCCCTACTAACATTTACTTCATGGTGCTAGTTTGTTTAACCTTTGCACTTAGCAAACACAATCAGTGAGGCCCACCGGAAGTTGACTGGCCATCTGTGCTGTGTCATATAGACGAAGCATGGGGCTTTTCTTCCTCTTCTGGTGTCACTGGTCTCAAGGATTTAGTCAAGATAACAGTGCTCCTCTTTTGTGTTGATGTATTTCAGGGTCAGAGCCGGTTCTGGGGGGGACGACACACACAAACGTGCAGGCACGTCTTCTCTCCTTATCTATCATCTGTGTCACAGTCAAGGCTTCTATGACAAAGTAAGATCAAAAGGAAAGACCAAGCACACTTACTCCCTACATATTTCATGTGACACAAGTGTCTTCATAAGGAAATGAATGAACAGGTTAACTTGTGTCGTCTTGTGCTTGGACTTAGAAGGGTGTGCTGTGGTGAAATAAGATTGGCGGATGAAAGGGTATTTACTAGTCACCACCAGGCCTGTTGTTTTGGTTTGAATGTGAAATGTTCCCAAAAGTTAGTGGGCTCAAACATTTGGTCACCAGCTGGTGGCTCTGTTTGGGGGTGGCTGTGGAAACTTCAGGAGTTGGAGGCTCATTGGAGGAAGTGGGTCATGGGTCACTAACGTGGACCTTGGAGTCTTGCAACCAGGTCCCACTTTCCTGTTTCTTGAGTGTGGATGTCATGTGACCAGCCAGTCTCTTGGCCCTGCCACCATGCCTTTCTTTGCCTGCTGCTTTGTCGTCCCAGGCATAAAAGACTGTATATCTACATCTGAGCCAAAATAAAACCCTTCCTCCCTTACGTTGCTTTTATTAGTATTTTATTACAGCAAGAGACATGTAACCAAGACACTTGTTAGCTTGGATTTTTATAGGACCTCTCTGTATTTAGGGACAAGTGCCTCTTTCACCAAGGTACCAGGACAGTTCCTCTCATGTGAGGATCCTACGACCTTTAGAGGAATCCTTCCTAGGTTTTATGACCTGGTTCAGGAGAGAGACCTTCCTATTCTACTCTCTCAAATTCCTTCAGCTTAAAATGTTTAGTAGGCCAAGGTGTTACGTTTCGAGTGTGTCATTGATCCCATAAGGCCTTTTCCATTCCAAAAGAAAGGAAACTGTGCTTCACTGGGAAACTAAGCATCTCTGCATTCCTTGCCCATCAGGTCAGGTGAAGCTCTCCCTCCATTTCCTTGGAGCTGGTCTACATCTTTGTGGGCAATTTATAGACACGCAAATCTTACCTGTCTGGTAAAAAACTGAATTGACTTCACTATCAGTGGTGGAACACAAAGAAAAGCAGCCCACAGTTTTGTTCTGTCCCATCTTTTCAGTCTCGTCTTCCCGTGTATCGCTTTCCGTTTGCTTGAAGAGGTGACAGTACCTGCCAGCTCCTCGTGGAGTAATGACCAAGATCAAATCTTGAATATGTGTTCATTTTTTTATACCTGTAGGAAGTCGTGGTTTTACCCTTCTTCTGAAAATGACCTTTTAATACCTTTACCCTTGACCTTTAGCTGTCCTGTTTGCCACCGTGGTAATTCTTTATGGTTTTTAAATAGGGAGATGTTGTTTCCTAAATTTGATAGTTGACGAGGATAACCATTTTTGTGTGCATGGTGGTCTACAACCCTAGGGCCTGCCAGAAAATTTGGAATTGGTGGTTGCAAAAACAGTATTTATCATAATAGAACTAGGAAGACAGAAAATGCCTCAAGTTTATCTGATCTCTGTTGCAGAACCCAGGCCAAACAAAGATGAGAGAAATGGAGACGATTTTAAAATTTGCACATATTCTGAGTTGGGTGTGGTGGCACGTGTGTACAATCGCAACACAAAGGTGGTGGAGGGAGGTGGTAGTGGCAAAAAGAATCCATAGAGTTCAAGGCCAGTCTGGACGTCCCTTGTGAATGTAAACTCACTGAAGCTTTGACTGTACAAGGTCAAGCTCAGCATCATTTCATCACAGAGGAAAGGAGGTTGAGAGGCCCAAGGCTTGCTGAAGGAGTACAGGCAGGGAATGGGTGCTGGGAAAGGAGGTATCTTTCTTCTCCAATGCTGTAACCTCTGGCAAACTGTTCTACTTCTGTAACTAGTCTCCACTAAAATCAGTGGAAACAAAGAAAGCAACATAAAAGTAGGAGGGACTTTGTGGGGGAAGGACTGAACTGGGAAAGAGGACTAACAGGAGAGGGAAATTGAAGGCGAAAATGAACAAAGTCTAGTATAGATGTATATGAAATTATCTAAGTCCAGACCCAAGGGCATCTACTCCCTATATTCTGGCCTCTGGCCACTTACATGCACATACGCAAACAACCGCTCCCACACCTATATATCAACACACAAAATAAACAGTTTTTAAAAACCATGTGAACTAAATACCCACACAAGACAAACAAGCAAATCGAAGTCAACAAAACTGCACCGGGGTTCTGGTCGGACACAGTTTTTCTTTGTCAAACCCATGGGAAAACTTCATTGCCAACGTACCAGTATGGAGAGCGGTCGGTGTTGCAAAAAACGGCGGGAGAGGGACCTTGGCGGGAAGGGGCCACGCGGACAGTGAGAGCCCGTGGCAAGTGAGGGACAGAGGTGCCATGCAGGCAGAGATAAAGGGAGTGGGGGAGGGAAGAGTGAAGGAGAGACAGGTACAGAGAGAAAGAGGAAGAGGAAGAAGAGCAAGGACCAGCCAGTCTCTTCAGGAGAGCGGAAAGAGAGCGGAAGTGGGCGGAGCTTGTCTCTTAAAGGGACCTTTGGCACCTGCGTAGGGACTACTAGTGAAGGACCCTGGGCTGGCCAGGGCACTGCCTGGGTTCATCCTGTCAGGTGGCGGGGATGGGGTGGGGGATGGGTAGGGGTGAAAGTGGGGGGGGGTGGGGCAGCATAATACCTGAATCCTAACAGATGGGATCTTTAAGAAGTATTAGTCATGGGGTCAGGATCCTTATGAGTGGCTTAGTGCTTTTCTCATGTGGCTGAATTCCCTCCTGAAGAAATTTAGGCAGCTCCTCTCTGGACCCTGTACCTGCTTGGCCATGCCGGTGAGACTTTCAAGCAGGCACTGAGCAGAGGCACACCCTCCATTATGGACTTTCAGCCTCTCCAACTGCGAGCAAAAATACACCGACTCTTGATATTCTGTTACAGCAGCAGAGCACAGACTAAGAACTCAAGCCAGATTAATTCAGATGTCAAAGTCGAGAGTGCCACAGTGAATTTACTCTTTTGAAAGTGGGGAATTACAAGACAAACGTAAAAATTGTCGGACTTTTCCAACGCCACTCCAAGTCTCTGGTGCTCTCTTGGGTACAAAAACAAACTGGAGCGGTAAAGAGAATGACGCTTTTATACGTCGGATTGGTCTCCTTAGGTGCACTTTATATTTCACTTATGATTCCCATAATGCCGAAGTCCATAATAAATGCCTGGTAACATTTCATTGAATAGACTTGATTGGAGTCAAATTAGTTATGCAAAGCAACCTCAGCTGATTTGAAACAAAGCTTCCTTCCACGGTAGCTCTGGAAGGAAGGCGTCTGCTGCTTTAGTGGCTGGTTCTAGCTTTGCCTTTATTCCAGCCACACATTCTCAAAAAGAGTCCCAGCGGGTGAGTAGTGAATAATTTAGAATCTAGAGCAGTTGTTGTAAGTGAATACCTGGACCTACTTTCTGCCCGAAAAAAATCCCTCTACGTTCTGATTTGCATAGGACTATTACCACAAGGGCTTCAGCATAAGCGTCATCTACAGCGGTCCCCAACCTGTGAACCCTGACCTTTTCACAGGGCTCGCTTATCAGATGTCCCGCATATTAAATACTTACATTAAGATTCGTAACAGTAGCAAAATTACGGCCATGAAGTAACAACGAAATAATTTTATGGTTGGGGTCACCCCAATACAAGGAACTGTGTGTATTAAAGGGTCACAGCACTAGGAAGGTTGAGAACCATAGCTACTCAGCAAATCAGTGGCTGTACTTACTCTCAATAGTCCCTTCCTTCCCCAGCAAATGTTCCCAGGTCAGAATTCAGCTTACAGGCCTGAGGCAGGGCAGTCTTAGCATACCGAGAGCCCTTTAGGTGTGTGCTAACAATATTTTGATGTACTCGGCTTCTCCTTCCCCCAAGCTCTTTCCTTCCCTGCCTGAGCTGTTTGGTAATGTCTCAACTGCTGCTGCTGAAGTCTTTTCTGGCAGGCTGCCCAGGGAGCAGCTCGGGCTAGATTCCGCCTCTCTCCAGGAGTTGCCTGCTCTCGGTATAATGGGTACCACTGAAAGCAGCAAGGCGTTGGGGCGACAAGGTCAGGGTGCCTTTCATTCCTGCAATAATCAACCACGTAGCTTTTCCTCACACACACACACACACACACACAGAGAGAGAGAGAGAGAGAGAGAGAGAGAGAGAGAGAGAGAGAGAGAGAGAGAGAAGAGAGGAGTCAAAAGAGCAATTACATTTCACACTGACTCCAGAAAAGGCTTGAATCACTAGACAGAAAAGAAAAGGTGGATTCTAGCCTCATTCTTAGCCGGTTCCCTTCTGGTCATTTTTGTGATTGACACATCTTCAAGGCCATAGCGAGTTTCAGCTCGATGACGTGAGAAACGCCTTCTCTGCCTGCAGATGAGACCCTTCCTAGACATTTAGCACTGTCAGCACATTGCAAAAGAATGCAAATGAGCTGCAGGATCTATAACCAGAGACAGTAAGCAAAGGCCATTAATTATGTTTTTTAAAAAATGTTAACCCTAGCAGACTGTATAACAAGCAATTGTGCTAATTTCAATCTGTAATCAGTCCCTACATTAGCATAACTTTATTTATTTATCATTAAGGCAACCATTTAGAGAATATAATTTGGTTGGAAATGTCAGTAATTTTGCAGTGGCAGATTGCTGTTACACAGCTACCTCTGTTTGACCTTACAGCTGCCAGGACTAATTACTTTAATTGCATTAATTGCACTGACCATTCTGGTGGTTAATGTAGTTGCTGTTACTCTTTCACCGTTCAGCAAATCAGCCTGGCTGCGTTCTTAGCAAAATGGGCCCATCCATGCCGGTAAAGGTCTCCATGGATTCCTTTTGTGTTTGAGAGCCCAGATGAGTCACTTGTTATTCCATCAGGGCCTCTCATCGACAGCAGGGATTTTGAAGAAAGCCTCTGAAAGCTGAAAAACCAACCCCAAGCCCTCCCAAACCCAAATCACAGCAACAATAACAAACACGCGTGCGCGCGCGCACACACGCACAAGCAGAGCAGAGAAACTGCTATAGTTCTAACAGATTCTCCTTCCTTATTGGAAGTTGACTCAAGTACGGTCAGCTCACTAATGGCAAATGTTTAAGAAATGATTCACGCACTTTTGATAGTAAATTAAAACTCTCTCATCAAATGCTTCAGAATGAAGGCTTCTTGAAAACTCAAGGCCGTTTGGACCTTATAAATTGAACAGGTAGCTTTCCTGGGAATTAGACTCAGCAGAGATTTAAATATTTGACTATGATGTGACTGAAGGCCGGTGGTCCTGAGAATCTATAAAACAGATATATTCTCCTGCCAAGAGGTGTTCCTCAGGACATTTGATAAATAATTTACTGGGAGGAACATATCTGTTAGTCGAAATGAAGTCCATGTGAGGTTACTGAATCTGCAAGTCAGAAGGCTGGATCACCCCCACGCATTAGCTATCCAAAGCAGGAAACAACCTCCTGTCACCTTCAGGTAACCATCTAACCTCTACCTAAACATCAGGTGCTTCATTCTTATCTCAATTTTGTTTTATTTTTGCACTACTAGGGAATCAAACACAGAGCCTTGTGCATGTAAGGCAACCACTCTAGCGCTGTTCCCAAACCTCCCCAGTTGTTTTTAAGTTGTATCATTCAATAAGTTGAGTTGCAAAAACATAGTTTGGTATGCCATGACATATGCTTATCTGTCTTAGTACAACTTTTACGCATTGGCTAATGAGAAAAGTTGACCTGTACCGAGTGAGTGCTGGGTTCCAGGCCTTGTTTAGACACTGCCACCCCCTGACCTTGAACCTTTGATTCTCTTGCCATCACCTCTTAAATCCTGGCATTATAGGTGTGTGCCACCATTCCTGGCTTGTGTGGTGCTAGGCACTGAACCCAGGGCTTTGCACAAGCTAAGCAAGCTTTGTGCCAAGTAAGCGATGCTTCTAGCCCTGTTTTTGTTTCTTGAACATATTTGCTTAACCATTCCAACAATCTATACGAAACACAGCATTCACAAATGCTGCTAGACCAAGGAAGTTGTGTAATTCATGGCAGGATCGGGCTTCCCCAACCCTTGGGGAAAATGTTTATTTAAAATTTAATTTCATATATTATTTGGTGTGTGTGTGTGTGTGTGTGTGTGTGTGTGTGTGTGTGTGTGTGTGTGCACGCACGCATGCGCCATGGTGTGAATGTGAAGGACCAAGGACAACTTGATGGGGTCATTTCTCTCCTCCCTCCTCTCTGTGTGCTGGATCCAATCCAGGTTATTAGGCTTGTCTGCTGTGCTAGATGGCCTCACCGTTGCACGAATTCTTCCTGTAAGGCTGCGGAGAGCTGATGAAACGGCTCTTCTCCTCTGCCAGTAACTCCTAGCTAGCTGTCTCTGGTTTCTCATCTCACGGAACTCCAGTTTGGCAATACGTCTCCTTAAGGGGAGACAGCTGGATCTGAATGAATCTAACTCGTGGAATGCCTGTGCTGTTGCTTCAGGCTAAATTCTACTCATCTTCCCGTTTTCAGGCCATCTGTCACTTCCTTGAGAGAGCCTTCTTTACCTCTGGTCTATCCCCGAAAGCTTCATCATAAGTTCCAATAGTCATGCTCACAGCCTGCAATTGAATAATTAATGATTCTAGTTCTTTGCCTTTAGCTGGGAAAAAGGGATAGCACTGGCTGGAGTTTTACTGTTACCTAGTAGATTAACTAGTTAACTAACTAGTTAAGCAACTGGTTAATCACTACACAAAGCTGAAAGAAATTCACAAACTCTTCCGAGTGTACTCTATAGTCCACCTATAGTGTTGCTACGCTAGCTTGTTTTGGAATGCTGTGATACAGGCCATACCCAAAGGCAGCTTGGGGAGGAAGCTGTTTCTGTGGCTTACACAACCCTATCGCAGTCCGTCAATGTGGAGCTGAGGGCAGGAACTCAAGGTAGGAATCTGGACATATGAACTAAAGCAGAAACCATAGAAGAATGCTACTTACTAGCTTGGTTCCTGCTGCTCACTCAGCCTGTTTCCTTATACCATCCAGAACCACTTGCCTCGGGTGGAACCACCCATGGTAGGCTGGGTCCTTCCGCATCAATCCTTTCTCAAGAAAATTCCCCACGGACTTGCCTTTAGGCTAATCTGATGCAGCCACTTCCTCAACTGAGGTCCACTCACCCAGATGACCTAAGCAAGGGTCAAGCTGACAATTAAACTAACCGTCACGTCTCTTCCATGCATGTGTGGCAGGCTTTGTTGCTTGTTTATTTCCGGTTTTGTTTTGAAACAGGGTCTCACTATGTAGCCTTGTTCCTCCTAGAGCTCACTATGTAGACCAGGCTGGCTTAATGTTCCCAGAGATCTCCCTGACTCTGTCTCCTGAGTGGCTAAAGGCGGCTGCATACATACTTAGTTACATGAGGAGAAGATACACCATGAAGGGATTTCCGGAGGCAGGAGCTCGTGTAGCTCAGGCTAGCCTGGATCTGTTGCTGATGTTGACTTTGTCCCTATCCTCTTGCTTCATACCTTCCACATGCTGGGAATACAGATGTGTCCTACAGCTGGCTTAGGTGTTGCTAGAGGTGGAACCTAGGATTTCAGCCGGACACGCACTCTACCAACTGAGTTACATCTTCGTCTCACGAATGGCTTTTGCTTAAAAAAAAAAACAAAAAACAAATCCACCTCTCTGGGCATAGTGATGACTGCCTGTAATCCCAGTACTTGAGGGTTGAAGCAGGTGATCGTGACTACTAGACCAAACTGGGATGTTGCAAAACCTTATTTTAAAAAATCTAAAACTTGACCAGATGTGGAGACCTCAATATAGGCTTTCAGATAGAAAGCAAGTCCCTTAGGCCTAGTCTTTTAGTCTTTCCTCTATCGCCCCTTTACACACAGCTAACACCTTGGTTACGTCTTGTGATTCTGTCAGGTCTGGTGTCAGGTCACGGTACCTTAAACACCTCCCAACATAGACCAGGGGCAGGGGGCAAGAGAGCAGTACACTCTTTGCATGTAGAGAAAGGCCACAATGAAATACATTAATTTGAACAATTAATAGGTGTTTTTTTTAAAAAAAAATTATAATACTCCAGGCAGTGATGCGTGTGCCTTCAATCCCACCATCCGGGAGGAAGATGCTGACGAATCTCTGTGAGTTCGAGGCCAGACTGCTCTACAGAGCAAGTTCCAGGACAGGATCCTAAGCTGCACAGAGAAATCCTGTCTCAAAAAAAAAAAAAAAAAAAAAGAAAAGAAAAGAAAAGAAATCACAACACAAAACTGAAACCAAACCAAAGTGGGGAAGAGACCACCCAACTTTCTGTCTCCATCATGCTTGGGTGTGGTTCCTTCGAGCTCTTATTTTCCACACCCTTTCTGACTTGCACATCCAAAGGTCCTGGAGTCAACTCTCCAGAATTCTCAGAATCTCGCTTCTCTCCCATCTCTCTATCACGTATCGTGGTTTCCCTCCATCCTTCATTGCCTGGTCCATGTGCCAGCTTACTATTTGCTGTTCCTGCCTCTCAGTTTCCACTTCTGTGAGCTTTCATACAGCCTCACTGCATTCTCCACGGAGAAGCACCACAATCCCCTGACAGCCAGAAGTCGCGTTTCCCAGCAGCAGCCAAACACACCTCCCGCTTCTGCTTTTGCAGGCCAAGGTCACTCTTTGCCAGAAGCAAGATCAGAGGTAAATCCTTCTGTTTTCCTTTTGTCTTCCCGGTTCACCTCCACGACTTATACTAATGATTCTTTATTCTTAGCCTAAATACAATGGTAAAAGATAAACTCAACATTTTTAACTTTATTTTTGTCAGCAGACTTGACTTTTTTTAAAGGTCTAGTTTGCTTATATTTATATGTACATTTGTGTATTTGCCACAAGAGTATGGAAGTCAAAGAAGAGTATCCGAAGAGGGTGTCAGATACCTGGAACTACCTGACTTGGATGCTGGGAACCGAACTCAGGTTCTCCGGAAGAGCAGCAACTCTCTTTTTGACTTCACTATTTTTTAAGTTTTTGTATCTATCTGTTGGTTTTCAGTCTGGATCTCATGCAGCCCAAGCTGGATTTGAACTCACTATGTAGTCAAGGATGAATCTGAACGTCTACAGCTCCTGCCTCCACTTCCCAAGTGCTGAGAATATAGACACACACCATCACATTTGACTTTAAAAAGCAAACACATAAACAAAAAAACCCAAATGAAACCAAAGCAAAACCACTACATTTATTCTTTCTGGGGGTGGGGAGGAAAAGGTTTATTTCCACTTACAGGTCCCAGTTACAAGCCATCATAAAAGGAAGTGAGAGTGGGAAGGCAGGGCAGGAATCTAGAGGTCGGAACTGAAGTAGAAGCCATGGAAGAATACTGCCTTCCAGCTTGTTCCCTATGCCTTGCTTAGCATATTACTTTCCCTTTCCATCCTTCAACCTCTCCCATGTGCCCTGCCCTTTGCTTTCTTTCAAATCCATGGCCTCTTTTGCTTAATTATTGCTGCATACGTGTGTCGTGTGTGTGTGTATGTGTATTCCTAAATACACAATAAACCATCTGCTCAGTCTGTAAAGATGCTTGTGTGTTTGTTTCCAGCACAGAGCATTTGGTATTGGATAACCCATCCCTGTGCTATTCCCTGGGAGGCTATTGCTCCCACTCTCAGGACTCCTTAGTGGCCTGGAATTCTTTGACTAGGGCTGAAGCCTCATAAGCTCTCTTCTTTGCATGTGATCATGTCTATTGGCGTCAGCCTTGCTCAGGTTATTTTTAGGCAGCCATGTTGGTGAACAGAACTTTCTTCTCTACAGCACCATTCTTCTAGGGGCACGCTATTGAATTGCTTTTGTTCTTGGCTGCAGGTTCTCTGAGCTCCGAGGCATGCTTTAAAAGGCTGAGCTCAGAGGAGAGTTCCCTAAGCAACCACATTGATTGCTTTAGTTTTCCTTCCATCTCTAATAATTTTTATTGTAACGTTAGAATTTAATTTTCTCCTCCTTCTGGGCCTATCCGGATTCTTCAGAAAAACAAAACAAAAACTCTCTGGACCTGGGACCAAACATGTTTCCTTTGAACTTTCAAAAATTTGTTTTTCCATACTGTGGGATACATTGGCAATAATGCTCAACACTTGTGTCCTCTTAATTGAATTTCCTTCTTTCTCCCAAGCTTAGCCATTCTTTGTGTTCTAAAGCTGTCCTTTCTTGACTCTCAGAATCAAGTTCAGAATAAATGCGTCCAAGCTGGCAAGCTTCGCGTCTTTATTTGTCACTGCTCCTCTGATTGCAGAGATCCTGGAGAATCCCAAGTCCTAGTGACTGAGGCAAACATTCCTCTTCTGTGGTCTTCGGTACCCAGAGGCATTTCTCTGAGGGATCGGAGGAGACAAAGTACCAAGATGGGAGAACTTGCAAACACAGAAGAAAGAGGTAAGGAGATGGTAGATGCTATGTGTGGAGGCGGTGCTGTGAACATGTACTAAGCACTCAGGCGAACTCACTACTTCTCACTGCCAACTTACAGATCACCATTTCAGACAACAGCCCTCTGCATGATCAGGAAAGGAGTCTAGGAGCCGGAAGCAAGAGAGGACAAGGAGGGCTGCTGCTGCTGCTGCTGCATTTTTAAAGAGAGGGAGACCATGCCCCTGTGGGCTTATATCTCAGCGGCTATTGGCTGGAGGAGCGGAAGGAGCCCGCAAGCTAAGGGGAATAGAAGTCTGAAAGGCAGACAGTCAGCAGCTTCCTTTACTGTCTCTGCTTCAGTTTTTGTTCCAGGTCCCCGCCTTCACTTTCCTTGAGGAAGGGATGTAAGATATAGATGAAATAAACCCTCACACACACACCTTTAACGCCAGCATTCGGGAGGCAGAGACAGGTGGATCTCCAAGTCTGAGAACTCCAAGGTGAGTTCCAGAGCAGCCAGGGCTACACATATACATACACATATACATTATACATACACACATACACATATCACATATATGTATATGTGTGAGATGCTCAAATTTATACCTGTTATAGCAAACTTTTGGTTTGGGGATATTACCAGTAATTTTAACATTTATCACTGGGCTAGTAACATGTTTTCTTTCTTAGAAAATGTACCCTTTATGTGAGTATATTTTTGCTAGGTGGGTGTTTATTTGCTTGTTTGTTTTCAGCTTTGAATTCTATTGATGAGATTTCTAAGCAACATTCGAAGAGAAAGATGTGTGCTACCATCCTGGCAGCCCTGGATTTTGTGGTCCTTAAATGAACTGGTTTTCTTGGTACATTCCTGTCAGCTAAACAAATAAAGGTTCTTTGAAAAGTCTACTTTTAAATGCTAATGGAAATATTGATTTTTTTTTTCGCCTCTGCTTTTTTTTTTTAACCCGAAAATTCCTATTTACCTTCCTAACTCCATTCTGAGTTCCACTCTCTTAAGTCTTAGTGTCCCAGGTAAGTGCCAAGCCAAGGTGACTAAGTGGGTGTCAGGCCAGTTGCAGAAACAGAGGGAAGACTTAACTAATGGCATAGGTCTTCTGAGTCGATGGGCCCCGTCTCTTCTAATTTCTATCAGATCACCACAGGAACCTGACAGAGTCAGATGTTAAGTCAAATTTAAAAGCTTAAAGACAAAAGATGGGGGAGAGGTCCAATTTCAGAGTCAGGTAAAAACATCATAATTCAGGGTAAATCTTTATTATTGATTTATAGCCACAGACTGTTGTCCAAAGGTTTCCTCTTTAAATTAAGAATACTAATGATTTTTGCATCCTGAAATAATGCAAAAGCCTGTAGATTTTAGAAAAGGGGATTAAATGTGTTATTCAACCGGAAAATGCCAATAAGTAGATACTGGGTCTGTTTCCTCAGCAACTGGCCAGCATCTTGAGAATCCTTGCACTGGGATTTGTGATGGAATAGCCTGTTTGCTGCAGCTCCTACAACATCAGAACACTTTCTGATAAACAGATAGGTTGAGACTATAAGTTCTGCCTAAGTAGTTTGGAGACAGGAAGAGGCGACGCAGACCCTATGCAAGGTATGTTGGGAAGCCTGGGCCTGGGCAAACTGCTGATCATTTTTTAGAGGAAAAATCAGTAGTTGCCAGGAAACCAAGGAAAAAGAAAGGACACTTCCTACCCGCCCCTCCCCCACCCCCTCAGGTGTTGCTAGGAAATTGTCATGGTGTGATTTGCTACTGAGTGGTTTACGTTACCTTGTACTATTGTGTCCGTGAGCATGCAGCTCACAAATCAAGTCTGTGATATCCTTAGAGTGGCATGGTTTCTTGCCACCATTACACAAATAGTTTGTTCTGGGCATACAGACCCCTGCTGGGCATCCTCTAAAGCAATTACGTTCTAGCACAGTGTACCTGGAGACAGCCTTAGATCCCCATCTGCCAAATTGCCCCCTACCTTGAGATACCAACCACTGCTGTTTATATCTGGACATCTGACTGGCCAGACATGGGAGTTCTCATACTTCCCTCGACGAGCAGTTCAAAGCATGGAGCAAAAGACATTTGCTGGTTTGCTATACAGAGCACAGAACGTTTTTATAAAGAGACAGACAGGACGAGGAGTGAGAGAAGGGTTGCGGAAAGTTTCTCTCCCTTAGGACTACCCCACCCTACCACAGCTGATACTAGAGTTCAGCTCCTCACAGGTTCTCGGGTGCTTTGTTTTAGCTGTGACTGAAGCACGAACGAGCAGGCTGAAATGAAGCTGGACAAGATGGTTATGATCTCATGCAAACAGACATAAATGGACAGCTCAGAAGGGCCTGCCTGTCCAGATTCCTGCAGGCCTTCAGTGCCTTGTTTCTTCCTTGTGGGCGTGGGCCAAGACCTGCTTCTGAGATAAAAGGTCTTATCATTGAAGATTTGTGGCCAGCTTCTAGGCAGCCAGGCAGGAACCCCAGGATAGAAAGGTGAGGAGAGATTTGAGTGTTGATAACCTGCCCTAGAGAAGAGAAGATTTAGCCGGTATGACTTCCCTTACTAAGAGAGAATAAGCCAGAAACTGGGGTCAAAAGCAAGGACCGCATAATAGTATCTACTGTACTATCCCAGTTTCTCAGGGCCTGCAGGCGGAACTTTCTCTATGCATTTGACACATGGAGGGACTTGTCAGGTAAGCGCTGTGCAGTTGAAAAGGCATCCTCCGAGAAACACAGCAAGGCTGCTATGCGGATGCAGGCCCCTGCTCACTCTTGTGCAATGACTTAACAGTCATTTAGGCTGGCCTGAATTTCCTTTGTGGTTCTTGCAGACCGCAGCCAGCTCAGAGAGACAGAGGCTGGGCTATTCCCTTCTTAAACCAGCGTCTACTGTTAAAGCGGTAGACACTTTCATCTCTCCCCATCGACTCTGTGAGATCTTTAACTTGCTGTTTCTTAGAGTTCTAAAGCCAAGGAAAAACGAGGCCTCTGATGACTTCAAAGAGGCCTTTGGAAGTGTCTACCCCCAGATTCCCACTGAAGCATTAAGGTACACAGCACAGGCCCCCTCTGGTCTCTGTCCTTGAGAGCTCTGGACCAGAGGACGGCAAGCAGACTGCAGCTGCCTCCAGTTCCAGAGTCTTTCCCTGTCTTCTGGCTCCAAATGAAGCTGAACATTTTCTGTAAAAGTCTTCACCGTTTTATCAACAAGACACTGGTAGAGGCCCTGGGAGTACCTCACTGAAAGGGTGTCTGCTGAGCTGTATGAGGCCTTGAGTTCAAGTCCTAGTACCAAAAGGAAAAAATAATTAAATAAAAATACACAAAATCCAACCTAAGGAAACCACTCTGTTCATGTACACCCTTTCGCTTTGGTAAGTACAGTGTATCCGAGACCATGGTCGATACAGAAACCAGAAAGAGGAGTTCCAGAGTCTCAGTCAGCTGTTGGAGCTAGTGTTTGGGCCCAGGGCTTTCATTTAGGGGACAGCTTGCTGACTTTCACACAACTTTTAACGAACCTAACCTAGTGACTCTGCATCTTCCTAATGCCGTGACCCTTTAATACAGTTCCTCATACTGTGGTGACCCCCAACCAGAAAAATCTTTATCACTGCTACTCTTTAACTGTAATTTTGCTACCGTTATGAATTGCGATGCAAATATCTGAGGTTCAGGACATCTGATAATCAGTCAACCTCCCAAAGGGGTCATGACCCACAGGTTGAGAACCACACTGATCTATAAACACTGTTGGCCTTGGGAGTGTCCAGTTGAAGCTTGAAAACTATAGATTAGTAGGGTTGGACCCGGCTGTGCTCCAGACACGTGGGGTGCATTAAAGGGATGGCCGGAGATGCTCAGCGGAAAGGTGCTTGCTGCCGGACGCCAGGACCTGTGCTTGATACCCAGGAGCCACAGGGTGAGGAGAGACAGCTGAGCATCCTCCCCACTCAGCCTCTGGCCTCCACACATGCATCATGGGTTGTCCACGTGTGAACCTTCTCTCTGGCGTGTGCATACACATACACAGATAAAAGAAAGATGTGTAGTTAAAAAAGGGAAAAAGAAAGAGGGAAGAGTTGAGAATAGTGAATACACGTTTGTTTTTTTTTTAAAAAAAAAAAAAAACAAGCTAGACCCCTTTGTAGTGAACGACTGCTTCCTCCCCTCTCTGCCTTCAATTATCTAGTTTCCAAATTCTGCACTACAACTGAAAACTACATAGATGCCCAACGTTTGCCTCATAGTTTCTGTGTTCTTCTGTGTGTTTTTAACGAGTTATCAAGGTGATCCTATTGCCCTGGCAGATCATGAAAATGCGGTCAGGATGTCCCCCTGCAGTGGATATACTTCGTGCCACATGGACTGAGGCTCTGAGTACCACTTCAGAGTTAGAAACCCCTTCCTGTGCTTGGGAGTGTGAGGGGAGGCTTTGCTTTGCAGATGATGTTGGACATAACAAGGTCTGACGCACCAGGCTTTGACTTTACAGGGGTGCCAAATCAAGAGCCATTCAGTAGACCCTCGGTCTCCTTTTTCTTTCTTTCAACGCTGGAGACCAAGTCTGAGCCCTTGCATATGCTAAGCTCCTTTTCTACTACCAGACTGCATCCTAGACCCTATACTCCTAACTTTGAGTTTTTCTTTTTGCGCGGGCTAGGATGTCCTCTGCGATACCCTTGGGATGTGTGAGCATTGCGGTCATTAAACATTTGCAGCCGTCTCAGCTCCTGGTCAGCCATTCGACCAGTAGGAGGAAGAACTAGCTAAACATCATACTCTGCAGTATTCTGTCATCAGCAAATTCCGCGGAGCATCCAATATTTTAAAAGCAGGTATGTATTAGATGATTTGGCACAGCTGTAGGGTAATATACGGCTCTAGGGGCAAGGACATAAGTTGGGTTGAGCCATGATAGGAGATGTGTCATTAACACGTTTTCCATGTATGGGATTTTCAGTTTACAGTAGGTTTCTGGAGGTCATGCAGTTGTCTGCGCCTGCACTGTGAAGTGTAGCTATGACAAGAAGTTCTACTACAACAAAATAAACTTATAACCTTCAATTTAAGGAAACGATCTAGATCCGATTTCCATATTCAGTTGCTCAGTGTGTACCGTTGCTCTACCTTTAAGAAAGCAGGGGTTGGACACTATGAAATCAGTCAAGTTTTCCGTTTTAATACTATGGGTTGTAAAAAGATCAATAGCTTATTCTGGGCCTGTTCATACTTCTTCTTAATAGATTCTGGTTCCTTTCAGATACGAGAGATCTACCACAACCTGAACACTTCAAGGGAGGCTGATTCCTACATGCCTGGCAGACTCTCCCGCCCATCAAATATGGACAAAAAGCACCATGGTGATGAGGCTCACTGTGACTCTTCCGTGACTGCAGTGAAATAAACCTTTGTCCTGAGCCAACACTGACCCAGGAGTGAAAGAACTGAGACTCGTGTCAGTGTATTGAGCCTGGCATCCAACAATGCTGTCGCCCTCACTCTGTCTGAGCCTCCTAATATATGAGCCAATAAATCTACTGCTTGAGCAATTTGGAGCTGACTTCTCCGTTACTTGAAACTAAAATCCACCTAGATAATCCATCTTCTTTAAGTCTAAACCTCTCATTCAAGAGCTTAATTCATCCCTCAACTTTAGGTATCTTTTATTAGTTTCTTGACCATTTACCTTGTCTTTCTTTATTCTATTCTTATAGCTTTATGACCCCCAGATGACTTAGTACCTACTCATTTGCCGTTTTGAAAAATCGTTTTTCCTCTCTCCTCTTGGTCTATTGATGGAGGAAGGTCATTGGTTAAGTAATAAAGAAACTGCTTGGACTCATAGATTAAAACATAGGTGGGAGGAGTAAACAGAACAGAATGCTGGGAGGAAGAGGAAGTGAGCAGACTCGACAGCTCTGCTCTCTGGAGCAGAGATGCCATGCTCCACTCTCCTGGGCAGACACATGCGATGAAGCTCCAACCCAGGATGGACGTAGGCTAGAATCTTCCCGGTAAGGGCGCCTATCGGTGCTACACAGATGATTAGAAATGGGCTAAATTAATATGTGAGAATTAGCCTAGAAGAGGCTAGATAGAAATGGGCCAAGCAGTGTTTAAATGAATATGGTTTGTGTGTTGTTATTTTGGGGCATAAGCTAGCCAGGCAGCCAGAGTGCTGGGGACGCAGCCCCGCCGCTCCTATTACAACAGTCTATAGCAAACTGGTATTCAGAAGCGCTGAAGTGTATGTACAACATGTGTACCCCGGCCTTTGCTCATACTCTAGAAGTATGTCACTCAAGACTGGTGTAGGAGGTCCTTCTGACTATGTGTTGCTTTCTTTGGTTAAATGAAGAAACTTCCTTGGCCTTTTGATAGAGCAAAACTTAGATAGGTGGGGAAAAGAGAACTGAATGCTGGGAGAAAGCAGACAGAGTTAGAGAGAGCCATCATGGGAGTCACCAGAGTCAGATACACTGAATCTTTCCCAGTAAGCCACGACCTCATGGTAAACACAGATTAATAGAAATGGGTTAGATCAAGATGTGAGAGTTGGCCCGGCGGTGGTGGCGCACGCCTTTAATCCCAGCACTCGGGAGGCAAAGGCAGGTGGATCTCTGTGAGTTCGAGGCCAGCCTGGTCTACAAGAGCTAGTTCTAGGACAGGAACCAAAAGCTACGGAGAAACCTGTCTCGAAAAATCAAAAAAAAAAATATGTGAGAGTTGGCCAAGAAGAGGCTAGATATAATGGGCCATGCAGTAATTTAATTAATGCAATTTCCCTGTGGTTATTTCAGGGGCTAAGCAAGCCCACTCTCTCTCCTACTACACAAGACCAAAAGAGAGGAAGCTTCATATGGTCACTCATTTTGAATATTCAGGTGTCTGTAGGAAATACTGCCAATGTTCCATTTCTATGGAAAGGAGAAGGACTGCTTGAATCTTGATGCAACTGGAATGAGACAAAGTTTCCAGTGACTTAGTGTGCTTTCTTCTCTACTTTGAGTAGTCAATATTATAGGAGCTCAAAGAAAGGACTCAGTCTCTTCCTCTGTCCTGTGTCTTGGAGTTCTTTCGTATGCAATCAATTAACTTTTACAAAAAGCCGTAATGGAGATTATTGTTATTATTTTTTATCTCCTTATTGCAGTTGGTGTATCCAAAGCTTTTCCTTAAGGCCATTCAAGGGTATAAAAGAGCCACAGACAACATAACCCTTTCTCTGCCCTCCTGGTAACTTGCTAAGACTTTTGCAGTCCTGTTAGGTGATGACCTTGGTGAGCAGCTGGTGGCCTTCACAGCTTCTGGCTTTGTGGGTTTATGGCATCAATCTCTCCATAGCTCCCCTTGGGAGGGCAACGATAAAGTCCAGCTGCCTTCCATCCCCAGACCTGTAGTAAACACAAGCTCGCCGAATAAATGGCTGCTTCCTATCACTATTTTCCTTGTTTGATCTCCCTGTCATATTTGGGTCTTTGTGGTCCCCAAGTGTGGAGTTATAGCCTCGGTTATAGCTGACAACGTCATAGATCTTTGAAATGTGTTGGGTTGTGCGCAGTTACGCACAGCCTTGTTTCAGGGCTGAATTCTTCTTCCTCTTCCTCTTCCTCTTCCTCTTCCTCTTCCTCTTCTTCTTCTTCTTCTTCTTCTTCTTCTTCTTCTTCTTCTTCTTCTTCTTCTTCTTCTTAACCTCCCAAGTAATCCATCCCCACTTTGACTGGAAAGTGACACCGTGCCATGAAAAAGACATCAGAAGTACTCTCTGTTTCACACATCAAGCTTGGGGTACAAAGAACTACAGAGCTTTGGCTTCACATTGCCAACATCTATACTTCTGAAAATTACATTTACAGGACAACAGTCCCATAAATTCCAGGTGGTCCAATTTCCAAATACAACCCCATTCTTTAGAGTTGGCACGTGCAACAGGTCCTTCCTGTTATTGAAGTAACTATGCTTGGGGGTGTAGCGAAGTTGGTAGGATGCTTGCTTAGCATGATGCAGCCCTGGCCTCTCTGACTAGCACTACATGAACTGGTAGTAGTGCTACATACCAGTACTCAGAAGGTATAGGCGAAAGGACAAATGTTCAAAGTCATCCCTAAGTGCATAGTCTGAGGCCAGGCTGGACTACCTAAGACCCTGTCTCTATGGACATAGCTATCACTATTATCATGATTCTCTTTCCCATAAATTGAGGGAAAGGAGGGGAAGAAATATTTATGTGTTGCTTCTATGGCAGGATTCCATGCTCCTGAATTTATTCATCACAGAAACTCCTCAATGAAGGCCAGGGGAAACTATTTCCTCCGCTTTTCATAGAGACACATGATATCGTGACTCACAGAAAAGTAGAGCCAGGCTTCCCCCTTGGGAGAGGAAGCAGAGACTTGAGCCTCTTTTGGACGAGTTTCTTCCTGTGCGTTCCATCCACAAAGTACCCATGAGTATGTCATAATTCTGGAGTGGCCAAAAAATCCAAACTCAAAATGTCAAGATGGCCAGGCTCCTTGCAAGGATGTAGGGGTGAGGGTGGGGGAGCTAGCTTGCGTATTCTGGGTAGTGGAGGTGTGTGGTGTTATTACCTTGGCTTGTGGTAGTATAACCCAGAACCTAGTCTTTTTCTTCACAAAGCCTTCCCCATGGACCTTTAGATTCACTTCTGTTTCCCCAAGGATATTCACTAGATCATCATCAACTCAATCTAGTAGGATCTCACAGTCAGTTTCTTAAACATAACCGCCAAGTCTTTCTCTAAACTAGATAACATTCTGAGGTTCAGGAGAGACAGATTCTAGAGGCTACTCCTACTCAAGCCTCTACAGAAGCCAGGAATGTTCTGTGGATCTTATGGCTATGTAGTTTAAAGATCTAATTGGGAATCGTGGTTAATTGATACCAATTCCTCTTTATCACAAGTGCAGAAACAGTCCCTGAGGATTCCTAGGGAGCTTTGCACAGGGGTCTAGGACTTAAAATAGCTATGGGAAGGGGAGTGAGAGGGAAAGGTCACTAGTGTGGTTCCATGTAGAGCTTCCCACTTCAGCAGGTTTGGCAGTGTGAAAGAGGGAATGAGCTCACTAGCACTTTCAGAGGGAATGATACAAGAGGAACGTCTTCCATGACTGATGGGGAAAGGTTGGCTTATGAATGACCCAATAGCAGGGATACTGTTGAAAGAGTGTCCTATGGGGCAATGAGGTGGGGGGCTTGCAGGAGTTCAGAGATGGGACAAGAAACCACAAGTGAAGATTTGAAGTGAAGTAGTCCATACCAGATTCTGGGGTGCTCAGACGCATGTCAGGAGGGCATAAATAAAAAACAGGAATTCCTGTTTTGGTTGTTTGTCTTTCCTTGAGACACTCCTGCAAACCAGGTTTAAGGATTATTGGTAAATTTATGAATGTTAGACACATGTTATGTAGAAATCAGTGAAAATTTCTACAACTATTCTGGTGTTTTTGTTTTTGATAAGTATCACACAAATCAAAGAAGAAAACAATGATTCAAATATTTGAAGACGAGCCATCAAAGGAAGGTCAGAAATGGGAGAAGGGGCAGGGCATCTACCCTCCAGCTAGTAGGGAAATCAGATTTACAAGGTGAATTAAATGGAGATTTAAAAGTTGACGTTGGCTCCTCTGAGAGATGTTTTCTTTGGCCTTCTCACAAACTCTTGGTTAACTGCAGCCTTTTACCATAGAATGCCAGGGTCCTCTAGATGGGGCATCCATTGTTGAAATAGATGACATTTTTCAGTCTAAAATAAAGAACACATGGCAATGTCCCTGACATGCATCCCTCAGAGACTCATCTCATACAAGTCTGGAGTAGAAGCATAATTATGGAGGCTGGACAAGGAGGGGAAAAAAGGGGTGTTGTTGTCTAAAGGGCGCATTGTTTCAGTTAGGGCAGAGAGGTAGATTTGGGGGTCTGTTTTGAAACATGGCTACAGCTAATGGCCATATATTGGGCATTTCAAAAGAACACTAGATTTCAAAAGTCTAATCAAGGGCAGTGGTGGTACACGCCTCTAATTCCAGCACTTGGGAGGCAGTAGAGTCAGGTGGAGCTTTGTGAGTTTGAGGTCAGCCTGATTGACAAAGTGAGTTCCAGGACAGGCTTTAAAGCTACAAAGAAACCTTGTTTCAAAAAATAAAAAACAAACAAACAAAAAAAACCCAAAAGAAAGAAAAAAAATCAAAACAAAAACATCAAAAGTTTAAACAAAAGAAAGGATAGGTCATCGAGCTAATAGATATGCTAATTGACTTGATTTAAGCACCCCATCTTGTACCCGATCAACTTCTACATTACTCCCCATAAAATAAACAGTTTTTACCTGTCAATCAAAAGTAATCCCATTGATAGTTTTTAAAATCTCTACTTACCTTAGAAGAACGTTTTAAAAATAGCACACGAGGAAACACACACACACACACACACATTCGCACAACCACAAACACACACAGACTCAGGAGCTAAAAAGGAAAGTGTACTTGTGTTTGTTCACCCTTCTTTCCCGTTACTTGCTGATGGGGAGAATAGACTATCAATTAAAAGTTTGATTTCATGATGAAAAATTTCCCCTGTCCCCTTCTTCACATTTATAACCCAGTTGTAATTCCCCCCTTATCAAGTTAGTGGGGGATTTTCAGAGTCTTGAGAAGTCCTCATTGTTTAGAAATTGGCACTGAGTTATGTCCCATACAGCAGATTTAACAAGTGAAAAATGGGAAAGTTTTCTTTCTTTTTTTTCCTTTCCTTTCTTATGCATTTTAAAGCATAATCTTGGCAGAATGTTAAAGAGAAAGATAAACAAAATGCCAGGAACATTTACAAAGGAGCAGTACAACAGAGAGGCCAAGGTGTCAGGACAGAAATGAATGGCCATTGTCCGAGGGATGGTGGCCGCTGGAGTGATAATGTGGTAGACTGAGTGTCCTTCACAGCCATGGAACTCACTCTGAGAGGAACAGAAAGGCAGCTGCTCTGTGATTTTCTGTAGTTCAAGGCTATTGACTCGCAGAGAAGCTGTGAGAGTAAGTGGGAGAGCAAAGGCCTAGCTTCCCAATGAAACCCAACACGAGTCCGTGTGATGCTCCAGATCCGGGTGATGCTCCAGATCCGAATGGTGCTCCAGATCCTTGTGATGCTCCAGATCCTTGTGATGCTCCAGATCAGAGTGATGCTCCAGATCCGAGTGATGCTCAGGTCTGGGTGATGCTCCAGATCCAGGTGATGTTCCAGATCCGAATGGTGCTCCAGATCCTTGTGATGCCCCACATCCTTGTGATGCTCCAGATCCGAGTGATGCTCCAGATCCGAGTGATGCTCAGATCTGGGTGATGATCCAGATCCTGGTGATGCCCCAGAAATGGATGATGCTCCAGATCCTGGTGATGCCCCAGAAATGGATGATGCTCCAGATCTGCGTGATGCTCCAGATTCCTGTGATGCTCCAGATCCAGATGATGCTCCAGTTCCGGGTGATGCTCTACATCCGGGTGATGCTCCAGATCCGGGTGATGCTCCAGATCTGCGTGTTCTAAGCAAGCACAGATGTTTTCTCTTGGCACAGATAATAAGAATCTAAGATTAAAGTTACCGTTTAGTAATTAATACCATGCATGCTCTCAGTCCCTTCAGTTGGAAGTTGGCACTGTGGCACAACCACCGGTGTGCTGGCACTCTGTAATACCCAATGTGCACATTCCTAGGCTCTTGTAATGTCACATCCGGGAGAAATGTGCTTTCAGCTTTGCAGGATGCTATTATTTTATTTTTTAAAAACTGAACCGGATGTTAGAATCTACTCATATACATTTAGTGTCATATCTCTACTTAAGAATTATTGATATATTTCCAAGAGATGTGCTCTCTTTAATATTCCTTGGAAGCATCATTTTTATTGTGATTGTGAAGTTGGGGTTGAACCCGGGGCTTGGAGCACAGCAGGAGAGATCTTTAACACTATTCTTTGTGCCTCTGGTTCCTCTCCCAACCAGACTGTAACCTTGAAATTCTCATCTATAACACGTAAACATCTGAGAAATCTGAACAAGGAGTAGACAAATAGTCCGTGTGTGAGTGCAACTTTTTCAGCCTGTCTGTAATTCTGAAATTAGGCCATGGAAAACAGTCTTTAAAAAATGACTCTACGTACCCAAACATGTTCTAAACATTCTTCTAAAACATGCCAAGAGCCGAGGCTACAACTCAGTGGTAGAGTCTGCTCACATGGCTCTGGATTAAGTCCCTGGCATTGTAAAAAAACGTGATGATAGAATGAGAGAGCCTCGCATTCCACCTACAGAAGCATTGACTATAGGAAACCCGTTTTTCCATATGCAGAAGGAGAAAGCAGGTAGATTAAATCCCCCACCCCCACCCCCAGCACATTACCACCACTGCACACAGACCACAGGAACAGAGTATCAGTTCTGTGTATTGTGTAGCTAACAAGGTCACAGGCTGTTCAGCTGCCGGAGCAAACCTGATTAAGACTGTGATAATCTTTTGAAAGACTGTAATTCATCTCCATTTGAGGGACATTATCTTAGTGTCTCAGCCATCTCAGGGAGCAAGGTTAACAAATATTCCGTGATGAATTTTTGAAGGCTCCAGTCAAATCTTGTTCTCTTAAGTCCCTTTAAAGGGCTGTCAGAAAGCGGCGGAATAAAAATCGCCACATTTGTACACAGCCCCACAGAGCGGCTGCTATCTGAGAAAGTGGCGTATGATTCATAGTCGCCACGTTTACTTAAGTAATTTCTGCTTTGCTTTAGATTGAAGACAAGCTGTTCCCATTGCTCATGTGGGAGAATTTACCACAAAGGCTTTTGTTTACTTGAAATAAGAAACCAGGAGACAGAAGATCCACGGAGGGGGAGCCGTACTTCTTTAGTGTTCAGAGACTCTAGCGAAGGGTCCTAACTGATCATCTCATCACATTGATTTGGGGTCAATGTGGATGTTAATATCTACACATGGCTTGGAAACTCATTTTTAAGAAAAGGGCCATGGAAAGCATTGAAAGGATCAAACATCGTCTGGGGTCTCGGGGACATGTTTGTAAACAGGTTACTCACATTGAGTGCTCCCAGCAACCCACATGAAGTGTGTTTGTTCTTTACTCCTGTATTTATACATAGTATTTGTCTGATGTATACTCATGTATACTCATCGAAAAGACCAGTGTATACAGTCATGGAAAAGCAAAGTGCACGGCGCTAACTCGCAGAGTCCATTGGGAACTGAACCAGGGAAATACTCTCTGAATGGATGTAGCTTCCACTCCTGTCATCGGTGTCAAACTTTGTAGAATGCTTTTGTGGGATGCTGCCTGGCCATTCGTTCCAGTGACTGATTCTCTCTCTCATGTTGGGACCAGTTTCTTCAGTGTGAACTATCGCTGTCATGTAAACGTCCAATGGGCTGGAGAAACCTCAATAACTATTGTTTTCCAGGGTCGCAGAGTGGGAATGGGGTCACGGAGGACTCGCTAATAGGTCTTGCCCATTGTCTTTATATTTAGAATGTCCTGAGCTACTAGCATACACTTCATGTAATTTCACTTCTTGCAACAATAATTTTGGGCATTTTTAAGAAAGAGAATATGCTTAGCGCAATGTAGAGGAAATACAATTTAATTTAACAAAGAAACTGTTTCATGCATATCCCTTTCACTCCTTCCTTCCTTCCTTCTTTCTTTCCTTCCTTTCTTTTAATAAAGCTATTTATGGAACCTACTACTTAATTGTGATAAGATCTCTTAGCATGAGAAACCAGAACACTCTGGTCTCTTTGTTGGGTGCAAGGTAGTTCTAAAGTTGAAGTGTGGCTAACATAGGCAGGTAAACGTGAACAAATACTTAGGAGAGTCCTACGCGGAACAAATTCAAAGCTTTCATGTGCAGGCTAGTAAATGGTTACAAGATTAAAGTGGCCATTCATAATGCACGACAGTGTGATCAGTAACACAAGGCAAGCTTAAGCTTCTGGGAGGGTGGGCGTCATCTGTCAGAATTCATTACATGTTGCAGTTTTGAAGGGTAATGCCAATCGTATCTCAACACACCCAACCTTTAGAAAAGATTACAATCCTGTCAATATATTCCTGTGATTCTATTACCTTATGTAAAGACATTACCAGGAACAGACACCTGAGTCCCTTTTAGAATGTTAAGGCCCAGCCAGGTCTAATTCCATCCCTAGTCTACGGTGAGGACAAGGGCTTCATCTTGTTTACTTAGTTGTTTTGTTTTGCCAGCTTGGCACAAGCCAGAGTCAGACTAGAAGAGATTTTTCTCCATTTTCTCAAAGGAGAAAATGTCCCCCCCCAGTCAGATTGGCTTGCTGGCAAGCTTGTGGGGCATTTCTTTGATTGATGATTGATTATGGGAGTGCCCATAATCAATGGTTCCATTCTCGGAAGGTGAACTTGAGGTGGATTAGGAAGCAAACTTAGCAAGCACAGGGGAGCAGGTCAATAAACAGAATTTCTTGGTACAATGAGTCCCACTATGTGCCTGAAACTGTCAGGTGAACACTAGGACCGTATACCAAGAGTCCTCGTTTGCTTTCTATTGTTGCGATACAATACCCTGACCAAAGCAACTGGAGAGAAAAGGGCTTTTGGGGCTTCCATGTCCCAACCACAGTATATCATTGAGGAAGTCAAGACAGGAACTTATTATTATCGCTTATTATAGTGAATATCTCTTATTATTCACTGGGGCAGAGACCCATGGAAGCATTTGAGTGAATGAAAAAAAAAAGAAATAAAAAGGAAAGGCAAGGTCATGACTGTTCCTAAATATGGTGGAGGAGAAAGTTTACTGTAGATAAGAGATAGAGAGAGTATAGGTGTTATCATTCATAAAGTGGTACCCTGAGGCCTGTCCTGCGAGGTGGGTGCAGAGAGAGCTAGGGTATACAGTTTATTTAGTGGGTTATGGAGGGGGATGGAAAGGGAGGAAGGGAAGAAGGGAGGAGGAAAAAGAGAGAGGCAGAGCTGCTTCTCCAGAAGAAGGGTGGATACAGAGAGAGAGAGAGAGAGAGAGAGAGAGAGAGAGAGAGAGAGAGAGAGAACAAGGGCTGGAGAGGAGGAAGGAGATTAGGAAGTGGGAGATTGGGAGTGGGTGGGGCTTGTCTCTTAAAGGGACAGGGTACCCAGGTTACAGGCCAGGTCAGCAGATTACAACAGTAGGTAGGTAGAAGCAGAGACACCTGGCAGAGTTCCAAGTGGACTTGACCAGACTGAGCTGGGCCAAGTGGGAGAGAGGAAGGGGAAGGGCAAGATGAGAGAGGGGAACCAGACGCAGCATTCAGGAGGCCAAAGGTAAAAAAAAGGGGGTGGGTGGGTAACCAAAATTGTCTGGATTATATAGGGAAGAGCCTCTAGGGGAAAGGCAGACCCCTGGTCTGGAGAGTTCTGGGTAGTGGGTGGGGCATGCCAGCCTTACCTTGTAACCAGCAGGGGCTGAGGGATGCTGGGAGAACCTGGAGACCAGGTCTGCTTTGATATGTTAAATAGGCACCCTAGCAGTTTATCCAATTTTGGAACTGAACAATGAGCTCAACGTCGTTCTTCAGTCAAAGGTCTCTTTCAAGGCCGGCTGTTCTACAGGTCCCTAAAGGTCGTTATGAGTATTGATGGTATTGTCATGGATCGTTCAGTCACAGAGGATGGTACACTGTGGATCTTTTGGACATTTTAGATCCTCCTTCATTTTGAAAGTAGTAGAAGAAATTCCCTAGAAGCCCAAATTCTTTTGTGTGAGAACTGCGACATAATGACCTTCACAAAGTTCAAGGACACTTCTGTCGCTTCTTGGGAAAACTGCGGAGCAAAGCCGGCCCTCCTGGAAAAACAGGCTTGTTCAAGCATTCTTTCTGTTGTGAAGTGGATAATTGCTTTGGGGATTCCTTTCTGTTTCATTCAAACAGATCATTTTTGGAGTTAATTATCTTGCAAAACAAGGCTCCAAAACAATAACAAATCCAGTGTGGTGGCACACACTTGGGTGCGGGCAGGACAATCAGAAATTCAAGGCCATAGAGTGGAGCTCAAGTCTAGCCAGCCTTGACGTAGTCGTCAACAAAACAGTAACAATAACTTAACATCCCAGAAAACATGGTTTGATAAAGTAAGAAGCAGAGTTGTCCCTCAGTATCTATGGGGCTGGGTTCAGGACTCCCTGCCTCTCCCTACCAGTTCAGAGACTGACAGTTGCTTAAGGTATTTATATGAAATTCCCTAGTATATATAGAGCTTCCCATACACTTTAAATCACCACTAGATTATTAATAATATCTAATACAGTGCAAACCTTATATAAATAGTCAACTTGTTGTCTAGGGGGATAATGACAAGAAAACAATTGTATGCGTTTTCTATGGACTCAGTTTTGTAATTTCTGCATTTGGGAATTTTTGTGCAGTTGAAGATGCCACACAGACCTTGTGGATGCTGAGGGGCTGTCTGCACATGTAAAAACCTCATTTGAATCGGAGAGGTCCATTTGTAGCATGTCACTTTCCTAATTACTACTATTATTAATTTTGAATTCATCTTATTATATAAAATTCATTTAAGGAAATTCTTCAGCTAACAGAAGATCATAAACATAATGGATGTTTTCAGCTATTTATAGTTCAATATGCAAATTTAATAATATTAGAACATAATCCTTATACCATAATCACAAATATGTTAAATTATGCCATCATGTTTTCCAGGAAATTGGCTGAAGTCTGTTTTCATCTGTCAATTAAAATAAATATGCGCAAGTATGAGGGAACACTACTGTCTTTTCTGATGCTGTGCCAGCTCAGAAATATTTTTCATGAATGTTAATTGTCCACCAAATTTCTAATATCGTTCAATGGGACTTGAATTATTTTGGTATTTTTCTCTGGAAGATAAGCCCTGATCCTTTGTATAGCAGAGATAGAGCTGTTTTGATATCTCCCTCTCTCCATCTCCATTCTCCCTTTCCCTCTCTCCCTCTCCCTCTTCCTCTCCCTCTCTCCCTCCCTCCCTCCCTCCCTCCCTCCCTCCCTCCCTCCCTCTCTCTCTCTCTCTCTCTCTCTCTCTCTCTCTCTCTCTCTCAGAATGCTGATAATGTTGTCCTGAGCCACATTATTCATTAGTAATTCCCCCAGTGGGACAAATCTGGAGGGCCTTTAAACAAACCAGGACAATTCCAACAAGCAGAATGAATTATTCCTAAGAACTAATTATTATTATTTTTAAGATTGTGGCAAGTTGGTAGTTAAATAGTCATTTTCTTAGAAATTAAATTATGCAAATTTATAATTAAATAAATTTTATTAACACAAAGATAATTCATCTAAAATCCCCACTTCCTAATTATTTCCTGTTGCCTGCACTCTTGAGGTTATTTGCATCTATTGCATGAGAAAAAAAATTAATATAAATGGTTCACTATGTTATATCTTCCCACCTCCATATTGAGAGATTTCACCTTAGTACCTTGGAATTGGTTATTTTTAGGTCTCCGTTATCTTGGGGTGTCAGCAACATTACAACTCAGCAGTGCCTGCACCCATTCCCCAGTCACCCCTCTCCTCCAAGCATTTACTGCTATATTTAAGCACTTTTTGTTGAAAGGAATTGGATTTTGAAAATTCTGAAACAATGTCTCTAACCCCTTTGTTACCTTTTCAGTATAAAGTACTTCCCCAGAAGGCAAATGTATGGAAGGCTTGACCATGTAATATATATCATAGAAGCAATGCTCAGAGAGGGGGCTTTGGAGAGTTATTGGATCATCTGACTTCAGGGACAAATCCACTGATGGATACATAATTTAAGGACATTATTGAGAGGTGGTGAAAACAGTAGCAGGTGAGGCTTTGAAAGATGGATACATTTTGTCTCTGCTCTGTAATTCTTATCACTCTCTAAAATTAGAAGCCAAAAGAAGTTCCTCCATCCCATAAATTGTGTTTTCCTTGTGCTTGTCACAGTGATGAACACAAAATAACAAGGAACATACCTTCATTGTATCAGTAAGTAGTTACAGTGTTGCATACAAGCACTGTGTGGAGGCCAATAGATACAGCACAGTTTAACAAAGAAATGGGGAGTGCTAGCCAGGACACCAGCTTGGCGTCTGCCTGGTGACCCGGATGCAGTAGGGACTTCCTGTGCCAGGAGTCATGCGACAACTGTGAGCTTCTAGGTCTTAAAACTTGAGCTCCTTTCTTTGTTTTTTGAGCCTCAGTTTCCCCGAGTATGGAATGATGGAAAGAAAGCCAACTTTCTAGGGCTTTATGAAGATCAGGATGGCACAGTCATTTGTCTATGTAGGACAAATTTGGTTTTACTGAAGAAAATACATTAAGGACACTTTATTTCAGGAGGTGGGGTGTTAACATACTTAAATGCCTTTAAAGGTTAATCAATCAGCCAATTAATTTAGTGTGTATGTGGGTGAATGTATGTGTATGAGTTTGTGTGAGTGTATATGAGACAATAT